>NW_027507903.1:96865831-97465831 GCF_037356315.1 Lithobates pipiens | reverse complement strand
TTTTTTCAAAATTGTCGGTCTTTTTTTGTTTATAGCGCAACAAATAAAAACCACAGAGGTGATCAGGGGTTCCTGAGTCTGACAGGCAATGGAGTGCAATTAATTCAATCCTGTTGATGAATGCTATTCAAAGCTGATGCTGACGATAGGCTTGCTCAAGGATGTTTGGCTTTTGTATTAGGTTAGTTCACCATCTAGTGGTGAAATAACACATATAGATGTTGGTTTGTCTGTTAAAAATAATTTTTCTCTCCCTCTCTTTATTTCTTTGTGTGTATATATATATATATATATATATATATATATATATATATATGTATGTATTTATTTAAGTATTTATTTGGTATGCTTTCTTCAAAAAAAATTTTATTTGCTGGAGATCGGGCGATTTAGGTTGACTAGCAATGAAGCTGAAGAACAGTTTTTAATTAGTAGTAAGAAAGAGATACTTGAAATGTTTAACCACTTCAGCCTCGGACCAATAAATACCTTAAGGACCAGAGGTCTTTTTGCAATTTCGCACTGCGCTGCTTTAACTGGTAATTGCGCGGTCATGCAATATTGCACCCAAACGAAATTTGCGTCCTTTTCTTCCCACAAATAGAGCTTTCTTTTGATGGTATTTGATTGCCTCTGCGATTTTTTTTTTTTGCGATATAAATGGAAAAAGAGCGAAAATTTTGAAAAAAAAAGATATTTTCTTCTTTTTGTTATAAGAAAAATCGAATAAACTAAATTTTAGTCATACATTGAGGGCAAAATTTATTCAGCCACATGTCTTTAGTAAAAAAAATGTCAATAAGCGAATATTTTTTGGTTTGCGCAAAAGTTATAGCGTCTACAAACTAGAGTACATTTTCTGGAATTTACACAGCTTTTAATTTATGACTGCCGATCTCATTTCTTGAGGTGCTAAAATGGCAGGGCAGTACAAATCCCCCCCAAATGACCCCATTTTGGAAAGTAGACACCCCAAGGAAATTGCTGATGGGTATGTTGAGCCCATTGAATATTTATTTTTTTTGTCCTAAGGGATTGAATAATGACAAAAAAAAATGTCACTAAATGATATATTGCTCACACATGCCATGGTTATATGTGGAATTGCACCCCAAAATACATTCTGCTGCTTCTCCCGAGTACGGGGATACCACATGTGTGGGACTTTTTGGGAGTCTAGTCGCGCACGGCACCCCGAAAACCAATCACCACCTTCAGGATTTCTAAGGGTGCAAATTTTTGATTTAACTCCTCACTACCTATCACAGTTTCGAAGGCCATAAAATGCCAAAATAGCACAAAACCCCCCCAAATGACCCCATTTTGGAAAGTAGACACCCCAAGCTATTTACTGAGAGGCATGTTGAGTCCATGGAATATTTTATATTTTGCCAAAAGTTGCGGGAATATTACAAACTTTTTTTTTTTTGAACAAAGTTGTCACTAAATGATATATTGCTCACACATGCTATGGGCAGAAGTCAAATTACACCCCAAAATAAATTCTGCTGCTTCTCCCGAGTACGGGGATACCACATGTGGGGGACTTTTTGGGAGCCTAGCCACGTACGGGACCCCGAAAACCAAGCACTGCCTTCCGGATTTGAATATAAAATGCTATAAAAAACAAACTAACCAGAGTCACCCGTAACACTTATACGGTGATCAGTGGTGAAAGGGTTAACTAGGGGCAATCAGGGGGTTCAAATTTTTATTAGGTAGTATATGGGGGTCCCTGGCGCTATATAAAAACCTGACGGGGAACCTAAATAACTAACTGGCTAACCAGCGTCACCAGTGACTCTTATACTGTGATCGCTGGTGAAAGGGGGTGAAAGGGTTAACTAGCAGCAATCAGGGGGTTAAAACCATTATTGGGTAGTATATCGGGGTACCTAGCGCTATAAAAACCTGGCGGTGAACCTAAAAAAATAACTAGCTACCTAGCGACACTAGCGACACTGATGCAGCGTTCAGAAAAATTATCGCTTAGTGACACTGGCAAAAGGGGGTGAAAGGGTTAACTAGCGGAAATCAGGGGGTTAAAACCATTATTGGGTAGTATATCGGGGTACCTAGCGCTATAAAAACCTGGCGGTGAACCTAAAAAAATAACTAGCTACCTAGCGACTGTAGCGACACTAATGCAGCGATCAGAAAAACGATCGCTTAGTGACACTGGCAAAAGGGGGTGAAAGGGTTAACTAGCGGCAATCAGGGGGTTAAAAACATTATTGGGTAGTATATCGGGGTACCTAGCGATATAAAAACCTGGCGGTGAACCTAAAAAAATAACTAGCTACCTAGCGACACATGCAGCGATCAGAAAAATGATCGCTTAGTGACACTGGCAAAAGGGGGTGAAAGGGTTAACTACTGGCAATCAGGGGGTTAAAAACATTATTGGGTAGTATATCGGGGTACCTAGCGCTATAAAAACCTGGCGGTGAACCTAAAAAAATAACTAGCTACCTAGCGACTGTAGCGACACTAATGCAGCGATCAGAAAAACGATCGCTTAGTGACACTGGCAAAAGGGGGTGAAAGGGTTAACTAGCGGCAATCAGGGGGTTAAAAACATTATTGGGTAGTATATCGGGGTACCTAGCGATATAAAAACCTGGCGGTGAACCTAAAAAAATAACTAGCTACCTAGCGACACTAGCGACACATGCAGCGATCAGAAAAATGATCGCTTAGTGACACTGGCAAAAGGGGGTGAAAGGGTTAACTCTAGGGGCAATCAGGGGGTTAAATCTTTATTGGGGGGTGATAGGGGGCTACCCTGGACCTAACACTAACTGTCCTGACAGTTTTTACTGTCACAACTGACACTGAATGCATTGATCAGTAAAGAAATGATCAATGCAATCAGTGACACTGTGACTGGGGGGGGAGGGGGGGCGGGGGGGGGGGGATCGGGGGGGGTTTGTGTGCCTGTGTGTACCTACATGTCAGTGTAGTGTTGGTGCACACTTACTTTTACTGTTCTCCTCGTAGTCCGGTCAAAAAGACCGCCCCGAGGAGAATGACATCACTTCCTCCTTCCTGTGTAAACAATACACAGGGGAGGAAGCTTCTCATTGGCCAGGAGCGATCCAGAGGGGGTGGCCGAAAACCAACGGCCATCCCCTCATCACGGAGCGCTCCTGGACCGAATCGGACCGCCGTAACCAGCGGGAGGGGGTCCGATCGGACCCCCCACCCGCTGGAAGGCAATCACGTAGATGTACGTGATTATGCCTGCCTGTGCCATTGTGCTGACGTACAATGGCAATACGGCGGTCCTCAAGTGGTTAATAATGTCACTTACAGACGTGACAATACCTGTTTCAGTAAAGAATTCATTTTGACAGGTTCGCTTTAGTAGGACTTCAAACATTTATAATCTCTAAAAAAGTTCAAATCGAACTGTGGTACTTTTTTTAGTCTAAAAAGAGAAAATAAATTCCGTTTTATAACTGTTTCCCAAAACAGTTAAATTCAGGGCATGCCTCTGGTCAGGGCCGTCTCTAAGGCAGGGCAAAAAGGGCAGCTGCCCTGGGCCCTGTCATTGTTGTGGGGCCCAAAACAGCTGCCTCACACTTGCCAACTATCCAGGTTTAAATTCCCTTGTCCCTTGAAGTTTTAGTCCTGTTCTGTGTCCCAATATCTCAGTGTGAAGTGCTGGTACTAATGCTGCCCAGCTCTGCCCTATTGTTGTGTACATATGACTCACCTGCAGGCCCTGTGTTTACATGTAAATAACTGGCATTAATATGTAAATATCGGCGACAATACTAAGTAAATAGCTGCGGGCCGCGGCATTGATATGTAAATAAAGGTAGCATTCATATGTATATCATGCACCCCTGCAGTGAGGAGATGATGTGCTGTAATGTCTAGCAACCAATCAGTGTGTCATAATGTGTGCTGTAACCTCTAGCAACCAGTCAGTAAGCAGTAATGATATGCCGTAACTGCTGGCAACCAATCACAATTGCTGTCTGATCTGATACAGTAAACTGATTTTAAATTTACCTGCTATTTATTGTATGTCTCAGAGCAGGTGGAAAGTGAAATTGCATGGGGGGGCCCCAAGAAAAATTTTGCCCAGGATCCATTCAGTATTAAAGACGGCCCTGCCTCTGGTAATAACTGTACCAGCTGCCAGTGTGCTTATGTCAGCTCTCAACCTAACCTTAAAGCCTTTAGACTACATTTATATGGGCACACACGGGCAGGCAGGGGTTTCTGCCTGAATGAATTCATGAATTCTTGCCGGCTGATCTAAACACATGCACAAAGTGTATGTGAACAGCAGCAGCTGTCGGGGGCAGCTGTTAGATTTGTACTCTGTACAAATCAATGGGCAGTGCCACCCAGCTGGACAGGCAGGGTATTTATGACAGAAGAGAACCTATCCATCTCTTCTGCCATAAATGCATCCTCCTGCCTGTCAGCCACTATGTACACTGAGCCGCATGTGTGCAGCTCAGCAAACTGTATGAACTTGTACACACGGTCGGAGATTCAGACGGAATGTGTCCTATCGGACCGTTTTGTCGGATAATCTGACTGTGTGTTGTCTCCATCAGACTGTTTCCGTCGGACTATCTGACGGACCAAGTTTTCCAACATGTCCGTAAAATTTTCCGACAAAATGCTCCGATCGGACATACTCCGAATCATGTGTAGCCCACTCCGATGGACAAAGTGCCATGCATGCTCAGATCAAATTCCTAGACCAAAGCTATTGACTACTAGCCTGAACGTAGTCCCGTCGTAACGAAATAACGTCATCACGTTATGTACAATCGGATTTTCCGACAACTTTGTCCGACCGTGTGTATGCAACAGTTTCAGACAAAATCCGTTTGGTTGTCAGAATGTCCGACCGTGTGTACAAGGGCTCATGGCCCATGGTTCGTGCTGCAGCGATGTAACTCCCATGCACATGTCCGGGAGTGATGTCATTGCGGCCTGGCCTATCGAGCAGCCAAAGGCATGGAACCCGTAAGGAAGACCAGGCAAAGATGGAAGCACTGGGGACCTGCAGGATCAATTTCATCACAGCACTGGAGGGTACCATTTGACAGGTAAGTCTACCATAATGGAAAAAAACCCAGCTGGGGACCCTTCAAAGGAAAACTATATAGTAGCGTAAACAACTGCTTTAAAGATAACTACATACAAACTAATCTGTTGGTTGCTTCCAAAACTGATTAAAATGCTCCCTCGGTATATCATATACTTTATATCTTGCTCAACAGTTAAATATTCTTACCAGAATTTCCTGTTCATTCCAACTGCCGTTGCATTGCAAAGCCAAATAATGGTGGTGAAATTTCTGAGTAATAACAAGCAAGTGTGTGTGTTTGTGATTTTTATTCTCTAACAATTCCCATAGGCTTGTATATTCTGCTTCCTGAGTAAAGTTTTTTTTTTTTTTTTAATTGCCAACACTGTCGCAGGGGCAGACTGACAACTCATGGGGCCCCCAGGCAATAGATTATGGGGCCACACAGTATACACACACACATACATACTATTGCATTATGGTATGCACCCCAAAGCTTAAAAACGTGTGTGTGTCTGTGTGTGTATATATATATACATATATATATATATATATTTATTAGGGTTGCACTGATACCGGTATACTAAGCAAAGCACAATGCGTAAATGTAGCCTTAAAGGGGGAGCTGGTTGGAGGGGTGGTAGAAATGCAACTCAGCTGCATGGTTTCACCACACCCCCAACCACAAGTGTAAAGGAGCCCTAAGGCCCCTTTCACATGAGTGGACCGATAGGATCTGCATGTCTGTTTTTTAGGCGGACCTGATCAGACCCTTCTTTCTCCTCTATGGAGTGGTAGGTGTGAACAGACTTGTGTCCGTTTACACCCACCTATATCCAATATATCCAATCCGATCCACTAAAAACAGACTGATGTGGATTCGTTATCAATCTATTTAGTGGATCAAATGACAGTCGGGTCTAAATGGACAGACGGTCCATTGATATCCGACCTCCCATAGAAGATTTTATTGTTATTTTTACTTTATTTATTTTAGTCTGACACTTTTTTTCCCAAAAATACATTTTCTGATCACTTTTATTCCTATTACAAGGAATGTAAACATCCCTTGTAATAGGAATATGAAATGATGGGTCCTCTTTAAAGTGAGATATGGGGTCAATAAGACCACTAGGCTGGGAAGCCTGAAATAAAAAAAATCCTGGCTTCGAACGTAGAGGTGGGTCGGTAGAAGCACCAGAGGGCGGTGGGGGGGGGGGGGAGTGCCCCTCTCGCCTCCCATAAGAATGATCAAGCAGCGGAACAGCCGCTGTGATCATTCTTGTGGTGTAAGGAATTATTGGCTGAAAAAGCCGATATGTAGCTGCAGGCATCATTCAGAAATCCTGCACAAATTCAAGGACGTCATATGATGGCCGGCGGGCGGGAAATGTTTAAAGCACATTTTGTTTTTAACACAAAGTTGTCCATTTATACAATATTTCTAACACATAGCATGTACATACCAAAAATGACACCCCAAAATAGATTCTGCTACTAAGCATGGCAGAGTATGGATGGGCATCACCAAGTGTTGCAGAGTACGGCAGGGTATTGCAGGGTATGGCCAGGTACTGCAGAGTATGGCAGGGTATGGCAGAGTATGGCAGAGTACGGCAGGGTATGGCAGAGTATTCCAGAGTATGACAGGCTATTGCAGGGTATTGGAGAGTATTGCAGAGTATGGCAGGCTATTGCAGGGTATTGCAGAGTATTGCTGAGCATGGAGGGATGGCTGAGCATGGATGGATGGATTGCTGAATGGGACTGCAATTGTCACAGAGCAGCGCTGTGGGCACTACAGATCCAGCCCACAGCGCTGCTGCCATCCGCTCTCTCCTCTCACACTGTACCGATCAGTACAGAGAGGGGAGAGAGGAACTGGCGTCATGACATGACGCCGGTTTGTTTACATGTGATAGAATTCGTATATCATTTCTTCATTTCACGCATCGTTGTTCGCCAGGTACCTCGTATCACCGAAACCCCGCTACAGAACTTACGACTCATTTGTTAAGTCTCTGTCTGCAGCCTTTTTAGCCTTGTGCAAAACCACAAACTCGTGGCTCAGTTTGTGAGCACAAACACCGAGCCGTTTTTTTAATCAGTTTCATTCGTACATTCTCGTACTTTATTGTTTCACGCCACATAGTCGGCCCATTTCACTTAAAAACACTGTCTATCATTTCAGTTATTTAGGTTTACTTTACCCATATTCTTGTCTGTATCCAGTGGCATAAACAACTCACGGATTCGTCCCAGCTAGTTTTGTCATGTCATCTAATGCCACGCTCCGCAATCCGGTGCACTGTCAGTCGCAATCACGGCACACTGATTTGGGTCTCTGTCATGGCATCCATTGCTATTTCACATACCCTTTACTCCGATTCGAATCCAGTCGCATCTGCGATGCACTGATTCACGTCGGCTTGTTCTAGTTGTTCCATCTCATTCCATTCCAAGTTCCACAGTGCAGTTCGTTGTCAGTCGCAATTGTTTCTGTTATGGCAATCATTCCATTCGTCTCAAATACCTGTCATTCCGATTCAAATCCAGTCGCATCTGCAACACACCGATTTGTGTCGACACATTCCAGTCATCCTGTCTTGTGCATTCCATGCTTTACAGTCCGGTTCGTTATCAGTCACAAATTTCGGCACACCGATTTGTGCCTCTGTCATGGCAAATCATTTCATTTATAAAATTTTGCATACCCTTCACCCGATTTAAATCCAGTCGTATCTGCAATGCACCGATTTGTGTCGGCTCATGACCAATGTATTCGGGATATCACTCACTCCCCGTATACCCCCTTTATTACCTTATTACCTTCCCCCTTTTCCCAATAAATAGACCACACCGGAGTTTGGAGTGTAAATGGCTATAGCAGCCTTTATTAACAAATCTTATCTACAGTGGTGTGAAAAAGTGTTTGCCCCCTTCCTCATTTCCTGTTCCTTTGCATGTTTGTCACACTTAAGTGTTTCGGAACATCAAACCAATTTAAACAATAGTCAAGGACAACACAAGTAAACACAAAATGCAATTTGTAAATGAAGGTGTTTATTATTAAAGGTGAAAAAAAATCCAAACCATCATGGCCCTGTGTGAAAAAGTGATTGCCCCTTAAACCTAATAACTGGTTGGGCCACCCTTAGCAGCAACAACTGCAACCAAGCGTTTGCGATAACGTGCAATGAGGCTTTTACAGCGTCCTGGAGGAATTTTGGCCCACTCATCTTTGCAGAATTGTCCTAATTCAGTTACATTAGAGGGTTTTCGAGCATGAACGGCCTTTTTAAGGTCATACCACAACATCTCAATAGGATTCAGGTCAGGACTTTGGCTAGGCCACTCCAAAGTCTTCATTTTGTTTTTCTTCAGCCATTCGGTGGTGGACTTGCTGGTGTGTTTAGGATCATTGTCCTGCTGCAGAACCCAAGTTCGTTTCAGCTTGAGTACACGAACAGATGGTCGGACATTCTCCTTCAGGATCTCTTGGTAGACAGCAGAATTCATAGTTCCTTTTATCACGGCAAGTCTTCCAGGTCCTGAAGCAGCAAAACAGCCCCAGACCATCACACTACCACCACCATATTTTACTGTTGGTATAATGTTCTTTTTATGAAATGCAGTGTTCCTTCTACGCCAGATATACTTGGACACACACCTTCCAAAGAGTTCCACTTTTGTCTCATCGGTCCACAGAATGTTGTCCCAAAAGTCTTGGGGATCATCAAGATGTGTTGTGGAGAAATTGAGACGAGCTTTGATGTTCTTTTTGCTCAGCAGTGGTTTTCTCCTTGGAACTCTGCCATGCAGGCCATTTTTGCCCAGTCTTTTCCTGATGGTGGAGGCATGAACGCTGACCTTAACTGAGGCAAGTGAGGCCTGCAGTTCCTTGGACGTTGTTGTGGGGTCTTTTGTGACCTCTTGGATGAGTCGTCGCTGCGCTCTTGGGGTAATTTTGGGCGGCCGGCCACTCCTGGGAAGGTTCACCACTGTTCCATGTCTTCGCCATTTGTGGATAATGGCTCTCACTGTGGTTCGCTGGATTCCCAAATCTTTGGAAATGGCTTTATAACCCTTTCCAGACTGATAGATCTCAATTACTTTCTTTCTCAATTGTTCCTGAATTTCTTTGGGTCTCGGCATGATGTGTAGCTTTTAAGGATCTTCTGGTGGACCTTACTGTGTCAAGCAGCTCCTATTTAAGTGATGCCTTGATTGTGAACAGGTGTGGCAATAATCAGGCCTGGGTGTGGCTAGAGAAATTGAACTCAGGTGTGGACAACCACAGTTATAGTATGTTTTAACAAGGGGGGCAATCACTTTTTCACACAGGGCCATGATGGTTTGGATTTTTTTTCACCTTTAATAATAAACACCTTCATTTACAAATTGCATTTTGTGTTTACTTGTGTTGTCCTTGACTATTGTTTAAATTGGTTTGATGTTCCGAAACACTTAAGTGTGACAAACATGCAAAGGAACAGGAAATGAGGAAGGGGGCAAACACTTTTTCACACCACTGTATATCTATATATACAACACTATTCAGCAACGGCAATTTTAAACTCCCGGTCATTTTGGTCTTTGACGGTACCTCGGTTTTCCACATTTAACTTGACACTCTCCAGCAGTACACTGCGGGACCAACACTTTACCATACCAGGCCTCTGGCTTTTTATCAGCCCGGAGATAACCCCCTTTCCCGCAGTGCCACCAATCCTGTATTCCAGCCTACCCTTCCACTGGGATACACCAAAAGGGGGGCACATACCACCTATGAGCCCCCCCACACTTCCATCACATCCGTTTTTCCTGCCCCATCAAAGACCAAAAGACCCGCCGTTACAGCTGCTATGACGACCCGCACCCCCGCTTCCTGAAAGAGAAATAAACACAGACAGACAACAAGAAAAAACAACACATCACATAAATACATCTTAACCCTACAACCCAGTTGGGCGGGTGGGCAACTTCCTCCTGCTCTGTCCCACGCTTGTTTCCACAGCTCCTCCCCCTCCTTTTATGTCGCTCCACTCCTCTTCCTTCTTCCCTTAGCTCCACCCCCTCTCTCTCTCTTTCCCTGCAGTTAACCCCTTCCTTCCTTTCCCCTGAACATTTGTCATGCCCAGCCCTTCACCTACGGCTTTTAGTCTGCGTTTCCGGGCCTCCCTTTCTAGTCATTCCATCTCATATAGTTCCATGCTCCACAGTTTGGTTACAGTGTCCGTCACAACTGCGGCATACCGATTCGTGCTTCTGTCCTGGCAAATCATTTCATTTGTTACACTTCGCATACCCTTCACTCTGATTCGAACCAATCGCATCTGCGACGCACCGATTCGTGACGACTTGTTCTAGTCATTCCATCTCATACAGTTCCATGTATGAAACCAGAGAGGGTGGCAGGTCCACCCTCTCCGGTATCAGGGAGCGGCAGCATGCAGTCCCTCAGGGAATGGATCATCCCCAATTCACAGCGGAACTAAGACGCAGGGGCATGCCCTTCCCTGCTACAGCCAGAAAAGCCAAGCTCTTCCGCCTCCTCTTCCCACCACCAGCGACAGACGGGCCCAGCACCCAGCAGGTGTCTATTTAATCCATGTCATCAGCCATTTCTCAGCTTCACATAAAATTTGTTTGGTGTACAACCTATCTGCGCCTCATTCTTCCATCATCCCGTGTTTGACTTTCTTAAATCCTTCAGAGGAATTCTCTCTGAAATATGCTTTAGTCGACATGTCGATCCAGGCCATTATCAAACTAGGCACAAGTGTCTGGCTCTCTAGATCCGACATATCAGATGCATGTAAGCTTCTACCTATCCAACCGTTCCTCTGGTGCTGGCACGGCATTAAATGGAAAGAGTCATATTACTTCGCCACTATACTGACCTTCCTCTCTAAAAGCAGCCCGTGGCTCTATGAGACCTTCGCACAGTCCTTCGCTTGAATCCTGTCGCACCAAGTCCAGTGCCAGATAGTAATTTATTATCTGGATGACTTCCTGCTAATCGAATAGCCCAGCATGCCTCCGGTAGACCTAGATAGATTAAGAGTGGTGTTTGGGTATCTCAATGTGTCCATAGCAGAACACAAAGTGGAAGGCCCAGCACACTCTATCACCTTCCTCTGGGTCAACCTTGACACTCGCTCCATACAGGCCAGCCTGCTCCCCTGCCAAACTGACTAGTATCAGGTCCGTTCTTCATGACTTTACCCGTGCACAGGGTTGTACTAACAAATAGCTTCAATCCCTCTTAGGGATGCTCAACTTCATAATGAGAATTATTCCCCAGGGACAATCTTTTATTTTGTGCCTCTTGGTCTTCCTCTCTCAGATACAGAAGCAGTAGCAGATTTGTCTATGTTGGATGAGTTCCTTACTAGTTGAAATGGCATATCCATGTTTATACCGTCAGTATCACCTTCATCCCTGCAGGTAGTAACATATGCCGCAGCCTGCACAGACTTCGCTGCAATTTTTGGCATTGTTGGTTTGCAGGACCGTGGCCCCAAGAGATACTCCTAATCACCAGGTTGATCTAATCTTCCTCAATTCCAGTTATACCCGATCGTGGCAGCTGCTCATTTCTGG
Source organism: Lithobates pipiens (assembly GCF_037356315.1). Classification (NCBI taxonomy): domain Eukaryota; kingdom Metazoa; phylum Chordata; class Amphibia; order Anura; family Ranidae; genus Lithobates; species Lithobates pipiens. Next base: position 97,454,166 of record NW_027507903.1, on the reverse strand, counting down.
GGCCATACCTGGACAGACAAACAGTGGCCTTCGCCAACGACAATCAGGCCACAGCCGATATCGTTTACAAGGGCAGGTCCAATTCGCTCCCTATTATGTCCTTCCTATGCAAGCTGGTACAATTATCCCTGCAGCATCAGTTCAATGTGCACTGCACATACATTCCGGGCAAGTGCAACGTTGCAGCAGATGCACTGTCCCGTTTTAACTTAATTTCATTTTTCCAGCAGAAACCCAGAGAGGACCCAACATCATCTATTATCCCACCTTGGTCTCAGCTGACATTGGATTAAAGCAGCACCTTCACAGGGCAACCCAGCTCATCAATCATTCCTTATCCCGCAAAACACTCAAGGCATATCACTCGGCTTGGAATTCCTTCTGCAAGTTTCTGGCATCCTGCCCCGTGGCAACATTAACAGACACTAAGCACATACTAGCTTTCATTTCATAGCGCCACACTCAAATGGCTCTATCACACAACACCATCAGACTATAATTAGCGTGCATCCAACACTTCCTGGCCTTACAGGATCTCGCAAAGCTATCTTCCTTTACAACCCATGCAATCCGACCCATTTCCAGGCAGCATTCAGAAGCAGCAGCCCATAGCCAACTTCAAATGCTTGCCCATCACGAGTACCATCTTCAGAGACATGTCGTCCATCTGCTCTTGTTCCCCGTTTGGCTTTCTTCCCAGCTTGGTCATTCAAGCAGCCATCTACCTGGCCTACTATGGTTTCTGTGGCCTAAGAAAGTTTACCTGTAATAGCCCTGCTGGCCAGGTACTGTGTAGACATCACCTGGCTCGCTTCCAAGATCATTTCATTCTACACCTCGCAGTATCCAAAACCAGCAATCTGGCCCCGGGGTCGACATCAATCTTTTCAAGAAAAACAACAGTAAATAACACTACACAAATAAAAAGCTTTCAACCCTACCTGAATGTTTTTGCCCCCTTTTCTGGTATACCGACCAGCAGATCAGGGCACACTTCAGGTCCATTTCATGATGTAAGTCTTGTGGGGTGTTTATGTGGTTCATATCCATCCCCGTTGAAGGGCTTTGACCATAAATAAGAAGGACAGTATGGCCTGAATTTATGGGAGGAGCCTGGGGGTATTTAGGCAGGCCCCTCATCTGGGGTTTTGTCGGTTCCGGGGCGTGATACCCTCTCTCCCATTCCCCTTTTCAGGGCATTTCTCAAATTCATTTCTCTCCACAAACATCTATTGCTTATCTTGGATATGCCCGCTTTTTTTGGTATGCTGACCAGCAGACCAGCACACACTTCAGGTCTATTTCATGAGGTAAGTCTTGTGGCATGCTTTTGTAGTTCACATACATACATACATTATATATATATATATATATATATATATATATATATATATATATTTTTATATACATATATATATATATATATATATATATATATATATATATATATATATATATATAGAGCATAATTATAAACCCAACACTTTTTTGTGTTTGCCCCTATTTATCATGAGCTGAACTCTAATGCCGCGTACACATTTTCCTGTCAGAATAAACTCTGAAGGTTTTTCCGATGAAGTTCCACTGAAACTGTCTTGCGTACACACTCGCTAAGAATGCGGGGACTTGCAACACATACTACGGGACTAGAAAAAGGAAGTTCTATAGCCAGTAGCCAATAGCCTCCGTCTCGTACTTGCTTCAGAGCACGTGTTGTTTTTGGTCCGTCGGAACAGCATACAGACGAGCAGTTTTCCCGATAGGAATTGGTTCAGTCAGGAATATTTAAAACATTTTCTATTTCTAGGTCCGTCAGAATTTCAATGAGGCATACACATGATTGGAATATACGATGAAAAGATTCCATCTGACTTTTTCTGTCGAACATTCCGCTCGTATGTACGCGGCATAAGATCTACGACTTTTTCTATGTACACAAAAAGCCTATTTCTTTTAAATATTGTTAACAAATCTGTCTAAATCTGTGTTAGTGAGCACTTCTTCTTTGCCGAGTTAATTCCTTTGCTGAGATAATCCATCCACCTTACTGGTGTGGCATATCAAGATGCTGATTAGACAGCATGATTATTACACAGGTGTGCTTTAGGCTGGCCACAATAAAAGGCAACTCTAAAATGTGCAGTTTTACTGTATTGGGGGTCCAAAAACCAGTCAGTATCTGGTGTGACCACCATTTGCTTCACGCAGTGCAGCACATCTCATTCACATAGAGTTGATCAGGTTGTTGGTTGTGGCCTGTGAAATGTTGGTCCATTCCTCTTCATTGGCTGTGCAAAGTTGCTGGATATTGGCAGGAACTGGAATATATTGTTGTATACGCCGATCCAGAGCACCCCAAACATGCTCAATGAGTGACATGTCCGGTGAGTATGGCCATGCAAGAACTGGGATGTTTTCAGCTTCCAGGAATTGTGCACAGGTCCTTGCAACATGGGGCCATGCATTATCATGCTGCAACATGAGGTGATGATCGTGGATGAAGGGCACAACAATGGGCCTCAGGATCTTGTCACGGTATCTCTGCACATTCAAAATGCCATCAATAAAATTCACCTGTGTTCGTTGTCCATAGCATACACCTGCCCATACCATAACCCCACCGCCACCATGGGCCACTCGATCTACAGTGTTGACATCCGTGCTGTCTGCCTTCTACCTTGTACAGTGAAAACTGGGATTCATTCATGAAGAGAACACCTCTCCAAAGTGCCAGACACCATCGAATGTGAGTATTTGCCCACTCAAGTCAGTTACAATGACGAAATGCAGTCAGGTCAAGACCCCGATGAGGACAACGAGCATGCAGATGAGCTTCCCTGAGATGATTTCTGACAGTTTGTGCAGAAGCTGTCTTGGTGGCTGGTCTCAGGCGATCTTGGAGGTGAAGATGCTGGATGTGGAGGTCCTGGGCTGATGTGGTTACATGTGGTCTGCAGTTATGAGGACGGTTGGATGTACTGCCAAATTCTCTGAAAAGCCTTTGGAGACGGGAAGTTGAAGTCTACAAGCTTAGAAAATTCAGTTTGTAAATTGATTGAAAACATATTCAAAGAGTAGTGATAAATGATTCATAGGAAGAATTATCCAAGGTTTTTAGCCCAAGGTTCAGTGTTGGGATCCCTGCTGTTTTAATATTTATAAATAATATAGTTTGAGATTAAATGTACCATTTTAGTGTTTGCAGAAGAAAACAAGCTATGTTGTGGAATAGCATCCTTACAGGATGTCTCAAATTTACAAGCCAACCTGAGTGCAATTTTTATTTGGACAACTATGTGGAAAATTAGGTTTATTATTGACAAATGGAAAGTTATGCATTTGGGGGCTAAAATCATGCATGCATCATACATTCTAGGAGGAGAACAACTGGGGGAGCCAATGGTGGAGAAGGATCTGGGTGTTCTGGTGAATCATAGATTAATAGCAGCATGCAATGCAAAGCTGACGCTTCTAAAGCAAACAAAATACATCCTTGTCTTAAAATAGGTATAGACTCCAGAGAGACACAAGGGGAGAGAAAGAGAGAGAGAGATGTTTGCCTCTGTACAAATCATTAGTGAGACCTCATCTGGAATATGCAGTTTAGTTATTGTCAACAGTTTACAAAAAGGATATTGGGGAACTGGAAAAAGTGCAGAGAAGAGCAATCAAACTGATAAGAGGCATGGAGGAGCTCAGCTATGAGGAAAGATTAGCTGAACTGAATTTATTCACTCTTGAGAAGAGGCAATTAAGAAGGATGTGATCACTGTGTATAAATAGTAAATCTGGGTGAACGAATATCTGCGCTAACTATAAAAGGAAAACAGAAAACAGCAGCCAGCACAGTTTGTTGATTCATCAAACGCAAAAAATAAAAGTCCAAAGTGAAATAAAGAAAAATATGTAACTATCTGTGATTGTCCATATGAAAATCAATAGAGATGACGTAGATCATCCACCAACTTTCAATGTGCATATGAAAAGCACACCACACCCATGTGCTATCAATCTGCTTACCAGAGGCTCTGATGATATCCACATAGGGTGAAACATGTCAGGCTGGCCAATGCAAGCACGCTGTGAACCGCAGAGTTTTTATATGTCATGATGTTCTTCTGTCCTGTAAGTAGACTACAATAAATAAACGTGTGTTTTACCTTTATGGGCTTCACTATTGTTGCTCTTTTGCTCATTGGGTTTTACATCCTGGTGGTGATCGCAACATATATCCATCTTCTGGTGTGAGTCCTGATGTTTTTTCTGATATTGATGAACGTGGATATCTTTATGACATGCCTATAAAGTTTGGAGTTTGCCATGATGATTACATTGCTTGTTTTCATATCTTTCTGGTAAGCAGATTGATAGCACGTGGGTGTGGTGTGCTTTTCATATGCACATTGAAAGTTGGTGGATGATCTACGTCATCTCTATTGATTTTCATATGGACAATCACATCTAGTTACATATTTTTCTTTAACCACTTGCCGACCGCCGCACGACGATGTACGTCGACAGAATGGCACGGGCAGGCATAAGGGCTTACATGTACGTCCGGTGCCTGCGGCGGTCGGTATTCGTTCGGGAGCGATCCCGGATGAGGGGACGGCCATTCATTCATGGCCACCCCCTCGCGATCGCTCCCGACGAATGAAAATGTCCCGTGACATCATTTCCTCTCCTGTAATGTAAACACAGGAGAGGAAGTGATGTATTCTCTCCTCCGTGTCGGTATTTTTCGTTCCGGCACCGAGGAGAGAGGTTCGGTGAGTTGCACCAACACACCACACATACAGTAGAACATGCCAGGCACACTCACACCCCCCCTTTACCCCCGATCACCCCCCAATTACCCCTGCCCCCCCAGTCACAGTGACACCAATTGCTTTTTATTTTATTTTTATTTTTTTATTTTTTTGCATTGGTGTCATTTGTGACTGTAATAACTGTTAGGGCAGTTAGGGTTAGCCCCCTTTAGTTCTAATGTGCCCCCCTAACCCCCCCAATAAAGGTTTAACCCCATGATCACCCCCCGTCGCCAGTGTCACTAAGGCTGGGTTCACATTGCAGCGGTTTATGAGAACGAATGTGATTCGCACCGCACTGCAGTGCAAATCACATCCGATCTCTGTGCGATTCGAGTTCAGCCATACAGATAGTATGGCTGAATTCGTGTCGCACCCGCCGCACCCGCCGCAAATTCGCACGGGACCCTTTTTTTGGCCCGCAGCAGAATCGGATCGCATGGGTGTTCACACCATGCGATCCGAGTTTGCAGATCGCACTGCGATATGCGAACTGATCTGGGGGTGTCATTAACATTTCACTGACACTCCCAGCAGTTCGCATAGGGCAGTGTGAACTGCCGCCAGGAGGCATGCGATGCGGGAACCCGCCGCGGATTCATGGCGTTCCCGCATCGCTCCAGTGTGAACCCAGCCTAATAAGCGATAGTTTTTCTGATCGCTGTATTAGTGTCACAGGTGACGCTAGTTAGGCAGGTAGGTATTTAGGTTCGCCGCAGCTTTTTATAGCGCCAGGGACCCCCATATACTACCGCATAAAGCCCCCTGATTGCCCCCTAGTTAACCCTTTCACCAGTGATCACCATATAACTGTTACAGGTGACGCTGGTTGGTTAGTTATTTTTTTATAGTTTCAGGGCACCCGCCATTTATTACCTAATAAAGGTTTAACCCCCTGATCACCCGGCGGGTGTCATTTGTGACTGTAATAACTGTTAGGGCAGTTAGGGTTAGCCCCCTTTAGTTCTAAGGTACCCCCCTAACCCCCCCAATAAAGGTTTAACCCCGTGATCACCCCCCGTCGCCAGTGTCACTAAGGCTGGGTTCACATTGCAGCGGTTTATGAGAACGAATGTGATTCGCACCGCACTGCAGTGCAAATCACATCCGATCTCTGTGCGAATCGAGTTCAGCCATACAGATAGTATGGCTGAATTCGCGTCGCACCCGCCGCACCCGCCGCAAACTCGCACGGGACCCTTTTTTTGGTCCGCAGCAGAATCGGATCGCATGGGTGTTCACACCATGCGATCCGAGTTTGCAGATCGCACTGCGATATGCGAACTGATCTGGGGGTGTCATTAACATTTCACTGACACTCCCAGCAGTTCGCATAGGGCAGTGTGAACTGCCGCCGGGAGGCATGTGATGCGGGAACCCGCCGCGGATTCGTGGCGTTCCCGCATCGCTCCAGTGTGAACCCAGCCTAATAAGCGATCGTTTTTCTGATCACTGTATTAGTGTCACAGGTGACGCTAGTTAGGCAGGTAGGTATTTAGGTTCGCCGCAGCTTTTTATAGTGCCAGGGACCCCCATATACTACCGCATAAAGCCCCCTGATTGCCCCCTAGTTAACCCTTTCACCAGTGATCACCATATAACTGTTACAGGTGACGCTGGTTGGTTAGTTATTTTTTTTATAGTTTCAGGGCACCCGCCATTTATTACCTAGTCTCACTAGTGTACCCCTAAATTTAGGGGTGTATACTTTCCAAAATGGGGTCATTTGGGGGGGGTTTGTGCCATCTTGGCATTTTATGGCCTTCAAAACTGTAACGCCCTTAGAAAGCCTGAAGGCGGTGCTTGGTTTTCGGGGCCCCGTACGTGGCTAGGCTCCCAAAAAGTCCCACATATGTGGTATCCCCGTACTCAGGAGAAGCAGCAGAATTTATTTTGGGGTGTCATTTCACATATGCCCATGGCATGCGTGAGCAATATATCATTTAGTGACAACTTTGTGAAAAAAAAAAAAAAAAAAAAAAGTTTGTAATTTTCCCGCAACTTGTGGCAAAATATAAAATATTCCATGGACTCAACATGCCTCTCAGCAAATAGCTTGGGGTGTCTACTTTCTAAAATGGGGTCATTTGTGGGGGTTTTGTGCCATCTTGGCATTTTATGGCCTTCAAAACTGTAATAGGTAGTGAGGAGTGAAGTCAAATATTTACGCCCTTAGAAAACCTGAAGGCGGTTCTTGGTTTTCGGGGCCCCGTACGCAGCTAGGCTCCCAAAAAGTCCCACATATGTGGTATCCCCGTACTCAGGAGAAGCAGCAGAATTTATTTTGGGGTGTCATTTCACATATGCCCATAGCATGTGTGAGCAATATATCATTTAGTGACAACTTTGTGAAAAAAAAATAAAATAAAATTAAAGTTTGTAATTTTCCCGCAACTTGTGGCAAAATATAAAATATTCCATGGACTCAAAATGCCTCTCAGCAAATAGCTTGGGGTGTCTACTTTCTAAAATGGGGTCATTTGTGGGGGTTTTGTGCCATCTTGGCATTTTATGGCCTTCAAAACTGTAATAGGTAGTGAGAAGTGAAATCAAAAATTGACGCCCTTAGAAAACCTGAAGGCGGTTCTTGGTTTTCGGGGCCCCGTACGCGGCTAGGCTCCCAAAAAGTCCCACATATGTGGTATCCCCGTACTCAGGAGAAGCAGCAGAATTTATTTTGGGGTGTCATTTCACATATGCCCATAGCATGTGTGAGCAATATATCATTTAGTGACAACTTTGTGAAAAAAAAATAAAAAAAAATGAAAGTTTGTAATTTTCCCGCAACTTGTGGCAAAATATAAAATATTCCATGGACTCAAAATGCCTCTCAGCAAATAGCTTGGGGTGTCTACTTTCTAAAATGGGGTCATTTGTGGGGGTTTTGTGCCAACTTGGCATTTTATGGCCTTCAAAACTGTAATAGGTAGTGAGAAGTGAAATCAAAAATTGACGCCCTTAGAAAGCCTGAAGGCGGTGCTTGGTTTTCGGGGCCCCGTACGCGGCTAGGCTTCCAAAAAGTCCCACATATGTGGTATCCCCGTACTCAGGAGAAGCAGCAGAATTTATTTTGGGGTGTCATTTCACATATGCCCATAGCATGTGTGAGCAATATATCATTTAGTGACAACTTTGTGTAAAAAAAAAAAATTTTTTGTCATTATTCAATCGCTTGAGGCAAAAAAATAAAATATTCAATGGGCTCAACATGCCACTTATCAATTTCCTTAGGGTGTCTACTTTCCAAAATGGGGTCATTTGGGGGGGTTTTGTACTGCCCTGCCATTTTAGCACCTCAAGAAATGAGATAGGCAGTCGTAAACTAAAAGCTGCGTAAATTCCAGAAAACGTACCTTAGTTTGTAGATGTGACAACTTTTGCGCAAACCAATAAATATACAATTATTGACTTTTTTTTACCAATGACATGTGGCTGAATACATTTTGGCCTAAATGTATGACTAAAATTGAGTTTATTGGATTTTTCTAATAACAAAAAGTAGAAAATATCATTTTTTTTCAAAATTTGCGGTCTTTTTACGTTTATATCGCAAAAAATAAAAATCGCAGAGGCAATCAAATACCATCAAAAGAAAGCTCTATTTGTGGGAAGAAAAGGACGCAAATTTTGTTTGGGTACAACATTGCATGACCGCGCAATTACCAGTTAAAGCAGCGCAGTGCCAAATTGTAAAAAGACCTCTGGTCATTTACCAGCAAAATGGTCCGGTCTGAAGGTGGTTAATGGAGCTCTGCACTTTGGACATTTACACTGTGTATAAATACATAGGTGGTCTTTATAGTGAACCTGACCTCCACATATGGAAAGGCTTCTTCACAGTGAAAGCTGGGCTAGGCTCCCTGAAGAAGTAAATCTGTCCAGCTCAGTAGATTGTTTTAAAAAAGAGCTGCATTCAATCCAAACTATACCTGGATATTAACATTTATAGGTAATAACATAGACCCAGGGATAACCCAATTGACTCCATGCGGTAAGGAACTTGTTTCCCCTGTGTCTTCAGCAAAGCATTTTTTTGTCTTCATTTGCATTGATTGTGGGTATAGGATTGTGAATATGGAGGGTTATTTTTTATTTTTTTTTATTTTGATTGAACTAGATGGACTTATTTTTAGGGACTCATTGATGACTGGAATAGTACCGCTGGATTGGCATAGGACTAATGTGGTGCCAATATTTCAAAAAATTACTGCGCCCCTGGAATCATCAAGAAGGTGTTGCAGTTACCAGCTGCAGTGTCCGGCATGGTTGCCACTGACTTTTTCTGAGTCAGCCGGCTGCTCTCTGTCCTGACACATCTGATGTCCCTCCCTCACCCCCGGCCCTTACCCCCAATCATTGGATAAGATGGCTTGGCCGCTCAGCAGCTCGGCCGTTCTGCCACTCCTCTTCAGTGATTGGCTGCCTGCCTGTGTACATGTTGTGTAGATCCAGCCGGTGCCGGACTCGGACTTAGTGCAGTCAGAGGCCATGCCGCTGAGTGATACTCTGCCAGTGCCTACTCATAATCACACCACAGGAAATCATAACCTGAATTGAGTGGCATATACAGTTGCAAGCAACAGAAGAAGAACCACAGGTAACAGAAGTTAGGAGGAGCATTTTGATTTATATGCTGGAAAGTTGGACAGCTATTACTGGAAAGATATATCTGTGTATGTTAAGAGATAATCCATCTTTTTCACTTTGTATAGGTTTTCATCAAGATCAAAATATGGCCACAACAGATGTATTGCAATACATTGAAATATAAAAAGATGTACATTCTCTAGGCTATATGTATATGGGCATGTACTGGGGTTACACCTGGCCTGAGTAACTTCCAATACAAAGTGAAGCTGAATTATCTCTTATATAACACATATTTCTTTCCACTGGAAAGATATATGTGTTCTATGAGAGATAATTCAGCGTCGCTTTGTATTAGAAATTACTCAGACCAGGCATACCATGCCCATATAAATATAGCCTAGAGAATGTACATCTTTTTATATTGCATGGGTGACCTTATAAAATGATGATGCCCCATCATATAGGGTCTGGAATTAAAAGTAACATTTCAGTCTTTGCAGGTGACACCCAATTATGTAGTGGAATAACGTACTTACAGGAGGTTACAAGCCAACCTCAATGCACTGCTTGATTGGGCAACTATGTGGCAAATGAGGTTTAACCACTTGCAGACCGGACCATTTTGCTGGTCAAAGACCAGACCACTTTTTGCGATTCGGCACTGCGTCGCTTTAACTGACAATTGCGCGGTCGTGCGACGTGGCTCCCAAACAAAATTGACGTCCTTTTTTTCCCACAAATAGAGATTTCTTTTGGTGGTATTTGATCACCCCTGCAGTTTTTATTTTTTGCGCTATAAACAAAAATAGAGCGACAATTTTGAAAAAAACGCATTATTTTTTACTTTTTGTTATAATAAATATCCCCCAAAAATATATAAAAAAACATTTTTTTCCCTCAGTTTAGGCCGATACGTATTCTTCTACATATTTTTGGTAAAAAAAATCGCAATAAGCGATTATTGATTGGTTTGCGCAAAAGTTATAGCGTTTACAAAATAGGGATAGTTTTATAGCATTTTTATTAATAATTTTTTATTATTTTTTTTTACTAGTAATGGTGGCGATCAGCAATTTTTATTGTGACTGCGACATTGTGGGGGACCCATCGGACATTTTTGACACATTTTTGGGACCATTGTAATTTATACAGTAATCACTGCTATATAAATGCAGTGATTCCTGTGTAAATGACACTGGCAGTGAAAGGGTTAACCAGTGGGTGGCAGTGTAGGGGTTAAGTGTTCCTAGGGGTGTGTTACTAACTGTGGGGGGGTTGGGCTTTCATTTAGTGAACACTGATCTCTGCTCCTATCACATGGAGCAGAGATTAGCGTCACTAGTTGCTAGGCAGAATGGAGAAATGTTGTTTACACAGCATTTCCTCCATTCGGCCGCTCTGTGAGACGATCGCGGGGATGCCTGCGGCGATCGAGTCCGGACAGGGCGGCATTGAATATTGGACGTACCTGTACGCCAATATGCCTGCCCGTGCCATTCTGTCGACGTACATCGTCGTGCGCTGGTCGGAAAGTGGTTAATGTTGATAAATGTGAACTAAAAGTTATGCACTTGGGGGCTAAGCATATGCATGCATAATACATACTGGGGGAGTACAACTGGGGGAATCCATAGTGGAGAATGATCTGGGTGTTCTGGTAGATCATACCCTTACTAATGGCATGCAATGTCAAGCTGCGGTTTCCAAAGCGAGAAAAGTCCTTCCTTTTATTAGCCACTTCAATACCGGGCACTTAAACACCTTCCTGCCCAGACCCATTTTGAGCTTTCAGCGCTGTCGCACTTTGAATGATAATTGCGCGGTCATGCTACACTGTACCCAAATTTTAATTTTTATATATTTTTTTCCCACAAATAGAGCTTTCTTTTGGTGGTATTTAGTTACAGCTCGGAGTTTTATTTTTTGCTAAACAAACAAAAAAAGACTGAAAATTTTGAAAAAAAATATGTTTTTTTTTGTTTCAGTTTCAAAACTTTGTAAATAAGTACGTTTTCTCCTTCACTGATGGGCACTGATAGGCGGCACTGATGGGCACTGATAGGTGGCACTGATGGGCGACACAGATGGGCACTGATTGGCATGGATAGGCGGAATGGATGGGCATGGATAGGTGGCACAGATGGGCATGGATGGGCACTGATAGGTGGCACGGATGGGCACTGATAGGTGGCACAGATGGGCACTGATAGGCGGCACGAATGGGCACTGATAGGCGGCATTGTAGTGTACTGATGGATGCCAATCAGTGCCAAACAATAATGCATGCCAATCAGTGATGCCCATTGTGGGCACTGATTGGCATCCATTGTGGGCACTGACTGGCATCCCTGGTGGTCTAGGGGGCATACCTGGTGCTGGGCATCCCTGGTGGTCTGGTGGTGTCCCTGGTGGTCCAGTGAGGGCTTCCTCGGGGGGGCTTCGCTGATAATCGATCAGCACAGACCCCCCTGTCAGAGGAGCAGCTGATCGGCTCTCCTCTACTCATGTCTGACAGACGCGAGTGAGGAAAAGCTGATCACCGGCTCTTCCTATTTACACTGTGATCAGCCGTGATTGGACGCGGCTGATCACTCGTCAGACTGACCACAACAACGATCGACGCGATGCATGCCCCCCGGGGGCGCGCATGGGCTCAAGATCTTGAGGACGTCATGTGACGCCCGGTCAGGATTTTGAAACCACTTTGCCGCCGTCATTCTGCTATAGGGTGGGTGGCAAGTCGTTAAGAGAGGTATGGACTCCCTGTACAAATCATTAGTAAGACCTCATCTGGAATATGCAGTTCAGTTTTGGGCACCAAGTCACAAAAGGGATATTGGGGAACTGGAGAAAGTGCAGAGAAGGGCAACCAAACTGATTAGAGGCATGGAGGAGCTCAGCTATGAGGAAAGATGAGAGGAACTGAATTTATTCTCTCTTGAGAAAAGGAGATTAAGGGGGGCTATGATAAACATCATCATGTATAAATACATACGGGGACAATATAGTGAACATGGTGTAGCGTTCACTTTAAGGTCATCACAGAGGACAAGGGGGAAAAACAGATGTCTAGAGGAAAAGAGATTTAATCTCCAAATACAGAAAGGTTTCTTCACGGTAAGATCTGTGAAAATGTGGCATAGACTCCCTCCAGAGGTGGTTCTGGCCTGCTCAGTAGATTGCTCTAAAAAAGGCCTGGATTCATTCCTAAATGTACATAATATAACTGGATACTAACATTTATAGGTAAAGTTAATTCACTGAGTATCCAATTGCCTCTCAGGGGATCGGGAAGGAATTTTTTCCCCTGCTGTAGCAAATTGGATCATGCTTTGCTGGGGTTTTTCACCTTCCTGTGAATATAGGATTGTGTATATGGCATTTGGGGTTATTTACAAAAGGCAAATCCACTTTGCACTACAAGTGCAAAGTGCACTTGAAATTGCACTGAAAGTGCATTTGAAAGTGCAGTTGCTGTAAATTTGAGGGGTAGATCTGAAATGAGGGGAAGCTCTGCTGATTTTATCATCCAATCATGTGCAAGCTAAAATGCTGTTTTTTTATTTTCCTTGCATGCCCCCCCCCCCCCCCCCAGATCTACAGCAACTGCACTTCCAAGTGCACTTTCAGTGCAAAGTGGATTTGCCTTTCATAAATAACCCCCATTGTGTGGTTGTGATTTTTTTATTTGGTTGGACTAGATGGATTTGTGTCTTTTTTTTTTAACCAAACTATGTAAGTATGTGACTTTTGGGTTTTTCTCAACCTGACTAACTATATATATGTATGTGTTTTTCACTGTACAGCATACATAAAATACAGTATAATTCTATGGAATGCATTGTATGTGTGCTTTCTTACATCATCATCTAGGTAGCGATGCTCCTCACACTGTGGATAACAGATCCCTCCTTTATGGCTGCTGCCTCTGTCACAAGTTGTACATGCTTGAACTGATGAATCTGTACAGAGTGTAGAGGTACATGTTAGACTCGTGGCACACAAACTTCCAAATCACAGATGTAGAATATCCTGATTTCCATTTATATACAGGTGAACTGACATTTTTGAATATTAGTAATAGTGGTGAATCTATACACCGCATTTGAGGTTTACACACATGGCATGTTTTCTTTCTCCATTATCCTCCATTGACTCATTCTCCTCATTAAATATCCCTTTCTAGGAATACAAATTGGTGATCATTGCACCCTCATGTCTTCATTTGGTACAATGACTGAATCTCATGGAGATATTCTATAGTAATTAGAGGGTGGGATTCTGGGAGATTTGCAGCCTTCTGTTTCCTTGTATTCAATCCTAATGGCTTCTTTCAAGAGAAAACATTATTTTACAGTGTTTTCTAAATGAATGAATTCTGTCATAATTATTGGACCATAGATATGTCAGAATTCTGTACACCAGCACTTTAGTCAATCACTGCTGAAACTCAACTTTAAGCCCAAGGAATAAGAGGTGAGGTAGTTATACAAGATGGGGGCGATAGGAAAATTTCTTTGATTGTTTTTTATTTTTAGAAAAATGAAGAATGCAATAGAAATGTCGTTTTTTATTTTATGTAAAGCTTTTTGCGTGTTGTTTTCTAACTTAAAATTATGTATTGAGTGACAAGGTAGGCCATCCACAGACACTGAGCAGGTTGGTTGAAGCCTTTATGTATCCCCCCATCCCCTTCCCATTTTTTGCCTAGCAGATTTTTTTTATCTTTATTCAGTGCACGTAGCTGTTTTAATATCTAACTGCAAAAAAGTAGTGGACCAGAAGGAATTTTTCACATTCAATTTGTAGAATGAAATTAGAAGTTTTAGGACACTGTAATATATCTCACACTCATACTTCTTAACATAGCCATTGGCATGCAGGCATGAGATAACATGTTAAAGAATATAAAACTCTGTAGATGATTTCATAATTTTTTTTGCTTTGAACAAAATACAGATTTTATTGACAAAGACACTTTGAATGGAACACATCCTTTATGTTGTAATTTATATAGGGCTATATTGGCCAACATTTGCACTCATTTATCAGTAATTCAGTTATTCCTTCTCACAATCTGTGCAGGTTACCCAATCAGAAGACAACGTGCAGATCAATAATATGCTATTGTGAGAAAACATATGAAAAGGACATTTTTAAATGTGTGACAATTTTCCGAGGCTGAAGCGTTTAAGGATCTATAGTTGCACCTGCAAGAGTTTCTTAAAGTGGCAGTAGTTTTCCATCAAAATCAACAATGCAACCACCAGGCCCTCCCCTCACGCCAGGGTACTAGACTCTGACTTGTCATTTCAGCCCCAAGTCCAATTGTTGTCAAAAGTTTGTAGAATTCACCTCCGTATCATCTCTAAAATTCGCCTTTTAACAAATGAAACCGCCAAGCTCCTCATTCACTCCTTTGTTATCTCTCACCTTGACTATTGCAACTCCCTTCTCATTGGCTTACCTCTCCATAAGCTATACCCTCTTCACTCTATCATGAATGCTGTTGCCAGACTTATCCACCTTACCAACTGCTCAGTGTCTGCCAACCCTCTCCTCCAATCCCTACACTGGCTCCCAATCACCCAGCGAATTAAATTCAAAATACTAACCACAACATACAAAGCCATTCACAACTCCGAGCTACATCACCAATCTTGTCTCCAAATATCACCCAAATCGTCCCCTCCGTTCTTCTCAAGACCTCCTACTCTCAAGCCCTCTTGTCTCCTCCTCCCATGCTCGTCTCCAGGATTTCTCCAGAGCCTCTCCCATCCTCTGAAACTCACTACCTCCACTGGTCTGGCTAGCCCTTACTCTCGCTACCTTCAGGTGATCCCTGAAAACTCATCTCTTTAGGGAAGCCTACTATGTCTCCAGCCAATCTCCTACCACTTCCATCAGCTCATTCCCCACAGTTACAACCTTTTGTACCACCTGCCCCACCCTATTAGATTGTAAGCTCTTCTGAGCAGGGCCCTCTTAATCCTCTTGTATTTTATTGTATTGTAACTGTATTGTCTCCTTTTATATTATAAAGTGCTGCGTAAACTGTTGCTATATAAATCCTGTATTATAATAATAATAATAATAATAGTTAGAACTATCTTAGTCACCTGTGTCGGTTTTGTTACCAAAACTGGTGCAAATGCTTGAAGGAATAGGGCAAGTTTAAAAAAGACCCTCCACCAGAAAAGTGCTGTTGTGCTTATATTGAATTCCACAGACAGTGCTAAAATAAAACTAGTAAAACACCACATAAAGACCAGTCTAAATAAAGTGAGTTAAGCATCTTTCTGAATTGAGATTTAAGAGATATTGGGTAGATAAGATTAGTATTGGTGGTATTGAGGAAATAACAGCAAAATATGATAAAAACAGCTTTGTAAATTCAGCCCAGTGTTTTTTCTCCTTCATTTGTTAAATGATTTCTTTACAATAGAATCACAGGCTGGTTGTAGCAGAATCAATCGGTACTGCTTAAAAGTTCTGCCCATAGTGATTCTAGTACCTTGATGGTAATTTCATTGTCCACTGCAGTATTGTTTTGCCATGTTGGCATACCATCTAAAGCTGCCCATAAATGGCTCTATAAAAGCAAGACATTCTCTCAAGTATAGTTTGCAATTATCTGACCGTTTTTGATATTCTGTAGCAGGCATGTCAAACTTAGATGAAGCAATGGCCTGAATTGAGGGGACTAAATCTTCAAGGGAGTCACATTATGTCTACTAAAGGCCGCTTCTACTTAATTACAGAAATAGATTGTGGCACTTTAGAACCTAATAAATATTGTAAATTGCATTTCTTTTACTATAATGTTAAGAGAGAAAGGGGCAATAAAACATTTTAATGCCAAAGAAAGGAGCTATAAAACATAATGGAAAGAGACATACATGAGAGTCGAGCAGGCTGCACACCCCAAAAATCTACAGAAAATAGAAGAGTTTCCCCAGGGGCTTTTTTTTGCAGCGAAAACTTTATGATAAAGTTTGATAAAGATTAATGATAACGTTTTCGCTGCTAAGAAAAAACCCCGGGAAACTCTTCCATTTTTTGGAGCTATAAAACATTTCCTGAAGTTTCTTATGTAAGAAAGTGTGTGTGTGTGAGGGGTCTACTTGTCAAAAGACCTTATGCAAACACGCAACTGAAAAATAAGATAAGAGATATATATATATATATACTGTAGCAATAATTCAAGACTGTTTTGTATATCAAAACGTATTTATAAGATGTCAATGTTTGGCTTGAGTTAGAAGCTTTCAGTTGTCAGATGACTTACCATTACACATTCTACAGCTTGGGTGACACTTCCTGCACTTCTTTCCATGCAAGTAAAACCTTTCAGGACAGTGACTGACACAATGAGTGGTTCCCTCCACCTGCAAAGTGTTTGAAGGGCATTCTAGACAGGATTCCAGGCCAGGTCCAGCACACAACTCACAATGAGGATCACACTTCTCACATTGCCTGTTGCTTTTGAAATATCTTATACAAACAAAAAGAAAAATTTTGACCATTAAATGAGAATTATAACCTAGATTGCTTTATTGTGCATAGCATGTTATCAGACTGTACAGAAATATCTCTGAGTGAGTCCTGTGATTGGTATAAATTGATTAAATTCTAACATCTGATATCTTTAGTATTCGCCTGTCTATTTTACTTATTCTCAGCTGCGTTTATTCAAACAATTTAAAGTATGCGCTCGGACAATGGACATTAAAGTGTTTTCCTCTTCTTAACAAATAAGCTTTAAAACAAGCCTTCCCAGACCTCTGTAGCTGTTTGAATTTTGAATATCATGACATGCAACATACACACGGTCAGATTTTCAGACGAAAAATGTTTGATGGGAGCTTTTTTTCGGAAATTCCGAGCATGTGTAGGCTCCATTGGACATTTTCCATCGTAATTTCCGACACACAAAATTTGAGATCTGGATCTCCAATTTTCCTACAACAAAATCCGTTGTCAGAAATTCCAATCGTGTGTACACAATTCCAACGCACAAAGTTCCATGCATGCTCGGAATCAAACAGAAGAGCCGCACTGGTTATTGAAATTCAATTTTCTCGGCTCGTCGTACGTCACCGCGTTCTTGGCGTACAGAATTTCAGACAACATTATGTGACCGTGTGTATGCAAGACAAGCTTGAGCCAACATCGGTCGGAAAAAATCCCACGGATCTTGTTGTCGAAATGTGCGAGTGTACGCGGCATAAGGCTCCATTCACATCTGCGTGTTCCGTGAATGCACACGTTTTCACACATGTTCACTAAACACAAAAATGCACAAAATGCACAAAAATGCACACCCTGCTTACAATGCCTTCCATTGGTAATGGCACCCCAAACACGACAAACAGATTTGTAATGCATGGGGCAGCCCATCACAAAAAAAAATGGGTGATTCTGCCACTAGTCCTCAGCAGCAGGATCACTAAAAGGTCTGAGCACTGCTGAATCTCAATAGTTGGCAAATGGAGTAGCACCATGTTAGCTACAGAAGAGTGATCATACAGACAAAAAAGTAGCCTTTTGTGGTCCTGCATCTACTGATTTTGACAAGAAGTCAGTGACATAATCATTTGTACGTTGGATGGATTAAACACCATTACAGATTTTTATTAGTGATTTTTAAATTTATTTTGTACTCTGATATACATGTAGGATTATTCTTTAAGTCTAACTTTATTTTTATTTTTTAATATGTTTTGCATAAGAAATGTGCTTTATATGGAGGTGCCTATGCTATTTATCTTATAACTTTTTTTATATTTGTTTATATATCTAAATCTCAACTTGAGTATGTCAGCAGTATTGATTTAACATACACAATACAATTGATTATTATTTGGAACGATGTAATGTGCAGGCATGATCCTGTTTTTTAGTGTTTTTTTTTTAAATAGATAGTTATTAATTAGTCTGTTATGTGATAGTGATTGTAAAATTTCAATGGGAAACTGAGCTTTTGATAATTGTTTATGTTATGGGATATGTTTAGGCTTAGGTGCCTCTGTAGCTATAATGTTATTATGTTCCCAGTGATGTGATGGATGTTAGGAGGTAATTCCCCGCCTGCACGCATACACCGTTAATAATCTTCCTAAATGCAGAACAGACTCTGTTGTGTTACAGAGGCTGTGGTTAAATTCCCGTCCCCGTATGAGTATATATTGGATGAGCTGTACTGTGTGGTCACGCCCTCTGATGAAGGAATGACGAAACGTACGTAGGGCATGACTACACAGCTATTCAGTCAGTCTATCAACGGTCAAGCTCAACCCGGGTACACCACCGTGAGAGCAAAAAAACAAATGTGACAGGACTGCTTATATTGTAACGCTTGTTTGGAATACTTTTCTTGAAAGTGCAACTTGTAAGGGGGGGAAATTGATTGAATACATTTCGCTTTTACGGAATTACGCTATGTATATATGTTTCCTTGTCATGAGTGACACATAGATGGAAGGACCTGTGTTTGCTGCTCCATGAACAGATCATCATATGGGTTTTATTATTACCATTCATCTGGTGAGTTTATGACCATAGGGTTGTTAATTCATGAGGTGTGGTGACGGTCGAAATATAAGACACAGATCACATGGAGTCACATGGATGAACTTTCTTTTACTTTTTACATATGATGAAGTCTTTTGATTATTTGGACAGTTGCTATCATGGACTGCTGTTTGGATTTTGAGCGCTGCTAATGCTGGATTTTATTTCAGCATAATTGTTTTTTAATGTTTAATGTGATTATAGTAGCTTCCAGACTATTTTATAAATATTTTATAGATATTTGATTTCTTCTCCCATAAGCGCTAGGGGTGGCTTGGTTCATCTACTTTTGTATTCCTACTATTCTACATGTATTTTATAACAAGTACAATATCCTATTTATAAAATATCAGTTCAGTATGAAACATTCTCTGCTAAAGTGAAGAATTCACATTTTAATTTTATATCATATAACAAATCCCATAAAATGTACAAATTTCTACATTAGACACTTGAGGTAGAGAATTTTGAAGAGCTTCACAGCAAAAAATATTTTTTTTCTTTATCCAAGTGTTGTATTTTATTACAGTCTGATATCATTATGTATGCTGTAATGAGATCATTTTGGAGGAGGAAATAGTTATGAGGAAGGGAGATGTGAGCTTCTCTTATTCTGTATGGATTAGCAGGAAATATACTGCACGCTATAAATGAGATGCTGAAAACTTTACAGCTTTTCCCTAATGCTTTGATGCTTCTTCATTTCCCCTTTTTTCCTTGCTGTCACTCGAGGGGAAGTTGAATGTATTTCATAACGCAGGCTGTAACCTGTGAAATATTAGAACAGTAACTCTGTAGTTTCTTCTGCATGTTCATTGATTGGGCCTGAAATTTTAAATGACTCAGTATTACAGAGGCATCAACTAGAACAGTAGCTGGAGCTCTGTTATCTAGCCTTTTTCAGTCCCAAATGGGATCCTATTAAATGTGATTATGTTTATTTCTCAGATCATGCATACTTCCTAACCAGAAATACAAATAATTCGATGAGATAGATAGATAGATGCGAGAATCTGTCCCCGATTTTCTTTTCAACTTTATTAAAGGTGCCCTGGCCCCAGGCACTGCAGAGTAACCAATTTTAGCAAAAAGTGATTTGCCGGAAACATGACAAGGCAGTGGAGAGGTGTGTCTGCCCCCGGCTGTGTCTGGAATTATTGATTATGTCACCTAACGAAATTACATAGTCTTCCCAGTCTCTTTCCTCGCAGCTTGTGCAGTTTTTGTTGCAGGAGGTAGAAAAGTTGATTATTTTCCACCTTGCCCTTACTTGTGACCTGCAGTGCACACCTGCACTTACACCTTTGATCCAAAGCAAAGAAGCCTTTTGAGCCCCTCCCAATCTGAGCACAAATTGGACACATCCAACATGGTGGGCTTTGCATGCAGTTATTTCCCCCACCCCCTGTAATAGTGGGCATGGTCAGTATGGTGTCCCCAGATTTCATTTTGAAAATCTGGTCACCATAAATAGATTTGCAGACAGTGATATACATATACAAGCAAACTAAAGGTGGTCTTAAGATGAGGAAGATGTAAAATTATACAGCTATATAGTTACAGTTGGGTGCCCTTGGGGAAATATTATATATAGGTGTTTAAGTAAATTAAACTAGAAGCACAACAATATACAAGGTATCAGAAGGATATATTTACCCAGGGGGACAATGTAGAATACACAGGTGAAGGAGTTTATAGTATCCAGGTGCACACATGTCACAGTCTTTAGCTGAACCTCCATTGCATGTTGTACATACTTGGTGGCAGTCTGAACAAAATCCAAGTGTCATCCCATCTGCCTCCTCAGTCGTGTTGTATGTTCCACTGGGACACTGCTTTACACATGTTCTTTCTGTAAAGTCATACAAAGATGTGAGTTATAGGCAAATATCTGAAGCAGAACTATATTTTCATTTTGCATACAGTAGAGAATAGTTAAAACTCTCGGTCAGTTTTTTGCCATCTGCATCATATTCAAAGAGCCCTTAGAGAACTGTCTTGGAAACATGTCACCATTAAAAGAGTTCCCCTCCATTCCTTTTCTGCTGGCAAAAAATGTTACATTTACCCTCACTCTCATTTCTGGTGACAATAGTAATTAGGACAATTAGAGAGAGTGGATCTCCTTAAAGCGGAGGTCCACCCAAAAGGGAAAGTTCTGCTTAAAGCATTCCTACTCCCTACTATTTCACATTTGGCATGTCATTTGTTTGAGGGAGGAGCAGGTAACTAGTTTTGACAGGTACCTGATCCCACTTTTTGTAGCTGCTGACTTTTAACCACTTGCCGACCAGCCGTCGTCATTATACTGTGGCAGGTTGGCTCGTTCCCACGAATCACTGTAGCTGTACGTCTGCCCTTTAAACAGCTATAGCATGTGTGCTCCCACACCCGCTGCACGGCGGGGGAGTTGATGAGCATGGCCAGCGGCCGCGATGTCCGCCAGCCACCTGTGATCGCTCAACAGAGAGGCAAAACAGACAAACAGATCCTCATTCTGTCAGGGGAGTAGAGAGTGGTCGTCTGTTCCTAGTGATTAGAAACAGCAATCTCTCTCCTCCTCCAGTCAGTACACTGCCCCACAGTTAGAAACACCTCCCAGGGAACACATTTAACCCCTTGATCACCACTAGTGTTAACCCCTTCTCTGCCAGTGACATGTATACAGTAATCACATTTAACCCCTTGAGCAAACCGGTCATTATACACTTATTGCGATTTTTATTTATTTTTTTACCAAAAATATGTAGAAGAATACATATTGGCCTAAACTGATGAAGACATTTTTTTGGGGGGATATTTATTATAGCAAAAAGTAAAAAATATTGTTTGTTTCTTTTTTTGTTTATAGCGCCAAAAAAATTAAAACCACAGAGGTTATTGAATACCACCAAAAGAAAGCTCTATTTGTGGAAAAAAAAAGACGTCAATTTTGTTTGGATACAGCGGTGCACGATCACACAATTGTCAGTTAAAGCAACACATCACCGTATCGCAAAAAAGGGCCTGGTCATTAAAAGGGCAAAATATTCTGGTCCTTAAGTGGTTAATAAACACAAAACAACGTCTGGAACTCCGCTTTAATGGGGACACATTACTACTCTACCCAAGTCTTTAAAAATGTTTTGCAATTGGTCATACCCTAAACATGCATGTAATGTAAATGAAATTGTATATTTTTTTTATAACATCCTTTATTTACTCACTGATCATGATATGACATAGAATTTAACAAACAAATTCAGCAGATGCACAATTAGAAACAACCCAACTCCAGTTAGAGAGACCTAGTACATGCAGACACCTGCCTGACTATCAACATTGCTTAACAAGAATTACCTAAAAGCAAATAATTTGTCATTGATCTGACTCACTGGTTAGCCTCACTTGCTGTGTGCCACTTCAAAAATGTTATCAGAATTTTTTTGTAGAAGCTGTTGGTAGCAAATACCATATTTGAAATCTATTTTTCATTATGTTGATATATTTTATATATAAATAATAAAGCTTGTTTTAATTCAATTAATGGCAGTTTAGATAAGAGAAAGATGTTTCTGTGGTTTTGCCCTAGTCTTGAAAAATTATTTAAAAAACAAAAGAAACAGTAAAAAAAAAATTTTTTGTAATTCGCACTGAAAAAAAAACATGAAATGTAAAACAACATTTATTTTCATAGGTAAGATATATTGTATCCTAGAAAGTTATAATTATAAGTAATACTTGTATAAAGTTCTTTATTATAAAGAAATTCATATTTTGGGATTCTCTTCTAAAGAATATAAAGATTACCATTGATGTAGGTGAATGTAAATGGGAATTGAATGCCTTTCTTACTAGAAATAATATCCCTAACTAGATGTAATTGTTAATTTTTAGAATTTATTGATCATTCATGTTAGTGACCAACGAATATCAAGTATATGATCCCCTGTACATTACTACGTTTCTTTTTTTGACAGCAGCTGTTCTTACAGATCATACATTTTTAGGTTAGCGCGGATGCTCATTTAAAGCGGGAATGTACTGGGGAAAAAAATATTAAAAGCCAGCAGCTATAAATACTACAGCTGCTGACTTTTAATAAATGGACACTCACCTGTCCCGGAGTCCAGCGATGCCGAGGCCGATCGATCGCTCGGCTCTCGGCTGCTGCCGCCCCCATTCTAGGTGAGGGAATCAGGAAGTGAAGCGAATCGGCTTCACTTCCCGTTTCCCTACTGCGCATGCGTGAATCGCGCAACGCAATAGAAATTGTCCGCGCTGTCTCTGGGACCCGTGTGTCCCCCAGCAGACAGCGCGCAGAGACAGGAAATGACATAGACTCCCGTGGGAGTCTATGCCTGGAAGTGGGTGTAAATACCTGTCTTTGACAGGTATCTCCACCCCCCCTCCCCCCTGAAAGGTGCCAATTGTGACACCGGAGGGGGGGAGGGTTCCAATCAGCGGAAGTTCCACTTTAGGGTGGAGCCCCGCTTTAAATAAAATAATGTGCTTGCCATCATCAAAGAAAAAAATTCTTTCTTGTGCATGTTTATTGATAACTCAAGGAGAATCAGTTTGTGTTGGTGATCTGTGACCTCTTCACCAGCACTAATAGTAGACTTAAAGTGGTTATAAACCTCAGACATGAAATATGAACAAAGCATATCCCTCTATAGTGTGTACTTTTATTAATCCAGAGCACTGCAATTTCTGTTTGCTGTTTCAATCCTCTGCTATCAGCATGAGTCACTTCTGCCAATTTTCCCTGACACCATGAGAAAAAAAGGTGACAGGGGAGGATCATCCTGCTGATTGACAGCATCAGCTCTGTTCCTGTGTACTGTGTGGAAGGGGTGTGTCTCTTGCCTCCATCAGCTCTCAGAGCTCACCTCACTGAGCTCTGCAGATTGTAATGTCAGCTCTCCTTTTTTTTCTGACAGCTCAGACAAGCTATATAAATTCTGGACTTTGAACACATGTAGAGGAGAGAGGGCCACAGATAAGCAAATACAACTTATGTAGAAGGATTTGTTTCCCCTGTATCACTTGAGGATAGTCACTTCACTGGATATATGAAAGGGTTTACAACCACTTTAATTGTATTTAATCAACTATAAATGCAGAATTTAAGCCAGCGTACCAATACAGTAACACAAATATACATTTTTAAATAATAATTTACACAATAACACTGTAAGATAACAAATGCATGTTAACTTTGACTAGCTGAACACTCCTTAGATATTGTACCTAGCTGAGCCCTTAACCCATCGAACAGTCTGGCAGCTTTCAGCTACTGGGGACAGAGCTTTGAGATTTATAGGGCAGACTGTTGTAAAGCTGAATTCAAAAAATGTAGCCACTTTGTATAAAGTTAAGGCATACTATGAGTTAAAGGATAAGTTCACCTTTGGGGACATGTTACACATTCCACCCGATTTTAGGGTGGAACATGTAACAAGTTCCCAGTGCTGCAGCCGCCGCCCGCTGCCCCCCGAAGATCGCAGATGCCATGCAGGTCTCCTGCATACTGTCATTATATCTGCTTACCTGTACATTCCTGACAAGAAGACTCAAACTCCACAGTGCCATTGTAGTTCATTGAGTCTTCCTGTCAGGAATGTACAGGTAAGCAGATACACTGACAGTGTGCAGGAGACCTGCATGGCATCAGCGATCTGCTGATAGCTGGTGCAATGCTTTCCAGGCTCCTGCACTCCTGAACTTATACTTTAAGTTCAAGGAGCTGCATGACATCTCCTGGGCTTATCTCTATTATTTACATTTTCAAGGCTTATTGCTCTGCCCAGAGTACAGGGATCTGAGAGGAGAGTAACACACAGGGCAGCTATGCCTGCCCCTTTACTCTGCTGCCCATTCAGAGAAGCCTTTGTATTTTGTGAATGTGTTCACATAATACCAAGTCTTCTGTGATTGGACAGGAGGAGGGGAGAGGTGGGCATAGCAGCTACAGAGACTGTCCTATTCAATATACAGAGCTCAGAAGGATCCGCATCGCTCTCCTGAAACGACAATAGCTCTCTTCTGAAAGCAGAATAAAGCTGTCAGATATAAAGGACAGAGCTAAGCCCAGGAGGTGTCATGCACCTCGCTGGACTTACCTCATGGTATGCCTTAATTTTTTACAAAGGAGCTAAATTTCTAGAATTCAGCTTTAACTGTCAACTGTTGAAAGGAATACATTTTATGAATTTAACTTTTCAGTAACTTACAATGTTGAATAGATTTTGTTCTGTAAAATAGTAGTATATGTGATAGAATAATGTCAATTGTAATAGTCTCCATTTTATTTTTCAAGTTATTACAGCAGGGTCATGAGGAGTCCAGTGAAAGAGACAAAATTAGAATATTAAACAATACATTAAAGTGGTTCTGAAGGTTTTTTACCAGGTTTCTTACATTAGTATACACCCCCCCCCCCCCCCCCCCCCAGCCCGCCTAATATTTACCTAAGCCTTATTTCAAACCCAAGCTGTATCCATAATATATAGGTGATTATATACACTGGGCAGTCATTGCATGTACCTGTATATGTGTGGACCTGTTGTGCACCATTAATAATAGGCACCATTTTAATCCAGATCACATTTGGTCATTCAAATTTGCAGATTTTCTGGCAAATTGTAAACTGATTTGCTATTTTGATAATATTGGTCAACATTATCTATAGCTGATGCTTAAAATTGCTCCAATTCACTAAAAAATAACCTTTAGACATCTTTTTTTAAGTATGTGAAATGAAAGCTGTATTTATTGAATCATAACAAATGTTCCTTTTCATTATTCTAATAATAAATAGAAAATATGACTACAGTTGCATTGATGTGAACAGACACCAATTGAAAAAAATTTCCATTGCCATGCGATTCTGTGCAAGTCAAGTTGCATGTAAAATCACACTAGTGTGAATGGAGCTGCATGGTACAATGTACATATGCAGGTTTACTATCAGTCGTATTGCATTAACATAAACAGCCAGTAGGCTGCACTGTTGAATGTACAGTACATATGCTTGATAAAGGTATTGAATGATATGGATAAGAATCAGTAACAATGCAAAGAATATTCTGTTACATATACACAATACTTAGTATGTATGCATTTAATATTGCAAAATCTAATACTGGGAAATCTTTAACAAAGGTCTTTACAGTGGGGATATAATAGAGACCCAACTAATCATACAATAACAAGGGGAAACGCATGCCCATAATACATAGAAACATATTATATTACAATCTTTCGACTTTTTAGCCACCCTAAGGAATTAAGTATTACAAAACTGTCTTTTTATGAACAAAATCAGAATAAAACAATACATAAAACTAGGATCCATATACTAGTTGTTATTTCCGCAATAAATATATCAGAAAGAATTGTCCTTATATTAGAAAGAACTCCCCTTATATTAGATAAAGACACAAATACCAAGAAACCTCGCAAAAGATCAACTGTATACGCAATAAGAGGGTTCCAAATTTCCTCTTCCTCGACATGTTTCACAGAACATCACTTCCTCAGGAGGGTGAGGAGATCATAACAGTAGTTTCCAAATATATACAAACATAGGTATTAGCCACATAACAGAAATGATATACATAATAACATACAAAAAATGTCATTATCAATGTCTGACTCACTAAAATCTTGTCAACCATAGATGTGGCAACTCAGCAGATTTTCTAAAGGTGTATAAGCTTCCCTGGGCTAATGTGGGAGCACACTCTGACAATAAAATGAGGGTTCCTGAAAAAACAGCCATTTATGGACCAACGGTTACATCACAAAACAGATACATATTATCAGTAGGACCACTAGATGGCAATGTTCTTCACTAATATAAAAGCCTATGTGCACTGTGAAAAACCCATTTATTACTCCAAAAGGCACTCTAAAGATTATTCCAAAAGGATGATTTTGAGACAAAAAACAATCCTAAATATATAAGGGCAAGGACAAAAAAAGATACATGCACTATATTGTCAAAAGTATTGGGAGGCCTGCCTTTACACACACACAAACTTTAATGGCATCCCAGTTTTCGTCCGTAGGGTTCAATGATGAGTTGGCACAACCTTTGCAGCTATAACGGCTTCAACTCTTCTGGGAAGGCTGTCCACAAGGTTTAGAAGTGTGTCTATGGAAATGTTTGACCATTCTTCCAGAAGCGCATTTGTGAGGTCAGGCACTGATGTTGGATGAGAAGGCCTGGCTCGCAGTCTCGGCTCTAATTTATCCCAAAGGTGTTCTATCAGGTTGAGGTCAGTTCCTCCACCCCAAACACGCTCATTCATGTCTTTATGAACCTTGCCAGAGCTGGACCCTATGGGGATCTTATGGGGAGCGAGTCCTTTCCCTTTCCCTAATGGAATGGGAGGGGTATTTTTCTATGGTGGGAACAGGACACCACCTTGATGGATGGTGATTTGTGGGCTTGCTTTTGGCAGGCCCACCTCTGGTGCCCAGCGGTTGCCGTCGTCTCAGATGGACGTCGAATGCGCTTTTACATCAAGCAACAAATCCTTGTGACACGGATGCCAGGCGGCAGCATATAAAATGTATTTGATAATGTCATCATTTTTTATTGCTGCAGATCTATTTATGGGACTATTCATTCTGACCGGAAAACATTTCTCTGTTATATCCCATACCATAAGGCTGGATAGTTATCATTTGCAGTTGTACCATTCGATATGCTGTGATATAATTCCTATAAGGTTACTATACCATAAAACTGGGTGTTTTCTTTTTCTCCCCCTTTTCCTATTTTTCTAAAGCAATTTATTGTTATCAGAGAGAATAAATTCCGCTTTCAGGCATATTAATATAAATCTACTCCTTATAGAAACCTGAAACTTTGTTTTTACTTCGGGGAAAACAAATCGTATTACTAGGTTAAAACAGCAGCTTTAACTCTTTACAATAGTGACAACCTAAAAAAAAGGTGACATTAATCTCTACAAAACTATACCCAAGCCTCTATAGAGCGAGGGGGCGGAGGACTTGGGGCTGGTGGTCACCTATGTACATGGTGTCCCCTGTGGCCCTTTTGGGTGGTTGTACCTTCCTGCTCTCTTCTTTTCCCCCCTTTTTTTCTCCCCTTCCTCCCCTCTATTGGTATGGGGGGAGGGGGGGGGGATAATTTTAATGCAATGGGCAGTGGTACAACCACCAAGTGACTATGTAAGATGTGATTGTTGATAATGTATTATCTTATTTAGATTGCATAGATACATAAAGTCTATATTGATGGCTCCTTATGAAGAGGATAATGTCCAAAAAAACGCGTTGAGCTGTAAAGACTACTGTACATGTGAACATATTGTAGTACTAGTGTTGACTTTTCTACAATTTTGGTATTTTATTATGATGCTCTCTTGTTGTGTAATAAGAAAAAAAATTATATATATTTTTTTTTTGAACAAATATGAACAATAAAAATGTGTTTTTACAAACGAATGAATGTTGTGCCTTAAAAGTCCCATGCCAATAACATAGTGCCATTTTGATGATAGTAACAAAAGCACAAGATATAAACCCATAAGAAGAGGCGGTAGTAAGAGAAAAAAGATACCAAAGCTAGACCAGCGCACTAAAAAAATCATGACAAAAGTAGAAGAGATGAGTATTAAAGTGTTACTAAACCCAGGACCCTGCATTCACTATATCTGGTCTCCCACAGTACACAGAACAAGGAAATGCAATCATTTTAGAAAATATAAGCTACCTTTTCTCATCAGCAGTCCTGTGACTTCTATCAGTGCCTGTTTAAAGCTTGTAGGAGGAGTTTTCATACTGCACTGGCTGTCCTATCCGGATCCAGGACCCCTGACCCTCTGCCTGGACAGTGCTGATCGGCCCTGTGTTGATCACATGCACTCATTCAAGAAAAAAACTCTCTAAGCCCTTGTACTCACGGTCGGAGATTCCGACAACCAAATCCGTCGGATTTTGTCCATCGGATTTTGTTCGACGGATCTTGTCCGAAACTGTTGCATACACACAGTCGGACAAAGTTGTCGGAAAATCCGATCTTTCAGAACGTGATGACGTAATTTCCTTACGACGGGACTACGTTCAGGCTAGTAGCCAATAGCTTTGATGTAGGAATTTGATCTGAGCATGCGTGGCACTTTGTCCGATCGGAATTCTCCTACACATGATCGGAGTATGTCCGATCGGAGCATTTTGTCTGAAAATATTTCCAGCAAGTTGGAAAATTTGGTCCGACGGATATTCCGACGGAAACAGTCCGATGCAGACCACACACAGTCTGAATATCTGACAAAACGCTCCGATCGGACACATTCCGTCAGAATCTCCGATCGTGTGTACAAGGGCTTACAATACACACCAAACTGAGCATGTGCAGCCTGACTCCATTAACTCTGTCTAGACGTGTTCTGGAGACAATACAAGAAGGAGAGGATCTATGCATACAGGATCAAACAGCCTTTTTTATACAATGCAGAGTATTAACCCCTTAGGTTCCACAGTGAGTATAACAAGCATGTTTTACCGCATATACAGACTGATTTTACTGTTGTGGGTTCAGTAACACTTTAATGCATATTGTGCCAATTATTTATATATATTGGGTTTCTGGTACTCTCTTCTTTTCAATATTAAGCCAATTACAAAGAACTGAAAAATGATTAAATGTATCGATAAAGCATTAAACTGGTACTTACTGTAAAGATAGAAGGGTACAGAACATGTCAGACATTCCCCCGAGGAGGGGCCATCACATGAGTCACATGTCTTATCGCATGAGCTGCAGGTAAACGCATCACCTTCAAGAAAAGTCCCGGGAGGGCAATTTCCTTCTCCTTTTACTCCACACATGTGGCTTTGCTGGTCAAACATGAGCTGGTCTTGGCACTGGATGCAATCTGTTGGTTCTGGGCCTGAACACTGGGCACATGTCATATGACACTCTAAATAAATAAATAAATAAAACAACATAAAACAAAAATAAACAAAACATGTTACTTGTTTTAGGACTTACAAGTATTTGAAATGAAAAAGGCATGAACTAATTACTACCGTTATCTTAAATTTTATAATTGTTTTATACAAGACAAAAATATTCACAAACAATATTTTGTTACAATGCTTTTGTATTCAATGTATGAATCACAGGTCGTTCACATTTGTACACTGCATACTTGCTTTTCCATATTGTTAGAATTGTTTTAAATATGTAAAAATAAATATTAGTCAGTCACTAGAGAGGGATCTGTATTCCAATGCAATAATTTATCTTTGTTGTTGATATTTTGAGGATTCGTTACTAAGGCTGGCCATACATTACACAATTTTCTTATTCAAATTCCTTCAACTATTCAAGTTGTATACTTCCTTCAATTATTCAATTAAACTATGTAATGCAAGGACCTACCTGATTGCATACAAATTGAACGTGTTTAGGTATATATATATATATATATATTATATAGTGTATATGTATTACCACCCTAAGGGGTCTATTTATTAAAAAATGTGTGAATGCCTCATGCATATGCACAGCTGCCATGAATAATTGCCACAATGCGTCTAATATATTTATTGGCTATCTAGTGTTAATATTGCAGCATTTTCCTGATTGAGGAATTTCAAGATACTGCAAAAAGACCACTATATCCGCATGCTGACCAACTAACATACTAGTGCGGCAGCCTCCTTGTGCTGGATCATGAACCTGTGCTGGTGTATCGGGATTTTGCAAAAAAAATAAACATTTACTGTACAAAATAAGGTCCGTTGGCATGGACCATAGGGTGAGTACATGGATTGAAAACTGGCTACAAGGGTGAATTCAGAGGGTGGTGATAAATGGGGAGTACTCGGAATGGTCAGGGGCGGGTAGTGGGGTCCCCCAGGGTTCTATGCTGGGACCAATTCTATTTAATTTGTTCATAAATGACCTGTATTTCCGGAAGATACTAAGCTAAGCAGGGCAATAACTTCTCCGCAGGATGTGGAAACCTTGCAAAACGATCTGAACAAATTAATGGGATGGGCACATGGTAAATGAGGTTTAATATATAAAAATGAAAAATAATGCATTTGGGTGGCAAAAATATGAATGCAATCTATCAGGACCTCTGAGGGAATCTAGGATGGAAAAGGACCTGGGGGTCCTAGTAGATGACAGGCTCAGCAATGGCATGCAATGCCAAGCTGCTGCTAACAAAGCAAACAGAATATTGGCATGCATTAAAAAGGGGATCAACTCCAGAGATAAAACGATAATTCTCCCGCTTTGCAAGACTCTGGTCCGGCTGCACCTAGAGTATGCTGTGCAGTTCTGTGCCCTAAGGAAGGATGTACTGGAAATGGAGCGAGTACAAAGAAGGGCAACAAAGCTAATAAAGGCCCTGGAGGATATTAGTTATGAGGAAGGGTTGGGAGAGCTGAACTTATTCTCTCTAGAGAAGAAATGCTTGACATTGAGAGGATTTCAATTTATAAATACCTTACTGGTGACCCCAAAATAGGGATAAAACTTTAGGATGAATCATCTTCTTTTTCCTCACCCAGGATTGCTGACGGGGAGTACAGGCTGTCCTCCTGTACCTGGCTTTGGCCTCATCAGATCATCAGGGAAGGCCCAGAAGAGTGATTCTGAACACTGATCCCTGGGTACCACTACCAGTGCCTGTTTCCCAGTTCTCCTTAGAGAAATAATCAGGTTGCTTCTAATGAACAAACCTATCCTTATCCGCTGCTTATGGGAAGCAGTGGATTGTGCAATTAGTGTTGTGGTTTATTACTTTAGCCACTGACACCAATGCTGGGGGTTATTATTGCTACTACTGTCAAAAATGGAGTCCATTTTACTTTATCTTCAGTGTACCCCCAGGCCATATTTTGTCTTACAAGAAAACAGAAATGGAAGGCACGCACACCTAAGGCATTACCAAAGATAATTTAATAATAAAAATGTTTTATATAAAAGCTGATACTCACAAAAAGCAACTGACAAAAGGCCATAAAAACAATGCATGGACATGCATAGAACACGGCGTACAGCTACCGCTTTTTGGGGGCGCACCCCCTTCCTCAGATCATATTTTGTCTTAAACATAGCAAGGCAAATGGGAAAAGATGACACATCACAAGCCATACTCCATGCAATATACTGTATACCAAATAAGCACGCATGCCAAAAAATTGTTAATGATCTAAAGTTGCAGCTGCTACCCTCTGGCTTAGATACAAAAACAATATAAACACTAGACAGCGCTTTCAAAATATTACCAATGAAAAATAATTTAAATATGAATGTGCTCATTTCAAATATATGTATTATAATGCGTGATACACTATGCATAATGTGCTGTAACATGTCATCTTATCCAAAGAATATTATGCCATTCCTTATATAGTCCAAACAAAAATTTCTAAATGTGAAGAAAAGTTCATAAACTGTGAAGAAAAGAGAAAGAAAAGTCAACTGCGCTTTTGTGGTCACTTCAGGACCTAATCAGATGTTCTAGTTGTCATCCTCCATAAATATTCCTTCATCAATGGTACTAGGATCCTTGTCCCATTGGTTCAAATGATCAGGGGAGTTTAAAAAAGAAAACAGGAGAGGAGTCCTCTCATAGTGTAAAAACCGCTAGGTATTTTATTTAAAATTGTGAAAATAAAAGCCGTTCACATTAAAAACTTCGTCCAACAATACACATCAATGTGGAAGCCGTCTAGCTCTCGGCGTGCATTCCATCTGGACCAGAAATGACGCACCATAAGTTACACTTGACGCGTTTCGTCATCAATGCGTGACTTCTTCAAAAGTAGGGAAAAATACCTAGCAGCTTTCACAATATGAGAGGACTCCTCTCCTGTTTTCTTTTTTAAACTTTTAAACTATCCTTATCATTTGAACCAATGGGACAAGGATCCTAGTACCATCGAGGAACGGATATTTATAGAGGATGACAACTAAGAGATCTGATTAGGTCCTGAAGTAACCACAAACGCACAGTTGATTTCTCTTGTTGTACAACAAGGGGTCATCAGAATCTGG
This sequence comes from Lithobates pipiens, assembly GCF_037356315.1. Classification (NCBI taxonomy): domain Eukaryota; kingdom Metazoa; phylum Chordata; class Amphibia; order Anura; family Ranidae; genus Lithobates; species Lithobates pipiens. Next base: position 97,421,157 of record NW_027507903.1, on the reverse strand, counting down.
TGAGTGAAAATTGGTTTACACAGGCACAAGGGTTTAGCAGCTTTTCTTCACATATATACATTTTTTGTTTGGACTATATAAGGAATAGTATAAGATTGTTTGGACTGAGCACTTATGATATGTTACAACACTTTATGCTTATTCATGTGCAGTGTATTACACAGTAATGGTTTTATACATATTTTTGGTTGAGCATATTCATATTTAAATTGCTTTTTATTGGTTATATTTTCCAGCCTGGTCCAGTATTTATATTGTTTTTGCTTACTGTGCAGTAACATACACTTTTTTGGCCACGTTCACAAGGTTCTGGCAGGCAGTTCTCTTCTAAACCCTTTCAAACTACTCTTTCTAATTATTTTAAAAATTTGAAAACTATGATTTTTTTAAACCCATTATCACCAATAATAGAACAGATTTTTCCCCTTACCAACTAGCATTGTAAGAACACTGTTACATACTTCTGACCCCTGCATTCCGTACATTATATTGTAAGTTACATACTCAACCACAGTGTTTACTGGCTAAAAAGTTGCTGATTGTTTCCCAAAGGTTTTAACAAAAATTTCCCAGTGTCAGGTAGGCTGTACGGGGACCTATGATTTCTATGATGCCATGCTACATGGGCTACACCATGACTCTATAATTGACCAAGTGTGAAAACTGGCCCAATGAATTTTCTCTGTTTGCCATTCACATGTTCTCTTTACTGCCATAAAATATCTTTGTGTCTGAAAGGCACGTCAGGAAAGTTGATATCACAGTCACTCTTAGCCCTTTTACACACGGTCGGAGATTCCGACAACCAAATCCGTCAGAGTAATTCTGACAGATTAATTCCGGAAGTGATGTTGCATACACACGGTCGGACTAAATTGTCGGAAAATCCGATTGTACATAACGTGATGATGTTTTTTCGTTACGACGGGACTAAGTTCAGGCTAGTAGCCAATAGCTTTGGTCTAGGAATTTGATCTGAGCATGCGTGGCACTTTGTCCGTCGGAGTAGGCTACACATGATCGGAGTATGTCCGATAGGAGCATTTTGTCGGAAAATATTACCGGCAAGTTGGAAAACTTGGTCCGTCGGATATTCCGATGGAAACAGTCCAATGCAGACCACATACAGTCGGAATATCCGACAAAACAGTCCGATAGGACACATTCCGTCGGAATCTCCGACCGTGTGTACAAGGGCTTACATGTACAACATTATTCAGTGTAGAGGAAATATATTTTTATGAAAACAAATGAATTCTTGATAACTCAAACAATTTTTTAGCCAACTCTCAATAATGGAAATATCAACCAGCCATCTGCTGAAGACTTCATATACATTGATATATTGAATGGTAATTATTATGCCCATAGTTATCTTTTGACTACACACTACTTACCATAATTACATTTTCTAAAATGTATATCTTTATTATTACCAACTAAAATGTTGATCACAATACATTATTTTTTACAACAATCTAGAACCCTGCGATAATAAAAATACAGTATGTGACCTGTCACAGATATCTCATATACAAAAAAAAAAGTCTCATCACTAAAAAGAAAAAAAAGCAATATGAACAGCTCTACAAATGCAAGATTCCTAATCCATTTACTAATAATGAATTTAAAGTGCCACTCATTAATGCCAGCATACTAATGGCAGGTGGGTTAGTTTTCTGAACACACACCAAATTAGAATGTATGCTGATACTTCCAAAAGCCTCAGTGGAGAATTTTAATTCTCTAAATGAAGGACCCTTTGAACAGCTGCATATGAATCTCAAATCATGTTAACCATGTTAATACAAGCTGGATTAAATCCTAAAAAAATCCAATACGCTGGTGTCAAGTATAAAGGATATTGGGCATATTTACAGCAGGGCCATCTTTAACCACTTAAGCCCCGGACCAATTTGCAGCCAAAGGACCAAGCCCCTTTTTGCGATTCAGCACTGCGTCGCATTAACTGACAATTGCGTGGTCGTGCGATGTAACTCCCAAACAAAATTGGCATCCTTTTTTCCCACAAATAGAGCTTTCTTTTGGTGGTATTTGATCACCTCTGCGTTTTTTCTTTTTTGCGCTATAAAAAAAATGCAATTTTTTTACTTTTTGCTATAATAAATATCCCCCAAAAATATATATAAAATGTTTTTCTTCCTCAGTTTAGGCCGATACCTATTCTTCTACATATTTTTGGTAAAAAAAATTGCAATTAGCGATTATTGATTGGTTTGCGCAAAAGTTATAGCATTTACAAAATAGGGGATATTTTTATAGCATTTTTATTAATATTTTTTTTTACTAGTAATGGTGGCGATCAGCGATTTTTATTGTGGCTGTGACATTATGGCGGACACATCGGACATTTTTGACACATTTTTGGAACCATTGTCATTCATACAGCAATCCTGTGTAAATGACACTGGCAGGGAAGGAGTTAACGACCAGGGGGCAGTGTAGGTGTTATGTGTGACGTTATGTGTTTTTTTTATTGTAGGGGGTGTGGCCTGGCATGTGATGTCACTGATCGTCCTTCCCTATAAAAGGGAAGAGACGGTCGGTGACAGCCACACAGGGAAGCACAGGAGAGGTTTGTTTACACAGACCTCTCCTCGTTCTACAGCTCTGTGACCCGATCGTGGGACACCAGCGGCGATCGGGTCCGCTGGTCCTGTGGCCATGGTCATGGAGCACAGGCCGGGGTCGGGAGCACGCCACCGGCGGCGCGCTACTGACCCACAGCTGGGCACTTAAAAAGCAACGTACAGGTACGTGCTTGTGCCCAGCCGTGCCATTCTGCCGACGTATATCGGTGTGAAGCGGTCCTTAAGTGGTTAATATTGATTGGACCCTGTGCAAAAAGTTTCTTGGGCCCCCCTCCATGCAGTTTCGGCCTCCACCTGCTCTGAGACATAAAATAAATAGCAACTAGACTCAAAATCTGTTTAATGAATCAGATCAGTCAGCAATTGTGATTGGTTGTCAGAGGTTACAGTGTATCATTACTGCTCACTGACTGGTTGCTAGAGGTTACAGCACACAGTATGGCTCACTAATTAGTTGCTAGAGGTTACAACACATGATTTCTGCTTGTTTATTGGTTGCTAGAGATTACTGTACATCAATACTGCTCACTAATTGGACTGGGGGGGGGGGGGGGGGGGTTGAGGAAACCCATTAATAGACAGAAAACTCCTAGGGATTCTAGGACTCCTGGGATCAGTGGCAGCACTGGCGGGGAGGGGATGTTGTGATCAATGGCAATGCAGATTTTTTTTCACCAATATAAAGAGGAGTTTCAACGCTGACCACTAAGGTAATAGGGGTTTACACTGACCACTAAGGTAATAGGGGGTTACACTGACCACTAAGGTAATAGGGGTTTACACTGACCACTAAGGTAATAGGGGTTTACACTGACCACTAATGTAATAGAAGCATTCACAGTAACCACCAATGTAAGGAGGGATTTACAGTGACTACCAATTTGAGGGAGACATTCACACTGGCCACTAGTGTGAATGAAAGGATTCTACACCAAGCACCAATGTAATGAGAAGATTTACACTGACTACCAATGTAACTGAGACATTTAGCCTGCATTCCTATTTATGTGTGTTGGCAACGCATGCAAAATCTCTTTCACGACACCACAGAAATGTACTGCCATTTAACAGGTTCACAGCAGTGCCAATAATTGTTAATGACACCCTCACGCATCTGCTGACATGTGCCTCAGCACCGTGTGATTTTGAAAAAGGGTTTGGGACTTTCTTCCGCATTAGCACATAGAGCAGCCCATTGAACTAGATATTTATCCACCCTGTCAGTATATCTTTGCATCCTGAAACCCATGCTAGCCTCTGCACCCCAAAACTCCCCCAACCTCTCCACTCTAATCCCCCTCCCCTTTAACTCTAGCTGGCTCCTCTGCTCATCTTTCTTACCTCCATACATCCCCTCCTTGATCACCTGTGCACCCCAAACTGTAAATTCTTCTCTGCCTACCTCTGCACACCCCACACTACCCCCCTCCCCCCCCACTAATTTGCTTATCTTTTTGGAACAGGGTGATGGCAGGCTTAATGACCACAGTTTTAGGAAGGACTTTCAAGCATGCCCCTTTATCTCCCCAGTAGGCAGCATTCAGTATAGGTGATGGTGGATATGACATCATGAGGGCATGATATACATATGAATAGCACCTCTATTTACATATAAATGTCGCTGCTATTTACATATTAATGCCAGTATTTACATCTAAACACAGGGTCTGCAGGTGACTCATCTGTACACAACAATAGGGCAGAGCTGGGCAGCATTAGTAACAGAACTTCACACTGAGGTATCAGGATGTAGCACGGGACTAAAACCTCAAGGGACGAGGGAACTTAAACTGGGATAGTTGGCAAGTATGATGCAGCTGCTTTGGGCCCCACAATAATGACTGGGACAGCTGCCCCTTTTGCCCTGTCTTAACCACTTAAGCCCCAGACCAATTAACAGCCAAAGAACCAGGCCCCTTTTTGCGATTCGGCACTGCGTCGCTTTAACTGACAATTGCATGATATTTGTTCACCTCTGCGGTTTTTATTTTTCGCGCAATAAACAAGAATAGAGCAACAATTTTGAAAAAAATGCAATATATTATTTTACTTTTTGCTATAATAAATATCCCCAAAAAATATAAAAAAAAAATGTTTCCTCAGTTTAGGCCGATACGTATTCTTCTACATATTTTTGGTAAAAAAATCGCAATTAGTGATTATTGATTGGTTTGCGCAAAAGTTATAATGTTTACAAAATAGGGGATAGTTTAATAGCATTTTTATTATTTTTTTTTACTAGTAATGGCGGCGATCAGCGATTTTTATTGTGACTGCTACATTATGGCGGACACATCAGACATTTTTGACACATTTTTGGGACTATTGTCATTTATACAGCAATCAGTGCTATTTAAATGCACTGATTCCTGTGTAAATGACACTGGCAGTGAAGGGGTTAACCACTAGGGGGCGGGGAGGAGTTAAGTGTGACGTGTGTGTTTTTTTACTGTTGGTGGGCGTGGCTTGGCATGTGACGTCATTGATCGTCTTTCCCTATAACAGGGAACAGACGATCGGTGACAGCCACACTAGGAAGCACGGGGAGAGGTTTGTTTACACATACCTCTCCCCGTTCTTCAGCTCTGTGACCCGATCGCGGGACACCAGCGGCGATCGGGTCAGCGGGTCCCGTGGCCATGGTCACGGAGCTCAGGACGCGACTCCCGGCTGGGCACTTAAAGAGCAACGTACCTGTACGTTGATGTGCCCAGCCATGCCATTCTGCCGACGTAAATCGGCAATGAAGGTAACATTTGTCCAACATTCACTGCAGGTGAATGTTTTATTATGTGATGTATTATACTGTGAACGACGTACCACTAATAAATATATAGTAAATGTCACATTTTCTCCTTTAAAGAGTAAGTTCACCTTTTGAAACAGTGAAAAGAAGAACAACCTACATCTTGCTACCTTCCCAGTCCCACACAGCTGGTAAAACAGACCAGGGATTTGAAATTCCTGATCTTTTTTCTTGAAAGATCTGAGCAATACCTATTAGTCAAAGTGGTCAGGTGCATTGGAGTTGATTTGCTCTACTAAAGGCAAATAGGCTGTTCATTTTGTAACATTGCAAGGGAACTTTCCCTTAGCTTAGTGAATGTGGTGAATACTCACTTTGCCAAGAATACCCAATCACAAACAATGAAAAAAAAAAAGAATTTTACACGTGGGAATGATGGAAGTCAGAAAAGCTTCACTTCATTCACTAAGCGGAATTCTATTGTAAAGTGAATGACCTATTTGTCTTTAGTAAATCAACCAAACACAATGTTTCTATAATGTGTACAGATACCAGCTTTGCATGATATACGTAAGGAGGGTAAAATAAGTATTGAACACGTCACCATTAGGGATGAGCTTCGTGTTCGAGTCGAACGTATGTTCGACTCGAACATTGGCTGTACGTCCGTTCGGCGAAATCCGAACTCTTGGTCCGTTCGCGTCAAAATTCGTGTGGCGCGCACGGCCCACAATGCACTGCGGTGGCGCAGTGCATTGCTGCCTCGTGATTGGCCAAGCATGCACTGTGACCCCGCATGCTTGGCCAATCGCATCGCCAGCAGCGAGGAGAGCCATGATTGGCCACAGGCATCCTGCCTGTGGCCAATCATAGCTCAGGCTGTGTAGTGCACGCCCCACACTATATAAGGCCGCCTTTGAGGCGGCCTCGTGTAGTGTGTTGGCGTCTGAAGCAGTGGGTGTTCTGTGTACCTTCAACACAGTTACACACCAATCGTTTTTGGCTGATTTCCTATCTTGCTCTTGTGTAGTGGTTATTGTCTGTGCCCTGACCGCAGTATACACCACTATATTCACCTCACCTATATAGCTAGTGATCTAGCTTTAATAATAGAGCTTGCAGTCATTAGTGTTAGGAGATAGTGCGTGCTGTCTGCGTGCTCTGTACCCAGTACATACCGCTATAATCCACCTACATAGCTGTTCTCTATTTGAGCCCAATTGCCATCTGCAGGAGTTATTGGAAGTTGTGTGTGCTTCCAGCACAGCACAGTATACATCTGTATATACCCCTTTAACTCTGCTGTTTTCTGGTTATTGTCTGCGTGCCCTGACCGCAGTATACACCACTATATTCACCTCACCTATATAGCTAGTGGTCCATCTTTAATAATAGAGCTTGCAGTCAGTAGTGTCAGGAGATAGTGCGTGCTGTCTGCGTGCTCTGTACCCAGTACATACCGCTATAATCCACCTACATAGCTGTTCTCTATTTGAGCCCAATTGCCATCTGCAGGAGTTATTGGAAGTTGTGTGTGCTTCCAGCACAGCACAGTATACATCTGTATATACCCGTTTATCTCTGCTGTTCTATAAAAAAGGCATCTGCAGGAGTTAGTGGGTGTTGTGTGCCTCCAGCACAATATAGACTACCCAACTACTGTTTTACCCAACTCCCTTCAGGCCATTACCATGTCTGGAAGGCCAGCAAGGAGAGGCAGACAGGCGCGAGCCGATAAAAGAGGGCAAGCAGGCTCTGTGTCTAGAAACAACAGTGCTGGTCGTGGACGCGGTGCATTGTCATCAGCACGTGGCCATGGGACATGCTTGTCCTTCTTTTCTGCAGCTGGACATGTTGAACCGCAACATGCCAACGACTTGGTAGAGTGGATGACCAAGCCCTCTTCATCCTCCTCATCCTCTCTCACCCAGTCTCAGGGTAGTAGCAAAGCAGCTGCCAACGCATCGTCTTCCCTCCTCTCAATGTCATCATCAGTGACTCCTTCCTTAGACCCACCACGTCCTCCTGAGGAGTCTCCTGAACTCTTTGAGCACAGTGTTGGGTACATGCTCCAGGAGGATGCCCAGTGTTTGGTGGGCTCTGATGATGACACTCAGCTAGAGGAAGGCAGTAGCGTGAGCGCAGAGAGAGGGGATGCTCAAGAAGGACAGCAATCTGGCAGTCATGTTCCACAAGCTGCAGCATACTGCCAGGTTTGCTACAGCGATGAAGAGGGAGGGGATGATGAGGGCACTGACTCCACGTGGGTGCCTGGAAGGAGGGAGGAGGAGGAGGAGGAGGAGGAGGCACATGTCCAACGAGGCAGGATGCCCTCCGGGGGCCAGCTTAGGGGCAGCACACCGACTGAATCACACCGCAGAGCTCCGCCTGCGCAGAGCGCTTCCTCTGCGCGTTATTCTAAAAGTTCTTTGGTGTGGGCCTTTTTTGAGACGAGTGCATCAGATCGCACCGCTGCTATTTGCAACATATGTCTCAAGCGTATCTCACGTGGCCAAAACATCAGCCGCTTGGGCACCACATGCTTGACCAGACATATGTTGACCTGCCATGCAGCTCGTTGGCAAGCGTACCTCAAAGACCCACACCAAAGAACAAAGCGGACCTCTCCTTGCTCCTCATCAGCTGGCATCTCCAACCCCACTAGACCTTCAGTCCTCTCTGAAACCTGCTCTGAGAGGAATGAAGGTGTAGAATTAGGTGTGTCACAGCCAAGTGCTTCCGGGAACTCTGCTAGTGGTACATCCACATCCGATTATAGCAGGCAAATGTCCCTGCCCCAACTGCTGGACCGGCGGAAGAAGTTTACTCCCAGCCATCCACATGCCCAGCGGTTGAATGCTAGCTTGGCTAAATTGCTAGCACTTCAACTGCTGCCTTTTCAGTTGGTAGACTCGGCCCCCTTCCGTGAGTTTGTACAATGTGCGGTTCCTCAGTGGCAGGTCCCCAAACGCCACTTTTTCTCACGGAAGGCGATTCCGGCTCTCTACCGGCATGTGGAAGGCAATGTCCTTGCCTCGCTGGACAGGGCGGTCAGCGGTAAGGTGCATATTACCGCTGACTCATGGTCCAGCAGGCATGGACAGGGACGTTACCTGTCTTTCACGGCCCATTGGGTCACTCTTCTGGCTGCTGGGAAGGATGCAGGACAAGGTGCAGTAGTGTTGGAGGTTGTTCCGCCACCACGCCTCCAAAATGCTACTATTGGTTGTGACACACCTCTCTCCACCACCCCCTCCTCTTCTTCTTCCTCCATGGCCTCTTCCAGTGCTCTGTCCTCAGAACCAGCGGTGCTCCGTAGGCGTTCCAGGGGCTACGCAAGTACGCAGGCAAAACGATGCCATGCCGTGCTTGCGCTGGTTTGTTTGGGGGACAGGAGCCACACTGGGGCGGATGTTTTGTCAGCTCTGCAGGGGCAGGCCGAGAGGTGGTTGACGCCACGCCAGCTTAAGCCAGGAATGGTGGTTTGCGACAATGGCACCAACCTCCTCTCCGCCCTCCGACAGGGACAACTGACCCATGTGCCCTGTGTAGCTCACGTCCTTAACCTGGTGGTGCAGCGGTTCTTGGGCAGGTACCCCGGCTTACATGATGTCCTGAAGCAGGCCAGGAAAGTCTGTGTGCATTTCCGCCGATCATTTAATGCCTGTGCTCGGCTGGCTGAGCTCCAAAAGGAGTTGAACCTGCCCAAGAACCGCCTTATATGTGACATGCCCACCAGATGGAACTCAACATTGGCCATGCTGCAGCGGCTGCACACGCAGCAGAGGGCCATCAATGAGTACCTGTGCGACTACGGCACCAGGACAGGGTCAGGGGAGCTTGGTTTTTTCTCACCACGCCAGTGGGGCATGATCAGGGATGCATGCACTGTCCTGTCACCATTTGAGGAGGCCACAAGGATGGTGAGCAGTGACAGTGCATGCATCAGTGACACTGTACCTCTTGTCCACCTCTTGGAGCATACGCTGCGTGGAATAATGGACAGGGCACTTGAGGCAGAACAGAGGCAGGAAGAGGAGGACTTCCTTGCCTCTCAAGGCCCCCTTTATCCAGACAGTGTTCCTGCTGTGCCACCCATCACACAGGAAGAGGGTGAGGAGGAGGAAGAGGAGGAGGAGGATGATTGTGTCAGCATGGAGGTGGAGGCTGGCACTCAGCATCAGCAGCAGCAGTCTTATAGGGATGATTTACAGTCCCAAGAAACACGTGGACTTGTACGTGGCTGGGAGGAGGTAGCTGCGGATCATGTTGTCCTTAGTGACCCAGAGGACTCCGGACCGAATGCCTCAGCTAACCTACGCTGCATGGCCTCCCTGATCCTGCAAAGCCTGCGGAAGGATCCTCGTATTCTTCGGATCAAGGAGAGGGACCATTACTGGCTGGCCACTCTCCTTGATCCACGGTACAAGGGTAAGGTTGCCGACCTTATCTTGCCATCGCAGAGGGAGCAGAGGATGAGACATCTCCGGGAGGCCTTGCAGAAAGCTCTGTGCAACGCGTTCCCAGAGACTGGGAGGTCACAAACTCCTGGTCCTGGACAACGTGTTGCTGAGGCATCAGTCAGAAGGAGTGGTGGAGAAGGTGGCCGTCTGACTGATGCTTTCAGACAATTTTCTTAGTCCGCAGCCCCAAGGTATGATTGGTTCCAGCACCCATTGCCAGCGTCTAATTTACATGGTGCAGGAATACCTAGGGGCAAGGTCAGACTTGGACACCTTTCCCACTGAAAATCCTCTGGCTTACTGGGTCTTGAGGATGGATCACTGGCCAGAGCTTGCACAGTATGCAATTGAGCTACTGGCCTGTCCTGCATCCAGCGTTCTTTCGGAACGCACCTTCAGTGCTGCTGGTGGCTTTGTTACCGATCACAGGGTGCGCCTGTCCACCGAATCAGTTGATCGACTGACCTTCATCAAGATGAATCAGTCTTGGATCACCCACAGCTACCAAGCACCTGAAGCTGATGTAACCGAATAATTTTTTTTGAAATACCACATCCCTTCAAGACTGCCTATGCTGATGCTGAGTGACTGTCCTGTTATGTTGATTGTCTATCCTCTTCCTCCTCCGCTGATATGTTGGAAGAACATTTTTGGTTCTGGGTGATGCCAGCAGCCCAATTTTTCTGCCCCTGTTTAACAGGGGCGTTTAATTACAATTTTTGATGCAATGCTTTGCAGCAGGGCTAATTCCTGCAATAAAACTAGAGTATATGCAGAGGTTGGAGTGTGGTGGCACCAGCACCAGTGCCTAAGGCCCAATTTTTCTGCCCCTGTTTAACAGGGGCGTTTAAGTACAATTTTTGATGCAATGCTTTGCAGCAGGGCTAATTCCTGCAATAAAACTAGAGTATATGGCAGAGGTTGGAGTGTGGTGGCACCAGCACCAGTGCCTAAGGCCCAATTTTTCTGCCCCTGTTTAACAGGGGCGTTTAAGTACAATTTTTGATGCAATGCTTTGCAGCAGGGCTAATTCCTGCAATAAAACTAGAGTATATGGCAGAGGTTGGAGTGTGGTGGCACCAGCACCAGTGCCTAAGGCCCAATTTTTCTGCCCCTGTTTAACAGGGGCGTTTAAGTACAATTTTTGATGCAATGCTTTGCAGCAGGGCTAATTCCTGCAATAAAACTAGAGTATATGGCAGAGGTTGGAGTGTGGTGGCACCAGCACCAGTGCCTAAGGCCCAATTTGTCTGCCCCTGTTTAACAGGGGCGTTTAAGTACAATTTTTGATGCAATGCTTTGCAGCAGGGCTAATTCCTGCAATAAAACTAGAGTATATGGCAGAGGTTGCAGTGTGATGGCACCAGTGCCTAAGGCCCAATTTTTCTGCCCCTGTTTAACAGGGACATGTAATTACAATTCTTGATATAATATTTCACAGGAGGGCCCCTTCCTGTGCCCACCCAGAGTAACGGTGAGGACTTATAGTGTTGTGGCACCAGCACCACAACCACCAAAGGTCAATTTTTCTACCACTGTTCAACAATGGCATGTAATTACAATTCTTGATATAATCGTTCACAGCAGGGCGCTCCAGCGCCCACCAAGAGTCACTTTGAGGGCTTACAATGTTGTGGCAAAACCAACACCTTGTTCAGCCATTTCTGCAGAGCATATAGGGCAGGCCCCTACTTTCAAACATCCAATTTACAAACATCTCCTACTTGCAAACGGAAGGAGACAACAGCAAGTGAGATGAAAAAAGATGGACGACAAAACAAATTATGTGATAACCCTTCCCTATGTTTTCCAAAAAGCTTAAAAATAGTTTTTTTGACTGGAGCTACACTTTAAAAATGTACCAGTTGAAAATTACAAACAGATTCAACTTAACACAACAAACCTACACAGTCCCTGTCTTGTTTGCACCGCCTGTATACTGCTGTTCTGAGTATATAGGGCCTGGGGGCCACACGCATTTCCTTTTTTTAATATGGGTACGGGGTTCCCCTTAATATGCGTACAAGACCCAAACAGGCTGGTAATGGGCAGGGAGGACTACCCATGCCATTTTTCTCAATGATTTTCAACCATATTGCAGGAACCAGATATAACATTAAAACCGCAAGCAGTTTTAAATGGTGTTATTTCCGTTTAATGTCTTTTTGTGCAGGGACTGTTCTAAACACGGGAAACACGTGGCACTTCACAGGCATACTACAGACACCCCCCAGGCACCATATTTAAAGGAATATTTCACTTTTTTTTTCACTTTAATCGTCATTAAAATCAGTGCTCCCGCCAAAACGGCCATTCTTAAAAACATTTTAGGCATTGACCCATGTCCCCTGGGGCAGGAGCCAGGTCCCCAAACCCTTTTTAGGACAGTATCTTGCATATTAGCCGTTAAAATTAGCACTTTCCATTTCGAACGTTCGAGTCCCATAGACTTCAATGGGGTTCTAACGTTCGTAACGAACGTGGGGTCCGTTCGAAAGTTCTGGTGCGAACCGAACCGGGGGGTGTTCGGCTCATCCCTAGTCACCATTTTCCTAGCCAAATATATTTTTAAAGGTGCTAGCACATTGACATGAAATTTACACTCCATGTCGGTAACAACCCATTCAACCCATACAAACAAAGAAACCAAAAAAAATAAGTTCAGAAATTAAGTTATGTGTAATAAAATGGAATGACAGAGGGAAAAAGTATTGAACACATGAAAAAAGGAGGTGCAAAAAGGCATGGAAAGCCAAGACACCAGCTGAAACCTATCAGTAATTAGAAAGCAATCCTGCCCCTTGTCAGTGCAAATTAATATCAGCTGGTTCAATCTCAACTAATGGCCTTTAAAAAGGTGTCACACAAAAAAACATCTCATGATGGGTAAAAGCAAAGAGCTCTCTCAAGACTTTTGCAACCTTATTGTTGCAAAACGTACCAATTGCATTGGTTACAGAAGGATTTCTAAACTCCTGAATGATCCAGTGAAGACTGTTGGGGTCATAATCCAGAAGTGGAAAGAACATAATTTCACCATAAACTGACCGTGACCAGGTGTTTATCACAAGATTTCTGACAGAGGAGTGAAAAGAATTATTAGAAAAGGACCACTTGTGGAAAGTTTCAGAAAGACCTGGAAATAACATGTACAATTGTTTCAAGAAAATAATAAGTAAGGCACTCAACTGCCATGACCTGTATGCACACTCATCACGCAAGACTCCATTCCTGAAGAAAAAGCATGTTGAAAGTTTGCTGCACAACATTTAGACAAGCCTCTGAAATACTGGTAGAATATTGTCTGGACAGAGGAGACCAAAATGTAACTCTTTGGATGCCATAATACACACCATGTTTGGAGGTCAAATTGCACTGCACATCACCCGAAAAACAGCATACCATCAGTGAAGTTTGAAGGTGGGAACATCATGGTGTGGGGCTGTTTTTCAGCATACGGTACAGGCAAATTTCAGTTCATTGAAGGAAGGATGAATGGAAAAATGTACCAAGACATTCTTGATAAAAATCTGCTGATATCTACCAGGATGATGAAGATGAAACAAGGGTGGACATTTTAGCAAGACAATGATCCCAAACACGAAGCCAAGGAAACTCTCAATTGGTTTCAAAGAAAGAAAATAAAGCTGCTAGAATGGCCCAGCCAATCACCCGACTTAAATCCAATAGAAAATCTATGGAAAGAACTAAAGATCAGAGTTCATAGAAGAGGCCTATGGAGCATTCAAGATTTGAAGACTGTGTGTGTGGAAGAATGGGCCAAAATCACACCTGAGCAATGCATACAACTAGTTTCTCCATACAGGAGACATCTTGAAGCTGTCAATACCAACAAAGGATTTTGTATGAAGTACTAGATACATTTCAGTTAGCGTGTTCAGTACTTTTTCCCTGTGTCATTCCATTTTATTACACATAACTTAATTTTTGAACGTATTTGTTTTTGGTTTCTTTGAATGTATGGATTGGCTGTGTTGAAAATTTCATGTCAGTAGCACCTTTAGAAATACATTGACCTAGAAAAATGGTTATGTGTTCAATATTTATTTTACCCGCTGTATATACATCTAATACATACATATATATGTATATATATATATATATATACAGTGGTGTGAAAAAGTGTTTGCCCCTTCCTCATTTCCTGTTCCTTTGCATGTTTGTCACACTTAAGTGTTTCGGAACATCAAACCAATTTAAACAATAGTCAAGGACAACACAAGTAAACACAAAATGCAATTTGTAAATTAAGGTGTTTATTATTAAAGGTGAAAAAAAATCCAAACCATCATGGCCCTGTGTGAAAAAGTGATTGCCCCCTAAACCTAATAACTGGTTGGGCCACCCTTAGCAGCAACAACTGCAACCAAGCGTTTGCGATAACGTGCAATGAGGCTTTTACAGCATCCTGGAGGAATTTTGGCCCACTCATCTTTGCAGAATTGTCCTAATTCAGTTACATTAGAGGGTTTTCGAGCATGAACGGCCTTTTTAAGGTCATACCACAACATCTCAATAGGATTCAGGTCAGGACTTTGGCTAGGCCACTCCAAAGTCTTCATTTTGTTTTTCTTCAGCCATTCGGTGGTGGACTTGCTGGTGTGTTTAGGATCATTGTCCTGCTGCAGAACCCAAGTTCGTTTCAGCTTGAGTACACGAACAGATGGTCGGACATTCTCCTTCAGGATCTCTTGGTAGACAGCAGAATTCATAGTTCCTTTTATCACGGCAAGTCTTCCAGGTCCTGAAGCAGCAAAACAGCCCCAGACCATCACACTACCACCACCATATTTTACTGTTGGTATAATGTTCTTTTTATGAAATGCAGTGTTCCTTCTACGCCAGATATACTTGGACACACACCTTCCAAAGAGTTCCACTTTTGTCTCATCGGTCCACAGAATGTTGTCCCAAAAGTCTTGGGGATCATCAAGATGTGTTGTGGAGAAATTGAGACGAGCTTAGATGTTCTTTTTGCTCAGCAGTGGTTTTCTCCTTGGAACTCTGCCATGCAGGCCATTTTTGCCCAGTCTTTTTCCTGATGGTGGAGGCATGAACGCTGACCTTAACTGAGGCAAGTGAGGCCTGCAGTTCCTTGGACGTTGTTGTGGGGTCTTTTGTGACCTCTTGGATGAGTCGTCGCTGCGCTCTTGGGGTAATTTTGGGCGGCCGGCTACTCCTGGGAAGGTTCACCACTGTTCCATGTCTTCGCCATTTGTGGATAATGGCTCTCACTGTGGTTCAATGGATTCCCAAAGCTTTGGAAATGGCTTTATAACCCTTTCCAGACTGATAGATCTCAATTACTTTCTTTCTCAATTGTTCCTGAATTTCTTTGGGTCTCGGCATGATGTGTAGCTTTTAAGGATCTTCTGGTGGACCTTACTGTGTCAAGCAGCTCCTATTTAAGTGATGCCTTGATTGTGAACAGGTGTGGCAATAATCAGGCCTGGGTGTGGCTAGAGAAATTGAACTCAGGTGTGGACAACCCCAGTTATAGTATGTTTTAACAAGGGGGGCAATCACTTTTTCACACAGGGCCATGATGGTTTGGATTTTTTTTCACCTTTAATAATAAACACCTTCATTTACAAATTGCATTTTGTGTTTACTTGTGTTGTCCTTGACTATTGTTTAAATTGGTTTGATGTTCCGAAACACTTAAGTGTGACAAACATGCAAAGGAACAGGAAATGAGGAAGGGGGCAAACACTTTTTCACACCACTGTATATACTGTATATACATGCTCAAAAAAATTAAAGGAACACTTTGAAAACATGTAAGATCTCAATGGGGAAAGATATCATGCTTGATATGTATACTGATATGGACTGGGCAATGTGTTAGGAATGAAAGGATGCCACATCGTTTGATAGAAATTAAAATGATCAACCTAAAAATCAAAGGGAAAAAAATTATGTAGCAGGCTGGTCCATTTTGCAAAAAATATATATATGTATATATACACAGACACACACACACATACACATACACTTTTTCACAGGATTTTGCTTCTATTTTTTACATATTGTACGTATGGTCTGTATTCTGTTGTTTATCCTGCCTGTGTATGACCTCCTAGTGACTTTTGAATATGGATATAGTTACCTAAACTTTACTTCAAAAACACAAGCATCTGAGAAACTCCACTATTCACAACATTCATTTATTCACTTGCTTGGTAAAAATGTGCCTTTCTGCTCTAGCCAGGTGCCTCTTCTGGGAAGGTGGCATTTGATGTACTACAGTAGAACCTGTTATTATTTCCTTCTTGCTGTCCACTCTTGCTAGTTCCTCTTCAGCCAAGCTCATAAAAGAGCCATTCATCGAGGGGCAATGAATGACTGCACCGTTTTCCTTGCAACTTGCTTTTCTGGCCAGCGATCTATGGCTGTACTGTGTGCCAGACAAGTGGTGCAAGGAAGTGTGAATTTCCTTCCGAGACCCCATTATTATTCTTTCCTTCAAAAGACTTTTTAACCTCCTTAATTATGTATTTTCTATGTTATTTACCACTTTCTCACCATGTTTTTATACCCTGAAAATGTGATGTATTTGCCTGATAAACATTGAAGATTCCCACTACACCTCATTAGCATATTGCGAAAATTATTTGAGAAAAAATTGGAGATTTCCTGTTTAACTTAACTTTTATGGTGATGCCAAGCTTTTACCTAGCATATACCGTACGTGGGCTGGATTCTTAGCTCATGTGTGTGGCATTTATTCTCCCCGGCATGATATAGCTGAGCAGGTGTATATTAGGGAAACAACTCAGCTTTAGTTATGCTTCTCCTTTTTCTGTTATGCTAAGATATAAAGTCAATCAACATGCTTTGGAGAATAAGTACTGTACACCGCTATTTATTATTTTATTGTTACTTTATGTATGTTTATTGATGTATTTGTGTTTAGGTGGCGTCCTGTTCTCTGATCTTCCTTCCCTG
Source organism: Lithobates pipiens (assembly GCF_037356315.1). Lineage (NCBI taxonomy): Eukaryota > Metazoa > Chordata > Amphibia > Anura > Ranidae > Lithobates > Lithobates pipiens. Next base: position 97,404,367 of record NW_027507903.1, on the reverse strand, counting down.
GTGGGTGTCTTCTAAAGACAGGTTGGGTTGGGGCTGTTACTCCAGTCCTATGCGGCTGCCCATTGCCACACTCTGCAATTCGTTGCAGTGTGTTGGCACTTGGGAACCAGATAGAGGGCGCTGCCCTCTTCTCTGGTTCTGTTTCGTATCTGCCGGCGCGCCCACTTCCCCGCCGAACGCCACATTGTCACCATTGTGCAGGTGTGGGATTCCCTTGAGCGCATGTGCAGTTGCGTTCAGCAGCCGGTCTTGATGTCAGCTTGGCTTTGCGGGGGATGTATACTTAAGCACGCCACTCAGCGTCCACATGTGTCATCTGTATTAGGTGCTATTACCTGAGTGGCAGCGGCGGTCAACGGGTACACTCGTTTTGGTGTCTAAAACAAGGTATTGTGTATTGGCTCCCATTTACTTTGCTTTGGTGGCTACTTTACAATAGTCATTCATTAGGTCAATTCACTTGTTTCCTTATTATTACCAATAGGCTTAGATATATTTACCCTTACCTGAGGACTGATTGTTTTTTTTTTTTTTGTTTTTTTTTTAATTAATGTTTATTAAAGAAGAGAAGCGTGTACAAAGCATAACGATCAATACATAAACCAACATCAAGGGCAGCAACAGTATATCGTCAGTTACCATGGCATAGATAAATACACCCATCTCTTCTATTATAAAAGAGGGAATATAGTGGACAGAAATAGAGGGGAAGTAAAGGAAAGGGAAAATAAACAGGAAGAGAGAGAAAAAGAGAAAGAAGGGGGGGGGGAGGGGATGGGGGGGGGGGGCAGACCACCCTCAGACAATCAATTGCAAAAGTACAGTAGATATAGTAAAAACAAAAATTATGATCACATCACACTGGTTGAGACATTATGGCTGCATAACTAGAGGAATATTTAAAGGCAACCCAACAGGCCCAGATCTTCGTTGCCAACTCAGATTTACCCCGGAGGGAGAGGGTCATGTCCTCCATGTAATATGTGGTATCCACGTTAAGTAACCAACGCCGGAGCGTGGGGATCGTCTTCATCTTCCAAAACTGAGGAATGAGGGTTTTGGCAGCGTTTAAGAGGTGTGGCGTAATCGACCTCTTATAGGGGCCCGTCGGCTTCCCCGTGCAATGGAACAAAACATACCACGGGTCATTAGGTACCTCCCACCCCTGGATTTCTTTGATCGTGTAGAAAATCGCTAGCCAGAATGGTCGGATCCTCGGGCAGTACCACCAAATATGAGCATGAGTGGCTACCTCCCCGCACTCCCGCCAACAAAGTGGGGAGGACTGAGGAGAAAACCTATGTAAAACAACCGGTGTGTAGTGCCATCTGGTCAAAAGTTTATACGCCATTTCTGACGTCTTAGAGGATCCAGAGGAGGTATGAGCCAGGGTTAGGATTTGTGACTGCTGGGACGGAGACAGGGCCGTATGTAGTTCCCTTTCCCAGTACCGTAGGAAGGAGGGAGTACCCGTAGAGGTGAGGGACAGCAATGCCTGATAAAAGTACGAGACCGGCCTCTCAATCGGGTCAGAGTCAGCGAATGCGGTTTCCACCGGAGTAAGCTCCGCCAAGGTGCGCAGGGGCTTTGGTAGCATGCGAACAAAGTTCAGTAGTTGATGATGCTTCCATCGATCCATGTAGGATATGGAGGAGTCGCCCAAGATGGAAGAAAGAGGCAACACCCCGGATGGGCCGGTGAACTGATGTAGACATGTGTTAGTTCCCCTGCCGCCACGGGTGAATCTGAGGGTCCATGTTACCCGGTGGGAAGAAATTGTGACCCACCAAGGGCATTAGGGGGGAGTTACACAACCAGCCATTCATCTTACAGATAGAGTCCCACACCATCAAGGAGGAGTGTGTAAGAGGTGACGTGGTAGGCAAAAGGGTCCGGAACTTCCTCGGGATCCACATCAGTGTGGAAGGTTCAGCGCCACAAAGGTCCGTTTCTAAGTTTACCCAGAGTTTTGAGCCCTTGCAATACTTCAGGTCAGAGAGTCTAGTCAGCACAACGGCCCTGTAATAAAGCTTAAAGTCCGGTACAGCTAAACCCCCGCTACACTTAGGGCGGATGAGGAGAGATCTATTCAGCCTGGGCTTTCTCCTATTCCATATGTACCGGTAAACCAGAGATGTCAAAGTTGTAAAAAACCCCACCGGTATCCCAAACGGGACCATCTGAAGCATGAAGAGCACCCTGGGCAGCAAGTTCATCTTAACCAGACCAATTCTACCTAGCCAAGAATGTCGGAGCTGGGACCACTTTTGGATGTCTGACCTAAGTGTGTTGAGCAGAGGCAGAAAGTTAGCGCGGAAAAGGGACGATAGTGAGGGCGTAAGTTGAATGCCCAAATATTTCATGGAGCTCAACTGCCAGGTAAAGGGGTAGTTCTTCTTCAGGTGAGATACCTGTTTGGCGGGGACAGAGATGTTTAACATTTCCGATTTGGACATATTGATTTTAAAATTTGACACCGCGCCGTAGGCCGAAAACTCGGACAGAAGATTTGGAAGGGTGATCAGAGGCTGTTGCACATAGAACAAAATATCGTCCGCGTACGCCGCGTATTTGTGTTCCGTCGTACCTATTGTTACGCCACGTATATTCGGGTTTCGCCTAATAAGGGATAAAAATGGTTCCAGGGAGATCGCGAATAAAGAGAGCGGGCAACCCTGGCGAGTTCCGTTGTAGAGGGTGAAGGGGTCGCTAAGGGTACCGTTAATCCGTATCTGAGCTGTGGGGCAGCGGTACAACGCCGCTATTTTGGAGCGCAGAGTGGGTCCTATACCCAAGTGAGTCAGCGTAGCCATAAGGAAGTCCCAGTCCACCCTGTCAAACGCCTTCTCAGCATCCGTGGAAAGTAACAGGGTGGGCTGGGAAGTCCGCCGCACATAAGCCATCAGGGAAAGAGTGCGGAGAGAATTATCCCGCGCTTCCCGCCCGGGGATGAATCCTGTCTGATCCCGCGAAACCCACTGTGGCACCAGGGGGAGCAGCCTATTCGCTATGGCTTTAGCATAAATCTTCGCATCAATATTCAAGAGCGAAATAGGGCGGTAGCTCGCGCAGTCACTAGGGTCCTTGCCCTCCTTGGGTAACACCGTAATATGAGCATGAGTGGTCTCCGGGCGAAGGTCCCTGCCGTCCGAGGTCACGTTAGCATATCTGGTCAAGTACGGCAGTATGTTAGCGTACGCTCTATAATAAGATACCGTGAGGCCGTCTGGTCCCGGTGCCTTACCGCACGCCATAGCTTTCATGGCGCCCAGAAGCTCCGCAGCCGTAAACTCCCCCTCCAAGGAAGTCAAAACCTCCTCGGAGAGTTTCGGGAGGGCGGCACGGGCCAGATAGTCCCCAATAAGGCGTCCCCTAGCCTCTCTATCATGGACACCCTGGTGCACCTGATACAGGCGCTGATAAAAGTCCCTGAATGTCTTGGCTATACTGGGGGTCTCGAACACCAGGTCTCCCGAGGGGGTTTTAACTTTAGCAATAAACGCCGCGTTCTTACGCTGTCGCACCGAGTTGGCCAACAGCCTACTGGGCTTATCTCCCCACTCATAAAATCGGTGAGCCACTATCCGCGCGCGTCGCTTGTGATCTAAATGAAGGAGGGATTTCAGGGTCTCTCGTTTTTCCGTCAAGGCGTGGAAAAGGGCCGGAGTCTGGTACAGCTTATGCCGGCGTTCCAAGTCGGTAATGTCACGCAACAAGTCAGACTGTTGAGTTAAGCGCTCTCTCTTTTTCCTAGAACCCAATTCCATGAACTTTCCCCTAATATACACCTTATGGGCCTCCCATAACACTCCCGGTGAGACTTCAGGACTGACATTAGTCTTAAAATAAAACTCCAAACTGTCACCCATCACCTTTCTATCCGCCTCTTCGGCTATGAGGTCCTCGTTCAACTTCCAGTTAGTGGACTTCAGGGGTATGGACGCCACGTTAATGGTTAAAGAAATCGGAGCATGGTCCGAAATGGGGGATGAGTCAATGCTTGACTTCACTATGAGCGGGAGGTGCTGGTGATCAATGAAGCATAAATCTATTCTAGAGTAGGTTTGGTGCACCGGAGAAAAATAGGTAAAGTCCCTTTCCCGCGGGTGATTAATTCTCCAGACATCCATCAACTGTAGGTCATGGAGTCGAGAACGAATATATCTCACACCCCTGCCGGAAAGCGAGGAACCCCCTCTAGAGGTGTCCAAAGTAGGTTCCAAGGGAACATTAAAATCGCCCGCTAGAAGAATGCATCCACGTGCAAAATTCCGCAGGGAGTTGAGTGTGGAAGCCAGAAAACGCACCTGGTTTTTGTTAGGGGAGTATAAGGTGGCCAAAGTACACTGCATGCTGCCCAGGGTGCCTCGCACAAACAGAAAACGTCCCGCAGGATCACACAACATTTCCTCAAACGTGAAAGCGGTTCCCCTACGAATCCCAATGGCCACACCTTTTGCTTTAGAAATGTCGGAGAGGCTGTAGTACCACGTGGGGTACTTCGGTGAGTGCAATCTAACTCGAGTCGTCTGCGTGAGGTGGGTCTCCTGGAGGAAGACCACGTCCCCCCGCAAACGGTCCAGCTCCCTATATAAGTTGTGTCTCTTCCCCGGGGCGTGAAGGCCCCGTACATTAAAAGATACAAGGTTCACCGTAGCCATGGGGTCTCAGAAGGAGGAACCGCGGTCACCACAACATTACCAATGCAATAGAGAGGCGGTCTGCCGCCAAATAGGGGGAAGGGGATCAGAGAAGGTGGAGGCAATAGACAAGAAAGGTGAAAGAGAAAAGGAAAGGAGAAGGAAGGGCAACAAGAACATGAGAGGCCCCACCGTAGTGGGAAAAACAAAATGAACCAAAAAAGGTGCTGTCGGAGAACAGCCGGTAGTGCACGCATTTCCATGCCGTGCGAGAGCGGGCTGCGTGGCCGCCCCAGGGCCCCCACGCCCGCCACCCCAGCAGGGGAACGGACGCCAGGGCCCTGCGCCGGGCAGCCCCCGCTCAAAAGGGGGGAGACGGGACTCAGGCAGCCGGGCGCAAACCACACCATAAGGGTACAGGTAGCGCCCCGCGGTCCGGTGCCGACACCGAGGCATAAAAATCTAGAAATAACATCATCCAAAACATAAAATGGTACAACGCCGGTAAAGAACAATATGGGTATGAAGCTAAGGCGATAAGATACACATTGGGGGGGGGGGGGGGTACCGTAAGACAGTCATGCTCCAAAGGCTCCCAGATGGAGATGGGAAAATAACACGCCAGTAAGTAGGGCAAGAGAACAGTAACGTTCACATCCAGACTGAGGCTCCCAAGGAGGGACCGGGGTATGGGCCACAAGGCCAAGGGGGACCCAGCTGTGGCCTTGCAAAAACTCGTTGTCGCCAGAGGCGGTCAGCTTCCTCGCACAAACTTGGTAAGGGAGCCCCCCCAATTGCGGTCAGGCGGTATGTCCCACAAATGCAAGTAGTTGACGGGCAGGTTGCCATTTCAAGGGCGATGATCAGGTGCGGAAGTACGGCGGGCACGGCTCACTCTCTGCCAGCCCTGGTCGGCCCCAGCGGGCAGGGGCGGGATGCCGTCCTGCCATCCAGGCAGTTCCGGGACAGGAACGGACATATCCGTGCAGAATTTGGGCAGCTCCTCCGGAAATCGAAGTATTGCGGTTCTGCCATCCCTAGACACGATCAAGGCCGCAGGGAAGCCCCACTTATATTTAATGGACGCCGCCCGAAGCAGTTCCGTGAGGGGTCGTAGGGCCCTGCGACGATCCAAGGTTTCCTTAGCTAGGTCCGGGAAAAAGGATAACATCGCTCCATGAAAATCAAACGGATTAGCTTCCCTAGCTTTCTGCATAATCAGTTCCTTTTCAGGATAATGGTGGATCCGGCAAATGATGTCTCGTGGGACGTCAGTAGCAAGATTGCGTGGTCGGAGTGCCCTGTGCACCCGGTCAATCCTCAAGGGGGCGTCAGGCGTTCGGCCCAGAAGACTATTGAAAATACCCCCGACGGACGGTAACAGGTCGTCGTCTCCGGTCGCTTCGGGAAGTCCCCTAATCCGAACGTTATTACGTCTGTTACGATTCTCTTGATCTTCGAGCTTGTAAACGGTCGTACGATGCGAAATGGCAAGTTGTCGTGTAGTCGCCTGTAAGGATCGGATAGCGTTCGCGTGGTGATCTAGACGTTGCTCCGACTCTTCGACACGAACCAATACTTGCGAGAGATCCGAACGAACTGCGGAGACCTCCTTCTTAATGACCCGCTCGAGGTTCAGAAGCATGGAGGCGAGATCGGAGGTGGTAGGGAGGCCGCTCACTCTCGGCGCCGCTCCGGCGGAAGGATGTTGCTCCCCCTCATCGCCCGAGCCCGCCGAGGACTCGGGCGAGCGCGACCTCCGGTCCGGCCCATCGCGGGAGGCGGGATCCACTCCACCCCGCGGCTTGCGGCCTAGGTCGTCCTGCTCCTCCACCTCGTCTGGTTTCACGGCAAGGAATCGTTTAATTGACCCCGTCGAGGCTCCTTTCTTGGGCAAAGACTTGCCCGTCCGCCGGCCCATCGCTCAGGTAGCACAAATATGGATTTTTGGATGATTTTAGGTGTTTTTTCTCGGTGTCGGCCTCGGAGCACACAGAGCACACGTCTGCTCTAGCACATCACCAAGCCACGCCCCCCGACTGATTGTTTATTGACCCTCTACTGAGGTATTCATTCAGCGTCTGTCTGGCTCATATGTTTGCTTATGTCAATCATTCCCATCGCTATACCTTGCCCGGTGAGTGCTATTTTTATTAATTCTTCTGTATTATAGCTGCTTTCTGATTTAGCTCCATGGTGGCTTCTTCTATTTTACTATTGGTGCTATGTTTTTTATTTATTTTTAGCTCCTGTAGACACACTACGTCATCAGGACTACTTTAATATTAATCCCTATTAATCACTTATGCCCCAAGCCTACTGCAGTCTTATCTGTTTTTAAACTATATGTACATTATCCTATATGATATAGTAAGTATTTCTATGGGTATTACGGTTTACCCTTCGGGTAACTTTATATGATATTACACTTGAACATGTTACTTGTTTAATATCTGGATTCAGGCTAAAGTGGAACCACCCCCCTTTCGTTTCCATGTGCTTTTTCCCCCCCTCTACCTCTTTGTCCCTTTTTTATATTCTCCATTTTCTCTTATTATCCTGTTCCTTTTCTCTCACTTTCTTACTTCCAACACATCTTTAATATGCTTGCCAACCATGGCTTTTATACTTATATTCCTGGTTATGACAAGCTAGCAATTACCAAGGTTACCATGTTATATACGTCCCCATAGTTGACTGGTAAACTTTGACCTTTTCCCCTTCTTGTGTACTTTGGTTGACCCCTCGGCTAGTATGGGGGATTTTCGAAAAACAGAACGCCACTAACATTCAAGATGCTATACATTTTTTACACTCTGTATATCTAGTTTGTTTAATTTTATAGTTTGTTTTCCCATTTAGTTAGTCTTTCTTTTGATCACCTGAAGAAGTACAAGGCGGGCAACATGTAGAGCCAAGGATAAGCTATTCAGTCAACTCTGCTACTCAGCCTTACTTGTGGATCTAATTATGATCATGGAATGTTTGTTCTTCACTTCCAAGTTTTTACATATTTTTCCAGTGGCTTTGTACAGTATGAATTGTATAACTCTTTTGTACTGACTTTTCGAATGTGGATAATTTTAATGTATTTTTTTTTACATATATTAATAAACTTTTTCATGCTTTGGAGAATAAAGTGGATACAAACACATCTTTGAGCGCACCAGGTCTTCAGCTGTTTATTAGCAGTATTCTCATTACAAGAAAAAAGTATGTAATAAAGTTTGTCTTTCATTAAAGTAATCTGGACTTGTATTCTTTAAAACAAATCTTCAGGCTGAGTTACATCTTGCACATCCTACGCTGCACAAATCGGGCAATTTTTCCCCCCTTTGTCTAAATTTTTTGTTTTCAATTAAAGGTCTGAGCTGCACCCCCCCCCCCCCCCATGCCCATCGTTAACCTGGGCTTGCACTTTGCCCACTCGACCTGGATATATAATGTAAATATCCCAGGAGGCTTATGCCCTGTACACACGGTCAGACGTTCCGACCACAAAATCCGTCGGATTTTTTCAGATCGATTTTGTCCGAAACTGGTGTTGCATACACACGGTCGGACAAAGTTGTCGGAAAATCCGCTCGTTCGGAACGTGATGATATTCGTTCGTTAAGACGGGACTACGTTGAGGCTAGTAGCCAATAGCTTTGGTCTGGTAATTTGATCTGAGCATGCGTGCCACTTTGTCGGAATTCTCTACAAACGATTGGAAAGAGTCTGATCAAATTTTTTTGTCGGAAAATTTGAGATCCTGCTCTCAAATTCTTTCCGTCTGAATTTCCGACGGAAAAAGTCCGATAGAGCCCACACACGATCGGATTTTCCAACAATATAATCTGATCTGACCTTTTCCGTCTGGAATTTCTGTACAGGGAATTAGACTTTCATTGAGAAAAATGGGGGTGTGGGGCCTAGTGGCATGGAGAGCCACAGACTGAGCCCCGAAGAGCTGGCAAATTCCTGATGACCTCCCCAAATAAGATGGTGACATGGGACTGCTCGGGGGCAGAAAAGAAGTGGATCTCAGTATGACAACACTAGATCTGCTGAGCAGGCGAGTACCTTTAACTGTACAGGACTGGCAACAAGGTAAGCAGGAGGGGAAAGAAAATGGGGGGGAGGGAATGAGTAAAGATCCACTTTAACTGCTGGCCTGTATCACCTCCCCATTCCTTCATTAAAGTGGCACTAAACTCTATTAAAATAAAATGTATTCTTAAAGCTTAACTCCATTCCTCTCTGGGTGATCTATGTACATTGCAAGGATTTTACCAAATTTTTGTTGTAGATTCCTACCTTTTGTTATTCTGAAGAAATACCTGTGTGTTTCTCTGTGCCCATGTGGGAAAGTGAGTCTACTGGGAGTGGTTTCATAATTATCAATCAGCTGTACACCTGCTGGTCACTAATGAGGAAATCTGCAGGGTCTGCATCCATTTAAGGCCTGTACACACGATCCACACAAAAAATAAATGCTTTTTCGATAATCGGATCGTTAGTACAGAGGTTTCAAAAGTGGATCACAACAGTTTATCCGCTATTATCTGATTGGACAAGCACAAAAGTTTTTCGCGTACAATACGAAAATACACTACAAATACATTACAACACATGACATCACTTTATTGACCCTATATCTTTTTAATTCTGTTGTACAAGAATATGCGACTAGCATGCAAACAAAACTAAATGATCTGTCATCTGATTTTCGGATCGTGTGTATGGGCCTTTAGACTTGCTCCTATTGGAAGTATCTCACCAAACATGTAATTTTTGTTGCAGGGGATGCCTGAAATCCGACTTTTACCTTAGTACAAACTTTTGGGAAAATTGGTGAGCCAATCACACAAGCAGGAAATTATGTTTATGGGGGGGCATTCTGTACACATTCTGTGTACAGAACACCTCCAAGTAGCCATATTGCATTGCATTTTCAGAAAATTACAGAGGTTGCAGATTGAAAAGGAAAGGTCATTTTTAATAACATTCAACTACAATATGAGGCGCAATTGTATACGCTATATTATTTTTTCTTTATTTGCTATTTTTTTTCCCCACAAAAGTGGAGTTACCCTTAAACTTTAAAAAATCCCTTCTTTTGCTCTCAGCCTCCTCCAAACTTCCAAATTACCTTTTTTGCTACTGTGAGCTGACTTCCTATAGGGGGGCTACATTTGTTCTCTATGGTCCCATCAGTGGCAGCCCATCCATTAGAGGCACTGGGTGCTGCCCCCCCCCTCTCCAGAACACCCCCTATATGCAATGGATAGATTCATGCATAACATAAATCTATCCACGGCCACCCCCTATCCATGTGCTCCCCCCAAAAAAATTACACTGGCCGCCACTGGGTCCCATTATATGTAGGAACAGAGTTTCCTTCCCCTGCTTTCTCCCGAGGACCACATGACCACAACAAACATGCACAAACAAGCAGGGACTAAGGGGAAATGGAGAGGTTTGGGAACTCAGAAGGAGACAAAAAAACAAAGTAAGAAAAAAAAATACATGAAAAATAGATTACATGGCCATTAGGTGGTGACAGTGTACAGTATAAGCCATTTTTACAGAATAAGGATATCACTCGGTGTCACTTTAAGAAATTATTTTTCAGTTTCAGTATTGTGATTAGGGATGAGCCAAACCCCCCCACGGTTCGGTTCGCAGCAAAACATGCAAACAGGCATAAAAATTTGTTTGAATACGCAAACACCGTTAAAGTCTATGAGACACAAAAGTAAAAAATCAAAAATGATCATTTTAAATGCTTATATGCAAGTTATTGCAATAAAAAGTGTTTGGGGACCGGGTTCTGCCCCAGGGGACATGTATCAATGCAAAAAAACGTTTTAAAAAATTGCAGTTTTTTTAAGAGCAGTGATTTTAATAATGCTTAAAGTGAAACAATAAAAATGAAATTCTCCTTTTAAATATCATGCCAGGGGGTGTCCTTAGTATGCCTGTAAAGTAGCAAATGTTTCCCATGTTTAGAACAATACCACAGCAAAATTACATTTCTAAAGGAAAAAACTGAATTCAAAACTACTTGCAGAAGAGGCCATAGTGGAAGAAGAAGAGAAGGGGGTGGAGGAGAGAGCTGTGGCAGAATCACCACTAGCATTTTGGAAGTGTGGTGGCAGAACAAGCTCCAACAACACTGAACCCTGTCCTGCATCCTTCCCAGCTGCCAGCAGAGTTACTCAGTGCATCGTGAAGGAAAGGTAACGTCCCTGCCCATGCAACGCTATTAATATGCACCTTACTGCTGACTGCCCTGTCCAACGAGGCCAAAATATTGCCTTCCACATGCCAGTAGAGAGCCCGAATGGCCTTCCATGAAAAGAAATGCCATTTTGGAACATGCCAAAGGTACATGCAGGTACAGGAACATGCAGGTACAGCACATTCCACTGAGGGGGCAGTCTACCAGCTGAAAAGGCAGGAGTTGCAATGTGCAATTTGGCCAAGTTAGCATTTAGAAACTGAGCATGTGGATGGCTGGGACTGAATTTCTTTTTACGGTTCAGCAACTGGGGTAGAGAAATTTGCTGCTAAAATCAGATGGTGATGTACTGCTGGCAGATTGGCTACAAGTACTTGAGATACCTATTGCTATACCTTCATTCCTCTCAGTGCAGGATTTTGAGAGGACTGGAGGTATAGTAGGGTTGGAGATCCTAGATGAGGAGAAAGGAGAAGTCTGCCTTTTTCTTTGATGTGGGTCTTTCAAGTGCTGTTGCCAATGGACTGCATATGTCATATGTCTGGTCAAGCATGTGGTGCCCAAGAAAATGCTTCATCCACTTCAGACATAGGTTGCAAACAGCAATGGTGCAATCTGCTGCACATGTGTCGAAAAAAGGCCCACACCAAGGAACTTTTAAAATTCAGCGGGGAGTCAGCAGCACCCTGCACCTGCAGAGCTCTGCGATGTGAAGCAATAGGGTGGCTGCCCTTAAGCTGCCCCCTAGAGGACATCCTGCCTCGTTGGAGTTGTGCCTCCTCTTCCTCCTCTCTTCTATTAGGCACCCAAGTACAGTGAGTGACCTCATCATCTCCTCCCTTCTAATTACTGGAGCTAACTTGGCAGTATGCTGCAGCTGGGGGAACATGACTGCCAGTTTTTTGTCCTTCTTGGGTACCCCCTCTCTCTAGGCACACGTTACTCCCTTCCTCAACCTGGGAACTAACATTGGAGCCTTCAAAACGCTGCACATCCTCCAGCAGCATGTACCTAACTCTATAAAAGGGAAAAAATACAGTGCTCTTAACAAAAAAATATTATACTAAACTATAAAGCAGCAACTAATATATGAGATACACACATATAACAGAAACAAGGGAGAAGTTAGTTGCGCTAACAGTGAAACAACTGGTGTTCAACCAATGTAAACATATACGTGAATATTCCAGAAAAGTAGATATGACATTGCCAACAAAGTGAAAATAACATTTAAATTATTACAAAAAAATAAATAATAATAGTACATATAGTGTCAGAACATAATACATGAATGTGCAGCTTGAACCATATAAGCCAAACCAAGTGGCCTAATACATAAAGTCCACAAATAAACTTGCCAAAGATGTGGGTGACTGAGATGTCTAATGTGAGGGAAATCTTCCACCACCGAGTGCTGAACACCATTAAAATTGTGCCCTTATCAAAAGGCAAGCAATGAGGGCTTGTGGCTATAAACCCAGCCAGGGCCTTTATCCAGGGGAATCTGGAGTCTCAGATAGGGGAACAACCTTCAGCCGATGAACCGGTATAGGGGTAATCCACGGACTCACGGTGGAATGTCAGATGTCACTCAGAACCAAAGACAAGGGAGCTTTCCATAGTCTAAAACTGATACAAATGTTTAATCAAATAAAATAAAGGTCGCACTTACAACAATAGAAGTTAAAATAGCATGTATCGCCGGCCGGCTTGCGAACTCCCATTCGCTCAGAGAGTAACACGATGACGTCAGCATGCCCTCTTTCACTTTGTTGGCAATGTCATATCTACTTTGCTGGAATAGTCACCTATATGTTTACACTGGTTGAACACCAGTTGTTTCACTGTTAGCGCAACTAACTTCTGCCATATACCCAACACTGTGTCGAATAATTCTGGGGACTCCTCCGTGCATGATGGTGGAGCTATGGAAGGAGTGACTGTGGACAAGGAGCCAGTGGAATAGGCCACTTTGGCAGCTGCGTTGGAAGGCAAGCTACTCTGAGCCTGGGTGACAGAGGATGAGAAGGAGGAGGATGGCTTTGTTATCCACTCCACCAACTCTTCTGTGTGTTCTGGCTCAATAACATGGCCATCAGCAGAAAAAAAGGACAAGTGTGCCCCATGGCCAACTGCAGAGGATGCACCATGTCCATGACCAGCACTGTTGTCTGTAGACACAGAGGCAGCTTGCCCTCTTTTAGTGGCCTGTGAGCGTCTGCATCTCCTTGGTGGCCACACTACACTGTATTAGATACTGTGTATACTGCCTGGACTGTATTAGCAACTGTACTTTGGCTGCACTGTATTGTGTACTGTGTACATCACCAGAAGTGTAGTAGAAACTGTTCACACTGTATTAGATACTGTGTAAACCGCCTGTACTGTATTAGCAACTGTTCTACGGCTGCAATGTAATGTGTACACCACCAGAAGTGTAGTAGAAACTGTACGCACTGTATTAGATACTGTGTACACCGCCGGCACTGTATTAGAAACTGTACAATGGCCGCACTGTATTTTATACTGTGTACAACTCCAGAAGTGTAGTAGACACTGTACACACTGTATTAGATACTGTGTACAGCACCAGAAGTGTAGTAGAAACTGTACACACTGTATTAGATACTGTGCACACCGCCTGCACTGTAATAGAAACTGTACAATGGCTGCACTGTATTTTATACTGTGTACACCACCAGAAGTGTAGTAGACACTGTACACACTGTAGTAGATACTGTGTACACCACCTGAAGTGTATAATGCTGCGTACACACGTAGCAGACTATCCGGCGGACTTAGGCTGGTGGACTTTCCGCCGGACTTTCCGAACGAGCTACCTGCCCACACACGGCACTTTTGCGGCGGACTAATACAGCGTACTAAGTCCGCCGGACTATTCGCCGTACTTTTGAAATTAACGGACTCCCCCACACACGCGGAGGAAAGTCCGCTCATTTTGAGCGTGTCCCCAGGTAGCCGGGGCCAGCGATGCCTGGTATGGACTTAAAGGGGAATCCCTACGCCGAAAAATCGGCATGGGGGTCCCCCCTAGGTCCATATCAGACCCTTATCCGAGCACGCTACCCGGCCAGGCAGGAAAGGGGGTGGAGATGAGCGAGCGCCCCCCCTCCTGAGCCGTACCAGGCCGCGTGCCCTCAACATGGGGGGGTGCCTTGGGGAAGGGGGGGCCGCGCGCCCCCCCCCCACCCCAAAGCACCTTGTCCCCATGTTGATGAGGACAAGGGCCTCTTCCCGACAACCCTGGCCGTTGGTTGTCAGGGTCTGCGGGCGGGGGGCTTATCTTCAGGGGTCTTCTTGCCGGACTCCTCCGCTATCTTCTGCTCTTTTGCTAGCTCTTTCACTAGCGGAGGAGCCCGGCTTTCTTCTTCACCGCCGCCCTCTTCTTCCGACTTCGGGGGTCTTGTCCCCCTCTTCGGTTCTTCTTGCCGGGCCACCGCGCCTTCTTCTAGCTCTTTTACAAGCGGTGGCCTGGTCTTCTGTCGCCGCTGTCGCCGTCGCTGTCTTCTGTTCTTCTCTTCTTCTCTTCTGGAGATGTTGCCTCGTCGCTGTCTTCGGTCACAATGGCAGGGACGCATCGCACGGCAACCTATATAGGGACATCGCCGGATGATGTCCCCGCCCATTATGATGTCACAGTCCCAGAGGATGCCGGCAAGAAGAACCGAAGAGGGGGACAAGACCCCCGAAGAGGGAGACAAGACCCCCGAAATCGGAAGAAGAGGGCGGCAGCAAAGAAGAAAGCCGGGCTCCTCCGCTAGTGAAAGAGCTAGCAAAAGAGCAGAAGATAGCGGAGGAGTCCGGCGAGAAGACCCCCGAAGATGGAAGAAGACCCCCGGAGTTGTGCAATAAACTATTTTAACCCTTGTGTGTTGTTTTTTTTTTTACTTTTTTTCACAGGTGAATGGGTAGGGGTACATTGGACCCCATACTCATTCACATAGGGTGGGGGGGCCGGGATCCAGGAGCCCCTTTATTAAAGGAGGCTCACGGATTCCGATAAGCCCCCCGTCCACAGACCCCGACAACCAACGGCCAGGGTTGTCGGGAAGAGGCCCTTGTCCTCATCAACCTGGGGACAAGGTGCTTTGGGGTGGGGGGGCCGCGCGGCCTGGTACGGCTCAGGAGGAGGGGGGGCGCTCGCTTGTCCCCACCCCCTTTCCTGGCCGGCCGGGTAGCGTGCTCGGATAAGGGTCTGATATGGACCTAGGGGGGGACGCCCATGTCGATTTTTCCGCATAGGGACTCCCCTTTAAGTCCATACCAGGTGACGGGCCAGCGACGCCTCCTTCGCTGGCCCCGGCTACCTGGAGACGCGCTCAAAATGAGCGGACATTTCTCCGGGCGGGAAAAGTCTGTTCATTTCAAAAGTACGGCTGGCTGGCACACACGCGGCCATACTGTCGGCCAAAATGCAAAGTCAGCGGACAGATTGGAGTGCAAAAATACTTTCTTAGTGCGCCAGACTTTTGGGTAAAAAAAGTCTGCCGGAGCCCACACACGGTCGGATTGTCCGGCGGACTTGAGTCTGCCAGACTTTTCCACCGGATTGTTTGATCTTGTGTATGAGGCATTAGAAACAATACACCATGGAATGCACTGTAGATTTAAGCTACACTGGATGTAGAGTATATATATATATATATATATATATATTGTGAGGGGTTAGCTCGGTAGCGGGTGTGTGTGACCCCCTGGATGGGTTCACAACACGAAGTCAGGCACAGCAGACAGCGGTGTAGGTTCAAAAAACAAAAGATCCGGTTTATTTTTGCTACATGCAGTGATACAAATAACAGCCAAACAAAATAAAACAAGAAAATAAATCCTGGTCAGCTTGACCTCTAACTACACACGTAGACTCCCTGTCTAACAACTGGGTGCAGCCTTGTGCTGCCCCAGTCCCTGTCTCTATTGTAGGGGTTTGCCACACAGGCGTTAACTCACCGCACAGAACAGAGCTCAGACTCCCCAGTCTATACACACAAAACTGGTTCCAGGATGGAGCATCTCCCTATGCATGCTGGGGTTTTTTGTAGAGGCCTTAATGAGCCCACTTACTACAGCTGGGCTCATTAACTCTTCCCCTCTAATTGTAAAAGTCTGCATAAAGCCTGAATCTAGGACACACATATTTCCCATCCTGAATACAACCAGGTGATTTTACCTGCGTGCTGCCACATACCCCCCCCTCTTGTTTCAACCTTGGGGTTGTAACACAAGCAGCCAGACACGCATGTATCCGAGACAAAGCATCCACATTCCCCATTTTAACACCAGGGCGATGCTTAACTGTAAAGTTAAATTCCTGTAGGGCCAGGAACCACCTATTTACCCTTCTATTGGTCTCCTTGTTTTGAGCCATCCACTTTAAAGGAGCGTGATCAGTCACCAGGTCAAAGTGCCTACCTAGCAGATAGTACCGAAGGGAATCTAGAGCCCACTTCACTGCTAAACATTCCTTCTCAATCGTGGAGTAATTTACCTCATGGGACTTCAGCTTCCTGCTGAGGTAAATGACTGGGTGATCTTCCCCGTTCCAGACCTGGGATAACACTGCTCCTAACCTAACGTCTGATGCATCAGTTTGTACCACAAAGTCCTTAGAGAAGTCTGGTGAGTACAACACTGGCTGGCTACATAAGGCTGTTTTTAAGGACTGAAATGCTTCTTCAGCCTCTGGGGACCATTTAACCATGACCGACTCTTTCCCTTTTGTCAGGTTGGTGAGGGGCACAGCCTGAGAAGCAAAATGGGGAATGAATCGTCGATAATAGCCAGCGATTCCCAGAAAGGCTCGTACCTGTTTCTTGCTGTTGGGACGTGGCCAACTCTGTATGGCCTCGACTTTATTGACTTGGGGTTTTATCACCCCCCTCCCAATAGTGTACCCAAGATATTTGGCCTCCTCCTGTCCAATGGTACACTTCTTTGGATTGGCCGTAAACCCAGCTTCCCGGATAGAGTCTAGGACTGCTTGTACTTTTGGCAAATGTGAGACCCAGTCTGTGCTATGGATAATCACATCATCCAGGTAAGCTGCAGCATATTTCTGATGGGGCCTCAGAATCTTATCCATTTTCCGCTGGAATGTTGCCGGTGCATTCTGTAACCCAAACGGCATTCTCTTATATTGGAATGCCCCATCTGGGGTTACAAACGCAGTCTTCTCCTTGGCCGACTCGGCCAGGGGAATTTGCCAATACCCTTTGGTGAGATCAAGAGTTGTCATATATCGGGCTGTTCCCAGCCGGTCAATCAACTCATCTATACGCGGCATGGGGTAGGTGTCAAATTTTGTAACTTTATTTAATTGTCGAAAATTGTTACAAAACCGCCAGCTCCCATCAGGTTTGGGCACTAGTACGATAGGACTGGACCAGTCACTCTGGGACTCCTCTATCACACCCAATTCCAGCATCCTTTGAACCTCCCCACGTATTGCCTCCTGTCGGGCCTCTGGTATTCTATAAGGTTTTAGTTTTACCCTTTCTCCTGGCGGGGTGATAATGTCATGCTCTACGCCAGATGTTTGTCCCGGCAGCTCAGAGAAAATCTCTTTGTTACGAAGTACAAACTCTTTAACCTCCTGTTGTTGGGGTTTCGATAAGGTGTCTGCTATTCCAACCTCAGGAACTAAGCAAACAGGCTGTGCTTGTGACAAAGTCTCCGCGACTAGGGATTCCCTATCCCTGCAGGCTTTCAGCAGATTGACGTGATAGAGCTGCTCCGGCTTTCGCCTTCCTGGCTGTCTAACCCTGTAGTTCACCTCACTAATTTTTTCAATTACTTCGTATGGACCTTGCCATTTGGCCAGAAATTTGCTTTCAACCGTAGGGACTAGCACCAAGACCCTATCCCCCGGGGAAAAAGTACGTGTCTTGGCCCCACGGTTGTACACTCTCTGCTGTGCTAACTGCGCTTGGGTTAAATGTTCCTTTACAATTGGCATTACCTGTGCAATTCTATCTTGCATCAGGGCGACATGCTCAATCACACTCCTGTGAGGAGAACTCTCATTTTCCCAAGTTTCCTTGGCGATATCCAGCAGCCCTCTTGGGTGTCTCCCATAGAGCAACTCGAAGGGTGAGAAACCCGTAGAGGATTGGGGTACCTCCCTAATGGCAAACATCAGATAGGGTATTAGACAATCCCAATTCTTTCCATCTCTATCCACCACCTTCTTTAACATTTGTTTTAGGGTTTTGTTGAATCTTTCAACCAACCCATCTGTTTGGGGGTGATACACAGATGTACGCAATTGCTTCACTTTGTACAACTTGCATAATTATTTCATAACCCGGGACATAAAGGGTGTACCTTGGTCCGTAAGCAGTTCCTTACAAATACCCACGCGGCTAAAAACAAGGGATAGCTCTTTGGCTATGGTTTTGGCCGAGGTATTTCGGAGAGGAATTGCTTCCGGATAACGGGTGGCATAGTCCAATATAACCAAAATGTACTGATGCCCCCTAGCAGACTTCATTATCGGACCTACCAAATCCATTGCGATCCTTTCAAAGGGGACCTCAATGATAGGAAGAGGTACCAGCGGGTTACGGAAATGTGGCATAGGTGCCGACTTCTGACACACAGGGCAGGAGGAACAATAATTTTCTGTTTCCTTCATGACCCCAGGCCAATAGAATCTCTGCAGTACCCTCTCTCTGTTTTTTTTCGGTCCCCAGATGACCTCCCAGAATGTGCCCATGGGCCAATTCTAACACCAACTTCCTGTAAGGTTTGGGCACTACAAGTTGCTCAATGGTTTCCTCTGCCCTTTGAGCCACTCGATACAGCAGGTCCCTTTCCACAGTGAAGTACGGGTAAGTGCAAGTCTTATCTGGGTTCACTAACTCGCCATCTACTTTCACCACATTTTCCCGGGCCTTTATTAGGGTGGGGTCTTTTAACTGTTCTGTGGCAAAATTTTCCCTGTGAACCTCAAGATCCGAAAACTCCACAGACGGCATGTTTTCAACTGAGGATGTTGGCTCCTCCCCAGTTTCTCGAGTTTCCCCCGCCAATACCGACAAGGGAAATTCAGGAGAGTCCTCACCACCCCCAGAGGAATTCTGGTCATCTTCCTGGTTTATAAGGGCACCAGTGGGGGGCTCAGGACAATCCCAGAGTTCCCAGAATTTTGGAAAATCCCTTCCCACAATAGCATCATGTGGTAAGTGAGACACTAACCCCACCTGATGAGAGAGGTTACCTTTGGGGATCTCAAAAAACACTGAAGTTACAGGATACTCTCGGGTGTCCCCATGCACACAAATTACAGCCACCCTGTTCTTCCCAGAGACCTTTGTAGTAACTAATTCAGCTTTTATCAATGTTACCAGGCTACCTGAATCTAGCAACACATCAACAGGTCTACCATTAATACACATTTTACATAAATGTTTCTCAGGTCCCCGAATGGCAGTGCATGCAACTGTCGCAAACAGCGACTGACGTCTCTCTCTTATAAAGTCACATTGCATAGGCTCATCCACAACTGGGCAATTGGCTGCAATATGTCCCTCTTGCCGGCAGCGGTAGCAAATAATCTTTTTCGCTGCCTCTTGCAGCATGGGCTTCCTGGGCGGCTCCCGCCAGACCTTAGGTAGAACTCCCACCCTCTCACTCTCTCCACCCTCACCCCTTGGAGTCATCTTACCCGCCACTGGGGATGATCTGGTCTTAGGGGGGAAAGTCTGTGAGTCCCTGGAAGAGGTGGTCAGGTTCTCTGTAGCCAAGTACCTCTCAACCAGATCCACAAGTTTATCTGCATTTTCTGGGTCTCCATGGCTTACCCATTTTTGGATGGCAGTAGGAAGAGCTCTCAGGAAACGATCCATAACCACACGCTCCACAATGTTTGGTGCAGTCAAAGTCTCTGGCTGCAGCCACTTCCTGCTCAGGTGAATGAGATCATACATTTGAGACCTGGGAGGTTTTCCAACCTGAAAAGTCCAGTTATGCACACGCTGAGCCCGGACGGCCAGGGTGACACCCAGCCGTGCCAATATTTCTGCTTTTAGCACCACATAGTCTTTTGCTTGGTCAGGCTCTAGGTCATAATAAGCTTTCTGCGATTCCCCAGTTAACAGAGGGGCCACCAGTCCAGCCCATTGCTCCTTAGGCCACTTTTCCCTTTCAGCAGTCCTTTCAAATGTGGCCAAAAACACCTCCGGATCATCCTCTCCAGTCATTTTTGTCAATAAACGGCTCACACCAAAGGATGCGGTATTATTGTAACCACTTGCTTCATTGGTCTGCGGACGTTGCTGTATTAATGTCTCTATTTTCTGTTGAAAATTCTGCTCTTGTTTCTGCAATAGGTCTATAAAGCGGGCTTCAGATTGCTGCAGTGCTTGTTGCTGAGCTTCCAGGCTCTGCTGGTGAGCTTTCTGCTGGGCTGCAAGGCTCTTTTGTAAAGCTGCATTTGTTTGCTGCTGATTTGCATTTGCTTGCTGCTGGTTTGCATTTGCTAGAGCCAGCTGTCTCAGTATCTCTTCCATGCTGGCCTTAAAAAAAATTGAAAAAAAAACTTGCCAAAATTCTCCACCAACTGTGAGGGGTTAGCTCGGTAGCGGGTGTGTGTGACCCCCTGGATGGGTTCACAACACGAAGTCAGGCACAGCAGACAGCGGTGTAGGTTCAAAAAACAAAAGATCCGGTTTATTTTTGCTACATGCAGTGATACAAATAACAGCCAAACAAAATAAAACAAGAAAATAAATCCTGGTCAGCTTGACCTCTAACTACACACGTAGACTCCCTGTCTAACAACTGGGTGCAGCCTTGTGCTGCCCCAGTCCCTGTCTCTATTGTAGGGGTTTGCCACACAGGCGTTAACTCACCGCACAGAACAGAGCTCAGACTCCCCAGTCTATACACACAAAACTGGTTCCAGGATGGAGCATCTCCCTATGCATGCTGGGGTTTTTTGTAGAGGCCTTAATGAGCCCACTTACTACAGCTGGGCTCATTAACTCTTCCCCTCTAATTGTAAAAGTCTGCATAAAGCCTGAATCTAGGACACACATATTTCCCATCCTGAATACAACCAGGTGATTTTACCTGCGTGCTGCCACAATATATATATATATATATATATATATATATATATATATATATATATATATATATATATATATATATTTACAGTATCTCACAAAAGAGAGTAAACCCCTCACATTTTTGTAAATATTTTATTATATCTTTTCATGTGACAACACTGAAGAAATTACACTTTGCTACAACCGATGGCAACAAAAGTGAGTACACTCCTAATAGAAAATGTTGACATTGGGCCGAATTAGCCATTTTCCCTCCCTGGTGTCATGTGACTCATTAATGTTACAAAGTCTGAGGTGTGAATGGGGAGCAGATGTGTTAAATTTGGTTTTATCGCTCTCACTCTCTCATACTGGTCACTGGAAGTTTAACATGGCTCCTCATGGCAAAGAACTCTCTGAGGATCTGAAAAAAAGATTTTTTGCTCTACATAGAGATGGCCTAGGCTATAAGAAAATTGGCAAGATGCTGAAACTGAGCTGCAGCACGGTGGCCAATACCATACAGCAGATTAACGGGACATGTTCCACTCAGAACAGACCTCGCCATGGTCGACCACAAAAGTTGAGTGCACATGCTTAGCGTCATATGCAGAGCTTGTCTTTGGGAAATAGACATATGAGTGCTGCTAGCATTGCTGCAGAGGTTGAAGGGGATGGGGGGTCAGCCTGTCAGTGCTCAGGCCATACGCCGCACACTGCATCAAATTGGTCTGCATTGCTGTTGTCCTAAAAGGAAGATGATGCACAAGAAAGCCGGCAAACAGTTTGCTGAAGACAATCAGACTAAGGACAAGGATTATGGGAATCAGACCAAGATAAACTATTTGGTTCAGATAGTGTTAAGCGTGTGTGGCAACAACCAGGTTAGGAGTACAAAGACAAGTGTGTCTTGCCTACAGTCAAGCATGGTGGTGGGAGTTTCATGGTCTGGGGCTGCATGAGCGCTGCCGTCACTGGGGAGCTACAGTTCATTGAGGAAACAATAAATGCCAACATGTACTGTGATATACTGAAACAGAGCACAATCCCCTCCCTACAGAGACTGGGCCACAGGGCAATATTCCAACATGATAATGACCCCAAACACACCTCCAAGACAACCACTTGCTAAAGAAGCTGAGGGTAAAGGTGATGGACTGGCCAAGCATGTCTCCAGACCTAAACCCTATTGAGCATCTATGGAGAAGCGCAAGGTCTCTAACATCCAACAGCTCCGTGATGTCATCATGGAGGAGTGGAAGAGGATTCCAGTGGCAACCTGTGAAGCTCTGGTGAACTCCATGCCCAAGAGGGTTCAGGCAGTGCTGGAAAATAATGGTGGTCACAAAAAATATTGACACTTTGGGCCCAATTTGGACATTTGCACTTAGGGGTGAACTCACTTTTGTTGCCAGCGGTTTAGACATGAATGGCTGTGTGTTGAGTTATTTTGAGGTGGCAGCAAATTTATACTGTTATACAAGGTGTTCATCTGGGTATCTGGGGGTCCTCTTGTTAAAGGGTGCTTCCAGATTTCGATAAGCCCCCCACCCACAGACCCTCCGACCACCGGGCAAAGGTTGTAGGGATGAGGCCCTTGTCCCTATCAATATGGGGACAAGGTGCTTTGGGGGGCTACCCCAAAGCACCCTCCCATGTTGAGGGCATGTGGCCTGGTACAGTTCAGGAGGGGGGGCTCTCTCATCCCCCCTCTTCCTGCGGCCTGCCGGGTTGCAGGAAATCCATGCTCGGATAAGGGTCTGTTATGGATTTTTGGGGGGCCCCCACGTCATTTTTTTAAAAAAGTTTGGCATGGGGTTCCCCTTAATATTCATACCAGACTCAAAGGGCCTGGTAATGGACTGGGGGGATCCCATGCTGTTTTTTCAATTACTTTTATCTGTATTGCCAGGACCCGACAATTCTAGTAGTTTTAAATTACTTTTTTTCCTTTAGAAATGTAAGTTTGTCCAGGGACTGTTCTAAACAGGGGAAAATGCGCCACTTTACAGGCATACTATAGACATCCCCCAGGTACGAAATTTAAAGGAATATTTCACTTTTATTGTTTCACTTTAAGCATTATTAACCACCTCATTACCAGGCACTTATACACCTTCCTGCGCAGGCCGATTTTGAGCTTTCAGCAGTGACAATTGTGCGGTCATGCTACACTGTACCCAAATAAATTTTTTATGGTTTTGTTCCCACAAATAGAGCTTTTTTGGTGGTATTTGATCACCTCTGCGATTTTTATTTTTTGCGCAACAAATAGAAAAAGACCGTAAATTTTGGAAAAAAAGTTTTTTCTTTGTTTCTGTTATTTTTTTGTAAATAAGTATGTTTTCTTCTTCAATGATGGGCGCTGATATGGCTGCACTGACAGGCACTGATGGGGCTGCACTGATGGGCACCGATGAGGTGTCACCAATGAGGTGGCACTGATGGGCAATGATAGGTGGCACTGATGGGTACTTGTGGGTGGCACTGAGAGGTGGCATGGATGGGCACTGATAGGTGGGCATGGATGGGCACTGATAGGTGGCACTGATGACACTGATGGGTGGCACTATTGACACCGATGGGTGTCATTGTTGGGCATCACTGAATTTTTTTGTTTTCATAATGGTGCCAGTCAGTGCCCATTTGTGGGCACTGATTGGAATAGATTGGGCATATGTTGGCACATGTTGATGGCCATGGGGAATGTACCTGGCCATCCACATGTTATGTGCTTCCCTGGTGGTCCTGGCCGCTTCTCTGGTGGTCTGAAGTGGGCATCCGAGGGGGGGCTGTGCTGATAAACAATCAGCACAGACCATCCCATCAGCAGAGCCACCGATCGGCTCTCCTCTACTCGCGTCTGTCAGATGCGAGTGAGGAAAAGCCGATCAACGGGGCCATCATTCTGCTATAGGCCGGGCAAGAAGTGGTTAACTGCACCCAAAAAAACAACCGTTTTTAAAAGTTTTTTTAGCATTGATACATGTCTCCTGGGGCAGGACCCAGGTCCCCAAACACTTTTTATGACAATACCATGCATATAAGCCTTTAAAATTAGCACTTTTGATTTCTCCCATAGACAATTCATTATAGCCGCGAGTACTTTTAAATTACCTTTTTTCCTTTAGAAATGTCATTTTGTGCAGGGACTGTTCTAAACACGAGAAAAATCTGCCACTTTACAGGCATACTATAGACACGCCCCAGGTACAAATTTAAAGGAATATTTCACTTTTATTGTTTCACTTTAAGCATTATTAAAATCACTGTTCCCGAAAAAACTGCAGTTTTTAAAACTTTTTTTTTGCATTGATACATGTCATGTCCCTTGGGGCAAGACCCGGGTCCCCAAACACTTTTTATGACAATAACTTGCATATAAGCCTTTAAAATGAACACTTTTAATTTTTTCCTGTTAATGTCCCATAGACTTTAAGCCCTTGTACACACGGTCGGAGATTCCATCGGAATGTGTCCAATCGGAGCGGTTTGTTGGATATTCCGACTGTGTGTGGTATGCATCGGAATGTTTCCGTCGGAATATTCGTCGGACCAAATTTTCCAACTTGCTGGAAATATTTTCCGACAAACTTCTCCGATCGGACATACTCCGATCATGTGTAGAGAATTCCGATCGGACAAAGTGCCACGCCCAGATCAAATTCCTACATCAAAGCTATTGGCTACTAGCCTGAACGTAGTTCCATCGTAACAAAATTACGTCATCACGTTCTGAAAGATCGGATTTTCCAACAACTTTGTCCGACCGTGTGTATGCAACAGTTTCGGACAAGATCCGTCGGACAAAATCCGACGGATTTTGTTGTCGGAATCTCCGACCGTGTGTACAAGGGCTAACAGTGTTCCAGCGGCTTTCGAATTTGCCCCAAACACTACATATTGTTCAGTGTTCGCAGAAGATCCGAACAACCAAAGTTCGGCCTGAACTTATGCTTGGGCCAAACCGTTCGCCCATCCCTAATAGAGAGGTTAATATACAACTTACTGAATAGACAGTATGACAATCAGATGTATAAGTAGAGGAAAGGAGAAGGCTAGGTTAAAAAATGTTTTCTCCCTTTTTTTGTGAAAGGGCTCACAGATTTAAACACCAAAATGTTTATATATGTGATCGCAGTGATTGGTTTCTCTATGACTAATCAGAGTGATCCCACTGTGGGACCTATGGAAGTTCTGGACAGGTTCACCATCAGCTTTCCTGGTAAATCTAGTTATAACCTCAGCTTTCAGACACAGTTGTACACACTCCATTCCTGTACTGAAATAGCTTACTTTGATTTCACTGCACACTGTAAGCTTCTTACAGTGTGTATTAGAAACTGAGGCAAATCAGATGAAGCCCTTCTTATTTCCCAAGTAAATGATATCCAGCATCATCTAGCTCTTTTCTCACCTGCCTTGTGTAGCACATTCCTAGTATTAGATGCTGGTAAATCTAGATTTTGGCTCACTCTATAATCAGAGGAGCAGTCATTTTGTTTTCTCGTGGTTTCACAGTTTGTTTTTTTCCTCCTACAGTAACCTTCCAGAACTTAGGGTAGGAAGATTCAAATGACTGGCCTGAATATTTACTGTGCCCTGGCCAATCCCTGGGGAGGTATGCTCAGAAGGTGTTCTGCAGTAATGTAAATAGCTCAGAGCCTTGTTCTTTTCCCTGTTAGGAAGAGTTCCATGAGCTTCAGGGGGCCGTTTTGAATTGCTGCTCTGCTGGGTCTCAGCTGTGGCTGGGCTGGGGACCTGGAATCACCTTTAGGCTGAATGCTGGATTCCTGCACTTGGGGATCGAGTCTGTAAAGGAGAGTCTGACTCACTGAATTGTGGAAGCTGGAAGCAGGAAGATGCCCTGGGATTTGTGAGTAAAGACCCTGATTGACCCCTATAAGCTGTGCAGTACCCTAAGATTGCATTCTTGCTACTAGTAGATGTCCAAGAGATTTGCTTCATGGTTTCAAATGTGAGGCTATCAACTGTTTTGAAGCTACCCCATGGTTTTCAGCTGTGAGAATTTAGACTAAGCCACTTTGTTTAACCACTTGCTTACTGGGCACTTAAAGAGGAAGTAAACCTTCCAAACAACTTGAACCTATAGGTAAGCCTAGATTAAGGCTTACCTGTAGGTCCAAGCAATATCTCCTAAACCTATATGGTTTAGGAGATATTTGCCCGAAAATGGGCACCGCTGTCTACGGCGCATGCGCCGTAGACAGCGGCGCGCATGCGCACTAAATGCGGCAAATCCAAGAATGGATTTGCCAAATTTGTCGACTCCCGTGCGCATGCGCGGGAGTGACGTCATCGCGGCTTCGCCGTATGACAGCGGCGGAGCTGCGAGGCGCGACTCCCGTGCGCATGCGCGGGAGTGACGTCATCGCGGTTGCGCCGCTGTGATTCGTCGGAGCTGCGAGACGCCACAAGCAACATGGATGCGGCGGACTACAGGGGACAGCGGCGACTTCGCTGGCTCCTGTGTCAGGTAAGTGACACATAATGAGCTACTATGCGATGCATAGTAGTCCATTATGCTTTACCTTTGCAGGGAAAAAAAGAGGAAGTAAACCCATCAGGGTTTACTTCCTCTTTAAACCCCCCTCAGTCCCAGACCAATTTTTAGCTTTCAGCGCTGATGCACTTTGAATGACAATTGCGCGGGCATACAACACTGTACCCAAATGAAATTTTTAGCATTTTTTTCCCACAAATAGAGCTTTCTTTTGGTGGTATTTAGTTACAGCTCGGAGTTTTATTTTTTGCTAAACAAACAAAAAAAGATGCAAAAAAAAAAAAAATCATGTTTTAATAGTTTGTTATAAAATTTAGCAAACGGGTCATTTTTCTCCTTCATTGAAGTGCGCTGATTAGGCGGCACTGATAGGCTGCATTGGTGGGCACTGATGGGCTGCATTGGTGGGCACTGATAGGCTGCATTGGTGGGCACTGATAGGCTGCACTGGTGGGCACTGATAGGCATAGTTAAGGCGGCACTAATAGGCACAGATAAGGCGGCACCGATGGGCACAGATAAGGCGGCACTGATGGGCAAAGATGGGCACAGATAAGATGGCACGGATGGGTGGCACGGATAAGTGGCACGGATGGGTGGCACGGATGGGCACTGATAGGTACCACTGATAGATGGGACTGATGGGCACTGATAGGTGGCTCTGATAGGTGGCACTGCTGAGCACTGATGGGCGGCACTGCTGGGCACTGATGGGCGGCACTGCTGGGCACTGATGGGCGGCACTGGGGTGCAGCACCTTTGAGGCAGATTGTGGGCACTGTGGGTGGCACTGTGGGTGGCACTGTGGGTGGCACTGCTGGGTGGCACTATGGGCACTGCTGGGTGGCACTGACGGGGGGCACTTACTTTTATTCAGGGGGGCACTGCAGGGGGCAGGTGGGCACTGGCAGGGGGCAGGTGGTCGCTTGCATTGCTGGCCGTGATCGGGACTGATGTCCCGATCACGGCCGCCGGTGATCGGCTTTTTTTTTTCTCCTTGCGCTGTCAGCGCGAGGAGGAATACTAGCCGATTACTGGCTCCGTTATATCACATGATCAGCTGTCATTGGCTGACAGCTGATCACGTGATAAGGGGTCGGGATCGACCCCTTGCACGGATCGGTGATCAGGCGAGTCTCATGGACTCACCGATCATAGAGCGCACTGCGCGCGCCCCTCAGGGGGCGCGCAGGCCGCTCGTACATGGGACTACGTCTATTGACGTCGTCCCGGAAAAGGAGATCCGCGCTGTAGCCGTCATTTGGCTATAGCGCGGATCTCAAGTGGTTAAAGAGAAGAGTGTCCTCATAGGTAATTAATGAGCCATTTGGAGTATCCCATGCCCCAGTCCCCACTCCTGTTACAAGTTTTACTAGCAATAAATCACAAAAAGACAAACCCCTAGACTGCTATTTGGAGGATGAAGGGACTGTTGCCTGTGCAACTGGCAGCCACTGCGCTGTTTGGAAAGAATTATTTGAACTCAGCAGCCCCTCGCGCTGCACTTGCTTTCTCTGACTCACCCATTTCATTCATTGGATTTCAGTTCTTTTAATCATGGAGGCTCAGCATCCCATCTGAGTGTTATCTATGGCTTTCTGCATGGAAATACATTCGGCCTAGGATTGCCCATCCCTCCAGAATTAGCAAGTAATTTTGATATTTGCATAACTCCTCCCAAAGGCCAGCCTACTGCTTGCATCTGAACCGATGACCCTTGAAAGGAGCACCCTGCTAGCCCCTCCCAACAACCATGATCTAGCTGCATTCTATAGAGAAACACAGAGGCCCAGAGATGACATCAATGGATCCAAAATAGGATATGTAATGAAAACAGAAAGATTGTATTTGTATCTGTATATGATTAGATTGGGACTTATCACGTTTGTGATTTTTAGGTTGCGGCACCATTAGGGCTGCATTAGCTCTCTCTCTCTCTCTCTCTCTCTCTCATATTTTATTATTAATATATATTACACTGATAACTGTGTCCCTTATTCAAATATAACATATGGAAAATATAAAACCACTATACAATATATGTGTCGGGCAGACCTCACTGCACCTAACTGCTTGCGCTCTCTGTTGGAGGAACTTGAATATTACTACTGTCCTACACAAAACTGTTTGATGGTTCAGTTTGGGAAACCCAAAAAACAAGGGTGGATCTTTGCATACACATCCCCTGTCTGCCTTTCAGCACCATATTAGATGATATAAAAACAGTTTCAAGATAGATTTATGAAAAAGATAAACTTAAAAAATAGGAAATTGTTGTAGACAGGTTAAACTGCTTTACATTTTAATGCCATTTGGTTCAGCCTTGGTCCTAGAAGCATTGGCCTTTTTACATATCAACACAGTAGAATGTCTTACGTTTCACTGAAATAAGTGGCATGGGTACATTTAAGCTGATCTCACCTCCTAAATGTCTATGATCATACAGTAGGTAATCAGAGGATAAGCGGAGCACTTTAACTCTCCTAGTAAAGACATGATGATTACAGAGTAAGGTTTTGGGCTCACCTTAGGTCTCTAAAAGTTGTTTCAAAGTACTTTTAGGCATAAGTAAATGTACCACATAGATCTCAATCCAATACTACTTTTTGTTAGTAGAAAATAGAAAAAATACGTTTCTTTAATAAATATTACCGTACATATAATTGTGCACATTTCACCAATGTGTATTCTACTTTCTGGTCACGTATCTCAAAGCATTCTATAATGAAACACGCGATAGTTGCTAGTTGCTCAAAGTGAAAAACTCAACTGGATATAGCCATGGGTGGATTTAAACTTTTTAAAAACATTATTATTAGATATACTCATAAACAAATTCCAGTTCTATGAAGTAGCATATTCCTTTGAAAATATGTCTGTTGACTTCAGAGAGTTGTTAGGAAAAAAACACATGATAGGTGTCTTGAATTTTATACATCCACAGTTAAAATGTAATAAAATCTCATTACAAATGGGGAATTAATTAACTTCTTTGTAAATCTCTAATAGTACCACCTAAATATCATTGCAGGAGCTTGGGAATAGAAAGCTAGTGAGTTGTTTTCTTACGCATTCACTAATTGTCATTATCATAATTAAAAAGTCCCTTTGGCTTCCCTAGGCATTCTTTTTATAGCATAAATTGCATTTCTTAAAGCATGGTCCCCAGAAAGCCCTTTATATGCAAAATATCATGTTGGAATAGAAAAAATACACTTATGGTAAGTTTCCTCCTAAAAGCAGCACATAGGACACAATTTTATTTCAAGAGAGCTTAGAGCTTGGTTTTGGAGATTTACATATAACATTACGGCTCTTTGCACTGGTTTGAAGAATAAGCCTAATAAGCTTAGTACTAATAGGTGTAAGACCCCTGCCCGAGGAGCTGTTCCTAAGAGAGTTTTGTATATTGTTTAGATGTGATTCTTTTAAGCCAATTTAACCCCCTAAGCCCTGGACCATTTTGCAGGCCAAACACTAGAGCCCTTTTTGCGATTCGCCACTGCACCGTTTTAACTGACAATTGTGCGGTCGTGCGACGTGGCCCCCAAACAGAATTGGCGTCCTTTTTTTGCCACAAATAGAGCTTTCTTTTGGTGCTATATAGCGGACACATCGGAAATTTTTGACACATTTTTGGGACCATTGTCATTTATACAGCAATCAGTGCTATACAAACACTGATTGCTGTGTAAATGACACTGGCAGTGAAGGGGTTAACCACTAGGTGGCAGTGTATGGGTTAAGTGAGACCTGGAGAGTGTTTTTAACTTTGGAGGGGCATGACTGTGTATGACACGTCACTGATCTCTGCTCCGATCACAGGGAGCAGAGATCAGTAATACTGTCACTAGGCAGAACGGGGAGAGATGCTTGTTTACATTAGCATCTCCCATGGTAATGCAGGCCGCACCTACCCTCCCCGAATACCAAAACTTATATAGCCTATTTAAATAATAACTCAACATACTTATTGGCAAAGAATTGGCCGCTGCACATTTATTGGTATATTCAAATCAATAAATAAATAATAACCATATTCTGATAATTTTATTGCATCATAAAATTCTTATATTTCAAACGATCAGCTTCAAACCAGCTCAGTCTTAAACGACTCGAGCATACATAAATCTTTTAACCAAAGTCCCCCCTACATCACGTAGGGTGACAGACCACATAAACGTGCTTAGCGACAAGGGAAGGGGGGGTGGGAAGCTTGTTACACCTTCACTGCCTGGCTGGGAACAGGTGTGAGTGCACCTGTGAGAGATTCCTATATATAATAAGCCCCTTCCCAGAACATTCCCCATGGGTCACATGACCATTTAGGATATCACCAATAGCCTTGCAACCCTTAACCCCGCCCCCAGCCCAATTTGCCATTCTCTTAAAGGGAGATTAACCCAAATACATTAACCTGTATATAGCCCTAAATATTTACATTATTGCTTTTATTCTCTTATTAATAAAGGGAGGGGCGACCGCATGCCCATGCTGTCGGGCTCAAAGCTTTAAGCCCTCCTATTTCATTCTTCCTCCCCGTGAGACGATCACGGGTATCCCAGTGGCGATCGAGTCTGCGGGACCCGCGATCTGACTCACGGAGGTCCCGACCAGCATGTGCGCGTGCCGCTGGCGGCGTGCATGCAATGGCACAGTAGCAAATTTAAAGGGACGTACTTGTACCATTTGCCTATCCGTGCCATTCTGCCAACGTACATCGGCATGCGCCGGTCCGCATGTGGTTAAATACACTCTGGGTTTAAGAGTTCAACCAGCCTCCACTATTGTGTTACTGGCAGTTATACGTTAAAGGAGAAGTAGCGTCAAAGCTTTTTTCACCATACTTCTCCCATAGGTCACAGGAGTGCACTGTAAATTATTCTCTTGATTGGCCAAGATCCAGATCTTGGCCAATCGGGAGAATAATTTACATGTTAGTGCTCATATCCACAAAGCAAGTTTGATCTCTGTAATCGGGATCCATCCTATCCGGAATGAGAATTTCATCCGTGGATGAATAACCAGATTCCCAGGGAGACACCAGAGAGTGACACAGGAGCTAAACACTGTGAAGGCGGTTATCCCCCAGTAGGGGCAAGGATCTGGTGAGCGCAATATAATTTATTTTCACCAAAGCGCACCGGGGATTTTCTTTGGATACTTGCATAAGTCACCATTTGGAAATTAAATACTGGTTGTGAACTCCTTAACATACTATAAAGCACTTGCCAGCACTCTACTTTCATAGGATAAAAGGACTGGAGGATTTGAATTTCATTTTTTATTTATTTTTATTTTTTCTGGACTTTTCACTTGATATTTTTTTGGACTTTTCACTTGCTAATTTTAACAAAAAACTCTGTGGTTTCTGATAGAATCACTGGGCATAATCGTTGATTTAAGTTTTGGTAGCACTAAAGAACTTTCACATACACTTACCTACTATACAATAATATATAATAATTTTTTTTTTTTCTTGCACTTTTGGTTATTATAGTAACACGAGGCCCCCGCTATTAGGCACACTGTTTATAACAATCTTTTCAGCTAAATGCACGGATAAGTAAAAAATTTTTAACACTAATGAGCAAAGAGTTTTGTGAATTGATATATAACAAATTTAAAGGTATAGCGCCAACTCTTAATCCCTGACCTGCCTGGCACGTTTCTTGCCCTTCATGATGCTATTTGTTCACTAAGATTCTCTAACAAGCCTCTGGGGGTTTCACAGAACAGCTGTATTTATACTGGGATTAAATTACACGCAGGTGGACTCTATTTACTTATTAGGTGACTTCTGAAGGCAATTGGTTCCACTAGATCTTAGCTGGGGGTATCAGAGTAAAGGTGGCTGAATACTAATGCACGCCACACTTTTCAGATATTCATTTGTAAAAAATTTTGAAAACCATTTATCATTTTCCTTCTACTCCATAACTATGTGCCACATTGTGTTGGTTTATCACATAAATCCCAATAAAATACATTTATGTTTTTGGTTGTAACATGACAAAATGTGGAACATTTCAAGGTGTGTGAATACTTTTTCAAGGCACTGTATCTATGTTTGGGTTTTTTCTTTCCTAAACTTCCTAAAAATCTTTTAAAGTGTTTGTAAAGCCACTTTCTTTTGTTTTAAATAGAATGGGGAAGGGTTATTTTTTTTTGCTGCCTATATCCCACTGGGGAGATTTACCTTTACTTCCTTTCTTGAAACATCAGAGAAACACATCCCCCTGCAGTCTCCACCCCCCAGGTCTCTAAGCCACTTATATTATTAGAACAGAGGTCATGTGATCACTAAGGCTTCATCTACACAGGAACCTCTCCTGAATGATGGAGAGTGACAGCTAGTAACCGTCGCTTAAAAATGTCCATTGCTTACATACCATGTTTGCGTTTGGAAGAGTTTTTTGCATTGAAAATGGTCAGAAATGTATCTCCATTAAAAACCCCCATAAACAATGCGAGTTACCGCGTTTACACGCGTTTACAAGCTGTTACAAGCATTTGCCGTTTCAAATGTCTCTGAACATCTGTCCCGAAAGCATTTTTTTGCTTTCCAAAAAATGCTTCTAAACTCAACTGCCTGGAAACCACTATAAACGACCATGTGTACATGTACTGATAAGATAAAATAGAGGAGAATTCAGGGGCAGCTGAAAAAAACACCCAACTGCTCCTAAACGTCCATTTACCAGCAGTAGTGTACATGAAGCCTTATAAAAAACAGAAAAGATTGTATTTATAATTTTTTTATATCTATACACAAATGTTTTGCCTTGAATTCTATTTTAAAATGAATTGTTTTTCAAGGTAAGGGTTTACATATACTTTACCTTAAAGTGATTGTAAAGCTTCAGGTTTTTTTGCTGAAAAATAACAACTATGTTATACTTACCTCCTCTGTTCAAGGGTTTCGGAGGATCCTTTTCTGAGGTTCCCTGCTGCGCTCCTGGCTTCTCCTCTTCTCCAGTGCCCCCACAGAGAGCCGGTTTCCTTGGGGCATTCGTGCGGGCACGCTCCCGAGTCCTCGTGATGTGTCCATTGACAGAGACAGCAGGACTCGGCCCCGCCCCCCAGCTCCCGTGTCACTGGATTTGATTGATAGCATCAGAACCAACGGCCCCTGCTGCTATCAATCTATCCAATGTGGACCCGAAACAGCTGCTGGAGCTGCTGTGCTCGTCCCTGTCTCTGGAACGATCAGGATCAGGTAAGAAAAAGGATAGGGTCTGGGGGGGTGCTGCAGCACAGAATGTTTTTCACCTTAATGCATAGAATTCATTAAGGTGAAAAACAGTAAGGGTTTACAACCCCTTTAAAGTGATTGTAAAGGTCTGTTTTTTTTTTTTGTTTTTTTTTTTTTTAAACAAACATGTTTTATTTACCTGCTCTGTGCAAGGCTTTTGCACAGAGTGGCCCAATCCTCCTTTTCTGGGGTCCCCCGGCAGCGCTTCGGAGCCCTCCTCTTCATTGGGTGCCCCCACAGAGAGCTGCTTTCCATGGGGACACCCATGCGGGCGCACTCCAGAGTCCTGCTGCTACATCCATTGACACAGACAGCAGGACTTGGCCCTTCCCCCGTGTCACTAGAATTTATTGACAGCAGCGGTTGGCAATGGCTCCTGCTGCTATCAATCTATCCATTGAGGACCTGAGACAGCGGCTGAAGCTGCTGGGCTCACGCTCATCGCTGGAATGATTGGGTTCAGGTAAGAAAAAAGGGGGCTCTGGGGGGACAGCTGAAGCACAGAAGGTTTTTCACCTTAGTGTATAGAATGCATTAAGGTGAAAAAACATGAGACTTTGCAACTCCTTTAAGAGAAACAGGTACTAGAGTACCTTTTAGCAAGGCAAATGAAACGTAAAACTAATAGGGCATTTTTAAAAGATGAAGATTAGGTATTATTGATCAATTATTATTAATTATTATTATTATTATTATTAATGATCAATGGCTCTAGGTTGTATAACCTTGCCCTAGCCTAGACTATATGTGCGATGGAGATTGGCACCAGAAACTTGGTAAACTTTGTTATGGAGATTTGTCTGGGGATATATTTAGTGCTGTAACAATCTCTGTATCCAGATTCTTAACCTCTGTTGTATGAAGTGTGTCAGTTGAGTCATTTAAATGAAACTTCACTACTGAGCAGGAGCTTGTTATTCTTAGTTTTGACGCCAATGCCAGTTAGCAGACTTTTCTCCGCACTGCTTATGTTGCTTTTTGAATAACATTCCATTCCACCCATTCAATTTCTCTAAACCAAAGGAACCAGGCCTACACTGAAAGAGCCAGGAGCTGGCAGAACGTGCTGCTATGTTAGTTTGTGGCAGAAGAAAGGGATTAAGGCATGGATCCCGAACATGGACAATGATGTACTTGTCATAATATTTTAATAAAGGGCAAGAGTAAGCTCAATTAAAAAAGTACCCTGCTTCATCCCAGTACCCCTAGTTACAAGGCTTTACTGACCCACAACAATTTACCTAGCTTCAAAGTGACCCGTGGATTATAGATATTGTCATTCAATCCCAACAAGGACCCTCCTTTATTTCATTCTAATCTTTACAGATGCATAAAACGTTTTTTTCTTTAAATTATCAAAATATTCTCATAGTCTCATAGAAAAATTACAGAAAATCTTTATTAGCAAAAGTTTGGAAATAGTACTGCCCAATGAACCCAATTCACCAGATGATAAATTAGCACACAGCTAATTGGTCGTCACATATGCTTGGATCCGTCTTTTCCGGGTCCCATATTTCATAATGTCCAGGTCCCATATTTCATAATTTCTGGGTCCCATATGCTGTAGACACCTTAATGCCGAGATTGGCACAGTCACATGTGAGCACAACCTATGTTCTATTTTTTAAACCCTTTTAAATAAAAACGTACTACACCATAAAACTCTTCTTTGTGTCTCCGATGGAGTCTATTCCTACATCCCCAGTCTATGCCAGAGGGAGTCCCAAAGTGGAGAGACACAAATCCAGGATTTATCCAAATAAACGCATTTTGACCTACCTTAAAAAGAGGTCAAACACCTTTGGTGAGTTGCCATCTACCTCATGAGCACTGGTGGTGAAGCATTTATTTGAAGACACATCCAACTAGAAGAATTTATGTTATGTTTTTATGGTGTTGGGAGCGTCATATTGGACTGTTGTAGTTTGCAATTTACACATGGTTTGAGATGCACCATTTATTATGTTGAGTCATTATCTCTTTGATGTTATGTTGCACCAACACCTTTACCTTTGTTTACTATGCTAATATAGATGCCTTGCACCAGCTACCTCAGTAAGCCCTGTGGGCAGAGGGTGGGACTCTGTATAAAAGTGGAGTTAGAGCCATTAGGTAGCAAGCTGCTGTGATGGGCACACAAGGATACAGATCATAATCCATTGGCACCAGTGCAAATTTCCCCCTCCCCCTTTACACTCCTACCCCTTTTTACCCTCCTTTCTTCCTCCCTCTCACCATGCTCTCTCCCCTATTTTGCCACCCCCCCCCCCCCCCCATCTCCCACCTCTCTCTGCTCTGTCACCCTCTTCTTGCTCTTTCTCACTCTCCACTCTCTCTTACCCCCCTCTCCCCTTTCCCTCACTTTCCTCTCTCTCATCCCCCCTCACTCTCATCTTGACTTCTGCACTCATTACACTGACTTGACTTCTTTACTTAAACATGTTCTATGTTACATAGTCCTATAGAAGTTCTTCCTTGAGGTAGGTTAAAGCTGGCCATACGCAGATCAAATTTTAGTCGGTTGGGCAGGAACCGGACAAATTTCGATGCATGTTTGGACTTTTCTTTTGAGGATTAAAGGCATGGCCTTGCATTGTATACAGTGACTATTCTGAGGTTCTGATTATAGCAACTGTTTGCCACAGCATGCTATATAGCAGCATTTCTCCCCAAATCATACATTTTCCCAGGCCTTTCATAATCTTAGTCAGGTTCGCATTTTTATCACCCTGTTTTTTCATTTTGTAAAGCCTGGCAGATTACTTGTTATGAATAATGTTAATGTTTAAATATTGATTATTTCTTAATGCAGCTTGTCAGTAAATTTTTTAGGTTTCAGTTATCAGTAAAAAAAAGTAGTGGAAGTTGCCAAGCCTGCTCATTACCTCCCCACTGCATCATTCTAACCTCTCCAGTGTTGGCTGGTCTTGGAATTAGATGGGGCATGATGTCATACCTCATGCCACCTACACTATTTACCTCATCTCAGACTATTTAACCACACCCCTTTAAGCCACTCATAGTACAGGCATACCCCACTTTTAAGTACATAATGGGGTTTATTTACTAAAGCTGGAAAGTGCAAAATCAGGCTCGCTTCTACATATTAAACCAATGAGCTTCCAGGTTTTATTACCAAAGCTTAATTGAACAATCTGGGGTTAGAAGCTCATTGGTTTCTATGCAGAAGTGAGCCTGATTTTGCACTGTCCAGCTTTAGTAAACCCTGATGGGTTTTACGTCCTCTTTTGCTCCCCGCAAGGCCTGTAAATTAAAAGCATAAAGAGCTAGTATGCATCGCATACTAGCGCATTACATGACACTTACCTGCAAAAACAAAGCCCACAATGTCCCTGTGCAGGCCGAGTCCATCTTTGCCCCTCTTTCTTCCACAGACTCCAGCTCTGTGACTGGCAGGAGCCGCATGACGTCACTCCCGCGCATGCGCACTGGAGCCGTCAGTCACGGCACACGCTAGGGGAAGAAACGGTACAGTGGTCCGTTTCTTCACAGTGCATGCGCCGATGTTGACATTGGCACACTACAAATGAAATATCTCCTAAACGGCGCATGTGTAGATAAAAGTAAGACAAAAGGGTTTACAACCACTTTAAGCTCTCATAAACTATTTGCTGGCAATTGCGAGGACATTTTTAGTAGTTCTACTATGATTGTTACAAGAAAATCACTAGGTGTTGCAATTGATGAAACAAAAAGATGAGACAAATGGCTGACTATGGAGTAAGCTATAAGTAGTCAACAATCTTGCATGGTCACACAATTGTGTGACCGATAGCTTCAAGATGCTACTGCATTCTACCTGTATGGCTAAGTCTATGAGCAATCAGTTACTACTCCAGTCATTTGTTTATATCTCCATCTATTAAATCTTGTGCCCCTCTTGTTTTAACTTTGAATAATAAAACATTTTTTTTATGCCAGTAAATACCTTATACACCCCACTTCCTGTTTCTTGTCTGGTAATAAGCCTAGGCTTATGACATCATGCACAGCTCTCTTTCTAACTCTCTTGAGGTTTTCATAGGAAGGGAGTGAGGATGAGTCATAAGAGGGCCAATGAGAGCTGCAGGGCTGCAGAGCTGGCGGCGTGTCTCTGTGTGTCTATTTAAATCCAGGAAGTGAACAGGCAGCAGCTTCAGCTGCCCACAGTTAAAATAGTTGCAGCGAGACTCATTGGAGGGAGATTTCTGCAGCATATTTGGCAAGTACAGAATCACAGTA
Organism: Lithobates pipiens; assembly: GCF_037356315.1. NCBI lineage: Eukaryota > Metazoa > Chordata > Amphibia > Anura > Ranidae > Lithobates > Lithobates pipiens. The sequence goes on along the minus strand of NW_027507903.1, from coordinate 97,366,410 downwards.
TATATAAAATAATATGCATAGTGGTTGGAGGGAAGCTTCTGAATGGCAAAGATGTTTTTATACAACATACAACTTATGTAAGCAGACGGCAGTTCCTCTTTAAACTTGCCCTTGTAGCAAATTTACTTTATTGTGCCGTACGTTGCTAATATATATATACTGTATATAATAAAGGTAACACATAATAATCTAATTTAACAAGAAGAAAGATGCAAGCCACACAAATCTATAACCCCACAATCTGGGGATAGTGAACCCACTGCTATTAACCTAGTCCCTTACTGGACATATATGAAATAGATTAAATAAAACAATTCTGTATGTTAATCAACATTGAGGGTTATTTACAAAAGGCAAATCCACTTTACACTGCAAGTGCACTTGGAAGTGCAGGCGCTTTAAATCTAAGGGGTAGATCTGAAATGAGGGGAAGCTCTGCTGATTTTATCATCCAATCATGTGCAAGCTAATATGCTGTTTTTTATTTCCCTTGCATGTCCCCCTCGGATCTACAGCGACTTTATTTCCAAGTGCACTTGCAGAGCAAAGTGGAGTTTCATTTAGTAAATAACCCCCATTGTGTCTCAAATAAAATAAATCATACTGTTATACAAACATTTTTTTGTTCTGTGAAATAGACAAATAAAGTGCAAATGATGTTGAAAAAAGTGCAAAAGAAAAACTGTGTGCCAGCACAGTAAACAAAAAACTGCTTAGTGCAAAAAACAGTTCTTACAAGTTTTTTTTTTAGTAAATCAGCATTTTAATGGTATTACGCTATGGAAATTTTTCCTCCTTTCCCCTAAAATTTCTATGTATGACTGTCTAAACTCTGGAGATAAACTAACAAGAGGGTACATCAGGAGTAGCAGAGTGAAGAATCTATCTAACTGATATAGAACACAGAGTGCTTCTGCTGGTTTATAATTTGACCAGCCATTGCTTCTGGTGAGTTTGTTTTGGACAAATGGCAAAGGAGTACACTGGGTGTTTTATTGCAAGACATTTATTTCTGATCACATTTTTTTGGGATTCCTTCTGGGATTGCAAAATGGACTTTAAAGATTTGGAATACAAACACATTTTTTGATGTATGCACTTTACTTATGAACATGCATTTTCTTTGCACTAAGCACTTTTTTTTTTTACTGTTCTGGCACAACAGACTTTGCACCTTGTCTGTTTCACAGAACAAAAAAATATTTGTATAACAGTATGAATTATTTTATTTAAGAGACGCAGGAGGTTATTTACGAAAGGCAAATCCACTTTGCACTGTAAGTGCACTTGGAAGTGCAGTCGCGCTGATCTTATCATCCAATCATGTGCAAGCTAAAATGCTATTTTTTATTTTCCTTGCATGTCCCCCTTGGATCTACAGCGACTTCACTTCCAAGTGCACTTTCAGTGCAAAGTGGAGTTGCCTTTAGTAAATAACCCCCACAGTGTTGATTAATACAGAATTGTTTGATTTAATCTATGTCACATTTGTCCAGTAAAGGACTAGGTTAATAGCAGTTAGTTCACTATCACCAGATTGTGGGATTATAGACCTACTTCTTTCTTCTTGCCATATTCAGTGGTAATTCACTGGTACTCAGGTGGCAACAATCTCATTTAATTCCTCAATCTTCCATCAGTATCCTTGGTGCTAGATGTCTTTATTTTCTTCCCAATCTAATTTAGCAGATCGCTTACATTATGAAAATCTCAGAATGGCATTTATAGTATCATACGTAAATAATAACATGGAAATTAACAATAGGATCTCTCATACCTTGACATTCCTTGACTTCGCTGTTATAGAAAGTTCCAGTGGGACAGCTGGTCAGACACCTGCCTTGGTACAGCTTGGAGCTGGCAGGAGGACACATCTCACAGTCATCGTCTGCTGGCCCTGAGCATGTTTCACAGCTGATGTGGCACGAAACACATCTTCCAGCATCAAGATCTTCATAGTAACCATCAGGGCATGTAGCCTTACAGGTGCCATTGAAGAGAAGATATAAGTAACTGCATTCTTTCAAGAGGAAACAGAGAAAACATTTAGAGCTGTGCCAGAATGACAGTTCTTCATAAATAATTTCAGCTCCTGTGGGTTTTACTTTCATTACATGCTTTGCACTTTGTCGGCTGTCTGTAAGCTGATCTTACCATTTGTTAGGAAGAGTTTGTGCTAGAATGATTTCTTATACACTCTTAACACTGGACACATGGGATACAGAAATAACACCCCAGATAACATCACAATCAATTGTATTATGGTATTATTTAAGCTCTGAAACTGCTAATGCACTTTGGTGACATCACCTTAACCCACATATTCAGTCCTGCCTGCTTCCTGATGTTTGCCTTCTGTCTGCCTGATTGCTTGAAAACACAATTATTAAAGAAAAACATTTCAGGAACTCTTCGAATATAGCTATGAGCTGTATGCTTAACTATAAGAAAAGCCTCCTTCCCTTGAGCCATCCTATAATTCTGTCAGAAACCATGAATCTGACTGAGGCAGAAGTACTTTTAAATCTCACTTGTTTAATAATAATAAAAAAGGGTAAACAGAGTAAACGTAGTCAAAACATAGCCAGAGTTCTGGAACCAGAACGGATAGTCAGACAAGCCAAAACGTCAGGGAACCAGAGATGAGCATAGTAGAACAGCAAGCAGAATCTGGAGCCAGAAGGAATGTCAGCCAAAAAAGTCTTTTAACAGGAATAGGGATGAGCCCAATGTTTGAGTCCAACGTAAGTTTGACTCAAACATTGGGTGTTCGCCTGTTGACCATATAGCAAACAATTTGGGGTGTTTGCGGCAAATTCTAAAGCCGCAGAACATCCTTTAAAAGTCTGTGGGAGAAATCAAAAGTGCTCATTTTAAAGGCTTATATGCATGGTATTGTCATAAAAAGTGTTTGGGGACCTGGGTCTCGCCCCAGGGGACATATATCAATGCAAAAAAAAGTTTTAAAAACTGATGTTTTTTCGGGAGCAATGATTTTAATAATGCTTCAAGTGAAATGTCATTTTGTGCAGGGACTGTTCTAAACATGGGAAAAATGTGCCACTTTACAGCCATACTATATACACCCCCAGGCAAAATTTAAAGGAATATTTCACTATTATTGTTTCACTTTAAGCATTATTAAAATCACTGCTCATGAAAAAAGGGACATTTTTAAAACTTTTTTTGCATTGATACATGTCCCCTGGGGCAGGACCCAGGTCTGCAAACACTTTTTATGACAATAACTTGCATATTAACCCTTAAAATTAGCACTTCTGATTTTTCAAATTCGTGTGCCATAGACTTTAAAGGTGTTCGCATGTTAGAACAAAGTTTTTGCCTGTTCGCATGTTCTGCACAGGAACACAGGAGAGCGTTTCTAGAGATGTGAATAAGGCGAAGGCCGAGATCATCTGGGCTGGACGGCTTAAGTTGGCAGGACTGACAAGCAGGATATCATCATTCATCAACAGGTGAGTCACTGTGGAGAGATAAGAGCTGGCAATTAGCCGACAGCTGAGCGGCCAGCTCAGAGAAGGAAGGGCTGAGCCCAGCCCTGACATTACCTCCTCCTCAATGACCCCTCCCCCTCGGAGGACCACCAAGCTTGAGGAGAAAACATCTATGGTAATCGCAAAGAAGGACAGGGGCATGAACATCCGAGGATGAGACCCAAGAGCGTTCCTCCGGACCATAACCTTTCCAATACACCAGGTACTGTATACACCCACAGAACCTACAGGAGTCAACAATGGACTGTACTTCATACTCCTCATGGTTCTCAAAGTGTACAGGAGGTGGTAAAGCGGTTGCAGACCAAAGGTTTTAATAAGGAGACATGAAATACATTTGAGATACGCATATTAGAAGGAAGGTCTAATGCGTAAGCTACTCGGTTAATCCTGCGAAGAATACGGAAAAGCCCAATAAACCGAGGTGTGAACTTCAGAGAGTGAACACGAAGTCGGAGGTTGCGAGATTACAGCCAGACCTTGTCCCCAACCTGGTAGGAAGGTGCAGGCAGGTGTCTGCAGTCATCATGGAGTCTGTACCTATCATTAGCATGTCGCAAAGCCTCCTGGACTTGTGTCCAAGTGGAACAAAGACCACGGAGATACTCTTCTAATGCAGGAATACTCTGCGGAAAAAATGAGTCAGGCAACATGGAAGGATGGAAACCATAGTTCGCCATAAACGGGGACAATCGGGAAGCAGAATTCAAGGCATTATTTCAGCAAACTCTGTCCACAGTAAGAGGTCTGACCAGTTGTTATGATGGTCAGAAATATTGCAATGTAGGAATTGCTCCAAGAACTGATTGGCTCATTCTGCTGCCCCATTAGACTGCGGGTGATACACAGAGGAAAAAGCAAGCTGAAATCCCAACTGTGCACAAAAGGCTTGCCAGAACCGGGACACAAAATGACTACCCCTGTCGGAGACAATCACCTTGGGTAGCCCATGTAAGCGAAAGATCTCCCAAGCAAAAATGGAAGCCAGTTTCTTAGAAGTGGGCAACTTCTTAAGTGAAATACAACGAGACATTTTCAAGAACCGGTCAACCACCATAAGGATTACTGTGTTGCCCTGGGAGTTGGGTAACTCCACAATGAAATCCATAGACAGGTGGGTCCAGGGCCTCTCTCCACTGAGTATGGGTTGTAGGGGGCCCACTGGAAGGTGTTGTGGAGTCTTACTCTGAGCACACACGGAACAGGCAGCTACGAAGGCAGTTACATCAGCACATAGACTAGGCCACTAGAATTGTAGGGAAATGGCCCAAAAGAGTAAATTCTTCCCAGGGTGGTCAGCAGCCTTGGGAGAATGGCAAGTCTAGAGCATGGCAGTACAGGGACTCTCAGGGACAAAGCAGCGGTCACAAGGTTTCTCAGGAGGAGCATGAACTTGAGCAGCAAGAATTTTGTCACCCAAAGGAGAAGTGAGACTGGTGCAAACCGTAGCCAGAATACGATCAGGAGGAATCACAGGAACCGTAAACTACTCCATCTTGGAAGTGGAGGAAAATTGTTGTGACAAAGAGTGAGCCCTTCCATTCTTAGTGCAGGGTAAGAATGAGATAATGTAATTGAAACTAGACAAGAAAAGAGTCTATTGTGCCCTTCTGGGAGAGAGGCATTTAGCCTCAGACAAGAATGTGAGATTCTTGTGGTCATTAAGAATGAGAACGGCACAGTGGAACCTTCGAGGAGATGTCTCCATTCTTTCAGAGCTAAAATGATCGCTAACAGCTCTCTGTCACCAATCTCCTAATTACACTCCACAGGTGTCAATTTCTTGGAAAAGTACCCACAATGATGCACAGCGCTCTCTCAGAGGTAGGACGTTGAGACAGAAGGGCTCAAACTCCCGTTTCAGAAACATCAACCTCAAGGATAAAAAGGTTACATAGGATTAGGATGTGCCAACACAGGAGCAGAAACAAAGACAGCCTTGAGACTCTCAAAGGCCTCAATGGACTCCGGAGACCAACACTGTGGGTTATGGTCCTTTCTGGTCATATCAGTCAGGGGCTTGACCAGAGACCAGAAGTTGCAATTAAACTAGTAATAGTTGACATATCGAAGAAAACACTGCCGGGGACTCAAACCCCTGTGTCGGGCCACTGTAGGACTGCTGAAAGTTTCTCTGGGTCCATCAAAAAACCATCAGTGGAAATGACATAACCCAGGAATTTAACCTGTTCATGATGGAATTCACACTTCTCCAATTTACAATAGAGATTGCTCTCTCTTAGTTTCTGAAGCACACAACAGACATCTGTGTGGTGGCTTTCCAGGAACTTGGAAAATATGAGTATATCGTCAAGATAAACCACCACACATAACTGCAACAAATCTCAGAGGACATTGTTAATAAATTCCTGGAAAACTGCTGGGGTGTTACAAAGGCCATAAGGCATTATGAGGTACTCATAATGGCTTGTTCTGGTTTTCCACTCGTCGCTCTCCTTAATCATCATGAGACTGTATGCCCCCTCGCAAATCAAGCTTTGTGAAAACCATTGCTCCCTTGAGGCGGTCAAATAACTCCGTAATCAATGGAATCGGATAGGTATTCATAATCATGAAACAATTGAGACCCCTATAATCAATACAAGGTCTCAGTTCACCACTCCTCTTCTTCACAAAGAAGAAACCAGCACCAGCATTAAATGATGATTTGCAGAAAGTGTGAATGCAACATACTCCTCCATGACCTTATCCTCCAAGACCGACAGAAGGTAAACCCAGCCAGGAAGGGGTATAGCACCAGGTTGAAGGTCAATTGCGCAATCATATGACCAGTGTGGAGGCAAACTACCGGCTTGACCTTTGTCAAAGACATCGCTAAAATCACGGTACTCCTCCGGCAGGAAGAAGAGAGAAGAGATGTACAGGACCTTGGCTACCTTCTGGAAGCATGTCTTACTGCATTGTGGTGACCAGGAGAGAACCTCAGCACAGAATCAATCAAAAGAGGGGTTGTGCCTCTGTAACCAAGGATAACCAATAATCAGAGGAAACTTATGTGAGGAAATAACTTGGAATTGGATTATCTCATGGTGAAGCACCCCTACGGCCATGGACAACGGAACAGTCTCATGAATCACATAGGCAGGCTGTACAGGTCTCCCATTAAGTGTCAAGTGGAGTGGAGTTAAGTGGAGTGTCATGCACCTGCAGCTGAATTGAGTGCTTTGATACAAAGGCAGCATCAATGAACAGGCCTGCAGCCCCAGAGTCGATTAGAGCCTGTATCTCGATGGACGACTCAGCCCAAGAAAGGGTGACCAAAACCAGGGGCTTATCCTTCTGGATAACTGGGGATGAAACAAGACCACCTAAGGTCTGCCCATGACAGGACCTCAAGGTTTGTACGTTTCCTGGACAGATAGGACAAGACTTCAAAAAGTGACCTGCCTGGCCACAATAAAGGCATAAACTCTCCCTCCTCATAAGGGTTCTCTCATCCGCAGAGAGATGCGTAAAGCTCAGAGACAAATATACAGGAGGCTTCTGCAAGTGCTCCTTAAAAGAGAGTCTTTCTTTGAGTCTGGAGTCAATGAAGATGGCAAATGTGATTAACTTCTCCAGCTCAGTGGGTATATCTCTGGCTGCTATCTCATCCTTGATGGTATCCGAGAGACCATGAGCAAAAGCAGTCAAGAGGGCCTCATTGTTCCAAGCAACCTCTGCTGCCAGAGTACAGAATTCAATAGCGTAATCTGCAGCAGTTCTTGTACTCTGTTTGATGGACACAAGGCACTTGGCAGCAGAAGCAGAGCTTGCGGGAACGTCAAATACCCTATTAAAGGAAGCCACAAACTCAGGACAGCAGGTTTTTGCATCTCCCATAGAGCCAAGGCTCTCTCAGAAAGCAAAGATATCACAAAACCTACTTTGCTTCTGTCCGTGGGAAATTCCTGGGGCAGCATCTCAAAGTATATCTCAACCTGGTTGAGAAACCCTCTGAATTGAACTGGATCGCCTCCAACTTGCTAGGGAAGTGGAGCAGAACCAGTCATACCTCTTGGCCCTTGTACACACGGTCGGAGATTCCGACAACCAAATCCGTCAGAGTAATTGCGACTGATTAATTCTGGAAGAGGTCCGGAAGTGATGTTGCATACACACGGTCGGACTAAGTTGTCGGAAAATCCGATTGTACCTAACGTGATGGCGTTATTTAGTTACGACGGGACTACGTTCAGGCTAGTAGCTAATAGCTTTGGTCTAGGAATTTGATCTGAGCATGCATGGCACTTTGTCCGTCGGAGTAGGCTACACATGATCGGAGTATGTCCGATCGGAGCATTTTGTCGGAAAAGTTTACCGGCAAGTTGGAAAAGTCAGCCCGTCGGATATTCCGGCGGAAACAGTCCGATGGAGACCACACATAGTCGGAATATCCAACAAAACGGTCCGATAGGACACATTCCGACTGAATCTTCGACCGTGTGTACAAGGGTTTATAAAGATATTACTCAAGGCAGGTGCCTGCGCAGAGACTGAAGCAGCAGCAGGGACAGCCTGCAACACAGGCAGCCACAGTGGGAGATTCCAGGTGAGCTGTGTGACTCAGGAGCGTTTGTAACACCACGGCAAACTGATCCATGCGGTGATCCTGTTCATCCAATCTGGAAAAAATATTACCAACAAGTGGATTGACTGCATCTTCTGAATTCACTCCAGTGAAAGCTGGAGGGGCAGAGCAGAGAATGGTGACTGACAGACACCACTCTGTGCTTAGAATAAACCGTAGAGCTGAGCAATCAGTGGTCTTTGATCAGTCAGTACTCGTGTAGAGTGGCAGGGGACAGCTGCAGCATCACATCAATGCTGTATCTACGTAAACTAGGTGAGTATGAATGTGCATTCTATGCATTAAGGTAAAAACCTTCCAGTATCAGCTTCCCCCAATTATGAGCATCGTGACACTGATGCAAGACAACTAAAACGAATTGTTTTTATATGGCAGGAATATATGACACACAAGGCATGCATAAAACACTCTGAAAACTACAAACAGTGTAGTAAAGATAATGTATACCAAGACATGTTCTTTCATCAGCACAGACAGTGCAATGGGCTGAACAGTGTTTGCAGATACCATCTTCATCTGGATAATACCTCAGAGAACAATTTGGAAGGCACATGCTGTTCTCTAGGTACAGACCATCCACACACGACAAACAATTTGTTTTACTTTCATCACATGTCCAACAGGATCCATCACAGACCTCACATGAGCCTTCAGCATTCCCAAAGTAGCCACTGCACAAATAAAGCATTTTGTTACAAAACAGCCTTTTCATTACATTTCTACAGCTTATGCCACTAAATAGCCATATTCCTGTGTAACTTGTACATTGAAAAACACTGTAGTAACACAATAGCCATTGCATTTTACAAGTGAATGTTGTCTGCATGTCTATATAATTCAATTGGGAATTCTAGTTTGTAAAATGTTTCCAAAAAAATAAAAGTGTTGAAACTCATACATTGTAATGATTCTTAGCAAAATTAATCTATACGAAGATATGAGATTAATTGCAAACCATTAATAAAAGTAACCTTGAAACACACCCTAGTTAATACTACTCTACAGTACCACACCTATCCTAGTTGAGTTACAGCAAGAAATGTTATGAGTTTACTCCCAACTAGTACTAGGTCTGCAAGTTTTGAGAGAGATCACATCAAAGCTGCAGCTTACTGCACACAATGTGCAAGCCTTAAGCTATCCACATCTGTAGCTGGTCAAATCTGTAGGCAGGTGCAGTCTATTTTCTCCACTGCAGGTGGCGTTCAACCGCAGCGGCACTGCAGAGGGAGTCAAGAGAAACATAGTTCCTCTATGGCAGGGATATGCAATTAGCTAATATAGTAAAATCTGATGTTCTAATAACCCGCCCACAATGAACACCCCTCCGCTCTTTATGGACAATCGTCTATTCGTTTTTGATAAAAATAACAATATAAAATTTGAGATATAGTCCCATATGAAGCTGCTGCTTACTCCAAAACAACATGTAAACTGGCAATATTTAAAAAGCAAAGTCCTTTATAATACTGCAGCAGCGCTTCTCATACACCGTCCAATGTGAATGGTCGGTTGTCTATAAAAGACATAAACTGGTAAGAAATATGCGTTTTTTTGCTGTGCTGAAAACTTCCACCAAGGATCACCCTGTGCGATGAAATCTGCCCTTTGGGGATGCACTCACCAAACAGCAAAAAAATCTGTGCCTTTAAGAGAATAACAATTCCACTTTTCACCATCTCATCTCCCACCATCCACCAGGTGTCAGTATACAGTTTCAAAAGGGCTGATCATCGTGTAGCCAGATGTGTCTGCTGCTGGTTCCAGGCAAGCCTCAGGCGGAGGCACACCGAGCCCGCTACAATGAAACAAGAGCATGCAACAAGTCTCTACCCAAACACAGTGTCAGGACTACATTCATTCCTCAGATTCTTCCACTCATAGAAAGGTTTCTATGAGAGAAGGATCTGAGGAATGAGTGTAGTCCCGGCACTGTGTGCCGGGACTACATTAGGTAGAGACTGTGTGCCGGGACTACATTAGGTAGACACTGTGTGCCGGGACTACATTAGGTAGAGACTTGTTGCATGCTCTTGTTTCATTGTAGCGGAACTCGGTGTGCCTCAGTCTGAGGCTTGCCTGGAACCAGCAGCAGGCACATCCGGGTACACGACGACCAGCCCTTTTGATACTGTATACTGACACCTGGTGGATGGTGGATGAGATGGTGAAAAGTGGAATTGTTATTCTCTTAAAGGCGCAGAATTTTTGGCTGTTTGGTGAGTGCATCCCCAAAGGGGAGATTTCATCGCACAGGGTGATCCTTGGTGGAAGCTTTTCAGCACAGCAAAAAAAACGCATCTTTCTTACCAGTTTATGTCTTTTATAAACAACTGACAATTCACATTGGACAGTGTATGAGAAGCGCTGCTGCAGTATTATAAAGGACTTTGGTTTTTTAAATATTGCCAGTTTACATATGCAATTAGCTGTTGCAGAACTAAAAGTCCCATGAGGCATAGCAAGACTCTGACAGCCACAAACATGACACCCAGAGGCAGAGGCATGATGGAACTTGTAGTTTTGCAACAGCTGGAGGTCCGCTAATTGCATATCCCTGCTCTATGGTTTCCTGAGTCACTGGATAAGCTATCCGGTTGGATGCTGCTACCCCATATGACTCTGCTGTCCATCTTGGGTGAAGCAGAGTCTGTTTAAGACCTTGGCTCCCAGGCTTGGTGCACATTTTGAATGTGGGTAGTGTAGGGACAGGTAATCTGCCTGTCAGAGACAGTATAAGCGGTAGGGAGAGGTTCCAGATGAGTAGGAAAAGTGCAGGGACACGCTTACCTAATTGGAAGCCTCCTTGTTTGGGAACAGGCAGGCCAGGCCACATTCCATCCCTTGAGACAGATGCTATCAGGGGCATCCAAGACCTGCTGTTACACTGTACTCTACAACATGCTGTGAGTGCGCCTGGTTGTGCTGATTTCCCACCTGGTAGTTGTGCTTGTATGAGCTACAATTACAATACAGTTCTATTACTACAACCGCTGCCCAATGTTGCACCTCTGCACACATCAGTAACACGTGATCTCTGGTGGGAGGTGGACTATCATATGCTCATATTATTGTGCCCCCTGGCAGTGGGGTCACCCATAACGTATCTTGATAGTTTACTAGTTATTTGATAACATAGGTGAGCATTACTTACTCTGGACAGCCAGAAAGGCAGTTTCCTTCATGAAGAAACAAATGATGATCTTTGGAATTACATTTTAAGCAGTGTTCACTGCTACCTGCACAGCTTTCACAGGTCACTGAGCATTTTTCACAGGTTTGACTGAATGGATCTCCAAAGAATCCCTGTGGACAATTGGGGACACACTGGTTTTCTTCATCCAGAAAATAACCTGAAATATAGTCAGGAATTGCATGAGAGATCCTCATTGTACACTCTCACCTTGTTCAAGGTCACTGTAATAGGGCAATCATCTTAAACGATCTCATTCAGAATTAATCAGACACAGTGCAATCATTTTTGACTAGAAAATGTTTCTGTCTCCTCTTAAAACTTGTCATCAAGTAGGAACTATCAACTGTTTTGACAGAAACCAAAAATATGCAAACAGATGAATATTAATGCAATAATTTGACATCAGTCTGCTAATTAAATCATAAACTATATGTAGATATATGAAAAGATATAATGCCGGTGAACATTATTCAGTATTTCAGTATGTTCTCCCTGCGCCTGTGTGGGTTTGCTCCGGGTACTCCGGTTTCCTCCCACACTCCAAAGACATTCTGGCACCTAATTGACTCCTGTAGGAATTGGCCCTAGTATACTGTATGTATGAATGTGAGTTATGGGCCTTAGATTGTAAGCTCCTTGAGAGCAGGGACTGAATGTACAATATATACTGTATATGTAAAGCGCTGCAGAAAAAATTGTCAGCGCTACATAAGTACCTATAATAAGTAGATAAATAAAATACCATCTCAGGAATAAGGCACTGCTATATATGCATAGCTCCCAACTGTCCCTGATTTCAAGGGACTGTCCCTGATTTGGAACAAAGTGCCTCTGTCCCTCTTTCTTTCTCATGTGTCCCTCATTTTGGTCTGATCTATATACTTGTATATAAAATGCACTTTTTAATCTTTCAAAAAGTGTTTCCCAGTGTTAAACCTTTCATCCAATTTCTGATGAAGGAGGTGTAGCCCTCCGAAACCTGTTGCTATTGGCTACCACTATTGTTGGGATGATAGCTTATCCACACCGACCGGAGGAACTTTCCCTGGGTGTCCATCCCAGCTTTGGACACATTACATTGGTGGTCCCTAGTCTCTCTGGGATCGGCTTTCCCTGGACGGATCCCTCGCTCTGTTGGCTCTCCCAGCATTTCCCCTGGAGCTTTGGCTGCAGTTTCCATTGGACCAACCCACAATATATATTCACCACTGGCCTCAGTCTTTCACCCCCATCACTCTGTGATTGCAGCTGTTTATACATTTACATTTTTTAATAAACTATGCTACACCATGCCTGCTTGGAGCCTCTCTATCCTCCCCCCTTTTCCAGTGCTAAACATTTCCTCCAATTTCTAAAATGTCTGCATTGGTAAATTCCAAAACCCAGTATAAAGGAATAATAGTGGTTAAAAAAGCACTTGTGGGTTTAACTAATAATTTTTTTGTAGAATTCTCCTTTAAAGGGGGTGTATCGGGGGTGTCCTATGCCTTTGAGAAAGTCACGTGGTATGTGACGCAACGCGTCGAGGAGCTAGGTGTCAATCGTCCCTTCCGGTCACGGCCGAGACCAGAAGTACCATTGTTTACATTTGCGAATTGCTGGATTTACATGTAAGTGTGGATATTTTTATGAATAAAGTGGATTTGAATTTACTACACATTGGAGGCCCCCTTATTCTCTTTCCTCATTATTATATAACCTGGATTGTGGATTGTGGAGAATACAAGCTGGTGTCCCGGAGTTTATATTTGGGAGGAGGTGGAAGATTGTTAGCCCACTATCCCTGAAGTGTGACCCGGTCCCTAGGGACCTTGATTAGAGGTGAGAGACTGGGGGAAACAAGGGGTGCACCATAAGCACTGAAGTGTGGAGGAACGGTGTAATCTGCACTTTTATTCACATTGCATGGTTACCATCATCCTTTGGACTGATTGCACAATTTGTACAGATTTGAGTGGACTGATTTATTTGCACTTTGCACTTTGTATCTTGTTTGGAGCAACACTATTTTTTAATATTTTTATCCTTTTTGGTTTTGATTGTGTGTTATGCGATTTGCACTATTGCACATTTGCACGTATTGATTTATTTATGCAATTGATTTTTATGTTTGATATATTTATATTATTGCACATTTGCACATATATTAATTGATGCACTGTATGAGTTTTTACTTATGGATCAGATTTATTTATGGTAATATATATATTTGTCTGAGAGTTCACATTTATTAGGATCCACTTAGGATTCACTTATTTATTTTATTTTTCACATAAAACACCCCTTCTATTTATAACTTTGAGTGTAGAGAACACTTTTTATATGTGAGCAGCTTTCTAAAAATAAGATCAGGTTCACCTGGCGAGGTTTGTGTGCAACAGTATTTGTCAATTTTATATGTGCCTTGGCTCGGGTGTCCCCATAGTAAGCTGCTTCCTATGGGGGCACTCAACAGGAGGAAGGGGCCTGAGGCACCTAAGAGGGACCCGAGAAGAAGAGGATCAGGGCTTCTCTGTGAAAAAACACTGCATAGAGCAGGTAAGTATAACATGTTATTAACAAACTTATTATATAATCCTGAAGTAAAGTAAAAGCCCAATAACATGTGGTGAGGATGGGGAAGTAAATGGGAGTGAGGGAGTGCACAGGGCAGAGAACTGGTCTGGGGGGGGCTGTTAATTTACACAGTGCTAAGCACTGCTACCTTGCTTGGAGGAGAAACACTCACCACGTGGTTTGCAGGTCATTGTTTCAGAACTCCCAGGCAGCAGGCACACAGAGGGAGCCTGCACCTCTCAGCCAATACAGCTTGTTGGGGGGCTGGGGCTTTAACAGACAGGTGGAGCTCTGAGGAAAGTGCAAGTTCAGGTGGGAAAACGTCCCTTCCTCAAATTTTTGTTCTGTTTTTGTTCATTGACAAAAATTGGAATTGATTTTCATCATTGTTTTCGTCAATTGACCTAAATGAATTTCACTGAATTTCCCTGAAAACATGCAGCTGCCAAAAACTATGACGAAAATAGTTTCATCGACAAAATTACACTGACAGCTTGGTGCCAGTTACCACACAGCATACCTTCGGAGGTCAAGTGACATCCATGCCTCAATGGGTCAAGGCTGTTTTGGCAGCAAAATACGCTGTTTGGCAGAAAAAAGGAGGCCTACTCAATATTAGGTAGGTGGTCAGAAAGTTATAGCTGATCGGTGTATATATATATATATATATATATATATATATATATATATATATATAATTTGTACATATATACTGTAAATATCCCCACAGGCTCAGCTTATCAATTTGAGAGAAGCTGTAGCAAATTTGTCCCGCCACGAGAAGAAGACTGAATCTTTTATGAGACATTCCACAATAGTTCCACCAGTATAACATTGTTCCGCATGACTGCTATCGAACTTTAATTCCCAATTAAAGGACGGTTTGGTAATAAACACATGTAACATTCTTGCATCTGATCCGAAAACATTCCCTGTTTCTCATGATCAATGAGACCAATGATGGCTAATCTAACATAAACTTGTCACCTACTGAGATGCTGCCTTCATTCATTTAATAAAAAACAACAAAGTGTGCTAAAAGTAGCTACAATAAGACGAGCTGCTAGGATAGAATACAAAAAAATCCCATAGAATAAAAATGTATTTAATATGGAATTAAAGTAGTATATAAATAATTTACAAAACATTTGCTGTACTTTACCGAAATGGCAGGAAAAACAGTCCAGTGCTTGTGGTCCAAAACAACTCTGACAAGATGGATCACAGGCATAACACTTGCCATCTGCCACTGGGGAGGAAAAATACAAGAGCAAGAATGAAAATATGTTCCTAAATACAACTTTATATGACTATATGTATTTTTAACATTGCTTACATACATATGTACTGTATAAGAATATTGGAGTGTGCTAGGTCCACGTATATACAGTATACTGTAAATATGTTTTGATAACTTCAGATTGATATATGTGAGAAAGCTCCAACATTTGGAGGGGATGTAACCAACCTTCCTCTCTTCCTTTCTTGTGTTGTAAAAAGACCAAAATAGCAGGATATCAGATTGCACACACAGTATAGGACTGGGCTGGTGGCATTTTCTCCCTGGGCCAGTACAAATAAGATATGTTTGATCTTATTGTGGGGTCATTGAGAACTGGAGCACTGAAGACTGGAACAAGGGATCTACACATAGTCAGTTCAATTAGTTTAGTTTAGTTTTTTTTTTTTTTACAAATTTGTAAGTGTTTTCTTTTCTTTTTTTTTTTCTTACTATGGCCTTTTACCACGACCACCAATCACTGTGGCGCCACAATGCACATTGTGTGGTACGCTTTCCAGTCCTGCCCTGAAGGCACATCCAGCTGAATGAGAGTGAGATGAGACACCTCCTTCTCTTCTAGAAGAGACTAAATCATCCAACATGCTATGAACGCAATGGGGGGGGGGGGGGGGGGGGTTATTTACCAAAGGCAAATCCACTTTGCACTACAAGTGAAAACTACAAGTGCAAAGTGCACTTGAAATTGCACTGAAAGTGCACTTGGAAGTGCAGTCGCTGAGGGGTAGATCTGAAATGAGAGGAAGCTCTGCTGATTTTATCATCAAATCATATGCAAGCTAAAATGCCGTTTTTTTTTTTCCTTGCATGTCCCCCTCGGATCTACAGCGACTGCACTTCCAAGTGCACTTTCAGTGCAATTTTAAGTGCACTGTGCACTTGTAGTGCAAAGTAGATTTGCCTTTCGTAAATAACCCCCATTGTATAATGGAGTCTCCCTGCTTTAAATGTTTAGTTCTAATATATTTTAACAAATACAGAAAAAAATATATGTGACGTGTTTTCAAACTAGCAAACCTGACACATTATAGGTTCTAAACTTTTTCCACTCACACCCCATTCACTAAATTCTAATGACCCCCCATTCTCACCTCTTCCAAACCTCATTTCAGAACTAAAAATAATGTTAAATTTGTCTTGAAATTACTATAAATGTGCATTTAATTGCAAACATTTGTTTTCTATATAATGCACAAGAAACTAAAGTATAAAAATGTAACACCTAAAATGCTAATAAAAGCCCCAGTCCAAAGTCCACATTCCATTTTCATTGCTCATGAACAATATAAGGAGAAAACACAAGTTAACTGCATTTGAGACTAAACGTTTATGAATATTAAACTTAGAAACGAAAGAGATAAAGGGGGTTATTTACTAAAGGAAAATCCACTTTGCACTGCAAGTGCAATTGAAAGTGAAGTAAAGTAGCTGTAGATCCGAGGGGGACATGCAAGGAAAATAAAAAAACAGCATTTTAGCTTGCACATGATTGGATGATAAAATCAGCAGAGCTTCTCCTCATTTCAGATCTACCCCTTAGATTTAGAGCGACTGCACTTCCAAGTCCACTTGCAGTGCAAAGTGGATTTGTCTTTCATAAATAACCTCTAAAGTGTGTTCACTTTTCCAGGATCTTTAATCTTTTTGAATTTGTCGCTACACTCTCAGGGAACGGAGCCCGACGGAACTCGGAACTGTGTGAATCGAACGAGGAGACAGCTCGCACACACAGCGGGGAGACATCGCAGGATCCAGTGGACAAGGTAAGTAACTTTCCCTGTATCCTGTGATGCGATCCCAAGTCTGGCTCAGGGTTACCGCTAGGCAGGTTAAGAGGGGGTGAGTATAAGTGCTGGAAAGCAGGAAAAGGGGGGATTGTGCTAGAACTGGGGATTTAGGGGATAGTGGAGGGGGACCTGTGCTGTGGAAGGTGGAAGAAGATTTGTTTTGGGGGGGTTGTTCTGGCAGGGGGGAGAATTTATTTTTGTTGGTTGGGGGAGGAGGGTGACCATAAAAATAATGCTGGACTTTTTTTTTGCAGGAGAAGGAGTGTGGCTTTTTGATGAAAGGGTAAAGTGGGGGAGAGTAATGATCGCGGAGCACATTTTGCACTCTTTTTAGCCTTACACTGTACGTTACACACCCCTAACTTCTGCACTCTTTTTGTTTTGTACTCATTATTTCTAATATGCATTACACACTCCTGTCCCCTGCATAAGACTCACAGGCTCCATTTACACCCAGTGTTCCAGATCGCAGGCGGAATAGAAACTTATTTTGGGCAACAATTGCACAGCGATTGGGGTGCTACTGAAAGTAATAGGATCACGAGTGCGTCCCGCGAATTGTGGCGAATCGGGAATCGGGGGCAGAATCACGAACCGGAACCCCTAGCTGTAAATGGAGCCACAATTTAGCTACACTAATGCCGCATACACACGAGCGGATTGTATGGCGTACTTAGTCCGTCATACAATCCGACGGACAATCCGTCGTAGTTTCCACTGAACGGACTTGACCACACACGAATACACAAACAGTCCGTCGAAAGCTTGCGCGATGACGTGTACAGCACGTACGACGGGACTAGAAATAGGAAGTCCAAGACACAGCAAAGCACCCTTCTGTCGTGTAAATCCTTTCTGGGCATGCGCCATTCTTAGTCCGTCGAACTAGCATACTGACGACCGTATTGTCCGCTGAAACCAAAGTACGACGGACAGATTTTTGGAAAAACCGAAATTCTTAGTACTCCGGACTGCACGCTGAAAAAGTCCGCTGAAGCCCACACACGAGCGGATTGTCCGCTGAAATGTGTTTCAACGGACTAAGTACGTCAAACAGTTCGACCGTGTGTACGCGGCATTACTGTTCACTGTGGCGCATTGAGCTGCATTACTACGCTCCTTGGGACACCCAAAAGTGTCCCAGGTCTTTAACAATCTTATAATGTCTACTAAAAAAAGAAAACATGCTGTGTGCCGCTAAAGTGTTTGGGTTTGGCTTGAAGAAAAGGTGGTAACCCTACCTCCAAAGCAGTTTAATTCTGTCTGCCCATTCTACCACATCTCCATCCCACTCTGGCAGCTCCAAATTCCACCCACTCTGCATACTCTGGAGTTCATTTGCTAAAACTGAAGAGTGCTAAATCTGCTGCAGCTCTGCATAGAAAGCAATCAGTTTCCAGGTTTTTAGAGTGGAACATGTACCATGTTTCCAATCCTGCAGCCTCTCCCCGATCCCCACACCCACTATGACAGCAGGCCACGGATCTTCTCCTTGTACCCGCTGTCACTATTTGAAAAGCACCCGGCTGTCCAGGCATTTGCCTACATAGCCTTATTGAACAACAAGTACCAACATCCTTTGCGGCTGTTGACTTGTAGTTCTCAATGAACTACCAGGGCACTCAAGTAGTTCATTGAGTCTTCCTGTCTTTGTGAAACTGCCTGCCTGTACAATGTACGGGCAGACAGCTTATATTGATAATCTGTAAGAGTCTTGCATGGCACCCGCAATCGTGCAATGCTTTCCAGGCTCCTGCAAAAAAAATTAAAAATGTAAATGCGTATTTTTTACTTGCAAAAAAATTTGCATTTATTTATATTTTTTTTAAAGTGAACTTATATTTTAATTGAACAAGCTGAAGAAGTTGATTGGCTACCATGCACAGCTGCATCAGATTTTACACTCTACAGTTTTATTAAAGCCACCCTGTATCATCTATGCACCTACTTCTGTCTCCCTTTGGCCACCTTCTGCACTGATCTGACACCATCCTCCGCTTTGCACTATCCACTCCATCTGCAGCTCACTTAAACCAACTGTGAGCCATGTTTTATTGCTGAGCCTTGAAGAGCAAACAAAATGTATAGCAAACAATAAACCTTCTCCTTCATAACTCACTCAGTGGAAGCTGACAGCCTTTGCTCCAAATTCCGGAGTACTGCATAGACATGGATTAACAACATTGTTGACAGCCTAAAGTGCCACCTATACCAGAATTGATGACTGCATTTGCCAACAGAAGCCAAGCATTCCTTATGGGGGATACCTACCGTATACTATGGCTAGTACAATCAGGCAAGCTGTGACAGCGGGTAGCATTCAAGTGAGTGCGGCCTGATTTAGAACACCTTTGTACACTTAACTAGGAGAAGAAGCACACCTCAGTACTCAAGCATACCTCCCATTTTGTAAACAGCTGAATGAAGCTATCCACAGATAACAGGCAGAAGCCAGCCTTAAAGTGGTAGTAAACAGCAATTGAGAAATAAATTCCCTGCAAGTCAATGTCATAATGTGCTAGTATGCATCATAAAAATGTAAAAAAAAACTCAAAATGTCAAGGCTGAGAGGGCTTCCATGGTCCCTTGGTCTTCCTCCTAGGTTCGCAGCCTTGGGCTACATCAGTGGCTGGGGTGTGATGACATCATGCCTGTGTATGTGTTTACGTCATGGGCTCTGAAGGTCTGGCACTGTATGCTGGACCTTCAGAGCATATCCGCCAGTGACATCACCAGCTGCATGCACTCTGAATATCTCCTAAACAGTGCAAGTGTAGGAGATATTCACAGTACCTACAGGTAAGCCTTATTATAGGCAAGTGGTAGAACAGAGTTTACTACCACTTTAACCATTTAAGGACCGAAAGAATTTCCCTCTTAATAACTAGGCCCTTTTTTGCAAAATTGCCGTCCTTTTTTTTCCACAAATAGAGCTTTCTTTTGGTAGTATTTGATCACCTCTACCATTTTTATTTTTTATGCTATAAACAAACAAAGAGCGACAATTTTTGAAAATTTTTTTTTTTTTTTTTTACTTTTTTGCTAAAATAAATATCCAAAAAAATTTAAAAAAATATATTCATCCGTTTAGACCGATATATATTCTTCTACATATTTTTGGTAAAAAAAATAATACGCGTATATTTGCACGAAAGTTATTGTGTCTACAAACTATGGGTTAGATTTAGGGATTTTTTTTTATTGGTTTTACCATTAATGGTGGCGATCTGTGATTTTTATTGGGACTGTAACATTGCAGTGGACAAATTGGGGACCAGCGACATTATTACATTGATCAGTGCTATTAAAAATGCACTTATCAATGTAAAAAATTACACTGCCAGGGAAGGGGTTAAAACTAGGAGGCAATCAAGGGGTTAACTGTGTTCCCTCAGCGTGTTCTAACTGTATGGGGGATGAGCTGCTAGGTACATGACAGAGATCACTGTTTCTGATCACTGGGAACAGTTGATCTCTGTCATGTCCCCTATCAGGACGGGGAATCACCTTGTTTACAAAGACAGTTCCCCTTTCTGCCTCTGTAATAGGCGATTGGGGGTTGCCAGCAGACATCAAGTCCGCCTGGCCCATGGGCACAAGTATAGCTATGGCGATTCATGCAGGAGAGCCAACCTGTCACCGTATAACCTCAGCTGCTGGTCGGCAACTAGTTAAAGTGGTTGTAAACCTCAATCATGGAATTTGAGCAAAGCACATATATCTGTAGTGTTTACTTATCTTTCCAAAGCTCTAAGTGTTGTTTCTCTCTGGTGCTTCGTTCCTCTGTTAACAGCATGAGTAATTTCTTAGCCCTTGTACACACGGTCGGAGAATCCGTCGGAATGTGTCCTATCGGACCGTGTTGTCGAATAATCCGTCTGTGTGTGGTATGCATCGGACTGATTCCGTCGGAATAACCGTCGGACCCAGTTTTCCAACATGTTGGAAATATTTCCCGACCAACTGGTTCGATCGGACATACTCCGATCATGTGTAGAGAATTTTGATCGGACTAAGTGCCACACATGCTCAGATCAAATTCCTACATCAAAGCTATTGGCTACTAGCCTGAACGTAGTCCCATCGTAACGAAATTACGTCATCACGTTCTGAATGATCAGATTTTTCGACAACTTAGTCCGACCATGTGTATGCAACAGTTTCGGACAAGATCCGACGGACAAAATTCGATGGATTTGGTTGTGGAAATCTCCGACTGTGTGTACAGGGGCTTAGACATTTTCCTGATATATGAGATATAATTTTTGTCAGAAGGAGGAGGGGGGAGAGCTCAGCAGACAGCTTGTCTATTCAGAACTCTTCTGCTTTGTGGAGGGGGGTGTGTGCCTTTCTGCCAATCAGCTCTCACACACTGTACCTGCAGCCTCTCTGCCCCCTCCTCTGTGCTCCTGACAAATTAAGATGATGTTAACAGTTTTCTTCCCTTTTGAAGGGGTGTAGGGAAGAGAAGACTGCATATAAACAAGTAAAACATATGTAGGAGGATTTGTTTAATCCCTGTGAATCATCTGAGGCTGTTCACTTCACTGGGTATATGTGAGGGTTTACATCCACTTTAAGAAAGGAAGTTCCAGTTATGATAATACATATTTTTTCCTGCAACTGACACAATTATTTATACTAACACCCAACTGGAACCCATGGGCCAACAAATAGAACTGCATACAACTGAATGACATTTTCAATGAGCAATCAACTGTTCACACTCTAATGACTGACTTCTGTTGACTCGGCTTGTTGTAAACATTTTCGTGATTAGCAGCTGCAGGCAGTGGGTCAATTGGCTGCAGCCGCTGAGCAGTGTTTTCTGACAGTGAAGGGTCATCACTGTCAGAATACAGTGTCTCAGCAGGGAGGATTCTACTCTCCACCTCGATTGTGTGGATAAAGCAATCCAATCTTTGGCATAGCTTACAGACCTGCATTGCAAACAAAGCTGTAAAACACAACCATTTTATATCACTGCAAACAGTCTGAAAATATGATAAGCAAATATGGATGTGCTCATGTAATTAATAATCACAATTTAAATAGATTCAAATTACTTTTGGAAGGATGACCCCCCTAAATGATGGGAGGTTGGACACATTATATGTACACTAATACATGATGCAATGCCTCTAATATATAAATGACTTTATACAAATAAAACAATGAATTACCTTTGTTATAACATAATATAATTAGAAGTTTTAAATTTGCCTATAAGGCTATTTCTGCTATGTCAATAATTATAAATTGCACTAAATAACATATGTAATCACTTTCTATGTGATTATTAAAAAAAAGATGATAACAGTCCATACAATTCATCAGATAACAATTGTATAATTCATAATGAATGATTTAGTAACCAGAGACGCTTTGTTATTATAGGTCTAAATATATATTCTACACACGCCATCTGTTTCTACCAATCTAAGAGCAGAGGATGCTCCTAAATGATACAATACATAAACGTCCTTTTGTAAGTATTGCAGTGCCTTAAAAAGGTATTCATATCCCTTGAAATTTTCCACATTTTGTCATGTTACAACCAAAAACGTAAATGTATATTATTGGGATTTTATGTGATAGACCAACACAAAGTGGCACATAATTGTAAGGTGCAAAGAAAATGATAAATGGTTTTCAACATTTTTAACAAATAAATATGTGAAAAGTGTGACATGCATTTGTATTAAGCCCCCCTGAGTTAATAGTTTGTAGAACCACTTTTCATCCCCACAACATGATGCTTCCACCACCATGTTTCACAGTGGGGATGGTGTGTTCAGGGCGATGTGCAGTGTTCGTTTTCCGCCACACATATTTTGTCTTTTGGGAAAAATTTAATTTTTGTACCCCACCTGGCTTTTCGCAAATGGAAAACTGGACTTCTTATGGCTTTCTTCTTGCCACTGTTCCATAAATACCATTTTGTGGAGTGCATGACTAGTTGTCTTGTGGATATATTCTCCCATCTGAGCTGGGGATCTCTGCAGCTCCTCCAGAGTTACCATGGGTTCTCTTGGCTGCTTCTTTGATTAATGCTCTCCTTGCCTGGCCTATCAGTTTAGGTGGACAGCCATGTCTTGTTTGGTTTGCAGCACACGGCTCTTGGAATAGATTCATTAAGCAATTTGGTACTTAATTGACTGTAATAGGGGATACAGTTTTCTTTATATAATACTAATTATTTCAGTTACACAGGATTACACTAGATAAATGTTTCATAGCATACCATTAAAATATTGTCCATCAGAGCAGGTCACAAGATGGCACATGCCATAGGATGGCTCTTTCCCATCTGGACAATGGTCACAATCTCGTGGTGATGGTCCATGGCAGGTCTGGCAGGATTTATGACAGCTTTCACATTGCCAGTTCTTTGAATTCTGGAACGTACCATCTGGGCACTTAAGTATACAATCCGCATCTGTAAAACACATTCTGTTTAGAATTACTGACATAGTAATGTGGTTGCATATATGTATAGAACTTTTAAAGTCTTGATCCTATAATTAGTACATACATATCCTATTTTATTGTATGTCCAGTGTCTGTCTTGCCATACTTAAAATCATGCACAGAAAACACGTATATACAGTGGTGTGAAAAAGTGTTTGCCCCCTTCCTCATTTCCTGTTCCTTTGCATGTTTGTCACACTTAAGTGTTTCGGAACATCAAACCAATTTAAACAATAGTCAAGGACAACACAAGTAAACACAAAATGCAATTTGTAAATGAAGGTGTTTATTATTAAAGGTGAAAAAAAATCCAAACCATCATGGCCCTGTGTGAAAAAGTGATTGCCCCCTAAACCTAATAACTGGTTGGGCCACCCTTAGCAGCAACAACTGCAACCAAGCGTTTGCGATAACGTGCAATGAGGCTTTTACAGCGTCCTGGAGGAATTTTGGCCCACTCATCTTTGCAGAATTGTCCTAATTCAGTTACATTAGAGGGTTTTCGAGCATGAACGGCCTTTTTAAGGTCATACCACAACATCTCAATAGGATTCAGGTCAGGACTTTGGCTAGGCCACTCCAAAGTCTTCATTTTGTTTTTCTTCAGCCATTCGGTGGTGGACTTGCTGGTGTGTTTAGGATCATTGTCCTGCTGCAGAACCCAAGTTCGTTTCAGCTTGAGTACACGAACAGATGGTCGGACATTCTCCTTCAGGATCTCTTGGTAGACAGCAGAATTCATAGTTCCTTTTATCACGGCAAGTCTTCCAGGTCCTGAAGCAGCAAAACAGCCCCAGACCATCACACTACCACCACCATATTTTACTGTTGGTATAATGTTCTTTTTATGAAATGCAGTGTTCCTTCTACGCCAGATATACTTGGACACACACCTTCCAAAGAGTTCCACTTTTGTCTCATCGGTCCACAGAATGTTGTCCCAAAAGTCTTGGGGATCATCAAGATGTGTTGTGGAGAAATTGAGACGAGCTTTGATGTTCTTTTTGCTCAGCAGTGGTTTTCTCCTTGGAACTCTGCCATGCAGGCCATTTTTGCCCAGTCTTTTCCTGATGGTGGAGGCATGAATGCTGACCTTAACTGAGGCAAGTGAGGCCTGCAGTTCCTTGGACGTTGTTGTGGGGTCTTTTGTGACCTCTTGGATGAGTCGTCGCTGCGCTCTTGGGGTAATTTTGGGCGGCCGGCCACTCCTGGGAAGGTTCACCACTGTTCCATGTCTTCGCCATTTGTGGATAATGGCTCTCACTGTGGTTCGCTGGATTCCCAAAGCTTTGGAAATGGCTTTATAACCCTTTCCAGACTGATAGATCTCAATTACTTTCTTTCTCAATTGTTCCTGAATTTCTTTGGGTCTCGGCATGATGTGTAGCTTTTAAGGATCTTCTGGTGGACCTTACTGTGTCAAGCAGCTCCTATTTAAGTGATGCCTTGATTGTGAACAGGTGTGGCAATAATCAGGCCTGGGTGTGGCTAGAGAAATTGAACTCAGGTGTGGACAACCACAGTTATAGTATGTTTTAACAAGGGGGGCAATCACTTTTTCACACAGGGCCATGATGGTTTGGATTTTTTTTCACCTTTAATAATAAACACCTTCATTTACAAATTGCATTTTGTGTTTACTTGTGTTGTCCTTGACTATTGTTTAAATTGGTTTGATGTTCCGAAACACTTAAGTGTGACAAACATGCAAAGGAACAGGAAATGAGGAAGGGGGCAAACACTTTTTCACACCACTGTATCACAAGCTGTCTGAATCCACAATTTTACCAAGTGAAAATTATTTTATACTGTTTAAAGTGGTTGTACACCCGGTACAACCAATTTTACCTACAGGTAAGTCTATATTAAGGCTTACCTGTAGGTACTTGAAAAATCTCCTAAACCTCCACGGTTTAGGAGATATTTACTAAAAAGTAAAACCCACTAGGGTTTACTTCCTCTTTAAAGTGGTTGTTAATGCTCAAGGTTTTTTCTTAGGTAAAATACCTTCTGTGTGCAGCAGCCCCACCTATTACCTGAGCCCCATCTCAATCCAGCAATGTGCATGAGAGCAGCAGCTCTCCAGGGTCTCTGCCTCCTCATTGGCTGAGACAGCAGCGTGAGACATTGAGCTCAATCACAGCCAGTGAGCCAGTAAGGAGAGAGCAGGGGCAGAGCTGAGCCTGCTCGGGTGCCCCCTCATAGTAAGCTGCTTGCTATAGAGGCACTCTGAAGGAGGGAGGGGCCAGGAGCGCTGGCAGGGGACCTGAGAAGAGGAGGATCAAGTCTTCTCTGTGCAAAACCACTGCAAAAAGCAGGTCCATATGACATGTTTGTTATTTTAAAAAAATATAAAAAAAAATAAACAGCCATTGATATCACTTTAAAACGTATCTTTATTATATTTGAACCATATACAATATTGTAATCTAGCATATCAATGAAATTACCTTCCATTACAAAACTCAAATGCTCTTATTAAGCAAAAAAGGGAGTTGGCACTCAATCACTAATCTTCTATACTTCTTTCATTACATTTTCAACTCACGTTTAGGTAATACAGAGATGCTCACGCGTTTCGGCCAATGTGGCTACAATTTTGTGAACGTCACTGTATTACTTGAATGTGAGCTGAAGATTTAATAAAAGTACAGAAGATTAGTAATCATGTGCCAACTCCCTTTTGGAGTATACAAATTTATGTATATTTACAGAAATTCCTCATAAAGTGTAGCTCAATTAATCCTTAACAATGAAATATATATTCATGTGATTATTATAATTTAAAGGAAGTGTCGCCACATTGGTTGAAATGCGTGAACATCTCTGTATTACCTGAATGTGAGCTAGATTTCATAAAGAAGGTATAGAAGATCAGTGATCATGTGCCGACTCCCTTTTATCTTTTGGATGATTGCTTACAGAAGCTTGAGTGAGCACCGTACCCTGGTTGTTTCAGAAAGGGTGCCGGAAGTTGAGCATTCTAATTTTCTGAATATTTTCTTTTATTAATTAGCAAAGCTTTATGATTGTTAGAGAATATAAATGTATTTATACTTACATAAATTCCTCATACAGTATAGTTCTATTAATCCTTAAAGCTGAAATATATTCACATTGATTATTATAACTTAAAGGAAGTGTGAACTCTATTTTTTTACATTACATTTTTTACACTAAATTTGTGTAGCACGGATCTTCATGATGTTGCTTATAAAATTCCTACTAATAGTCTGCTATAGAGATTTAATGAAGATAACAAAATCAAATATCTATATTTAGTGTACGTGTATGTTGGGTGTATACTGTGCTTTTATTTTGGTGTGCTTTTCTATCTCTGAGTGAGTGTATGAATGTATGTGTGTGTTTAGCTATTCAGAGCTGAACAAATAGGTGACAGGTATGCAGCAAAGTGGCTGATAAGAGTTTATAGCTCTCCTTTCTTACCATGCAGATAATATCCACTTTGGCAGGAAGAGCAATGTGTTTCATTGTGGCATTCACGACACCATAGCGGACAGGTCATACACATTTTCCTGCCATTGTCTTCGTAGGTTTTCAGGGGGCAATGTTTTCGGCACTGAAGACGATATCTAAAATTGGGTGCATCATTGAAAACATGAAAACATCTTGTAAGAAAAATAACAATAAAATACTTAAAGTGGAAGTAAACCCTTCTATCGTTTTCAGTGAAGGAAGCTGCCATCTTGGCCTCTAATGGTTCTTCAACTGCCATAATGTTGCACATGTGATCAGTTATGAAACCAGCCATTGGATGGTTTGAAAGTTTGGTTGAGAGCACAACCAATGTGAAAGTTAGCATTTCCGGCATGCCGGGAATGTAAGTGTTTTTTTAAACTGGGTTTACTACCGCTTTAACAGACAGAGCCACACAGCACCAGGGCATGTTTCTAGGTCTGGAATGTCAAAAACCTGAATCAGGTAGATCACCCATAAAATACTTTAATATGCAATACATCCAAAAACCAAGACTATTTCATACACATTTACTTGTCTGTTTCTAATGCATTCAGTAAAGAGTTACCAACGTGATCACCAGGCTCATCTTATTGAGAGCTCCATACATAAGAGATTTTGGGGTTGATTTACTAAAACTGGAGAGTGCAAAATCTGGTGCAGCTGTGCATAGAAACCAATCACCGTTCATTTTTTTTTTTTGTCAAAGTTTAATTGAACAAGCTGAAGTTAGAAGCTGATTGGCTACCATGCACAGCTGCACCAGACTTTGCACTCTCCGGTTTTAGTAAATCAACCCCAAAATCTCTTATATATGGAGCTCTCAATAAGATGAGCCTGGAGAGGTGTTGTTGGGGAGTTTTATTATGTTTTTGTTTTGTTTTTTATAAAGTTGGCTTATATCATTTCAAAATATCAAGTCGCGCTTTATATTAAAAGAATGACAAATATGGTATGATAACCTTATTTAAATCAAACAAAAAGTGAGAAACTGGTCAAATAGTGTATAATTGATAGTCCATTTAGATTGATAGTTGATCTCCACTGTGCAAATATCACACAAAACACCCAGGAATGGTGATAAAAGAAAAAGGTCTGCCTTCCACTTCCACACAAACTGCCGCTTACCAGCTCCTATGGATCTCTTAATAATAGGAGCCTATGGCTTGATACCCAGCCCCGAGCCTTTGATTGCACAAAGCCAAGATCCCAGCATCTTCGCAGGAGTTTATAGCTCACACAGGAAAGTTATAGCAGATGTTTTCCAGAAAAGAATAATAAAGACCAGGCACCAGGGCGACGTCAGGTGTGACGAAACACGTAGGGAGGAGCGACATGCTGACATCAACGCGATACATGTAAGTCCTGGACCACGGCTCCTACCGAGAACCAGCCGGCTTAGTTTTTACTTTGCAAATGATGCTTTTATTTAAATGTAAGTGCATGACCTCTTATTTTTCTAAATAAATAAATTCTTTGTGGTTTTACTCTATGGAAGCCCTCTATTATTCTTTTCTGGGAAGCATCTGCTATAACCTTCCCATATGAGCTATAAACTCCTGCGTTGACGCTGGGATTTTGGCTGCGTGTAATCAAAGGTCCGGGCTGGGTATCAAGCTATAGGCGTGTGTGATCTCATATAACTAAGAGATCCATAAGAGACAGTAAGAGGCAGTTTGTGTGGAGGTGGAAGGCAAACCTTTTGCTTTTATCACCACTCCTTGGTGTTTTGTGTGATATTTGCACAGTGCAGATGGCCTATCAATCTGAATGGACTATCAGCGATATACTATTTGACCAAATTCACACTTTCTGTTTGATATAAATAAGGTTATCATACCATATTTGTCATTCTTTTAATATAAAGCGCGACTTGATATTTTGAAATTGTTTATTGATGTGTGTATCTGTTCACATTCACTATATATATATATTTGGCTTATATAATGAGTTTAAAATTATCAATGAATGGTATACGTTTAGGGTGGAATTGATCTTTAAATTCTGTGAGTTCTACGCTGTACCTCCCTCTTGCATATAGAGATCCACCACCAAGGTGAACTTCAAGGCTGGGAGGAGAACAATACAGGTGGACATATGAATATATGAATAAATAATTGAATTGATAAATAGGAAAGCATATGACCAGATTCTCCATTCTCAAGTGACTGGCTTGGTTGTCAATAAACCTACAGCAGTCAGCATGAAGACTGGTCCTTGTTGGAAGTGATCAATTTATGGACATTGTCCTGCACCAACGCCAACAGTGCTTTTGACTCACAGGCAAAGCCTTTAGGGAATCCTAAAAGACTGCCCTGATTAGTAAATACTGGGTAAGAGGCAATATTTCTGTACTGAATATCAATCATAATCCTCTTGTCATTATTCTAGAGTGGCCCATAGTGCTTCTTTCCTGGTCAATAACTTGCTCTGACAATAATGGCCCAGTCTGCTGTAAGTGGTGTGTGGCTAAGTCACATACATCTGTATATAGCTACAAATTCAATTGGGTTGCTTTACTAAAGGCAAATGGGCTGTTCACTTTGCAACAGAATTTTCACTTTGCAAGGGAAATAAAAAATAAAAATAAAAAACACAATTTTTACTTGCACATAATTCAATGATGAAAGTCAGCAGAGTTCCACTAAGTTACGAGAAAATCAATTTGCTAAGTGCAAACTCCCTTGCAAAGTGAACAGACTATTTGCCTTTAGTAAATAATCCTCTTTGTGTTATTGTTTGTTATATGTTGTATTAGTTTCTGCAGAGAATTATGCATTCTCACTAATAAATTAGGATACCAGTCACTCACAGAAAATATCCTTGTAGGCAGCTGAGGCAGATTTCAGGATCGTCTGTATAAAGACAAAATATGAACATTAATTAACATCTTTAATTGTCATATGTTTTGGGACAGTGGTCTCCAAACTGTGGCCCAGGGGGATGCGGCCCTTTGCTTGCCTTTATCTGGCCCTTGAGGCATAATTCCTTCCACTTATGAAAACATTGCAATTGCATAGCCTGGATCCACCGCTTTAAACTGAGACTAGTAATAATCCACTTGAAATAATATTACAACCTATCACCATAAGAAATCAATATATATGGTGCAGATCACGTGACCAATGTCCATATGCAAAAAGAAGAAGGGAAACCCAACCAAGAAGGTCACATCTTCGGAACACCCCGGTTGAAATAAACTATTTTATTGTAGAAAAAGCACCATTTGAATAATAAACAACAAGGATCTGGTGAAAAGGCAAGAAAAAAATGTAAAAAAAAATGTAATTTAATTTTAATAGTGTTTTGGCAGGCTTTTTCACCAGATCATTGTTTATTATTCAAATGGTGCTTTTTCTACAATAAAATCGTTTATTTCAACCATGGCATTCCGCAGACGTGACCTTCTTGGTTGGGTTTCTCTTTCCGCTTTTTGCTTAATTCTTTGCACTGACAACAAAAATGGGGCACTATACCTCCCACTGACACCAACTATTTCTCCTCCTAATACCAAAGATCAGGCATTGTTTAGTCCCACTGGACACAGTCCGGCCCCCCTAAAGTCTGAAGGACAGTAAACTGGCCCTTTCTTTGGAAGGTTTGGAGATTCCTCTTTTAGGATACATTTTTGCATTTAGTGACCTAGGGCCACCAGAATACTCAGTTCTGTCCAAATTCCCCATTGGATTGTCCATGTAGTAAAATTGGTAAATAGAGTAAGAAAAATCCAGCTAAACAAGCTTTAGTCCACATTATGCTCTTGAAAGAGGGTCAAGGATACAAAAAGGCAGCAGGTTACATTGTTAATCACTGGTACAGATGCAAAAGAGAAGTATCAGATTTGCAAGGGAATGATGTCTAAAATAACCATGTAATGCTAAATTCAGTATTTACAACCATTTTTTATTATCACTTGCTGTGCTTCCCTAATTTGGATTTTGAGATTTAAAGTATAACTAAAAAGAAAACTTAATTTTTTGTTTTGGATACAGTGAGGGATTATAACACCAGTTTTTATTGTTGTCTGTGCCCCAGTTAAGGTGATTCAACCTCTCTATTTGCCCTATTTACCATTATCACCAAAAGTGAAATTAGAAAAAAATCACAAATCACAAATCACAAAAGAACAGTAAGCGAGAGGAAATCTTCTAATGGGGATACTATTTTTGGTGACCCTGGTGACAATGGAGGTATTTCCTCTCATTTCCTGTTTTGGACAGGAAGTGAAGGGAAAACTGTATCCCACAATGGGATGCAGAAAGCAAAAACATTACAGGGGTTATAACTCTATCCAAAATGGAAAAAGTGTTGTCTTTAGTTCCATTTTTAAATTCACTAGAGGTTCCTTTAAAGTATATTGGTTCCATTGAGATATCTATACACAAATATACATCTTTTGTCATACATCATAACAAATGATTTAGGACTTTGCAACCCTAAAAATTGGAGATAGTACATTTTATAAGAATGTCATAGATTTCTCACCTATTGTACATGCTTTGCATCCAGTTCCACAATCAACACAGTCTCCCGTCTCAGGATCTTGTACTTGACCTGGTTATGAGTTTACAAGGAAGAGACAAGATAAAAAAGTCACAAAGCCACAAAGAACAGTTACATAATTGTTCACACTTTTATTAACTTTCAAAACCAAAAAGCCAACCACAGATATGAAAACCTTATAACAAAGAACCCATCAACCTATAAAGATTGTGCAGTCCCAGGTAGCACTTACAAAATTTCCTCCATCCTTGATGCCTCACCCAGCCCACCACCCCTAACAACTGTAACTTCCTAGCCTAGCACCCCCTAGTGATAACTGCTATTAAATAACCCCCTTGTTTTATAGAAAAAAATGTATCTGAAGCTACATGTAGGCAAGAGCCTTTGACTGTAAATAGAGGATTGACAGATGACCCCACCACAAGATGTGCAGAAATAAAAAATAAGGAAATATGAAAAATAGGGAGGTACAAATGTCTCACATGAAACAATGGATTGTGGGACATCTTCCTGTCCTTAAACAGCCAAAAATAAATAAAAAATCTTGTACTTGCTTTCCATCACCAACAACATTTTTGCAAGACATCATGGGGTTAATTTACTAAAGTCAAATAGACTGTGCACTTTTGCAAGTGCAGTTGCTCCAGAATTTAGTAATTGAGGGGGAGCTCTGCTGATTTCCATCACCCAATCATGTGCAAGCGAAAACCGTATTTACCTGGGCGGCGGACTGCCCCTTTAACGTCACAGCACTCCCCCTCCCCTCTGCTGCCATAATCACACAAGACGAAAAACATGACAGGTTCAGAGAAAGGGCGGAACCTTTTGAGTTAAGAAGCAGGTGATTGGCTACTAGGCAGCGGGGCGGTCTCAGCAATCAATAACCTGCTTTTCACTTGCAAAGTCCCACTATTTGTCCAGACCTGCCATGCTTCCCGTCTTATGTGATTAAGGTAGCAGAGGGGAGGGGTAGTCCTGCGATGTTATGGAAGGGGCAGTCAGTAGTGTAATACCGCTTGAGGGCTCTGTGATGGGGGGGATATGTTATGGGGCAGTCTGTGATTGGAGAGATCTGTGATTGGGGGGGATCTGTTTTGGAGGGCCCTGTGTTGGGGAAATCTGTGATGGGGGGGTGAATCTGTTATGGAGGGCTCTGTGTTGGGGGAGTCTGTAATGGGGGATCTGTTATGGGGATCTGTGATGAGGGATCTGTTATGGAGGGCTCTGTGTTGGGGGAGTCTGTAATGGGGGATCTGTTATGGGGGGCTATGTTATGGAGGGATTTTGTGATGAGGATCTGTTATGGAGGGCTATGTGTTGGGGGAGTCTGTGTTGAGGGGCTCTGTGATGGGGGGATCTGTTATAGAGGGCTCTGTGTTGGGGCAGTCTGTAATAGGGGATATGTGATGGGGTATCTGTTATTGAGGGCTCTGTGTTGGGGGAGTCTGTACTGGGGGGGATCTGTGATGAGGAGATCTGTGATGGAGGGCTCTATGTTGGGGTGGTCTGTAATGAGGGGATCTGTGATGAGGGAGTCTGTAATGGGGGATCTGTGATGGGGGTCTGTGATTGGGGGGATCTGTTATGGAGGGCTCTATGTTGGGGGAGTCTGTGATGGGGAGATCTGTTATGGAGGGCTCTGTAATGGGGGTCCTGTGATAGGGAGGAGTCTGTGATGGGGGTCTGTGATTGAGGGGATCTGTTATGGAGGGCTCTGTGTTGGGGGAGTCTGTGATGGGGGAGATCTGTTATGGAGGGCTCTGTGTTGGGGGAGTCTGTGATGGGGGAGCTCTTTTACGGAGAGCTCTGTAATGGGGGGATCTGTGACGGGGGAGATCTGTTATGGAGGGCTCTGTAATAGGGGGATCTGTGATGGGGAGGAGTCTGTGATGGGGGGTCTGTGATTGAGGGGATCTGTTATGGAGGGCTCTGTGTTGGGGGAGTCTGTGATGGGGGAGATCTGTTATGGAGGGCTCTGTAATGGGGGAGTCTGATGTGAAGGTGGGGGGGGGGGAGTTCTGTAATGAGGGGATTCTGTGAAATACTAATAAGTTTATGTTGATTAAAATTGTTCTTTATTTGAAATATTGTATTCATTTTTTGCATGACAAATAAGCTGTGTGCATAGGAATTTGTTTATATTTATTTCAAACTATAGTCCGGGCCCCCAACAGTCTGAGGAACCGTGAACTGGCCCCCTGTTTAAAAAGTTTGAGGACCCCTGCTCTTGAGCATCTGCACAGTGCATTCTATTTGCCTTTAGTAAATCAACCCCAATAAGTGTTTCTGACAGTGAAAGTATGTTAAGATGTTGAATTGACCCCAAGATTAGCTCTAAATAACCTAACCTCACCCAAATGCTACAATAGGCAACCAAATCAGGGTAGATATTCGGCTGCTTATAGTCATGCTAAAGAAAAAAAACAAATCAACAACCTAATATATATCTACCCCTTGCTCCAAAATTCTCTGTGATTCTTTATTTACATATTATTTGACTGTAAATTATTTTTCAATAATCATTTGTGTTGATGTTGGCTAGCTGTAGGCCTAACACATACATCATCTTACAATTATCAATAAAATGAGCGGGGCTTTATGCCCTTACTGGTGATAGTTAGCCCTGACAATGTCTCAATTACTTCTATTGTTCATTGTTCCTAAACAGGCATAAGGGAGACCATAGGTGATTAAACCTCCATTTTACAAACATTATTTATACCTTTTCTATGCAGTCGGCTGTCTCTCCGTGGCTTGTGAAGCAGCATTTCATATGAAGAGAACTGCAGAGTCAACATGTTTCTGCTGTATTCAGTATCCCTGCTGAATGTATTCCTCAGATAAACGGCAGAAGTGATGAATAACTTTTATTATACTATCACCACCACCTGTTCTATCTTATCTGAACAGCACAGCACACTAAAAAAGGTCACACCTTTGTGTGCTAAAATGAATTCATTCTGATTTTTGTTATACATTTTTTTTACTGCTTCACTGCATTTCAAAGGCTAACCTCACGTTAATTAATAATGTTCTATACAGGTATAAGCTACACACTATCATGCCTTCCAATTTCCTGAGATAGGAATGAGGGACACCTATTAACAAAAGCATGTAGGCGTAGGACACGCCCACTATCTCCTTAAATGAGAATTGGTTAAACCCGTAAGTGCTTTTTTTACCAGTACTATTCCTTTACATTGGCTTTTGGCATTAACAAATGCAGCAGTTTAGCAATTGGATGAAAAGTTTAGTGCTGTAAAACACTTTTTTCAAATAGATAAGTAGAGCATTTTATATACAACTACATAGGCATGCCCCCAGGGTGTGCCAGGTGTGCCTGGGCACACTCTAATCACCCAGTGTGGTGCAGATTCCCCCTGTATAGACTCCTGATATTTCACCAAAACCCCCCAACAGGGCTCCTGCAAAAATTATAATAAAATGAAATAATAAAAATAAAAACTACTGACACAGTCCACTATCCTACTGACACCAATCTCTGCCCTAACACCGTCCATTGCTCTGCTGACACTGTCAGTATATATACACATGCACACACACGCATGTGCTCATGCAATAGGCTGTGCACATCTATATACAACTATACAGAGAGGACCAAAATGAGGGACAAGTGAGGAGGAAAGTGGGACAGAGAGATTTTGTTCCGAATGAGAGGGACAGTCCCTTGAAATCAGGGAAAGTTGGGAGCTAAGCACTATAGTATCATAATTCAGCTATAAGTCTAATGACAAAGTAAGGGGACTCAGAAAGTAATGTAAGTCTGAAATATATGGGACCATTTACACTGCCCTCTGACTAAACCAGAACAGTTTAGTGGGGGGCAATGCGAAATTAGTAGAGTGCCAGCAATTCCAAAATCCTTTAGAAGAATTATTAAAATAGTGATTATAAAACAAGCTAACATGTTTCGGCACATGGCCTTGAACAATCACTGTTATGCCATAAATAAAGTCTTCTAAAGGATTTTGGAGTTGCTGGCTTGCTCTGCTAATTTCAGATTGCATCCAGTGGATGGAGGACACTTTAGGGCATGAGCACCCATGTAAGGATTTCACCAATGAATCCAGGATGTGTTCCCTTGTTAGAACACTGCTATTTACTTCTTGTGCCGGTTTAGTGGAGAGGCAGCTGTCCATTTTGGATGCACTCTGACAACTTTCACACTGTGGCGGCTGGTCCGTTAGCACCGATAGTTTTAGTGGCGCTTTTAAGCCGCTAGCAGGGCACTGTTAACCCCTGCTAGCAGCCGAGGAAAGGGTTAATAGTGTTTTGCGGCACTGCCGAAGTACTTTGCAGGCGTGGATACACGGCTCCCACACCGCCCCAAATATGCTGCTTGCAGGACTTTTTTCCCATCCTGCAAGCGCACTGCCCCAGTGTGAAAGCACTCAGGCTTTCACACTGGGCTGGCTTGAGAGGTGCTTTTCAGGCACTTTACAGGCGCTATTTTTAGCCCTAAAACGCCTGAAAAGCACCCCAGTGTGAAAAGGGTAAGACAGCAGAAGGGGGTGTTGCATGTTTCTGCACTTTACAGAGTTCCCTTTTTTACCTTTTTTGGTTTGGTCAACTTTATTTTAAGTGCCACCTCATTGATGTATATATACTGTGTCTTCCTGTGATATAACAACGCATGTCTGCATTTAATCATTGGTCTCTACACCGAACCTCTGGGCTTTACTGCAGTGTGAATGTTTTCAATTATTTTCTAGGTGCTCTAGTGGTGACTGGTGTTCTTCCAGTTACTGCACTATGTGTGCCTCAGTCTTATGGTAGTGGTGCTTAATTGTAAAAAAAACAGTAGCAGAGTTGGAAAAAAGTTTAAAAATACTTCAATAAAAGTTGCATAGTTTCATAGTTAGTCAAGTTGGAAAAAGACACAAGTCCATCTTGTTCAACCAACAAAAGAGGAAAAAAAACAATCCCATAATACACAATCCTTTACCCACTGTAAAAAATATATATAATATATACATAAATACCAGCCTTTAACCATCCAGGCTGGTTAAATATTGGTTAGGTGGGAATCCTATGTACATGAGTGAGTTGACGGGGTTGATTTACAATGACCTGGAGAGGGCAAAATCTGGAGCCAATCAGCTTCTAACTTCAGCTTGTTTAATTAAGCTTTGTCAATAAAACCTGGAATCTGATTGGTTTCTATGCACAGCTGCACTAGATTTTGCACTCTCCATTTTCAGTAGGGCCCCTTTCACACTGGGGCGGTTTTCAGGCGCTACAGAGCTAAAAATAGCGCCTGTGTAATGCCTGAAAAAAACGGGGGGGCTTTCACACTGGAGCAATCAGGAAGAATATCCCCAACTAAGGTGCTCATATAAATCTAGTGTGTATATATATAGAACAACAACTTCATGAACAACAAAGTGTCTTGCACAACAAAGTGTAAATAGTGATCAAAGTTGCATCAAAAGTGCTGAGTGCATATTATAAACGTGGAACGAATTAAAACACACAATAATCAAAGTTGCATCAAAAGTGCTGAGTGCATATAATAAACATAAAACAAGTTAAAACACACAATAGTCCGGCTAAGTGAACGAAGTCCAGTGAAAGTATCAAATGTAATTATAAAGTGGCTCAGTGCTTGTAAAGTGCATGAAGACTCTTCCTCCACTCCGGTGATTCCACGTGTTAGTGCACACACTAGGTAATTACCTCACCGCTGTAAAGTATACAGCGTATCTGCAGCCTTCTCACAGGTACACGGGGAATCAAAGGGGGGGGGAACTTCAAGTAGTCACTCTTTGGTCACCGTCCATGTAGCCGCTCCATAAGTAGATTCCAATATGGCTCAAAAAATATGTGTAAGGGCGACCATAGTGTAGTAAGTTTTAAAATCACAACAATTTATTCACAACTCAAAATTACTCACAAACAGCCGAGGTGAGTCAAACAGTAACAACAACAGAGCTACGAGCGAACCGCTCGGGTGCAGGCGTCACTTCCGGTCTCCGTACCTACGCGTTACGTCACTTCCCGTAACTTCAACTGGCATGAGACATCCCAGTTGAAGTTCCATCCTTTTTTTTATATATATTTATTCTCTACATGAGTATGTGTCTCATGGAAGTGTTTGCAGCATCCAGCTAATCAGACAAAATTATCACTCCTTATTCCATATATAGCGCAGGAGCCTAATTTAAACACTAATTGGTATTTTCACACTGGAGCGGTGCGCTAGCAGGACGGAGAAAAAAGTCCTGCTAGTCGCATCTTTGGAGCGGTGAAAGGAGCGGTGTATTCCCCTCGGTGCTTGTGGATTTGCTTGTCTAGGCTCTGAGGAAAGGGGTTCTCCCCTGAAACGCGTCAGCAATTTCGTTGGGGTATCGGTCGATTTACTTGACATCAGATCCGGGCTTGTTGATGTTCGATGAGGTGGACCTTGCTGTATTGATTATGCCTTTTATCAATACTCGTTTGTGAGTAGCCATTTTGCTATATGTTTGGTTTTGAATAAAGCTCTGTATATGGTAATGCACTAGATCAGTGTGCCCTCCTTTTTTGTTTTGTCCTAAACCGCTCCTACCATTGAAATCAATGGGGAAGCACGGCTATACCAGCGGCAAAGTGCTGCTGCTGCAGCGCTTTGCAGGTGGTTTTAACCCTCTGTCGGCCGCTAGCAGGAGTTAAAACCGCCGCTAAAATGACTGTAAATCTCCGCTAAAAATAGCGTCGCTTTACCGCCGACGCCCGCACCGCCCAGTGTGAAAGGGGCCTAAATCAACCCCAAAGTATCCTTGTTTTAACTCAAGTGGATTCTTTTCACTGAAGGGTTAATATGGCTGGAGTTACAAAGAGGATTGACTGCACCCCACAGAACATCCTTCCCAAACTCAAACTAAAAGTAGCCATACACAGCTCAATTTTCGCTCATTCAACCTGCAAGCTGGGTGGAGCTTAAAAGGCCACCTATACCTCAAATTTTGACTGATTCAGAAATCAAGGTGTCTTCATGCCGGCTGCACACATATATGTGGCCTTTCCGTGCTTCCAACATGGTAGCCAGCATTTACCGGAAAGCTCCTGATGCATACTAGCAATTGGGAGCTTTTCGATCATGTGACTGCTGTGACAGCCAATCACAACGGTCACATAACCCAAATGCCCACCATTTGGAACCCCTAAAGGGCTGAGAGGCGGTCAGCAGGAGGGGGTTAAACCAATGTTGTACTTGCATAGAAAAACAATTTAGTGTATGTAAACTCTAACAAGAACATCTCTAATTGTGTCCTTTTTGTCTGTATAATGTTGAAAGTGTTATGCTATATCCGTTCAATAAGTGCAAAGGTATACCTGTTGATCCTGCCAGAAATCTTGTGAGCTGATAACTTCATGTGCTCCCTGCCTAAGCTGCATTCTTATCATTAGCATAGTTTCCAGTTTTCCCCGTGGACTATAAAACACCTCCCTCCCTATGGTATGGCGAAAAGGAAAAAGGGAGATGTTCTGTTGTCTTTTCCTAGGTTGACAACACAGCTCCTCCATAGATATAATACAGTGAGTAAGCATTGTCATGCTAGGACATGAACTGTGTTGCTGGTAGGAGATCGTCAGGTGAAAATACATGCAAATGAGTCTTAAAAAGAAAACAAATGCAGTCACCACATCTAAGGACTAGTAAGATGCAGTATATTACTTTTTATGCTTGTTATTATATAGACTTTAAAAGGAAATGATTAATGATAAATACTGAGGCAGCTATTGATGACCTTTGCTTCTGAATAAAGTAGTAATCTGGCTGCTATACTGATCCGATGCATTTATGGTTACAAGTGTGTAGATGTGGAGTTTCGACTGTACTCTGGTTTAGTGATTTTAAGAATTGAAGCCTGAGGCAATCAGGCTGCTAGAACAAGATTGTTAATGGTAGCCCCATATTTCTCTTACTATCTTTCTGTAATTCTGTTGAGGATCATATTTTGCACTAATAAAATTTGCATGCTGCTTAACCACTTGGAGTCCACGCTATAGCCGAATGACGGCTACAGTG
Organism: Lithobates pipiens; assembly: GCF_037356315.1. Classification (NCBI taxonomy): domain Eukaryota; kingdom Metazoa; phylum Chordata; class Amphibia; order Anura; family Ranidae; genus Lithobates; species Lithobates pipiens. The sequence goes on along the minus strand of NW_027507903.1, from coordinate 97,326,982 downwards.
CGGATCTGAATTTCCGGACGCTCCTGCAGGGTGCACGCGCTGTGATCACAGAGTCACTGAGACTCAGGTGATCGCAGATACGGTCCCGGCCCCTTACCACATGATCAGCTGTCAGCCACTGACAGCTGATCACGTGTGTAAACTAAAGCTCGGTAATCGTTTTTTTGACAGCGTGAGGAGAAAAAAAAGCTGATCACCGGCTTATGTGCAAGGGACATCGGTCCCGAAGAGGAAGGAGGTACATCTGCCTCATCTGTGCCAATCAGTACCCCCTGCCAGTGCCACCTGCCATTGTCACCTGCCAGTGCCCACCAGTGACACCTATCAATGCCCATGAGTGCCACCTATCAATGCCCACAAGTGCCACCTATCAATGCCCACCAGTGGTGCCAATCAGTGCCTCATCAGTGCCACCTAGCAGTGCTACCTATCAGTGTAATCTACCAGTGCCGATCAGTGCCCATTATTGCCACCCATCAGTGTCCATCACTGCCACCCATCAGTGCCCATCACTGCCACCTATCAGTGCCACCTATCAGTGCCACCTATTAGTGCCACTTCTCAGTTCCCACCAGTGCCACCTATCAATGCCCTTCAGTGCCACCCACCAGTGCCACCTCTCAGTGTCACCTCTCAGTGCACACCAGTGCCACCTATCAGTGCCCACCAGTGCCACCTTATTGGTGCCCACCAGTGCAGCCCATTGGTGCCCATCAGTGCAGCCCATCAGTGCAGCCTGTCGGTGCCCATCAGTGCAGCCTCATCAGCGTACATCAATGAAGGAGTAAAATGACCTGTTTGCAAAATTTTATAACAAAATATGAAAAAATATATCATTTTTTTTTAAATTTGGACTTTTTAAATTTTTTAACAAAAAATTAAAACTGCAGAGGTGATCAAATACCACCAAAAGAAAGCTCTATTTGTGGGGAAAGAATTATAAAAATGTAATTTGGGTACAGTGTTGTATGACCACACAATTGTCATTCAAAGTGCGACAACGATGAAAGCTGAAAATTGGTCTGGACAGGAGGGGGTTTAAGTGCCCAGTAAGCAAGTGGTTATACGAAGTATATTGAAAAATAATATTTTCCAGAATATAACTAAATACATTTTTAGATTATTGAATCTTCTGCTATATCTACAGTATATCTTATATTATAGAAAAGTATAGGGCCAGGTTATCTCATAAATAACTGGGTGTAACTCTTTGGTTAAAGAGAATCCTTGTCACTTTGCTTGGCCTCTATGGGGTCGACCATATATTTATGTTAAAGTAGAACTAACTGCATTTTTTTTTAATTTTAGATATTGTAAGGGAGGTTTTTTTGCCATCTGTGCCCCAATGGGGATTTCCCTTTGCTTCCTGTCCCATAGCCAAACAGAAAGTGAGAGAGATAATCCCTCCAAAGTTGGAGAAATTTTGGTTGTCACCAGATCGAGTTTCCCATTGGAAGATTTCCCTTCTATTCCTGTTCTGTTTAAAACCCAACATTTTGAATTTTATTTCTCTTTTAATCTCAATGATAAAGGTAAGTAGATGGGAAGATAGGAAAGGTGTAATGCTATCTCATAAAATCCTTAATCTAATAATAGTGCAATGTGCAACCATATACAAATAAAAAATTAATAATAAGTGGGGAATGAATACTTCATAGTGTACCTTTATCAATTACTAATGTGAACAATTCATGATACCAAAAAACATATGACCAAAATAAATCAATTGCATAAAAAATGTCTGTGAATAATCAAAGTGTGATTTTCCAATATAGCTTTACACACAAAAAAAAAAAAGAAAAAGGAAAAAGTCCAATCACTGTGATTCAGGGCAACAAAAACTTTCCAATGTGCTCCACCATAGATTATGCATATAAAATGCGCACTGTTTGACAGCAGTGAAACTAGACACACATCCAGGGTAATGCGCACTTACATTAAAGTGTGCTATGAGTTAGCACCGACATGTATGGCTTAGGATCAATAAGCACGCCTGTAGAGACAACCACAGCATGCGATCCAAAACAGTAGGAGACCAATAGATCCGGATATGACATCAGTGGGGAGCGGACATGCAGCCTCTATGCATTTTGTGTTATACACGTCATCAGGAAGCCTGCCTGTCGCCATTATCTTGTAGCCTTATATAATTGCCAGACCACTGTTCTTAATTTTTATGAACAGACTACTGACTGGAATGGTATCAGCTGATTGGAGAAAAGACAATGTAGCACCAATATTTAGAAAAGGGCCAAGTTACATCCCTGGGAATTACAGACCAGTTAGCCAACATCAATTGTATTCAAGCTCTTAGAGGGGATGATGAGGGACTATATACAAAATTTTAGTAATGATAACGGTATCATTAGCAGTAATCAGCATAGATTCATGAAGAATCGTTCTTGCCAAACCAATCTATTAGCCTTATATGAGGAGGTATGCGGCCATCTAGATAAAGGAAGGCCGTAGACGTGGTGTATAGGGATGAGCTTCGTGTTCGAGTCGAACGTACGTTCGACTCGAACATTGGCTGTTCGGCCGTTCGGCGAATTCCGAACGTTTTGGCCGTTCGCGTCAAAATTCGAGTGACGCGCGCGGACCACAATGCACTGCGTTGGCGCAGTGCATTGCTGCCCGATGATTGGCCAAGCATGCACTGTGACCCCGCATGCTTGGCCAATCGCAGCGCCGGCAGCGAGGAGAGCCATGATTGGCCACAGGCATCCTGCCTGTGGCCAATCATAGCTCAGGCTGTGTAGTGCACGCCCCACACTATATAAGGCCGCCTTTAAGGCGGCCTCCTGTAGTGTGTTACTTTGCATCTGAAGCAGTGGGTGTTCTGTGTACCTTCAACACAGTACACACCAATCGTTTTTGGCTGATTTCCTATCTTGCTGCTGTGTAGTGGTTGTTGTCTGTGCCCTGACTGCAGTATACACCACTATATTCACCTCACCTATATAGCTAGTGATCTAGCTTTAACCACTTAACAACTGCCCATTGCCGATTAACGGCTTCAGGGCGGTTGTTTAACTCAGAGAGGCCGTTAATTAACGGCCTCCCAGAACTCTGCTCTCGCGTGCCCCGAGGTGTGCGCACTCGAGAGCATCCGTGACCGCCGGGTCCATAGGACCCGGCGCATCACGGTAAACGGCCGCTCATAGCGGCCGTTTACCACGTGATTGCTCCGTCAAATGACGGAGTGATCACTTGGAAACAAACCGGCGTCATGTTATGACGCCTGTTCCTCCCTCCCCTTTCTGTACCGATCGGTACAGCGGAGGGGAAAGAGATCGTGTCAGCAGCGATGTGGGCTGCATCTGCAGTGCCCACATCGCTGCTCACCGAATTTAACCCCTCAATTCCCTGCCAATACTCTGCAATACCAGTGCATACTCTGCAGTACCCTGCCATTACTCTGCAGTACCCCGCCATTACTCTGCAGTACCCCGCCATTACTCTGCAGTGCAGTACCCCGCCATTACTCTGCAGTGCAGTACCCTGCCATTACTCTGCAGTGCAGTACCCTGCCATTACTCTGCAGTACCCCGCCATTACTCTGCAGTACCCCGCCATTACTCTGCAGTGCAGTACCCCGCCATTACTCTGCAGTGCAGTACCCTGCCATTACTCTGCAGTACCCCCCATTACTCTGCAGTAACCCCCATTACTCTGCAGTACCCCCCAATACTCTGCAGTACCCGCCATTACTCTGCAGTACCCCCAATACTCTGCAGTACCCTGCTATTACTCTGTAGTACCCCGCCAATACCCCGCCAATACTCTGTAATACCCTGCCATAAATTGCCATACCCAGCCATACTCAGAGATACCCAGCCATACTCGGTGATACCCTGAAATACCCAGCCATAGACGCCCCCCACCCCTCACCGCCCTCCGGTGCTTCTACCAACTCGCCAGTACGATCAAAGCCAGAATCTTTTTTTTATTTTTTATTTCAGGCTTCCCAGCCTAGAGGTGAGATGTGGGGTCATATTGACCCCCCAGATTTCACTGTAAAGAGGACCTGTCACCCCATATTCCTATTACAAGGGATGTTTACATTTCTTGTAATAGGAATAAAAGTGATCAAAAATATATTTTTGGGAAAAAAAATGTCAAACTAAAATAAATAAAGTAAAATGAACAATAAAAAAATAAAATAAAAATTAAAGCGCCCATGTCCCCATGTGCTCGCATGTGCCACACATGTGAGGTATCGCCGAGAATGTTAGAGCGAGAGCAATAATTCTAGTCCTAGACCTCCTCTGCAACTCAAAACATGTAACCAGTAAAAAAATATTTAAAGCGTCGCCTATGGGGATTTTTTAACCAGTTGCCGACCGCCGCACGCCGATGTACGTCGGTACAATGGCACGGGCAGGCATAAGGACATACATGTACGTCCCTTGCCTCCCGCGGGTCGGGGGCCCGATCGGGCCCCCGCCCGGTGCCTGCGGCGGTCGGTATTCGTTCGGGAGCGATCCCGGACGAGGGGACGGCCATTCATTCATGGCCACCCCCTCGCGATCGCTCCCGACGAATAGAAATCCCCGGTGACATCACTTCCTCTCCTGTAATGTAAACACAGGAGAGGAAGTGATGTATTCTCTCCTCCGTGTCGGTATTTTTCGTTCCGACACGGAGGAGAGCGGATCAGTAAGTTGCACCAACACTCACACACACAGTAGAACATGCCAGGCACACTCACACCCCCCCTTTACCCCCCGATCACCCCCCCAATTACCCCTGCCCCCCAGTCACAGTGACACCAATGTCATTTTTTTTTTTTTTTTTTTTTGCATTGGTGTCATTTGTGACTGTAATAACTGTTAGGGCAGTTAGAGTTAGCCCCCTTTAGTTCTAATGTACCCCCCTAACCCCCCCAATAAAGGTTTAACCCCGTGATCACCCCCCGTCGCCAGTGTCACTAAGGCTGGGTTCACATTGCAGCGGTTTATGAGAACGAATGTGATTCGCACCGCACTGCAGTGCAAATCACATCCGATCTCTGTGCGATTCGAGTTCTGCCATTCGCCGCACCCGCCGCACCCGCCACACCCGCCGCACCCGCCGCAAATTCGCACGGGACCCTTTTTTTGGCCCGCAGCAGAATCGGATCGCATGGGTGTTCACACCATGCGATCCGAGTTTGCAGATCGCACTGCGATATGCGAACTGATCTGGGGGTGTCAGTAACATTTCACTGACACTCCCAGCAGTTCGCATAGGGCAGTGTGAACTGCCGCCGGGAGGCATGCGATGCGGAAACCCGCCGCGGATTCGCGGCGTTTCCGCATCGCTCCAGTGTGAACCCAGCCTAATAAGCGATCATTTTTCTGATCGCCGTATTAGTGTCACAGGTGACGCTAGTTAGGCAGGTAGGTATTTAGGTTCGCCGCAGCTTTTTATAGCGCCAGGGACCCCCATATACTACCGCATAAAGCCCCCTGATTGCCCCCTAGTTAACCCTTTCACCAGTGATCACCATATAACTGTTACAGGTGACGCTGGTTGGTTAGTTATTTTTTTATAGTTTCAGGGCACCCGCCATTTATTACCTAATAAAGGTTTAACCCCCTGATCACCCGGCGGGTGTCATTTGTGACTAATAACTGTTAGGGCAGTTAGGGTTAGCCCCCTTTAGTTCTAAGGTACCCCCCTAACCCCCCCAATAAAGGTTTAACCCCGTGATCACCCCCCGTCGCCAGTGTCACTAAGGCTGGGTTCACATTGCAGCGGTTTATGAGAACGGATGTGATTCGCACCGCACTGCAGTGCAAATCACATCCGATCTCTGTGCGATTCGAGTTCAGCCATTCGCCGCACCCGCCGCAAATTCGCACGGGACCCTTTTTTTGGCCCGCAGCAGAATCGGATCGCATGGGTGTTCACACCATGCGATCCGAGTTTGCAGATCGCACTGCGATATGCGAACTGATCTGGGGGTGTCAGTAACATTTCACTGACACTCCCAGCAGTTCGCATAGGGCAGTGTGAACTGCCGCCGGGAGGCATGCGATGCGGGAACCCGCCGCGCATTCGTGGCGTTCCCGCATCGCTCCAGTGTGAACCCAGCCTAATAAGCGATCGTTTTTCTGATCGCTGTATTAGTGTCACAGGTGACGCTAGTTAGGCAGGTAGGTATTTAGGTTCGCTGCAGCTTTTTATAGCGCCAGGGACCCCCATATACTACCGCATAAAGCCCCCTAATTGCCCCCTAGTTAACCCTTTCACCAGTGATCACCATATAACTGTTACAGGTGACGCTGGTTGGTTAGTTATTTTTTTATAGTTTCAGGGCACCCGCCATTTATTACCTAGTCTCACTAGTGTACCCCTAAATTTAGGGGTGTCTACTTTCCAAAATGGGGTCATTTGGGGGGGGTTTGTGCCATCTTGGCATTTTATGGCCTTCAAAACTGTAACGCCCTTAGAAAGCCTGAAGGCGGTGCTTGGTTTTCGGGGCCCCGTACGCGGCTAGGCTCCCAAAAAGTCCCACATATGTGGTATCCCCATACTCAGGAGAAGCAGCAGAATTTATTTTGGGGTGTCATTTCACATATGCCCATGGCATGCGTGAGCAATATATCATTTAGTGACAACTTTGTGAAAAAAAAAAAAAAAAAAAAAAGTTTGTAATTTTCCCGCAACTTGTGGCAAAATATAAAATATTCCATGGACTCAACATGCCTCTCAGCAAATAGCTTGGGGTGTCTACTTTCTAAAATGGGGTCATTTGTGGGGGTTTTGTGCCATCTTGGCATTTTATGGCCTTCAAAACTGTAATAGGTAGTGAGGAGTGAAATCAAAAAATTACGCCCTTAGAAAGCCTGAAGGCGGTGCTTGGTTTTCGGGGCCCCGTACGCGGCTAGGCTCCCAAAAAGTCCCACATATGTGGTATCCCCGTACTCAGGAGAAGCAGCAGAATTTATTTTGGGGTGTCATTTCACATATGCCCATGGCATGCATGAGCAATATATCATTTAGTGACAACTTTGTTAAAAAAAAAATAAAAAAAAAAAAGTTTGTAATTTTCCCGCAACTTGTGGCAAAATATAAAATATTCCATGAACTCAACATGCCTCTCAGCAAATAGCTTGGGGTGTCTACTTTCTAAAATGGGGTCATTTGTGGGGGTTTTGTGCCATCTTGGCATTTTATGGCCTTCAAAACTGTAATAGGTAGTGAGAAGTGAACTCAAAAATTTACGCCCTTAGAAAGCCTGAAGGCGGTGCTTGGTTTTCGGGGCCCCGTACGCGGCTAGGCTCCCAAAAAGTCCCACATATGTGGTATCCCCATACTCAGGAGAAGCAGCAGAATTTATTTTGGGGTGTCATTTCACATACGCCCATAGCATGTGTGAGCAATATATCATTTAGTGACAACTTTGTGTAAAAAAAAAAAAAAATTTTTTTTTTTGTCATTATTCAATCGCTTGAGGCAAAAAAATAAAATATTCAATGGGCTCAACATGCCTCTTATCAATTTCCTTAGGGGGTCTACTTTCCAAAATGGGGTCATTTGGGGGGGTTTTGTACTGCCCTGCCATTTTAGCACCTCAAGAAATGAGATAGGCAGTCGTAAACTAAAAGCTGCGTAAATTCCAGAAAACGTACCTTAGTTTGTAGATGTGACAACTTTTGCGCAAACCAATAAATATACAATTATTGACTTTTTTTTTACCAAAGACATGTGGCTGAATACATTTTGGCCTAAATGTATGACTAAAATTGAGTTTATTGGATTTTTCTAATAACAAAAAGTAGAAAATATCATTTTTTTTCAAAATTTGCGGTCTTTTTACGTTTATATCGCAAAAAATAAAAATCGCAGAGGCAATCAAATACCATCAAAAGAAAGCTCTATTTGTGGGAAGAAAAGGACGCAAATTTTGTTTGGGTACAACATTGCATGACCGCGCAATTACCAGTTAAAGCAGCGCAGTGCCAAAGTGTAAAAAGACCTCTGGTCATTTACCAGCAAAATGGTCCGGTCTGAAAGTGGTTAAGTAGCGACGTTTGGCGCCATTCCACGGGCATGTGCAATTTTGAAGAGTGACATGTTTGATATCTATTTACTCAGCATAACTTCATCTTTCACTTTATGCAAACATTGGGCTAACAAGTGGTTAATAATAGAGCTTGCAGTCAGTAGTGTTAGGAGATAGTGCGTGCTGTCTGCGTGCTCTGTACCCAGTACATACCGCTATAATATAGGGCAGGCCCCTACTTTCAAACATCCAACTTACAAACATCTCCTACTTGCAAACGCAAGGAGAGAGCAGCAAGTGAGATGAAAAAAGATGGACGACAAAACAAATTATACAGGGGTGATAACCCTTCCCTATGTTTTCCAAAAAGCTTAAAGATAGTTTTTTTGACTGGAGCTACACTTTAAAAATGTACCGGTTGAAAATGACAAACAGATTCAACTTAACACAACAAACCTACACAGTCCCTGTCTTGTTTGCACCGCCTGTATACTGCTGTTCTGAGTATATAGGGCCTGGGGGCCACACGCATTTCCTTTTTTTAATATGGGTACGGGGTTCCCCTTAATATGCGTACAAGACCCAAATAGGCTGGTAATGGGCAGGGAGGGCTACCCATGCCATGTTTCTCAATGATTTTCAACCATATTGCAGGAACCAGATATAACATTAAAACCGCAAGCAGTTTTAAATGGTGTTATTTCCGTTTAATGTCATTTTGTGCAGGGACTGTTCTAAACACGGGAAACACGTGGCACTTCACAGGCATACTACAGACACCCCGCAGGCACCATATTTAAAGGAATATTTCACTTTTTTTTTTTCACTTTAATCGTCATTAAAATCAGTGCTCCCGCCAAAACGGTAGTTTTTAAAACTTTTTTTTGCAGTGACCCATGTCCCCTGAGGCAGGAGGCAGGTCGCCAAACCCTTTTTAGGACACTATCTTGCATATTAGCCGTTAAAATGAGCACTTTCCAATTCGAACGTTCGAGTCCCATAGACTTCAATGGGGTTCTAACGTTCGTACCGAACGCGGTGGGTCGTTCGCAAGTTCTGGTGCGAACCGAACCGGGGGGTGTTCGGCTCATCCCTAGTGGTGTATCAGGATTTTGCACAAGTATTTGATACAGTTCCCCATAAACGTTTACTGTACAAAGTAAGGTCCGTTGGCATGGACCATAGGGTGAGTACATGGATTGAAAACTGGCTACAGGGACAAGTTCAGAGGGTGGTGATAAATGGGGAGTACTCGGAATGGTCAGGGGTGGGTAGTGGGGTCCCTCAGGGTTCTGTCCTGGGACCAATCCTATTTAATTTATTCATAAACGACCTGGAGGGTGTGGTAAACAGTTCAATCTCTGTATTTGCGGACGATACTAAGCTAAGCAGGGCAATAACTTCTCCGCATGATGTGGAAACATTGCAAGAAGATCTGAACAAATAAATGGGGTGGGCAACTACATGGCAAAAAAGGTTTACTGTAGACAAATGTAAAATAATGCATTTGGGTGGCAAAAATATGAATGCAATCTACTCACTGAGGGCAGAACCTCTGGGGGAATCTAAAATGGAAAAGGACCTGGGGGTCTTAGTAGATGAGTCTCAGCAATGGCATGCAATGCCAAGCTGCTGCAAGCAAAGCAAACAGAATATTGGCATGCATTAAAAAGGGGATTAACTCCAGAGATAAAACAATAATTCTCCCACTCTACAAGACTCTGGTCCAGCCTCACCTGGAGTATGCTGTCCAGTTCTGGGCACCAGTCCTCAGGAAGGATGTACTGGAACTAGAGAGAGTCCAGAGAAGGGCAACACAACGAATAAAGGGACTGGATGACATTAGTTATGATAAAAGGTTTACGAGCACTGAACTTATTCTCTCGAGAAGAGACGCTTGAGAGGGGATAAGATTTCAATGTACAGATACCATACAGGTGACCTCATCAAAATTTTCCATGAAAGGGAATATAATAAGACACACAGCCGTTCACTAAAACTAGAAGAAAATAGGTTTAACCTTAAACTGCGTAGAGGGTTCTTTACTGTAAGAGTGGTTAGGATGTGGAATTATCTTCCACAAGCAGTGGTTTCAGCGGGGAGCATTGATAATTTCAATAATTGGCTAAAATTTTGTTGATGGCCAACTAGTCATCCGAGCATTTCCAGAAATTGCGGTATTACAAAAATCTAGTTATATCAAGTGCTGCCATACATGTCAGTGCCCACCCATACAATTTAATTGTACTTATTAAATTATTGTAAATGTTTACATATGAAATTGTATGGGTGTGCATTGACATGTATGGCAGCACTTGGTATAACTGGATTTTTGTAATACCGCGATTTTCAGAAATTCATGGATGATTATCTGCCCATTAACAACATTTTAGCCAATGATATCCAATAGTGGGTATATAAGGCTACAAGACAATGCCGACGGGCAGGCTTCCTGATGATGTGTATAACATGAATTGCATAGAGGCTGCATGTCCGCTCCCCACTGATATCAAATACAGATTTGCTAGTTCCCTACTCCGCTGTTTTGGAATGCCCGCTGCAGTTGTCTCCATAGGTGTGCTTATTAATCCTAAGCCATACATGTCGGTGCTAACTCATAGCACACTCTAATGTAAGTGCGCATTACCCTGGATGTGTGTCTAGTTTCACTGCTGTCAAACATGTCTGCGCAATGATTGTCATATATTTCTTCTTCCGAGTTATTGACGATTGACATTAGAGTGAAGAAATCGTTTTTCACCTTTATTGCTAAAAGAGGAAAACCCCATACTCACCTAGTTTTTTGTAATAACGGTTCGGTGAGTGTGCATTTTATATGCATAATCTATGGTGGAGCACATTTGAATGTTTTTGTTGCCCTAATTCACGGTGATTGGACTTTTTTTTCCTTTTTTTTGTGTGAAGCTATATTGGAAAATCACACTTTGATTTTTCACAGAAATGTATTATGCAATTGATTTTATTTTGGTCATATGTTTTCTGGTACCATGATGAATTGTTCACCTTATTAATTGATAAAAGTGCACTATGAAGTTTTCATTCCCCACTTATTTTTTATCTACCCATTTGTCTATTGGAGTGGTTTATCCACTCTTAACGGGCAGCTTTACTCATATGGTGTGATTTTTGATTCACTATAGTCCTGGTGCCATCACTTGTCACCCTACATTCTCACATAAAGGTCAACAGGACAAATAGAAAGATTGAATTTGCCTAATGGAAACACAGACAACAGCAAAAACTTGGCAGGTGTTCTAATTCCTCTTCACTTTATCCACAAATTTTTTGGGCCTTTAATTGCACTTTGCACTGGTTCGTGTTCATCTATGAGGAGTAGAAGACACACAAAGACTAGGGAAGTGAAGCCTGTGAGAGGATGACTCTGTGTATGTGGCCATACCTGTTGTATTCAGCTGAAATAAACACTGAAACAACCCTCTATGGTTTTAAAAATGACAATAAGGAACTCTGCTTAACCTAGGTACTGGATTAAATTGAACTATTTCCAGCATGCACTATATGGGCTACAGCCCTGCCTTGTTCCATAAAAAATAAATATGTTGTTTACACTGATATATGTGCAAAAATGTGCTGAAGGGCTTAAATGCCTGTAAGAAAGTATAACTTTAATTACTCCAGAACACACTCAATTTACAATTTTATATACAGAATGCACGTAACCCATGATATGCACAGAAAGAATAATTTTATCCCACTTTGACTAATATTTCAGAGATAAAATATATTGTTGAAAGAGGACCCCCCCCCCCCCCCACCCCTTTTGTAGATAACTGTATGAAGATGACCAAAAACATAAACAAGTACACAACCTAAAATAAAAAATAAAAGAAATATCTGCGCTATGATGGACAACAATAACGTACAGCAGCAGAACTATAACTCAGATAGTAGGCACATTAGCAAAAATATAACAGAAAAGTGCAGCGCAATAAATTGATAAATGTGTGTGTACCACAAAATATTAAAGTGCAAAGAATATCCATGGTGTAAACCATAAATCATGAAAATCAATAAAAACAGTCAGTAAAGTGCACAACAGCAATTGATTAAACAAATATCCAATGTATCAATAAGGCAAAAATGCAAATGTCCGTATTAAGGCTAATCATGACTTGAATTCATAAACAAAATCCTGGTTCGCTGTGAAGCAAATTATTCATAGATAGTGGAACATGAGATAGACTTGACCACATGAGACCACCACCACAGATAGACAGGAGGCTTACCAGAAAGCCAGTAACCGCCCTTATTCAGGGGGGGGGGTCATACAAGGCTTGTTGGATCTAAGATTCTGTTGAAGATGTGTCCTGATAACTAGAGCCTGGAGAGATGTCCCAATGTATCGGGCCTTCGCCACTGGATGGTTCCCACAGGTAACTTTGTTAGTATCTTTAGGCTGCTGCTATGTCTCCAGAGGTCTACTGAACCTGTTGCAACATGGCAGTTATCAGGACACATCTTCAGCAGGATCTTAGATTCAACAAGCCTTGTATGACCCCCCTGAATAAGGGCAGTCACTGGCTTTCTGGTAAGCCTCCTGTCTATCTGTGGTGGTGGTCTCACGTGGTCAAGTCTTTCTCACGTCCCTCTATGAATGATTCACTTCACAGCGCACCAGGATTTTGTTTATGAATTCAAGTCCCTTATTAACCTTAATACGGACATTTGCATTTTTGCACTATTAATACACTGGTTATTTGTTTAATCAATTTCTGTTGTGCACTTTACAGAATGTTTTTATTGATTTTCATGATTTATGTTTTACACCAGTGGTCATCAACCCTGTCCTCAAGGCCCACTAACAGGCCAGGTTTGCAAGATAACTGAAATACATCACAGGTGATATCCTTTGCTGCTCAGTGATTGCAGTATTCTAGTCTGCATCTCCCCAAGGTAATACATAAAACCTGGCCTGTTAGTGGGCCCTGAGGACAGGATTGATGACCACTGGTTTACACCATGGATATTCTTTGCACTTTAATATTTTGGAGTACACAGACATTTATCAATTTTGCTGCATTTTCTGTTATATAAGTACACATTCCTACCTTCATGCTGTATCTCCTTCTTCCTTTTCATGGGGCCCTCTCCTTTTTTTTCTTTCCTTCCTTTAGCCTACTAATTAAGGGGAGTTAATTGGTCACAGGTGCTTGAGGTCTATATAACTTTCTGTAGAACTCATTTTGAGCCTGCTCATCGTTGAGTTTGTTGGAACTTAGACCAAGTGGAACTGGACTATGTGGTGAGTTAAAAACCAGAGTTTGTGGAACAGGACTAAATGGTGAGTTAAAAACCAGAGTTAGTGGAACTGGACTAAGTGGTGAGTAAAAAAACAGAGTTGAAAACAGGAGGTTATAACATGGGTCAAAGTACCTGTGTAGTGTGAGTGTGTACCTGTGTATTGTAAGTACATGAGTGCTGCGAGTGCATGTGGGCTGTATTGAGTATTAGTGTCAAGTAGTACCTGTGTATTGTGAGTATTGAGTAGTGTGTGTGGATCGTTAGTACTTGTATACTACGTGTATTGTGTATACATGTGTATTGTGTATATGCGTGTATTGTGTGTGCACGTGGGTCTGCGAGTGCACATGGGTCCACGAGCGTTCGGGGGGTCTGCGAGCGCACGGGGGTCCGAAATTGCATGTGAGTCTGCGAGTATCTGTGTATTGTCTTGTTGGGTACCTGTGTATTGTCTTGTTGAGTATTAGTGTTACAGGGTATAATCCCCAATCCTCAATAAATTAGTAGGTGCGATGCCCGGTGGGTGTGGAGATGCGACTAGGTGTACATCTTGCAGCCTGCATGCATTCCTTGATCATCCAGTTGAGAGTGAATACTGCTGTGCACAATGTAAGCACATTGTTTCCCTGGAAGCCCAGGTTCTGAATCTGGGGAAGCAACTGTCAGCACCGAGAAAACCCTCCATACTTAAGGAGAGCTGGGAATGCACCCAGCAGGTGCCGGCAGGGGCCAGCACAGAGGCGGGTGAAGACAAAGAGGTTCAGGCACCAGAAAAGAGTAGATGGGTGACAGTAAGGAAGGGTAGAGGGGGAAATGCCAGAGAGGCCAATCCAGGGCTGGAGCATCCCAATAAGTATGCTCCATTGAGTGACACTGGTAAAACCAGTCAGGGACCAGCACTGCTGGAGCTGAGGGACTCTCTTAGCTGCTGAGGGAAGAACTCCTCCAGTGAAAGTGGGGGGAAGCGAAGGGAAAGGAAAGACAGATTCTGGTGGTAAGGGACTCAATTCCTAGAAGGACGGAGAGGGCAATCTGTAACAAAGACCTGAAGTGCTGAACTGTATGTTGTCTACTGGGCGCTTGGGTTCGGCACATCACAGATCTGTTGGACAGATTACTGGGAGGGGCTGCAGAAGACTCGGCTGTCATGGTGCACGTTGGCAGTAAGTAAGCAAAGTAAGAGGCAGATGGAGTGTCCTAAAGAACGATTTTAGGGACTTAAGAGCTAAATTTAGGAAATGGACCTCCAAGGTAGTATTCTCGGGAATACTACCGGTACCTTGAGCCACACCAGAAAGGCAGAGGGAGATTAGGGAAGTAAACAAGTGGCTGAGAAGCTGGTGTAGTAGGGAGGGGTTTGGGTTCCTGGAGGACTGGACCGACTTCTCAGTCGGTCACCAGTACTATAGGAGGGACAGATTGCACCTAAATGAGGAGGGTACAGATCAGCTGGGAGTAAAGATGGGCAAAAAGTTAGAGGGGTGTTTTAAACTAGGTGATGGGGTTTAGAGGTAGAGATAGTCAGCGCTGAACATTTTCCAGAGGGTAGTATTGGGGGTATTAGTGGTAGGTTGACTGAACCACATAAACCCAAGGTAAGTATAGTAGCAAGTCCTAGTTGCAATCTCGGAACGCCCAATAAGAGGATAGTATGCAACCGCTCTAGACTATGTGGCATGTTCACCAATGCCAGGAGCCTGGCAGACAAGATGGGTCAACTAGAAATACCGTTGTACGAGGAGGATTTGGATTTTGTGGGAATTTCAGAGACCTGGATCAACAGCTCTCATGATTGGCTGGCAACCATTCAAGGGTATACCCTTTATCACAGGTAGAGAGAGGGTAAAAAAGGGGGAGGGGTATGCCTATATATCAAGAATAATGTACAAGTGAATGTGAGAGATTACACCACAAAGGGAGCTAGGGAGGAGGTAGAATCCCTATGGGTAGAGCTCCAAAAGGGATGAAGCTAAGGGGAAAATTATACTGGGAGTATGCTAAAGGCCCCCTAACCTGAGGGAGGAGGGGGAGACAGATCTCCTATCACAATTTGGATTAGCAGCAAGGATGGGAAGTATTATCATAATGGGGGGATTTTAATTATCCAGACATAGACTGGGCGGAGGAGACCACACATTCGTCTAAGGCTCAGCTGGGTCCTAAATGTCTTGCAGGACAATTTCATGCGTCAGATGGTGGACGCACCAACTATAAATAAAGCGTTACTGGATCTACTGATTACCAACAATACAGACCTGATCACGGATGTGGAAATACAAGGCAATTTAGGAAACAGTGATCACTGGTCAATTGGCTTCAGTATAAATCACACAAATAGGAAACATAAGGGGAATACAAAGACACTGAATTTCAAAAGAGCCAACTTCCCTAAACTACGAACCTTGCTAGAAGATATAAATTGGGATAAAATGTTAAGAAAAAAAGAACACGGAGGAAAGATGGGGTTGCTTTAAGAGCATATTAAATAAGGGCATTAGCCAATGCATCCCATTGGTATTACATTTAAAAGAGCGAACAAAAGTCCTGGATGGCTTATCTCCAATGTAAAAATGCATATAAAAGAAAGGAGAAAAAAAATACAAGGTTGAGGGATCATCATCAGCATTCAGACTTTATAAAGAATGCAACAAGAAATGTAAGGGCGCAATTAGGGCGGCTAACTCGAAAGACACATAGCGGTGGAAAGCAAACAAAATCCCAAGAAATTCTTTAAGTATGTAAACAGTAAAAAAGGAGGACAGACCATATTGGCGCCACAAAGAATGAGGAAGGACATCTGATTACAAAGGATGGGGAGATGGTGAATGTATTGAATTTATTCTTATCCTCAGTCTTCACGAGGGAATCAGTTACCAAAACTGCAGTGTTTATCCTCATGACACATCACAGGAAGCACCTCCATGGTTAACAGAGGATAGAATTAAAATTAAACTTGGGAAACTTAACATTAATAAATCACCGGGACCAGATGGCTTGCACTCGAAGGTACTTAGGGAACTCTGTCAAGTAATTGCCAAACCGTTGTTCCTAATTTTTACTGACAGTCTACTGATTGGAATGGTACCAGCTGATTGGAGAAAAGCCAATGTAGCACCAATATTTAAAAAGGGTCCAAATTACATTCCTGGAAATTACAGACCAGTTAGCCTAACATCAATAGTGTGCAAGCTCTTGGAGAGGAGGATGAGGGACTATATACAAAATTTTAGTAATGACAACAGTATCATTAGCAGTAATCAGCATGGATTCATGAAGAATCGTTCTTGCTGAACCAATCTATTAGCCTTCTATGAGGAGGTGAGCTGCCATCTAGATAAAGAAAAGCCCATAGACGTGGTGTATCTGTATTTTGCACAAGCATTTGACATTTCCCCATAAACGTTTACTGTACAAAATATTGGCATGGACCATAGGGTGATTACATGGATTGAAAACTGGCTACAAGTTCAGAGGGTGATGATAAATGGGGAGTACTTGGAATGGTCAGGGGTGGGTAGTGCGCTCCCCCAGGGTTCTATGCTGGGATCAATCCTATTTAATTTGTTCATAAACGACCTGGAGGAATGGGGTAAACAGTTATATCTCCGTATTTGTGGACGATACTAAGCTAAGCAGAGCAATAACTTCACCGCAGGATGTGGAAACCTTGCAAAAAGATCTGAAAAAATAAATGGGGTGGGCAACTACATGTCAAGTGAGGTTTAATGTAGAAAAATTTTAAATAATGCATTTGGGTGGCAAAAATATGAATGCAATCTATACACTGGGGGGAGTAGATGATAGGCTCAGCATTGGCATGCAATGCCAAGCTGCTGCTAACAAAGCTAACAGATTATTGGCATGCATTAAAAAGGGGATCAACTCCAGAGATAAAACAATGATTCTCCCGTTCTACAAGACTCTGGTCTGGCCGCACCTAGAGTCTGCTGTCCAGTTCTGGACACCAGTCTTCAGGAAGGATGTACTGGAAATGGAGCGAGTAAAAAGAAGGGCAACAAAGCTAATAAAAGGTCTGGAGGACATTAGTTATGATTAAAGGTCACGAGCACTGAACTTATCCTCTCTGGAGAAGAGATGCTTGCGAGGGGATATGATTTAAATTTACAAATACTGTATTGGTATTATAAACTTTTTTGCAGAAGGGATTTTAACAAGAAGTGTGGCCACTCATTAAAATTAGAAGAAAGAGGTTTAACCTTAAACTACATAGAGGGTTCTTTACTGTAAGAGGGGCAAGGATGTGGAATTCCCTTCCACAGGCAGTGGTATCAGCGGGGCGCATCAATAGTTTCAAGAAAGTATTAGATAAGCACCTCAACAACCACAATATACAGGGATATACAATGTAATACTGACATTATA
Source organism: Lithobates pipiens (assembly GCF_037356315.1). Classification (NCBI taxonomy): domain Eukaryota; kingdom Metazoa; phylum Chordata; class Amphibia; order Anura; family Ranidae; genus Lithobates; species Lithobates pipiens. The sequence goes on along the minus strand of NW_027507903.1, from coordinate 97,309,323 downwards.
ATCACACACATAGGTTGGACATGATGGACTTGTGTCTTTTTTTCAACCTCACCTACTATGTAACTATGTAATATAGTCCTACTCTGCATGATATCATGCAGCTTACTCCGCACATACACTGCATATTACATTTATCTTTTTGAAAAAAAAACTTGTCCTGGGGTTTTGGGAGATCTGACAGATTAGGTATGCAATCTTCCTGAAGGTACTGATGATATTGCCTTCCCAGGGGGCATCAGTGTGACCAAGGCTATGTCATAAGTGCCTTCAGGGAAACCAGTGTTTAGAAATAAGAAACATAAGAAAATAAAACACTTATGTAGCACCCTCCTAGGTAGGTGCTAGGATAGTTAGATAGCTGATAAGTTGTGTTTTGACACAGTAGGTAGTGTGGCTGTGATTGTGTGACAGGCAAAAGCATATTCTGCTCACTGTAATCAGTGAAGCTGCAATATGCTAGTTAGGCCTGCTCGGTGTGTACTGCTGCTGCTGCTATGCTGCCTTTGGCTCCATCTGCTTTCCAGGAGTTAGTGGAACATTCTGGATCATAGGTGTGGAGCTATCCAGATAGCAGAATGAATATTGAATGAATATTGATACAGCCCCAGCCTATCCCAGAGAGGCAGGTTCTGAAGGTATGCTAGGAGACTATATTTAATCAGAGAGCACACTGAGTTCTGGGTCTTGTTCCAGAGCGGAGGAGTGCAGTCTGGAAAGGGCACACTGCTCTCCCCAGACACAAGCTGCCATGAGGAGGTCTCAGATGGGAGCACAACAGAGACCCAGGTCCTTAGAAAAAGCTAACTGAGGGAAACTGTCTTCCATAGATCTGTCTGGTTTTCACTGGAGGGCATCACTTGGAAGACTGGAAGGCAGAATCCATCTGTCCTTGGGCCTTGAGATTACAGACATTGCTGGATCTTGGGGATCTTGGCTACCCCTCTGGTGCAAAGTTATAGTCAGCTGTGAGTCTGTTAAAAGGGACACCTGCTGGTGGTCCTGAAGAGCTCTGTCCAAATATTGTCCACTAAGAGAAGGGACTTTGCTCTACAAGTTCTCTTAATACTTAAAGTAGGAAGGAAGATTAAGTCCTCAGTGTTCATAGTTCTTATTCTCTGAGTATCCTAAAACATCGCTTATCCCTATTCAAGTTCTCCAAAAATTAAAACAACATCCCCTAGACTGGTCATTAAAGAAACAAGTGAAAGTGCTGTGTGCACTGGTTGTGGAAAATACTGTGTGCATGGCTGTGGGGCTGAAGTTTGAGAAGAAATGAGCAAAAAAACAGAGGCACCTACATTAGTAGCGCTACACTGTTTTAGTTTACTTTACATCATCATACAGATATATAAGTTGATGTGAATTTTTGCAAAGAAGGGAAAAGGTCCACCTTAAGGGAAAGAGTGTTGTCATGAACAGTCCGGTGCCTTCCTTGCGATAATACAACTCTCTGCTGATTATGTCAGAAACTACTTGACATCTAGGTGTTAATTTCTATCTTTAGCCCTTATTGACTCCTTTCAAATTCTTATTTGGGAACATCTGTCTACTATTGAATTAAAAGCATATCCGTAAAATTTTGAAGTCACATCTCAACTTTTGATAAGATAATCCACTTTTACATTAATGTTACAGCTCATGTATTATCTCCCCATTCAATGTTATCTTTACAAGGACAAAAATGCTTACTATATTATATTTGTCAGAGCAGTATCTCAACTTGTCAGATTTTAGTTTACTATAGTCAGATCAGTGAGCGATCATTCCCGTATGCAGAGGCGGCTCTAGGCTTTGTGAGGCCTTAGGCAAAACTAAGACATGAGGCCCCACTCATGCCCATAATAGGAAAAATAATGAAAGTGATTGATAAAAATGAATTAGTAGGGTACAGTATAAAGGAAGGGTAGGTGGACAGTACACAGGTCAGGAGGGTAGGTGGACACAACACGGGGGTAGGAGGATACAGTAAAGGGGGAGCAGGAGGGCACAGTACAGGGGGTAGGTAAGTGGACACAGTACAGGGGCAGTAATGAATGTAACAGATATGGTCTCCTCAATCAGAGCTGCTCAGGGAAGCTGCTCTCACAGATCCCACCTATTCTGGCAGGCTGTCACTTAGCTAAATCAATAGTAAGATGCTCTGCCTCTGGGTTCTTTCTTAGCCCCTGAAAGAATGGGAGTCAGGATGGAGCTGGGAACCATAGAGTAAGGGAGTAGGGGGAGGGTTGAAAAAGGGTGTAGTGGGTAGGAGATGGAGATTGGGTAGAGGAGAACTGGAGTGGTCAGGGGAGAAAGAAAGAAAGAAAGAAAGAATACAAATAATAAAATGAAAGCAAGAAAAAGAGGATGAAGGGAGAAAGAAAGAAAGAAAGAAAAAAAGATGAAGGGAGAAAGAGAGAAAGAAAAAAAGAGCGAAAGAAAGAAATATGGATAAAGAAAGAGAGAGAAAGAAATATGGATGAAGAAAGAAAGAGAGAAATATAAATAGATAAAGGGAGAAAGTTAGATTAAAAAAAAAGAAAATTAGATAAAGGAAGAGAGAAAGACATATAGATAGAGGGAGAGAGAAAGAAAGATAGATAGAGGGAGGGAGAAAGAAGAAAGAAAGAAGGAAAGAAAGAGAGAGAGAAATGTAGATAAAGAAAGAAAGATAGAGGGATAGAGAAAGATAGATAGAGGTAGAAAGAAAGATAGATAGAAAAAAGATAGATAGATAGATAGATAGATAGATAGATAGATAGATAGATAGATAGATAGATAGATAGATGGATGGATAAAGATAGACAGAGAGAGAGATAGATAGAGAAAGAAAGATAGATAAAAAAGAAAGATAGAGGGAGAGAGAAAGATAGATAGATAGATAGATAGATAGATAGATAGATAGATAGATAGATAGATAGATAGATAGATAGATAGATAGATAGATAAAAAGAAATAGATAGATGGATAGAAAGATAGAGAGAGAGAGAGATAGAAAAAAAATAAAGATAGAGGGAGAGAGATAGATAGATTGATAAAAAGAAATAGATAGATGGATAGAAAGATAGAAAGAGAGATAGATATATAGATAGAGAGATAGAGCTAGATAGATAGATAAATAAAGGGAGAAAGATAGATGGATAGATGGAAAGAAAAGATAGATAGATAAAAATATAGATAGAGGGAGAAAGAAAGATAGATAGAAAAAAAAGATAGATAGATAGAGGGAGAAAGAAAGAAAGAACGATAGAAAAAAAGAAAGATAGAATGATAGATAGATAGAGGGAGAAAGAAAGATAGATAGTTAGAAAAAAAGAAAGATAGATAAAGAAAGAGAGAAAAAAAGATAGATAAAGGGAGAGAGAAAGAAAGATAGAGGTAGAGAGAAAGAAAGAAAAAAAGAAGGAAAGAAAGATAGAGGGAGAGAAAAAGATAGATAGAAAAAAGAGAGAGATAGGGAGAGGGAGAAAGATGGATAGATATATAGATAGATAGAAAAAAAGAAAGAGAGATAGATAGATAAATAAAGGGAGAAAGATAGATGGATAGATGGAAAGAAAAGAAAGATAGATAGATAGATAGATAGATAAAAATATAGATAGAGGGAAGAGAAAGATAGATAGAAAAAAAGATAGATAGATAGAGGGAGAAAGAAAGAAAGAAAGAAAGAACGATAGATAGAAAGAAAGATAGAATGATAGATAGATAGAGGGAGAAAGAAAGATAGATAGAAAAAAAGAAAGTTAGATAGATAGAAAAAAAGAAAGATAGATAGAAAAAAAAGAAAGATAGATAGATAAAGAAAGAGAGAAAAAAGATAGATAAAGGGAGAGAGAAAGAAAGATAGATAGAGGTAGAGAGAAAGAAAAAAAAAAGAAGGAAAGAAAGATGGAGGGAGAGAAAAAGAAAGATAGATAGATAGAAAAGGAGAGAGAGAGAGAGAGAGAGAGAGAGAGAGAGAGAGAGAGAGAGAGAGAGAGAGAGAGAAAGATGGATAGATATATAGATAGAAAAAAAGAAAGAGAGATAGATAGATAGATAGATAGATAGATAGATAGATAGATAGATAGATAGATAGATAGATAGATGGACAGATATATAGAGAAAGAAAGATAGACAGAGAGAGAGATAGATAGAGAAAGAGAGATAGATAAAAAAGAAAGATAGATAGATAGATAAAAAGAAATAGATAGATAGATAGAAGATAGAGGGAGAAAGATAGATAGATGGAAAGAAAAGAAAGATAGATAGATTGATAGATAGATTAAAAAAAACAAAAAAATATATATATTTTTTTTATCAATCTATCTATCTATCTTTCTTTTCTTTCCATCTATCTATCTTTCTCCCTCTATCTATCTATCTATCTATCTATCTATCTATCTATCTATCTATCTATCTATCTATCTATCTATCTATCTATCTATCAATCTATCTATCGGAGGCAGGAGTCACTGGCTGGATGGATGGATCAGACTCCATTTGCTGGGCTTTAGCTTGAATCTTCCCGCCCACATCCCCTTCTCTTAATCAGCAGAACAGTGTATGTTAGGGAGAGTGGGCGGGGCAGACAGAGGAAGAGAGGACAGGAGGAGGGGGAGGAGTAGAAGCAGCTCTACTCTGTGACTGGATGAGCGTGCAGCAGGGGGAGGGGAGAAGTGTCAGAGCTGGCTGTGATACGCCCAGTTCTCAATGAGCTCCGATCACCCGCTGATCTGTCCCGTCTGCGGACGTTTTTTTCTGTGTCACTGGGGGAATCGGCGCTGTGCTGGTGGCGGGGATCTCTGGCGCTAGAAGAGGCGACTCTGCAATAAGGAAAACTAGGCGGCCGCGAGGCCCCCCTGATCGCGGGGCCTAAGGCGACCGCCTAATTTGCCTAATTAGAGAGCCGCCTCTGCCCGTATGCTAATGGTTATTGCAGTTTAATGTTATCATTACCCTTTAACGGTCTTGGATGGTACATGGATATTGGCTTGAGAAATTTTTGTGTGGTCTTTGGCTGAAGAGAGTACAATTTCTTCTGCTTTGAAGCCCAGACCTCCAGGTTTGTGCTCCCTTTTCTTATGCATGTCATTATATAACTTGACCTCAACAAAATTTTTATAAGAGGGTCCGGGGAAAAGGCATCAACCTGCGGTACCAACTTCCATCCTTTTAATATTGCCAATTACTGCTATATTTTCACGAGTCAAAAGTCTCAATGCTAGTAGATGACTAGGTTTTACAATGTCTTAGCAATTTGGTCAAGTCCTGCAATTCAGATTTGTGGTCATCTTATTAATGCTATTATAACTGAATGTTCAGGAGTAGCAACAGGTAGGTAGGATTCCTGTTTATGAGGAGAATGAAGGACTAGCAGACATTTCCATGTGGCCAAACTTTGTCTTTTAAATGATCCATGATCCACTTTGCCTTTTAAAGTAGTAAAACTGCTTCAATATCATATATCATGAATCTTTTCATCTCCCAATGATCACTAATGTGCAAGGTACAATATATATAAAAAAGATATATGCACACAATATTATACATGTTTCGTCTGATACCTTGTAGGCAGTATATTAAATAGCATTCTCCACTTTGCAGCTTGTAGTTGCTCTTGCATTTCTGACAGCTATTGGCATTAGTGCAAAGATCACAGTTTAGTGGACATGATTCACAGGTGTAGGTGTTCCGCTTTGGGTAAAAGCCACGAGGACAGTGCAGCTTGCAGCGGCTGCGGTGAAGAAAGCGTTCTGTCCCATCTTCATCTATTGAATCAAAATAAAGTATTTAATAAACATATAAATTAATTAAAGTATAGTACAGTAAAACCTTGGTTTGAGAGTAACTTGGTTTGAGAGTGCTTTGCAAGACAAGCACAATTTTTTAATAAATTTTGACTTGATATACAAGCAATGTCTTGATATACAAGTAGCATCATGTCACAACTGAGTATAAAAGAAAATAGAGGCCCCTCTAAGTGTAGCAATACACATACATTTAATGAAGGTACATCATTTAGAAACTCACATGGTTGATGATTAAAACAGGCACATCTAAGTATGCAGGCATACTTAAAGCTGTCCACATAAACCATCCTTCTCAACGCCATTGATGTCGTGCCTTCCACGCTGCACTCCACGAGTGCGTCAAGCCTCTCTTTCAGCTCACTGTACTGCAGGGTAGTCTTCTCAGTCACGATTGCAGACTGACATCAGTGAGAACCGGCGGTGCGGGAGATGGTTGATGTGGACCGCTTTACCCTAGATGCCTGCATACTTAGATGTGCCTCTTTAAATCATCAACCATATGAGTTGCTAAATGTTGTACCTTCATTAAATGTAACCATATTGCTACACTTAGAGGCTCCTCTCTTCTCTTTTATACTCTCTAGCTCCTGCTGGATTTTGCTTCTAAATCCCTTGTGAAGGTTTCCATTGGTGGACGGACATTTTATGGTTACATCACATTGCTATAATCATTTTATATGGACTATAGACGGGCTTATGAATAAATGGTTGTGGAATGAATCATTTGAGTTTCCATTATTTCTGATGGGGAAATTCGCTTTGATATACGAGTGCTTTGGATTACAAGCATGTTTCCGGAACTAATTATGCTCGCAATCCAAGGTTTTACTGTATGTCTAAAAATCAAAATGTTTATTTACATTTTTGAATAATAGAGGAGAGTTAAATAGATAAGGGATATTTCTCTTAATTTCCTGACACCCTCATGCATCTACTGAGATGTGCGTATTCACATGCACCGTAATTCAGGGTGCTGTGACACCATGTTATTTTGAAAAAGGGTTCCACCTCCAATTTACATGCCTTTGTAGAACAGGCTGATATTAGGCTTAATGACCACAGTTGAAGGCAGGACATTCAAGTATGCCCCTTTACCTCCCCAATGGGCAGCATTCAGCAGAAGTGATGGTGGATATGACCTCAGGGGGGCATAATATACATATGAATGCCGCCTCTATTTACATATCAATGCAGCTGGTCAGTGGCTAGTTTCCGATTAACGCCACCACTATTTACATCTCAATGCAGGTTATTTACATGTAAACACAGGGTCTGCAGGTGAGGCATCTGTACAATGCAATAGGGCAGAGCTGGGCACTATTAGTAACAGAAGTTCACACTGAGATACCAGGACACGGCACGGGACTAAAACATCAAGGTACAAGGGAATTTAAACTGGGCTAATTGGCAAGTATGAGGCAGCTGCTTTGGGCCCCACAACAATGATGGGGCCAAGGGCAGCTGCCCCTTTTGCCCTGCCTTACAGATAGCCCTGTTGGTGTCCACAATTAGCTCTTCCCTACTTTCCACCGTTTGCAGGTCCTCTGACATCATCATGTACAAAGCAGAGCCCATTGACCTCTACTGAATTTGAGGACATCAAGGGACAATCCACTGCTGTGATGAAGGGGAGAAGGGGAGAGCACCAGCTGCCAGGATATATAGGATTGCTAAAGCTGGTAAGCTTAAATGAGCACTTAACTTTTGAAGTGCAGGACAGGCCCATTGCAAGGGAAGACTATTTCTTTTCGTTGGGATTTCATACTTCCTGCTCTATACAAAAATGTAAAAAATATCTATCTGGAGTAAAATACCATTGTACTTTTTGAATAATTTACAATACATATTCAGATAGCTTTGTTTCAGATTCCAAAGCTTCAAATAATTTGTTGATATTTGTTCAGTTGTGTATGCAGGTGATGCACAGGTGTTACGTGCATTCCCTTGCCAGTGTCCCATTGTTGTCTATTGGGACGTGCAGCTGCAACATGACATACAGGAGTGTGCAGGGGTGGGTTCCCGAGCTCACCCTGTGTGCAGGGCCTTACACCTTGTGATGTTATCATTAGATTTGTAGAATTGTAAACTTCCTACAGAGAAAGCTGCAGGGACATCTGTTAATGTCTGTAAAGTGTAATGGGACAGAGGGAAGTTGGGGAAGGGATTGGCAGAGTTGTGCAGTTTAACAGGAAGGGCTGGCAAAGCTGCTTGGGATATCAGTGCAGAAAAGGCACCGTGTTGCCATTCCAAACAGGAAGTTGAAAGTGTACTGGATTCTGTCAGATGAATGGATATTCATTTATGCCCGCTCCTAGGGGTGTAGATAACGGGAAGACTTGGGGATCCAAAACCCTCTGAAATGTCCATCGTTGATGCCAGTGCAGTCACTGGTTACATTAATTTTGCACAACACAAGTGACTCTCAGCCACCAGGCTACAGCTTCCCTCACGCTGGGTCTTGAAATTCACCATTTGATGATCCCAAAGCCACCATCCAGCCATATTACTTCTGGACATCACTGATTTTCCTGCAATTATCCAGACTGGGCCTACAGGCTGTGCATGGCTGTTGATAATAGCCAAATCATTTGGCTGTACACTAGCACTGCCTAAAACCTCTGTTGTCTCCTCCAGCAGAAGTAGTCCTGCCTTAAGTCATTTACAGTTGAGGTAAACTGCAAGGCATAAGGGAAAATTCTTCAGTCTGCAAATGTTACCGGGATGAGCAGTGTTAGAAGAGAGTTGTGGGCAAACATTTTCGGAAAAGAGGATGGCAAGAGAGGCAGAAATGAGTAGTGTTAGCAGATGGTGGCAAAGAGTACAGAAGTGAAGAGGATAGCAGAGGGTAGGGGTGAAGAGTGCAGGGAGAGGGTTGCAGGAATGAGCAGTATAGGAAGTAGGTGGCAATGGATGCAGAGGTGAGTTTTGATGAAAGAGGGTGGCAAAGGATAAAGTTTTGGAAACAGAGTAGTAGGGGAGGCACAGATGAGCTGTGTTGGAAGAGGAATTCCAGGGTATACACTGGTGCTAGGGGTGCTAGGGGTGCTAGCTCATGGTATCTTGGAAGCTGGGTTTTGGACTGCCGGGAGGCACCAACGTACCCTCTCTACCCGTGGCAACAGAACGATTGCACAGATTACAGAGATAAAAAATATCTACAACCCTGCTTACAGCATTTTAAAGGCATAAAACATGGGGAAATGTGAATTTGTTGCAGAAATGTGAATTTGTTGCAGAGATGTACTAAAAAATGTTTTGTTTTTTTTCTTTTACACTTATTGTATAGCTGTGACTTCAGTAAGAAAATTACGCAACTACCACTGCATGGCAACATGAGTCAGTATTGTGGAACTTTCAAGTGTCAGTATGGGATCAAGATAAGTGCTATCAAGATAAGTACTGCCTATTGAGAAGATAAACTCTAACTACTTTGCCAAAAATTACACAAAATGGTGTAGGTTAACCTGCAGGCTAGGCTCCTATTCTTAATTCTTAATTACACCCCAATGCACCTTGCTAATGTGTACCATGAGTTTTAGGTGGCACATTTTAACAGAGGATCATGCACTTCTTTTGTGCAATTTTGCAAAAAAATTGTGCAAAAACGCACACACATACATAGTGCAATAAATATGATTACATATATTTATGTTTATTTAATAGAAGTACACAAAATAATCTACTACAATTAACAAATCAATGTTCTGTTATATAAAAATAATAATAATAGTATGCTAAATTTCGAATATAAACTTAATAATGAACTCCAGTGAATATGTTAGAAACTGTGATCTTTAAAAAAAAAAAATATATATATATATATATATATATATTTTTTTTTTTTTAGATCACGGTTTGTCACATATTCACTGGAGTTCATTATTAAGTTTATAGTCGAAATTTAGTGCACTTTTATCATTATCTTTATTATTCACTTCATATGTGGTTCCAGAACGCATTTCAGTTTAGTTGCAGCTGTTTTTTATGAATACAGTTAGTCACATTATTTATAGTTTTCAGGTTGTTTTTTACTTATATCAGCGCTTTAGTCATTTATTTCACAAATCTTCTGTATTAGTTATTGAAAAAACTAAGATTATTTTACAATGAGTGAAAGTACTTTCACAGTAAATAACTATTGGCAACAGTCCTTAACTGTATCAAGGCATAAAACAACTTACAGTACCCACATAAGTGAGTACACCCCTCACATTTTTGTAAATGTGTTATTATATCTTTTCATGTGACAACACTGAAGAAATGACACTTTGCTACAATTTAATGAGTATTGAGTGTACAGCTTGTATAACAGTGTAAATTTGCTGTCCCCTCAAAACAACTCAACACACAGCCATTAATGTCTAAACCACCGGCAACAAAAGTGAGTAAACCCCTAAGTGAAAATGTCCAAATTGGGCACAATTAGCGATTTTTTCTCCCCGATCTCATGTGACTCGTTAGTATTACAAGGTCTCAGGTGTGAATGGGGAGCAGGTGTGTTAAATTTAGTGTCATCGCTCTCACTCTCTCATACTGGTCACTGGAAGTTCAACATGGCACCTCATGGCAAAGAGCTCTTTGAGGATCTGAAAAAAAGAATTGTTGCTCTACATAAAGATGGCCTAGGCTATAAGAAGATTGCCAAGACCCTGAAACTGAGTTTCAGCATGGTGGCCAAGACCATACAGCATTTTAACAGGACAGGTTCCACTCAGAAGAGACCTCGCCATGGTCACCCACAGAGTGCATGTGCTCAGTGTCATATCCAGAGGTTGTCTTTGGGAAATAGATGCATGAGTGCTGCCAGCATTGCTGCAGAGGTTGAAGGGGTCAGTGCTCAGACCATACGCTGCACGCTGCATCAAATTGGACTGCAAAGCTGTCCTCCCAGGAGGAAGCCTCTTCCAAAGATGATGCACAAGAAAGCCCGCAAACAGTTTGTTGAAAACAAGCAGACTAAGGGCATGGATTACTGGAACCGTGTCCTGTGGTCTGATGAGACCAAGATAAACTTATTTGGTTCAGATGGTGTCAAGCGTGTGTGGTGGCAACCAGGTGAGGAGTACAAAGACAAGCATGGTGGGAGGGTCATGGTCTGGGGCTGCATGAGTGCTGCCGGCACTGGGGAGCTACAGTTCATTGAGAGAACCATGAATGCCAACATGTACTGTGACATACTGAAGCAGAGCACAATCCCCTCCCTTTGGAGACTGGGACACAGGGCAGTATTCCAACATGATAACAACCCCAAACACATCTCCAATATGACCACCACTTTGCTAAAGAAGCTGAGGGTAAAGGTGATGGACTGGCCAAGAATGTCTCCAAACCTAAACCCTATTGAGCATCTGTGGGGCATCCTCAAACAGAAGGTGGAGGAGCGCAAGGTCTTTAACATCCATAAGCTCTGATGTCATCATGAAGGAGTAGAAGAGGACTCCAGTGGCAACCTGTGAAGCTCTGTTGAACTCCATGCCTATGAGGTTTAAGGCAGTGCTGGAAAATAATGGTGTCCACACAAAATATTGACACTTTTGGCCCAATTTGGACATTTTCACTTAGGGGTGTACTCATTTTTGTTGCCAGCAGTTTAGACATTAATGGCTATGTGCTGAGATATTTTGAGGGGACAGCAAATTTACACTGTTATACAAGCTGTGCACTCACTACTTTACATAGTATCAAAGTGTCATTTCTTCATTGTTGTCACATGAAAAGATATAATAAAATATTTACAAAAATATGAGAGATGTACTCACTTTTGTGAGATACTGTATATCTACATAGCAATACATGTGGCTGTGGTTATAGTAAATGCATTATCAACTCTCAGCAAAGACAAAGGCTACGACAAAGTTACTTACCAATCCCACAATCCGTACACCCGTAGGGCTCTTGTCCAATACATTCCTCACAACTTGGGTGACAGTTCACACACTGATCATTAAGAACAAACTGTCCATTAGGACATGTCAAGGCTGACGAATGACCAGATAGGTGCAGAAGAAGAAGCGCAAAGAAGCATACTTTTGTTGTTGACTTCATTTTCCCTCACAAAGTTCCTTTGCCAGTCTCTGGCTGACTAACAGGTGTGTTCTGACAATGGACAGGGAGTGAGGTTTTCCTCTCAAAGAAATCAGTTACCAGTATGAAACAGGAGCTCCAGACTGGTCAAACCGGTTTGCCTTTCTCTTCCATGTTAGATCAAATTCCAGAATTATTCAAGGAAAAAAACATGCCTGGAAAGGGTATTTTAGCTGCTAATCTAGTCTTCTTGTTCAGTACCAGACTTGTAGATGCTCCAGATTAAAGTCTCTTTCAGAAATGAGGACTCCTTTGTTCAGCTATATCATGATTTATTATAATAATATCTACAAAATAATTAACCTTTTACTACGTGTTTTCTATTCAAAATCAGTACATTTTCATTAGGTTCTATATAGAACTGCTTCCTTATTTTATAATTGAATGCATAATACTGCAAAAATAAAAATCTAATTCAAAAGCTACAGTATGCTTAAAAATTCCAGTATAAATCTGGTACCCTCTACTGTCTATATTTGTAAATAGCTTTTGCTTATTAATTACCACAGAGTTAACTGCAGTGGCAGCTGGTGAAGTTTTAGGATGGGGCGCACCAGACCCGCACTTCCTTTTTGACCCCCCCCACTTCTTACAAACCACACCCCTTATAGAATCCACCCGCTCTCTCCCCTGTATTCCTCTTTTTTGCACCCATAATGTCAGGTGTTTACAACTCAGCATCACAGGACAGAGTATACAGTCCCAGAATCACAGGAGAGAGTATACAGCTCAGCCTCACAGATCAGGGTGTACAGCCCCAGCATCACAGAACAGGGGTATACAGCCCCAGCATCACAGGACAGAGTATACAGTCCCAGAATCACAGAACAGGATTATACAGCCCCAGCATCACAGGACAGAGTATACAGTCCCAGAATCACATGACAGCATTATACAGCCCCAGCATCACAGGGCAGAGTATACAGTCCCAGAATCACAGAACAGGATTATACAGCCACAGAATCACAGAAGAGAGTATACAACTCAGTCTCATAGATAGGGTATACAGCCCCAGCATCACAGAATAGGAGTAAACAGCCCCAGCATCACAGGACAGAGTATACAGTCCCAGAATTACAGAACAGGATTATACAGCCCCAGAATCACAGAAGAGAGTATACAGCTCAGCCTCATAGATCAGGGTATACAGCCCCAGCATCACAGAATAGGAGTAAACAGCCCCAGCATCACAGGGCAGAGTATACAGTCCTAGAATCACAGAACGGGATTATACAGCCCCAGCATCACAGGAGAGAGTATACAGCTCAGCCTCACAGATCAGGGTATACAGCTCCAGAATCACAGAACAGGAGTATACAGCCCCAGCATCACAGAACAGAGTATACAGCCCCAGAATCACAGAACAGGAGTATACAGCCCCAGCATCAAAGGACAGAGTATACAGCTCAGCCTCACAGAACAGGGTATATATCTCAGCCTCGCAGATCAGGGTATATAACTTAGCATTACAGATCATGGTATATAGGTCAGCATTACAGATCAAGGTATATAGCTCAGCCTCACAGATCAGGGTATATAGCTCAGCATCACAGATCAGAGTATATAGCTCAGCCTCACAGATGATGGTATACAGGTATACATCATCTGTCCTGTATACAGCTAGCTATATACATCCACCTACCTTCCTGTATTTAGAGACCTTCCTCCATCATCACTGACTGCAGATACCCATCATCTGTATACAGCTATATACACAGTAAAAGGGCAGATGATGTATATCTGCAGTCAATGATGATGGAGGAAGGGCTCTATATACAGGAGTGAAGAAGGCAGGTGTATATAGCTGTATACACTACACAGGGCAGATGTACTCACAATTTGTAAGTGCTGCTTACTACCCATTATTTAAACTGCTTGTAAATTACAAATCAATAACACAATAATGGTGGAACCCTCTAATGTATGGAAAACTCAATGAACTTCAATGTCACCACAATACCAGTCTCAGTGATATGTAACGTCACATATAATACACATCACACTGAAAATACAACATTCGTTTTAAAAACTGACCTTTTTTCAGGAGCAGTGATTTTAATAATGATTAAACTGAAACAATAAAAGTGTAATATTCCTTTAAATTTCATACCTGGGGGGTGTCTATAGTATGCCTGTGAAGGGGCACATGTTTCCCGTGCTTAGAACTGTCCCTGTATAAAGTGTAATTTCGCAAGGAAAAAAAGTCTTTTAAAATCACTTTCCATTGTCGGCTCCTGTAATACAGAGAACACTCAATGAGTGTTCTCTGTATTAGCCGACAATTCATTCATTGATAAAAAAAAAAGCGTGGGGGTTCCCCTAAATTCAATTACCAGGCCCTTCAGGTCTGGTATGGATATTAAGGGGAACCCCGCACCAATTTTTTTAAAAAAATTGATGTGGGGTCCCCCTAAAAATCCATACCTGACCCTTTATCCGAGCACACAACCTGGCAGGCTGCAGACCCCCAGATCCCGCCCCCCCGTTTGAAATGGTAAGGGGGTACAAAAGTACCCCTACCATTTCACAAAGAAAGTGTAAAAATGGTTAAATAAGACAAACACACTTTTGAAAAATTCCTTTAATAAAAATTAAAAAAATTAAAAAAAGATTCGGTGCTAATCCACTCTTGCTATCCAGCGACGGATGATTATCTCTCCGGGGTCCAGCGATGGCTGATCTGATCCAGCGACGGGGATCTCTCAGTCCAGCGCTGTCCATATATGCATCCGTCTTCTGTCTCCACTGCGGAGACACTGCAGGGATCCCAGCGCTGAAGTTTCTTATATTAGGAGGGCGGGGCCACCCGTCACCTGACCCCGCAACCTCTGATGCTGGTGAGGAAAGCCAGGGATTCCCAAATTACGTATGGGTGACCCCGCCCCCTCTGATGTAACGGAAACCTGCACTGGACTGAGAGATCCCCCGTCGCTGGATCAGATCAGCCATCGCTGGACCCCGGAGAGATGATCATCTGTCGCTGGATAGCAAGAGTGGATTAGCACCACTGGAATCTTTATTTTATTTTATTTTTTATAAAGGAATTTTTCAAAAGTATGTTTGTCTTATTTAACAATTTTTACACTTTCTTTGTGAAATGGTAGGGGTACTTTTGTAGGAAAGCAGTGGACAGTATCAGTAGGAGCTCGATGGACAGTATCAGTAGTAGCTCGATGTTGGGGTCGAACATGAGTTTGACTCGAACATCGAGTGGTAGCCCGTCCATCGAAGAACGAACATTATGAGGCGTTTGCGGAAATTTGAGCACTTGCGGAATGCCCCATAATGCACTGTGAGATCGATGTATGTATGATGATTGACCAAAGCATGCACCTGACCCGCATGCTTTGGCCAATCCCAGCCCCCTCTGCTAAGAGAGCCATAATTGGCCAAAGGCAGGCTTTTCCGACGGGATTCTGCTCAAGCTTGCCTTGCATACACACGGTCGCGCAAAAGTACACTGAAATTACGACCTTCAAGAACGCGATGACGTAAAACACTACGAAGAGCCAAGAAAATGAAGTTTCATGCTTTCAAGCATGAGTCGAATTGTTTCCGAGCATGCATAGAAATTTTACATGGCGGAATTGCCACAGACGATCGCATTTTTGGATAGGAACATTTCCCATCCGAAAAATTGAGAGCATGCTGTCAATCTTTTGCTGGCCGGAATTCGGCCAGCAAAAGACCGATGAAGCATACACACGGTCGCATTTTCCAATGAAAAACTCTCACCTGTCTTTTGCCAGCCGAAATTCTGATTGTGTGTACACGGCATAAAGGAAAAAAAGTCATTTAAAAGTACTCGCGGCTATAATGAACTGTCGGCCCTGGCAATACACATAAAAGTCATTGATAAAAATGCTATGGGATTCCCCCACAGTCCATTACCAGGCCCTTTGGGTCTGGTATGAATATTTAGGGAAACCTCGAACCAAAATCAAATAAAAAAAATGTGTGGGGGTCCCCCCAAATTCCATACAAAGCCTCCATACCAAGCCCTTCAGGTCTGGTATGGATTTTAAGGGGAATCCCACGACAAAATTAAAAAAGCGCCCCCCCCCCCCTCTTGAACCGTACCAGGCCATATACCCTTGCCTGGTTGTTGTGGGGGTCGCGGGTGGGGGGCTTATCAGAATCTGGAAGCCCCCATTAACAAGGGGACCCCCAGATCCCGGCCTCCCCCCCTGTGTGAAATGGTAGGGGTACAAATGTACCTCTACCATTTCACAAAAAAAGTGTGAAAATGGTAAAAATTACATAAGTCCTTTATTAAAAAATAAAAAAATAAAACTGTCCCACGAAGTCTTCTTCTTCTCTTGCTCTGCCGATGGACTGAAAAAGTAAAAAAAACCCTGCACGCCGCCACTGATCCGCTTCCATGGGAGGCACCCACTGTAATGACCGTCCTCTCGGGTGACAGCTCTTTTATAACTGAGGGCGGGGTCACACAGGGAAGTTGCAGGGTGGCCCCGCCCCCTCTGATGCTACGAGGAAGCCATAGGGATGTCCCCATGCGTCAGAAGGGGGTGGGGTCACCCGGGTACGTCACCATGTGGCCCTGCCCTCAGTTATAAAAGAACTGTCATCTGAGAGGACGGTCATTATGGCGGGTGCCTCCCATGGAGGCGGATCGGTGGCGGCAGGCAGTTTTTTTTTCTTTTTCAGTCCGGCGGCGGAGCAAGAGAAGAAGAAGAAGAAGACTTCATGGGGCAGTTTTATTATTTTATTTTTTTATAAAGGACTTGTCCCCAAGCCATAGGGGGGAGGCCGTGATCTGAGACTTGTCCCCAAGCCGTGTCATGTAATTTTTACCATTTCCACACTATTTTTGTGAAATGGTAGGGGTACATTTGTACCCCGTTACCATTTCACACAGGGGGGAGGCCGAGATCTGGGGGTCCCCTCGCCCACAGACCCCCACAACACCTGTAAGGGTTGTGGGGTTGTGAGGGTTGTGAGGGTTGTGGGGTTGTAAGGGGTTGTGAGGCCATTGTCCCCATCAATATGGGGACACAGTGCTTTGGCTACCCCAAAGCACCCTCCCCATGTTGAGAGCATGTGGCCTGGTATGGTTCAGGAGGGGGGCCCCCTTTTTTCCTGTGGTCCACAGGTTGCGTGCTCGGATAAGGGTCTAGTATCAGCTCATTCCCGACAGTTATAACCTTTTGTACCACCTGCCCCGCCCTTTTAGATTGTAAGCTCTTCTGAGCAGGGCCCTCTTAATCCTCTTGTATTTTATTGTATTGTAACTGTATTGTCTCCTTTTATATTGTAAAGCGCTGCGTAAATTGCTGGCGCTATATAAATCCTGAATAATAATAATAATATTATGCCTTTTTTTATTTTGGCTTGGGGTTCCCCTTAAAATCCACACCAGACCCTTAGGTCTGGTATGGATTTTGGGGGAGGACCCCCAAGCCATTTTTTTTTTATTTTGGCATGGGGTTTCCCCTAATATCCATACCAGACCTGAAGTTCGTGGTATGGAATTTGGGGGGGGGGGGCATGAATTTATTTTTTTTCACTTTGGTTAAGTATTCCCCTTAATATTCATACCAGACCCAAAGGGCCTGGTAATGGAATGTGGGGAAATCCAATGAAGTTCTTTTCAATTACTTTTATGTGTATTGCCGGGACCGACAATTCATTATAGCCGCGAGTACTTTTAAATTACTTTTTTTCCTTTAGAAATGTCATTTTGTGCAGGTACAAAATTTAAAGGGATATTTCACTTTTATTGTTTCACTTTAAGCATTATTAAAATCACTGCTCCCAAAAAAATGTCAGTTTTTGAAACTTTTTTTTTGCAATGATACATGTACCCTGGGGCAGGACCCAGGTCTCCAAACACTTTTTATGATAATAACTTGCATATAAGCCTTTAAAATTATCACTTGTGATTTTTCATGTTCGTGCCCCATACTGTGTTCGCGTGTTCGAACTAATTTTTTGCCTGTTCGCATGTTCTGCTGCAAACTGAACTGAGGGTGTTCGGCTCATCCCTAATGGCGAGCAGTGTGTTAAATTTGGTGTTATCGATCAAACTCTCTCATACTGGTAACTGGAAATTCAACATGGCACCTCATTGCAAAGAACTCTCTGAGGATCTGAAACAAAGAATTGTTGCTCTACATAAAGATGGCCTAGGCTATAAGAAGATTACCAAGACCCTGAAACTGACCTGCAGCACAGATTTTTTACCACTTCTGTAACATAAAGTAGTATAATTTTAGAAAAATTAAAACACAATAGATTTATACATTGTAACTATTATAATACCTTCATAAACACATCATGCTCTATTATTGGCTAGAGCACTCCCATAGCCCAAAACAGGACCTCTATAGGTCCATTGTGCCACCATTCGTGCTTGCTGTACAAAGACTGCTGGTACATATCCAAATATTTGCTAGGGGCCTCTACTAACTCTCTGATTTACACTGTGAGCAATGGGTGTTATTTCGGGCTCGCAGAGACTAGAGCAGGAGTAGGCAACCTTGGCCATCCAGCTGTTTTGAAACTACAAGTCCCATGAGACATTGCCAGACCCTGACAGTCACAGGCATGACTCCTAGGGGCAGAGTGTCAGGAACCATGAAACAGACAGAGACAGAAGTACAATTTAATCACACTTGTTTATTAATAAAAATAAAAAGATAAATAGGAAAAAGCGTAGTCAAGCAAGCCAGAGTCCAGTAGCCAGATCGGGTAGTCAGCCAGTCCAAAGTTCATAAACCAGATCGGGTAATCTGCCAGTCCAGACATCAGGGATCCACGGAGAGCAACTGCAAGCAGGATGGAAGCCAGGAGGGATGTAGCAAGCCAGTCTTGAAACAACAGCAGGAGATGGTTCCTAGTGATGTGACCAAACGTGAAGGCAAAGGAGAAATGAGCTGGAAGACTTATATATAGGCAGGCCAGACGAGCATCATTGGGAACAGCTGGTAACTGAAGAGAGAGAAGAGAACTGTCAATTAGCCGACAGCTGAGCGGCCAGCCCAGAGGAGGAAGGGCTAAGCCAGCCCTGACACAGAGGCTTAATGGGATTTGTAGTTTCACTACAGCTGGAGGGCCAAGGTTGCCTACCCCTGGACTAGAGACATCCTGTGTAGGTGGCGTGCTGTCTCCAATATGGCCGCTTACTTGTCTCCGGATGTTGTAATTGCGGAGAACTGAAATTACGCGAAGATGCGCAACGTGATTACTATGTGCATGCGCAGTATATTGGGACTCCGGGAACCGCACTAGATGCCATTCCCCTTTTCCACATTGGTGGATATGGACAGAAATGGTTGGTCATCTCCGGGTCACACTATCTGGAGACTATAGAGGGAAGATTGAGGAGCGCTGTTTTCCATGTGGGGCAGGCTGGATCTCTGCATTTTTATAGGATAACAACACACATTTGTAAGTACCTTTGGTTGATTATTTTTTTACAATGCCTGTAGAGCCCCATAAAGGGGAAATTGAATTATAAATGCAGACACTCCTGGATACTCAATATAGTTATCCTCCCACTCCTTTTTAGCAATCGTGTCAAACCTTTTGGGCATGTACCAGCAGTCTTTGTACAGCACAAACAGTGACACTATGGACCCACGAAGGTCCTGTTTTGGGCTATGGGAGTGCTCTAGCCAAGAATAGAGTATGATGTAAGTGTTTATAACAGCATTATAATAGATACAATGTATAAATCTATAGTGTATTAATTTTCCTAGAATTATACTACTTTTGTTACAACTAAAGGTAAATGTGACCGGACATAACCAACAATGGCATGCCTCCATGCCTAATATATTAGTACAAAAGGAAGTAAAGGTGATGGGACTTTACATGAGGCGTGTCATTGCAATGATGATACATGAATTACATATAAATATAATTTGATAACACAATCAAATAGGATAATCCATGATAGAGAAATGCATAATATATTATAAACAATAATAATAATGATGGTGATAATAGTATAGTTGGATTAAACCAAAAAATTTATTAACATACCAAATATAATAATAATAAATATTTAATATAGATAATCAATAAATGCGATTGGTACATAAAAATTCAGAAACAATGATACAGATCATCATATAAACATAATAAACAGGATAAATAGGTCATACATCCTAAATAAAAGCCAATACATGGTTTTAATTAGAAAATTCTAAATTCATGATTTGGACAGACTAGACTTGGCACCCTGAGTTGGAAACTCTACATGTTGCATGGCTTACAGCCACCCATCAGGAGTAATGCTGGCCATGCGCTATATGAAAAATTGGCCGAACCCATTTTTGAGAAATTAACATTCGGCAGTGAGAGCAAACGATAGTGCCGTCGTGTAATGACCGATATATTGTTCAGTGGACATAAATGAATGATTTTTTTTGTTAGTTTTTCTACGTATACCTAGTGCAAACAGTTGCGACGGGAAACAGATTTACCTTTCAATTTATCCTTTGTTTCCAAACTTGTCCTTTGTTTTTGCGGCTCAAAAACATCCCAACAATTAACAATTTGTGCCCATTAACTAGCTGAAAAACGAACAAACTGGCCAAATGACCGAATTTTGACTGATTTTTTGTATAGTGTATTGCCAGCATTAGACGCAAGATTGTACTATAAAAAATGAATGGATAAAATTACCATTAGTATATATAGTGCCCTCTAGGGGAAGAAGATAACAAATATGAACAACCGGTTAACTACTTACAAATTTGTTTAAAGGCTGTGCTCAGCTTTTAAATGTGAATAATCAGTGGCCTAGGATATGATGTCTCAACCGGGGGTTGAGGCGGGAGACCCACCCCCCAAGTATATATAGAGTAAGAATAAATGGGTATGTATATAATCAAACATTGCTAAATTGGAAAATGAATCATAAAGTATGCATTAAAACCTTGGTTTGAGAGTAACTTGGATTGAGAGTGTTTTGCAAGACAAGCAAAATTTTTACATAAATTTTGACTTGATATACAAGCAATGTCTTGATATACAAGTTGCGTCATGTCACAACTGAGTATAAAAGAGAAGAGAGGCGCCTCTATGCGTAGCAATACAGTTACATGGTTGATTAAAACAGGCACATCTAAGTATGCAAACATACAGGGTAAAGCTGTCCACATAGACCATCCTCCGCACCGCCATTGATGTCTTCCGTTCCACACTGGGCTCCACACGCGGTTCAAGTCTAGCTTTCAGGTCACTCTATTGCAGGGTAGTCTTCCCAGTCACGATTGCAGACTGACAGCTGTGAGAGCTGGCAGTGCGGAGGAAGGTCTATGTGGACGGATTTACCCCAAATGCCTGAAAACTTATAGGTGCTTCTTTTAATCATCAAGCATATGAGTTGCTAAATGTTGTACCTTCATTAAATTTAACCATATTGCTACACTTAGAGGTGGCTCTCTTCTTTTTTATACTCTGTAGCTCCTGCTGGATTTTGCTTCTAATCCCATTGTGGAGGTTTTCATTTGAGGCTGGACATTTTATGGTTACATTGCTATAATCTTTTTATATGGACTATAAACTAAAGGATTTATAAATATATGGTTGTGGAACAAATCATTTGAGTTTCCATTATTTCTTATGGGGAAATTTGCTGTGTTATACAAGTACTTTGGATTACAAGCATGCTTCCCGAACAAATTATGCTTGCAATCCAAGGTTTTACTGTATAATGGAATGCATGAATGCATGTATAAACCAACCTGTTATGATTGTAGGAAGGATAATAAGGCCAAGGAGGAATGTGTGCAAAACTTCAGGTATGTGAAAAGGGATGTCGGAAAAGGCAATCACTAAAAGGAAAATGGGAAATGTGAAAAAGTGTGATGTAAAAAACACCTAACAAGACACAATGGAGTGCTCCACGTGAAAGACATAGGTGTGCGCAGCCTATTGCATTAGAGTGTGCACCCCAAATCTCAAACACATATGTGTGCGTGCGTATAAATATATATATATATATATATATATATATATATATATATATATATATATATATATATATATATATACTCACACACATACTGTACGCACAAACTCTAAATAAATGTAAAAATGTAAAAATTTAGTAGGGCAGTAGAGGATGTCAGTAGAGCAGTGGATGTGTCAATTGGGCAGTGGTAGTTTTTTTTATTTTTGTTATTTTCATTTTGTATTATTTTTTACAATTTTATTTCCATTTTTTTATTATTAAAAAAAAAATGTTGGGGTGAAATATCAGCAGGGTGAATCTGTATTGCGCAGTGTGATTATAGTGTGCCCAGGCACCCCTGGCACACCCCCTGCGCAAGCCTAGGGTGAAAGATGAAAGATATGTGTACCTGTGTAGGATCAGTAGCTTGCAGCAGCAGAGTGAGCTATCCCATGTAAAGTAAAAGAGTGAAATTAAATACCAGCCATATGTACTCTCCCATTATAGCCCCATAAGGGCTCCAACGGGCTCCGCCCCTAGATAATCCATTCAGGCGTCAACTATAACATAATATGTATATAATCAAACATTGCTAAATTAGCAAAATCATGAAGTAGAAAATAAAATGCACGAATGCATGTTTAAACCAACCTGTTGCGATGGTAAGACGGATAATAAGGAGGAATGTGTGCAAAACGGCAGATATGTGAAAGGGATGTCAAAAAAAGGCAATCCCTAAAATGAAAAGGGGAAATGTGAAAAAAAAACAGTTACCTGAATTCCGTGAAAGTGCCATGAATGGAGCTCCTCCCTGGTGCTGGGGACATGTGAGGTGGTTTGCTGGCTGGCGCTGGCTGGCGCTGGCTGATATACTCCCACCAACGTCATGCCTAGACGCCATTGCAGCAAAAGAGAGGCAAGGGGACCAGCCCACTTACGGATAAGCACCCCCAGTGGATACACGCTCACCTCAACTGGGGTGTAGGGTGAATACAGACCTTTGCCGCACCACGGCGTCACAAGGCACCATGGGCAGGGTGTGCCTACATGACGCCAATGCAATGAGGTCAATCTCCAACCCCATCGCAAGGCAGGGATGAGGGGGGAGAAGGAACTAGAGCACCTCGTAACAGCAACTAGCAGCAGTCATGCATTCTATTATATACTTTATGATTATTTTGTCAATTTAGCGATGTTTGATTATATATATATATATATATATATATATATATATATATATATATATATATATATATATATGTAATTCATGTATCATCATTGCAATGACACGCCTCATGTAAAGTCCCATCACCTTTCCCTCCTTTTGTACTTTATGTTACAGAAGTGGTAAA
Organism: Lithobates pipiens; assembly: GCF_037356315.1. Classification (NCBI taxonomy): domain Eukaryota; kingdom Metazoa; phylum Chordata; class Amphibia; order Anura; family Ranidae; genus Lithobates; species Lithobates pipiens. Next base: position 97,286,191 of record NW_027507903.1, on the reverse strand, counting down.
AAATTCCTGAGGAAGAAATTGTTTGCATCCATATTTCGAAATGCATTGGATACCCTAACCTACGGATAACTATCCACCAATTTACCATCTATGGTGGAATCCAAGTAGCAAGTAGCTGCGGAGCTTGGGAGAGACATATCAGAGGTAGAATGGAGTAAAACCTTTCTCTTTACCCACAAATCTATCTCGAGCCGTATTATCACATGGTTTCTGCTGGTGAAAAGGTGCATTCCAGGCTGGATAGACAATGGCTGGAGTGTCTCCTCTTCACCACAGATCTTGTCTTCAGGCCTCCAAAACCAAAACAAGCACTGCATTGTGTTCGTCCTCAAGGAACCTTGCAACTGGACTTTGCTGCAACATTCAAATGAAGGTATCTCTATTAATAAATATATACAGTGTCTCACAAAAGTGAGTACACCCCTCACATTTTTGTAAATATTTTAATATATTTTTTTATATGACAACACTGAAGAAATTACACTTTGCTACAATGTAAAGTAGTGAGTGTACAGCTTGAATAACAGTGTCAATTTGCTGTCCCCTCAAAGTAACTCAACACACAGCCATTAATGTCTAAACTGCTGGCAACAAAAGTGAGTACACCCCTAAGTGAAAATTTCCAAACTGGGCCCAATTAGCCATTTTTCCTCCCTGGTGTCATGTGACTCGTTAGTGTTACAAGGTCTCATGTGTGAATGGGGAGCAGGTGTGTTAAATTTGGTGTTATAGTTCTCACTCTCTCATGCTGGTCACTGGAAGATCAACATGGCACCTCATGGCAAAGAACTCTCTGAGGATCTGGAAAAAAGAATTGTTGCTCTACATAAAGATGGCCTAGACTATAAGAATATTACCAAGACCCTGAAACTGAACTGCAGCACGTTGGCAAAGACCATACAGCGAACAGGTTCCACTCAAAACAGGCCTCGCCATGGTCAATCAAAAAATTTGAGTGCACATGCTCAGTATCATATCCAAAGGTTGTCTTTGGTAAATAGATGTATGAGTGCTGCCAGCATTGCTGCAGAAGTTGAAGGGGTAGGGGGTCAGCCTATCAGTGCTATGACCATATGCCGCACGCTGCATCAAATTGGTCTGCATGGCTGTCATGCCAGAAGGAAGCCTCTTCTAAAGATGATGCACAAGAAAGCCTGCAAACAGTTTGCTGAAGACAAGCAGTCTAAGGACACGAATTACTGGAACCATGTCCTGATGAAACCAAGATAAACTTATTTAGTTCAGATGGTATAAATCGTGTGTCACGGCAACCAGGCTAGGAGTACAAAGACAAAAGTGTGTCTTGCCTACAGTCAAGCATGGTGGTGGGAGTGTCGTGGTCTGGGGCTGTATAAATGCTGCCGGCACTGGGGAGCTACACTTCACTAAGGGAACCATGAATGCCAACATGTACTGTGACATACTGAAGCAGAGCATGATCCCCTCCCTTTGGAGACTGGCCATAGGGCAGTATTCCAACATGATAAAGACCGCAAACACACCTCCAAGACGACCTCTGCCTTGCTAAAGAAGCTGAGGGTAAAGGTGATGGACTGGCCAAGCATGTCTCCAGACCTAAACCCTATTGCGCATCTGTGGAGCATCCTTAACCACTTCAGGACCGCCGTATTGCCATTGTACGTCAACACAATGGCACAGGCAGGCACAATCACGTAGATTTACGTGATTGCCTTCCAGCGGGTGGGGGGTCCGATCGGACCCCCTCCCGCTGTTTACGGCGGTCCGGTTCGGTCCAGGAGCGCTCCGTGATGAGGGGATGGCCGTTGGTTTTCGGCCACCCCCTCTGGATCGCTCCTGGCCAATGAGAAGCTTCCTCCCCTGTGTATTGTTTACACAGGAAGGAGGAAGTGATGTCATTCTCCTCGGGGCGGTCTTTTTGACCGGACTACGAGGAGAAGACTAATAGTAAGTGTGCACCAACACTACACTGACATGTAGGTACACACAGGCACACAAACCCCCCCCCCCCCGATCCCCCCCCCGATCGCCCCCCGATCCCCCCCGCCCCCCCTCCCCCCCCAGTCACAGTGTCACTGATTGCATTGATCATTTCTTTACTGATCAATGCATTCAGTGTCAGTTGTGACAGTAAAAACTGTCAGGACAGTTAGTGTTAGGTCCAGGGTAGCCCCCTATCACCCCCCAATAAAGATTTAACCCCCTGATTGCCCCTAGAGTTAACCCTTTCACCCCTTTTGCCAGTGTCACTAAGCGATCATTTTTCTGATCGCTGCATGTGTCGCTAGGTAGCTAGTTATTTTTTTAGGTTCACCGCCAGGTTTTTATATCGCTAGGTACCCCGATATACTACCCAATAATGGTTTTAACCCCCTGATTGCCGCTAGTTAACCCTTTCACCCCCTTTTGCCAGTGTCACTAAGCGATCGTTTTTCTGATCGCTGCATTAGTGTCGCTACAGTCGCTAGGTAGCTAGTTATTTTTTTAGGTTCACCGCCAGGTTTTTATAGCGCTAGGTACCCCGATATACTACCCAATAATGGTTTTAACCCCCTGATTGCCGCTAGTTAACCCTTTCACCCCCTTTTGCCAGTGTCACTAAGCGATCATTTTTCTGATCGCTGCATGTGTCGCTAGGTAGCTAGTTATTTTTTTAGGTTCACCGCCAGGTTTTTATATCGCTAGGTACCCGATATACTACCCAATAATGGTTTTAACCCCCTGATTGCCGCTAGTTAACCCTTTCACCCCCTTTTGCCAGTGTCACTAAGCGATCGTTTTTCTGATCGCTGCATTAGTGTCGCTACAGTCGCTAGGTAGCTAGTTATTTTTTTAGGTTCACCGCCAGGTTTTTATAGCGCTAGGTACCCTGATATACTACCCAATAATGGTTTTAACCCCCTGATTTCCGCTAGTTAACCCTTTCACCCCCTTTTGCCAGTGTCACTAAGCGATAATTTTTCTGAACGCTGCATCAGTGTCGCTAGTGTCGCTAGGTAGCTAGTTATTTTTTTAGGTTCACCGCCAGGTTTTTATAGCGCTAGGTACCCCGATATACTACCCAATAATGGTTTTAACCCCCTGATTGCTGCTAGTTAACCCTTTCACCCCCTTTCACCAGCGATCACATTATAAGTGTCACTGGTGACGCTGGTTAGCCAGTTAGTTATTTAGGTTCCCCGTCAGGTTTTTATATAGCGCCAGGGACCCCCATATACTACCTAATAAAAATGTGAACCCCCTGATTGCCCCTAGTTAACCCTTTCACCACTGATCACCGTATAAGTGTTACGGGTGACTCTGGTTAGTTTTTTTTTTATAGCATCAGGGCACCCACCATTTATTACCCAATAAAGGTTTAACCCCCTGATCACCCGGCGGGTGATATCAATTAGGTTTTAGGGTCAGGGTCTGCGTCGCCCCAGGCAGCGCTAGGTTAGTGCCAGTACCGCTAACACCCACACGCAAAGCATACACCTCCCGTAGTGGTATAGAATCTGAAAAAATCAATATCTGATCTGATCAGATCTATACTAGCGTCCCCAGCAGTTTAGGGTTCCAAAAAAACGCATTGTTAGCGGGATCAGCCCAGATACCTGCTGGCACCTGCGTTTTGCCCCTCTGCCCAGCCCACCCAAGTGCAGTATCGATCGATCACTGTCACTTACAAAACACTAAACACATAACTGCAGCGATCGCAGAGTCAGGCCTGATCCCTGCCATCGCTAACAGGTTTTTTGGTAGCATTTTATATTCAAATCCGGAAGGCAGTGCTTGGTTTTCGGGGTCCCGTACGTGGCTAGGCTCCCAAAAAATCCCCCACATGTGGTATCCCCGTACTCGGGAGAAGCAGCAGAATTTATTTTGGGGTGTAATTTGACTTCTGCCCATAGCATGTGTGAGCAATATATCATTTAGTGACAACTTTGTGCAAAAAAAAAAAAAGTTTGTAATATTCCCGCAACTTTTGGCAAAATATAAAATATTCCATGGACTCAACATGCCTCTCAGTAAATAGCTTGGGGTGTCTACTTTCCAAAATGGGGTCATTTGGGGGGGTTTTGTGCTATTTTGGCATTTTATGGCCTTCGAAACTGTGATAGGTAGTGAGGAGTTAAATCAAAAATTTGCACCCTTAGAAATCCTGAAGGTGGTGATTGGATTTCGGGGTGCCGTGCGCGACTAGACTCCCAAAAAGTCCCACACATGTGGTATCCCCGTACTCAGGAGAAGCAGTAGAATGTATTTTGGGGTGTCATTTCACATATGCCCATAGCATGTGTGAGCAATATATCATTTAGTGACAACTTTGTGCAAAAAAAAAAAAAAAGTTTGTAATATTCCCGCAACTTTTGGCAAAATATAAAATATTCCATGGACTCAACATGCCTCTCAGTAAATAGCTTGGGGTGTCTACTTTCCAAAATGGGGTCATTTGGGGGGGTTTTGTGCTATTTTGGCATTTTATGGCCTTCGAAACTGTGATAGGTAGTGAGGAGTTAAATCAAAAATTTGCACTCTTAGAAATCCTGAAGGTGGTGATTGGTTTTCGGGGTGCCGTGCGCGACTAGACTCCCAAAAAGTCCCACACATGTGGTATCCCCGTACTCAGGAGAAGCAGAAGAATGTATTTTGGGGTGTCATTTCACATATGCCCATAGCATGTGTGAGCAATATATCATTTAGTGACAACTTTGTGCAAAAAAAAAAAAGTTTGTAATATTCCCGCAACTTTTGGCAAAATATAAAATATTCCATGGACTCAACATGCCTCTCAGTAAATAGCTTGGGGTGTCTACTTTCCAAAATGGGGTCATTTGGGGGGGTTTTGTGCTATTTTGGCATTTTATGGCCTTCGAAACTGTGATAGGTAGTGAGGAGTTAAATCAAAAATTTGCACCCTTAGAAATCCTGAAGGTGGTGATTGGTTTTCGGGGTGCCGTGCGCGACTAGACTCCCAAAAAGTCCCACACATGTGGTATCCCCGTACTCAGGAGAAGCAGCAGAATGTATTTTGGGGTGTCATTTCACATATGCCCATAGCATGTGTGAGCAATATATCATTTAGTGACAACTTTGTGCAAAAAAAAAAAAGTTTGTAATATTCCCGCAACTTGTGGCAAAATATAAAATATTCCATGGACTCAACATGCCTCTCAGTAAATAGCTTGGGGTGTCTACTTTCCAAAATGGGGTCATTTGGGGGGGTTTTGTGCTATTTTGGCATTTTATGGCCTTCGAAACTGTGATAGGTAGTGAGGAGTTAAATCAAAAATTTGCACCCTAATGCCCCGTACACACGAGCGGACTTTTCGACATCCAAACTCCGACGGACTGAGTCCGGCGGACTATCCGATCGTGTGTGGGCTGCAACGGACTTTAGCGAAGCTAAAGTCTGACGGACTTTAGAAATGAAGCATGCTTTAAATTTTCCCGACGGAACTCCGCCGGACCCGGTCCCCTTTGAAAAATCCGCTTGTGTGTGTGCTACTCCGACGGACTAAAACCGACGCTAGGGCAGCTATTGGCTACTGTCTATGAACTTCCTACGTCGAATCCAGTCGTACGTCATCACGTTCGACTCCGTCGGAGTTTGGTGTGATGGTGTGTGGTCAAGTCCGTTCGGTCGAAAAGTCCGCCAGAACTCCGTCGGAACTCCAGCGGAACTCCGGCGGAACTCCTTTGGAGGTCTGTCAGACTTAATTCCTCTCGTGTGTACGGGGCATTAGAAATCCTGAAGGTGGTGATTGGATTTCGGGGTGCCGTGCGCGACTAGACTCCCAAAAAGTCCCACACATGTGGTATCCCCATACTCGGGAGAAGTAGCGGAATATATTTTGGGGTGCAATTCCACATATAACCATGGCATGTGTGAGCAATATATCATTTAGTAAAATATAAAAGTAAAGCCGCGCTTATGGAATGGGTCTTGCTCAGCAGGAATATGTATAAGTCTTAATCTATACCTGGGACCTTGTACTCTTTGTAGTTTTTTATTGGTTTAGATTCTTTTATCTGATTTTAGCCTTATTAGTTTAAAAAGTTTAATGAGAGTCCTTTCCGTTTTTTGAGGTTGCTGCCTCCCTGGTGTACACAGGCTGCACTAAACAACCTGCGTTAATGGAATTATTCTTAATTATAGGTAATTGGCGCTACCTCCAACTAGTTATTTTCAATAAAACTATTAAATTTCTCAGAACTCTTTATATCAATCACCTTGACCTGTCCCCAAGGGCTGCGTGAATTAAATCCGTATTTGGTGTTATATCTCAGCTATATCCCATAAGTGCAATACCTAGGACTCTACAAAGGGTGATTCCACACCACTTTATATCGCCTCTACTAGGTGAACTAGTGCCACTAATTTTTTATGTTAATTTACATATAATTAAATTAATAGCCAAGAAATTCTAATCAAAACCATATATAAAAAGTGATAACTAATATTATATGACTAATATTATAATATTATATACCTAATCAAACCTCTAATGTCAAACCCAAGAAACCCAATACCAAAATCAAAAAGCCAAATAATAATAATAAAAAATAAAAAAAATGTGAAAATTAAAAGACCCAAATTACAAAAAGGAAAAAAACCAAAAAAAACTTCCAACTACCTCGCAGTATAAAGGCCCCTCCCTAAAATAGGGAAAAAACTACCTGCGATTTTCATACAAATCACTTGTGTTGATTAATAGATACACTAAATCCCCCTATATTAATACATGTGAAGGGAAAAAAAGGAAAAATTTCCTCATACATTAGCAGAAAAACAGAAAAATAAATATATAAAAAATATAGAAAACGTGAGAGATATGTTTACATCCAATACAATGTTGACACTAATCCTAAAAGCTTATGAAGATGTGAACAATGCAAACAATATATATGGAGGATAACCAATATATATATATATCATAAAAAATATCATAAAAAATAGAAAATAGAGTGTAAAAAATAAAAATATTAATATTTCAGTCCACAGTGAGTCTTCTATCAGATATATCAGTATACAATTGTGCCTCTTCAGAATACAGGAAAGGTGACTTTCGTGAGAGTGCCTGCGCTTTTATTTGGTGACTTTCGTGCTTGTTCCCCCTCAAGGGTCCCCACTCACCAGATCCATTCACCCCCTAAGGGGTTATGCGCCTTTAATCTGTATCCCGTATGACCGGAGACTCCACCATCCACTTGTGTCTTCAGTAGGTCCTTCTCAGGGTTTTTATTGAAGGTGTAAGTGAGTCCTTATATCCACTATTGGTTCCTCAAAGGAAAAAACATTCCCTCATGGTGTAGTATTTTTTAATTCAAAATTCAAAATTTAGGGGAGGAGAGGGGAGAACAATCTGAAATTCTTCTTAAGAGCAGGTTTTTTTAGTTATGTAGAAACAGTAGGAGGCTAATAATCACTTAAAAAATACTTTATTGCCAAAAAAACTTTTTTACAATGCTCTATAAAAAAGGGGATTTCTTATATGCAAGATGCAGTAAAAAAACCATACATCAGCATACAGCACCGTATGTATATTAATATTATACGGCTCATCAAAAAGAAAAGAAAAGAAAAAAATGCAACAACCCTTTTCAGCAAGAAGAAGGGGGGACAAATTTAAACATCAAAAAATACAGTACTGATTCCAGAAAAAAGAAAAAGAATTTCTTCAAGAATCCACAAGTTATAAAAGTAAAAGGTACATAAAAAATAAAAATAAAAATAAAAATAAAAATAAGCATAAAGATCAAAAACAAAATCAAAAGTCACCTACAGCCCTTTCCATGCGTCCATAGGACGGCTGTACTCAGTCCTAGAAAGCCCTGTTTCCCCAATGTTACAGTCCCCTTTACCCAGTGGGGTTAAATGATGGTCTCCTCAGGGGGCCGTTTACCAGGCTTACATAGGCTGTTAATGGGGCTACGTAGAGAAAAGATCAAAAACGAAAAGAAAGAACCTTATTACTGCTAAAAAAACGTTTTTTATAAAAAAGTTATTGGGCTCGCTTCCACTCAGCCCAAGTATTCAGCTACCCGGTCTGCCACAGAGCTATTCCCTTGAACGCGCGGCGTGCGTTCCAAGCTGCGTTCCAACGGGTCTGGCGCACCGGAAGTGACGTGTGTGCGTAATGACGTCATTACGCACACACGTCACTTCCGGTGCGCCAGACCCGTTGGAACGCAGCTTGGAACGCACGCCGCGCGTTCAAGGGAATAGCTCTGTGGCAGACCGGGTAGCTGAATACTTGGGCTGAGTGGAAGCGAGCCCAATAACTTTTTTATAAAAAACGTTTTTTTAGCAGTAATAAGGTTCTTTCTTTTCGTTTTTGATCTTTTCCCTACGTAGCCCCATTAACAGCCTATGTAAGCCTGGTAAACGGCCCCCTGAGGAGACCATCATTTAACCCCACTGGGTAAAGGGGACTGTAACATTGGGGAAACAGGGCTTTCTAGGACTGAGTACAGCCGTCCTATGGACGCATGGAAAGGGCTGTAGGTGACTTTTGATTTTGTTTTTGATCTTTATGCTTATTTTTATTTTTATTTTTATTTTTATTTTTTATGTACCTTTTACTTTTATAACTTGTGGATTCTTGAAGAAATTCTTTTTCTTTTTTCTGGAATCAATACTGTATTTTTTGATGTTTAAATTTGTCCCCCCTTCTTCTTGCTGAAAAGGGTTGTTGCATTTTTTTCTTTTCTTTTCTTTTTGATGAGCCGTATAATATTAATATACATACGGTGCTGTATGCTGATGTATGGTTTTTTTACTGCATCTTGCATATAAGAAATCCCCTTTTTTATAGAGCATTGTAAAAAAGTTTTTTTGGCAATAAAGTATTTTTTAAGTGATTATTAGCCTCCTACTGTTTCTACATAACTAAAAAAACCTGCTCTTAAGAAGAATTTCAGATTGTTCTCCCCTCTCCTCCCCTAAATTTTGAATTTTGAATTAAAAAATACTACACCATGAGGGAATGTTTTTTCCTTTGAGGAACCAATAGTGGATATAAGGACTCACTTACACCTTCAATAAAAACCCTGAGAAGGACCTACTGAAGACACAAGTGGATGGTGGAGTCTCCGGTCATACGGGATACAGATTAAAGGCGCATAACCCCTTAGGGGGTGAATGGATCTGGTGAGTGGGGACCCTTGAGGGGGAACAAGCACGAAAGTCACCAAATAAAAGCGCAGGCACTCTCACAAAAGTCACCTTTCCTGTATTCTGAAGAGGCACAATTGTATACTGATATATCTGATAGAAGACTCACTGTGGACTGAAATATTAATATTTTTATTTTTTACACTCTATTTTCTATTTTTTATGATATTTTTTATGATATATATATATATTGGTTATCCTCCATATATATTGTTCGCATTGTTCACATCTTCATAAGCTTTTAGGATTAGTGTCAACATTGTATTGGATGTAAACATATCTCTCACGTTTTCTATATTTTTTATATATTTATTTTTCTGTTTTTCTGCTAATGTATGAGGAAATTTTTCCTTTTTTTCCCTTCACATGTATTAATATAGGGGGATTTAGTGTATCTATTAATCAACACAAGTGATTTGTATGAAAATCGCAGGTAGTTTTTTCCCTATTTTAGGGAGGGGCCTTTATACTGCGAGGTAGTTGGAAGTTTTTTTTGGTTTTTTTCCTTTTTGTAATTTGGGTCTTTTAATTTTCACATTTTTTTATTTTTTATTATTATTATTTGGCTTTTTGATTTTGGTATTGGGTTTCTTGGGTTTGACATTAGAGGTTTGATTAGGTATATAATATTATAATATTAGTCATATAATATTAGTTATCACTTTTTATATATGGTTTTGATTAGAATTTCTTGGCTATTAATTTAATTATATGTAAATTAACATAAAAAATTAGTGGCACTAGTTCACCTAGTAGAGGCGATATAAAGTGGTGTGGAATCACCCTTTGTAGAGTCCTAGGTATTGCACTTATGGGATATAGCTGAGATATAACACCAAATACGGATTTAATTCACGCAGCCCTTGGGGACAGGTCAAGGTGATTGATATAAAGAGTTCTGAGAAATGTAATAGTTTTATTGAAAATAACTAGTTGGAGGTAGCGCCAATTACCTATAATTAAGAATAAATATATCATTTAGTGACAACTTTTTGTAAAAATTTTTTTTTTTTTTTTTTTTGTCATTATTCAATCCCTTAGGACAAAAAAAATTAATATTCAATGGGCTCAACATACCCATCAGCAATTTCCTTGGGGTGTCTACTTTCCAAAATGGGGTCATTTGGGGGGGATTTGTACTGCCCTGCCATTTTAGCACCTCAAGAAATGAGATCGGCAGTCATAAATTAAAAGCTGTGTAAATTCCAGAAAATGTACTCTAGTTTGTAGACGCTATAACTTTTGCGCAAACCAAAAAATATACGCTTATTGACATTTTTTTTACTAAAGACATGTGGCTGAATAAATTTTGCCCTCAATGTATGACTAAAATTTAGTTTATTCGATTTTTCTTATAACAAAAAGAAGAAAATATCTTTTTTTTTCAAAATTTTCGCTCTTTTTCCATTTATATCGCAAAAAAAAAAAATCGCAGAGGCAATCAAATACCATCAAAAGAAAGCTCTATTTGTGGGAAGAAAAGGACGCAAATTTCGTTTGGGTGCAATATTGCATGACCGCGCAATTACCAGTTAAAGCAGCGCAGTGCAAAATTGCAAAAACACCTCTGGTCCTTAAGGTGTTTATTGGTCCGGAGCTGAAGTGGTTAAACAGAAGGTGGAGGAGTGCAAGGTCTCTAACATCTACCAGCTCTGTGATGTCATCATGGAGGAGTGGAAAAGGATTCCAATGGAAATCTATGAAGCTCTGGAGAACTCCATGCCCAAGAGGGTTAAGGCAGTGCTGGAAAATAATGGTGGCCACACAAAATATTGACACTTTGGGCCCAATTTGGACATTTTTACTTAGGGGTGTACTCACTTTTGTTGCCAACAGTTTAGACATGAATGGCTGTGTATTGAGTTATTTTGAGCGGACAGCAAATTTACACTGTTATACAAGCTGTACACTCACTACTTTACATTGTAGTAAAGTGTAATTTCTTCAGTGTTGTCACATGAAAAGATATAATAAAATATTTACAAAAATTTGAGGGGTGTACTCACTTTTGTGAGATACTGTATACCCGGGTATACGTGCACAATTCTGGCAGGACTCTTGTTGGGCCCTTTCTTGTTTGTACATTAGATGAATGTACTATTATAATTTTTTTTCTTAAAGTTTGTATTATTTCCATACTAAAGTGCATCTATATACTTATACAGTATTTAATGCTGTATGCTAGTTGCAATAGTTCCTCTGCTCCCAATTACTTTGATTAGATTACTGATTAAAGGAAGATGGTCCCTTCTGTTCATGGAGGCCCTGTCTTGGCTGGAGGCACCGCCATCTTTATTATCAAACCTACTCTTCCACTTTGCTGTTTCTCTTATTTACCTACAGGTTTAGAGCAATATACTGTTATACTCTAGCTCCCCATAAGTAATGCCTCCTCCATCTTCTCCTCCACTGTGCAACAAACCACATTAACTCCGCCCACACTTCCTTATAAATGCCCAATCCAGGAATGTTGAGTGACAGCAGCACTCTAGGAGTAACAAAAAAGGTGGGACCACCCCTTAACGGTCCCCACACTTATGCCAAAAACAGCATCCAATTATAGCGCAAACCTATTTAAACAATGGATACATTTTTCTTAAAGCAGACCTTCAGTCATTTTTTTCAACTTTCCATCTATTAAATCTTCTGCCCTTGTTGGTTTACCTTTGGATAGTAAAACATTTTTTTCTGCCATTAAATACCTTATACAGCCCACTTCCTGTTTCTCGTCTGGTCATTAGCATAGGCTTATGACATTATGCACAGCTCTCTCTATCACTCTAGTGAGAGTTTGCAAGGAACGGGGGGGGGGGGGGGGGGGGAGTCATACGAGGGCCAATGAGAGCTGCATCTGTGTGTTTGTGTAAATCCAGCAAGTGATGAACAGGCAGCAGGTTCAGCTGCCCACAGTTAAAATGGCTGCAGCCAGACTCAGTAGAGAGAGATTTCTTCAGCATATTTGGCAAGTACAGAATCACAGTATATATACAATAATCTGCAAAGTTGTTGGAGGGAAGCTTCAGAATTGCAAAGATGTTTTTATTACAAATTATGTGAGCAGACTGCAGTTCCTCTTTAAGTATATGGGGCCCCTTACATTTCCTTTTAGCTTTGTTGTTGCCTTAGGCCAATGTGAACAGTAATACTCTTCTGTGCAAATTTTGTGTTGTGCCCTTACCTGTTTAAAAAAAGTAATGTTAAAAGTTTCCCCACTATTGTTTGATGTATGTCTAGAGGTCTATGTGTGCTGCACACTCTAGGAAGAACACTGCAGAGAAAGAATGATAGTCTACATCAGTGGTCATCAACCCTGTCCTCAGGGCCTTCTAACAGGCCAGGTTTTATGTATTACCCTGGGGAGCTGCAGACTAGAATACGGCAATCACTGATATCACATGTCATGTATTTCAGTTATCTTGCAAACCTGACCTGTTAGTGGGCCTTGAGGACAGGGTTGATGACCACTGGTCTACATTATTTGAGTATTTAAGTGGTTCCAGCAGCATTTACATCCCTCTCCAGTTTTGCAGCTGGACATACTTGGGAGAGAGTAGCCGTTGGAGAAAATTAAGAATGTATTAGAACTTGTGCATATCCCATCTTATTCTAGAATTTACATTATGACCAATCTGCAATTTACTTAAGATCTGATTGGTAAATTTTAAAATGTTCTTTGTAAGAACCAAATTCACTAATCAAGAGTCGGTCTATTCACTTGAAGTTTTCCATCTCTTGGATTTATTGAAAATTACAAATTTTGCTAAAGGTTATAAAATGTAATAAGAAAAAGGTGTAAAATGCAGGAAATTGAATCCTGCGCTGACACTGAATTTTTAGTATTTGGTAAGCTTTAGTAGCCTCTTAAAACCACATTAACACTTTGAGAATTTGTACTGCAACTCGGTAAAGCATAAATATTGCATTTAGTGCAACCTACTTATCCTAGGTGAATTTAATGTTCAATGCCGATCATTAAAAATTGTCATAGACTCTAAAGGAGAATTCGATTTTACTTATTAATCAATCACTGTGAGTTTTTTTTAACCTCGGGTGCCCTGTGAAACATACATGTTCTTCTCATATGACCTGATGAAACAAATCCCATGCTATTAGAAACAATATCTCCAATACAAAATCAGAAAGCAGCTATCACCAAAAAAAAATAAAAACTGCACTTATCACACCCAAATAAAGAAATTAATATTGAAATAGTGAAGTGCGTTCAGTACATATCCCCCATAACCATGCAATATATAGATATATAAATAAATACAATTCAATCAATCATAAATACATCAACAATTATACATAAACATGTGCAGTTAATAGTGTATTCACTTCATAAATTTATATAACACCTTATGAATGTGAATTGTTTGATAGGTCTTACCCATTGGGGGCCATATATGGGGAAAATAGAACTGAAAGCCAGGGGGTTGTTGCCATTCCTGTTCTATGGCCAAAACAGGAAGTGAGGGAAAATCCCTCCAAAGTAAGGGTGTTCCGGGTGTTCCCATTGGAAGATTTGCTATTTATTTCTGTTCTGGTGAAAACTCAAAATTTGGGATTTTGTTTCACATTCACTTTTGGTGATAATAGTAAACAGGATAAATATAGAGAGTGAATCTCCCCTGGGGGACACAGACAGCAATAAAACCCTGACAGGTGTTCTAATCCCTCTCTACTAAATCCAAAACGAAAAAAAAAGTTTGCTCTTAAAGTGGTTGTAAACCCTGTTACGCCACTTTTACCTGCAGGTAAGCCTATAATAAGGCTTACCAGCAGGTACGGTAAATATCTTCTAAAGTTGCACAGGCTTTTCTTCAGGAGTCGTGCCGTAACCGGCAATCACAGCGCCGGAGCCCACAAACCTGGAAATAACTCCGGGAGACATGTCGCTGGTCACAACTGTGTGCGGGGACCGCTGAAACAGCTTCGATCTAAGGTAAGTATTTCTTAAAGAGCAAGTAAACCCTCTTTGTTTCCCTGCCAGGTAAAGCATAATGGGCTACTATGCATTGCATAGTAGCCCATTATGTGTCACTTACCTGACACAGGAGCCAGTGATGTCCCTGCTATCCCCTGTAACAGGAAGCGTCCATCTTCGTCCGGGTATCGCTGCTCCGGCCACTCACAGCGCCGGAGCAGCGATGACGTCACTCCCACGCATGCGCATGGGAGCCGCCACTAACGACATATCGCCGTTTGCAGCGGCATGCTTAGTGCGCCTGTCTTTTTGCAAATATCTCCTAAACCGTGTAGGTTTAGGAGAGATTTCATGGACCTACAGGTAAGCCTTAATCTAGGCTTACTTGTAGGTCACAGCGGTGTGTAAGGGTTTACAACCACTTTAATGAGCTAGTATGCAACGCTTATGCCTTTGTCTTGCAGTTTTTTTGGGGGAGTTTACAACCACTTTAAATGTACCTTAGGAGATGAAATTTGGCAGGGTGATGCAGTAATCAACCCTTGTTCAATCCCAGTGCAGAAATGGCAGAGAACAAATGCAAAATGGCATCAGACATTTCTAATTTTGTCTACCTTTGCGTCAAACTGTATGAATGCATGCAAGTTAGTATGTAGTTGTACTTTGTACTTTTAACAATAAATTCTGCACATTGAAAAGGGCAGTTGCATTTCCAGGCACAGTGTATGATACTTTAGCACTAAGATCCTCCAGGATGTCTACAACTGCTAAAGGGTGCCAATGGATACTGAAATCATAAGCAGGTATTTATGATTACCCTGGACACATCTAATTTCTTTAATCAATGTGTCACGTAAAGGTATGTGGTGCTGGAAAGGGTTAATTAATGTGAACCTGATACTCTGTTGCTTTGCCTTGCATTGTAAAGCACAGGTTCACTTTAATCCAAATTGATGAACAGTATATATCTTCTCTTGTCCACGTGCACTCACAGTCCACGTGCATTATCATCAAAAACGAAAGTAAAAGAAAATGCCTCAATTTTGTGCTGTCCCCAGAAAAGTAATAGAGGGGAAATTTTCCAATGGGAATGCCGTTCTAACCTTAAGCACTTGTCTTTGAAATGCAAGCTGTGTATAGCTATATGGTATTATAAAAATGCTTCTCTTAGTGTCACAGGCAGTGGACTTTGGAAAAGGACATGAAGAATGTGGTAGTTGTATAAACCCTATCGTACAGGGCATGACTACCAGGTACGGTAGAATGTGCCTAGTTCTGAACAGCCATGAAAAGTATTCATACCCCTTCAAATTTTCCACATTTTGTCACGTTACAACCAAAAATGTTTTTTATTGGGATTTTATGTGATAGACCAACACAAAGTGGCACATAATTGTGAAGTGTAAGGAAAATTATAAATGGTTTTCAAAATGTTTCACAAATAAATATGTAAAAAAGTGTGGCGTGCATATGTATTCAGACCCCTTTACTCTGATACCCCTAACTAAAATCTAGTGGAACCAATTGCCTTCAGAAGTCACCTAATTAGAGTCCAACTGTGTGTAAATTAATCTCAGTATAAATACAGCTGTTCTGTGAAGCCCTCAGAGGTTTGTTAGAGACCCTTAGAGAACAAACAGCATTATGAAGGCCAAGGAACACACCAGATATGTTATGGAGAAGTTTAAAGTAGGGTTAGGTTATAAAAAATATCCAAAGCTTTGAACCATCTTACGGAGCACTGTTCAATCCATCATCTGAAAATGGAAAGAGTATGGCACAACTGCAAACCTACCAAGACATGGCCGCTCACCTAAACTGACAGGCTAGGCAAGGAGAGCATTCAGTAGAGAACAGCCAAAAGCCCATGGTAAATCTGGAGGAGCTGCGGAGATGAACTTTTTGGCCTAAAAGCAAAACACTATTCGTGGGGGGAAAACTAACACTGCACATCACCCTGAACACACCATCCCCACTGTGAAACGTGGTGGTGGCAGGATCATGTTGTAGGGATGCTTTTCTTCAGCAGGGACAGGGAAGCTGGTCAGAGTAGATAGGAAGATGGATGGAGCCAAATATTCGAAGAATATTCATGTTTTAGCAGACCTAAATACAATTCAGAATCTGTGCCAAGACTTAAAAATTGCTGTTCACAGATGCTCCCCATCCAATCTGACAGAGCTTGAGGTATTTTAAGAAGAATGGGCAAAAAAAAATTCACTTTCTAGATATGCAAAGCTGGTAGAGACATCCCCAAAAAGACTTGCAGCTGTAATTGCAGTGAAATGTGGTTCTACAAAATATTGACTCACTGGGCTGAATACAAATGCACTTTTCACATATTTATTTGTAAAACATTTTGAAATCCATTTAGCATTGTATTTTAATTATTGCATGAAGCTTTCATTGAGAGTACGGTTGGCATATTTTTGAGATTCTTAATCAGAAATATGTTTTGAATTGTCTATAGGGTCTATAGAAGTCTATAGAAGTCCTACAAGCAGGTTAGTTTATTTTTGTTTTTGATGTTAATATTCGTTTTTTACTTGGGGGCCACAGGGCTTTGAGTCCAAAATTGAAATTGTATATGAGTATGTCAAACTAAAAAGAAATAAATGATCTGCTTTGCAACATGATTGAACATCTGAAAGAAAAAAGTCAGCCCACAAAACATTAATAATTGGAAGTCCACTCTCCATCCAGTTCAACCTTTGTCTGTGTGTATGTTTACGCACACTGCCATTTCCCATATCCCTGTGTATTGCATTCGCTAAAATGCCCATCTTAGCGTTTTTTTTTTTTTTAGATTATTGACACACCCTGCTGACACCACCAACTTTGGAAGGGAGATCCACATCCTTACTTCTCAAACAGTAAAGAACCCCTTACGCAGTTTAAGGTTAAACCTCTTCCCATCCAACTTCACTGAGTGGCCATGTGTCTTCCTAGGAGATCAAAGACTGAATAGTTTTCTCCCTATACTAGAATCACCATTTTAGATGGGCCATAAATGTCACTTTCTGCAAGGAATATTTACTGTATGTATTGGAGTATACACTGCCATCCTATTGTGAATATTAAATGCTATCTTTAAAACCAAACTGTGACCCGAGATTTTAAATGACATAGTATTAATTTAACACTGCTTATCCATGTAAACCTGCTATTGTTCCAACGAATTACTGCCGTCTATATCCATCGGTACTGAAGAAAATACACCACAAATATTAGCTAGACATCTAAATTCACAATTATGTGAAAAAAACACTTTAATATCTGGTATACATTTCCCTTTATAGAACAATGGTACAGCTTTGCTCTGCAGCCAAGGAAACTATTGATTTACATTTAAATGTCCTTCTCTTTGAGTAGCGATAGGGAGGGGAGTAATCACATCAAGACAGAATTCTATATGGCATCTCATGAATTCGGCTTGCACAAAACGATTACTTGAGCCTGATAATATTCCTGTGTAAAGCTGCCATAATCATCAGGGGGCAGATGGTTTTAAGGCACAATCCAACCATCTTTTTTAATAAAAGATCTTTCCATAATAAACATGAACGGTCATGGGGAGTCAAAATGTTGGGGGGATGGGTGCAATCTGATGGTATCCATAGACATACACATTGGCTGCAATTTGATGACAATTGTCTTATGTCTAAAAAAAAACTTTAAACTTTTCTGAACACAGAGCCCTCCTGTGTGCTCCTTGGTGATCCTTCCAATAACACATTCGATGTCCTAACACTCACTGCACTGTATCTATGGAGCGATACTGTTGTCGCTCTAGGACAAGAAGTCTATTAGGTCTATAGAACACCCCCCCCCCCCCCTTCATCTACATAACATTGGCATTTTTTTTAGTGGAGAATTGTCAGCTCACTACAAGATGTTATAGATGATGAAGGCTACAAGATGTTAAATGTATTTTTCTGCACTTATTGAACAGATATAATAAAACACTTTTTATGGTATATTTAACAGATCAAAAAGGAGCAACCCTTGATGTGAATGAATGAGTGACTTTTATAGTGCTACCTATGCAAACTAAATTGCCTCAGGGTGCTTTTTCCACTGGTGTCCATCTGTGTATAGTGTGGTCCTTTACCCCATAGGGTCCTGACATTCTTACAAATACATACACATATTTTTTGGCCAATTTTTAGACTGGGTCTAATTGGCCTACCAGCATGTCTTTGGATTGTGGGAGGAAGCTGGAGCACCCAGAGGAAACCCATGCAGGCACAGGGAGAACATGCAAACTCCAAGCAGATGGTGTCGTGGTCAGAGTTTGAACCAGCAACCCTATTGCTGCTAGGTGAGAGTGCTAACCACTACACCACTGTGCTGGCCCATAATAATGCATGTACATTAATTAATTAATGCATGTACATTAATTGATCCCCATCTTCTGATGCCCTCTCTAACTTGTATAACAGTCTGGCACTTTAAAACATCGCTACATGCCCCCAGAGGCTGTGTAAGGCTGGGTTCACAACCCGGTTGTTTGTGCAGTTTACATGCTTTTTACACACGGTTTTTAGCCACGGTCCCATTGACTTCTGTTAGGTCTCCCATTTTTACTGCATTTTCTGAAAGCGCATCAAGAGTCCTGCATGCTGCATCTTTGGTGTGTTTTCAGAAAAAGCAGCAAAAATGCACAACCTAATAGAAGGCAATGTGATTGCTGCTAAAAATGCATGAAAATGTACTTAAAACATGCATACACCCGCACTGTAGCCAAAACACAGCACACTAGTGTGAACCCAGCCTAACAGCATAATGCGAGCAATGGTGTGTGCTCATTGGTCAGCGCTAGCTACATAACCGCATTGACAATTGAGAATCCTTTTGAAACTCCTTTCTTCTGTGACCTCCTGAAACAAGGAAGAGATTCTCATTGGTCAGTGCGGTTACGTGGACAGCACTGACCTATGAGTGCTCACCACTACAAGCATTATACTGCTATATAGCTCTGTTTTAAAATGGGCGGAGGATTATACTAGTTGGAGAGGTCCATACCTCCTAACTTTCTGAAATGCGAATGAGGGACACCTATTAGCAAAAGCAGGCAGGTATAGGACACACCCCCTGCTACACCGCCTTAACCACTTTCAGACCGGACCATTTTGCTGGTAAATGACCAGAGGTCTTTTTACACTTTGGCACTGCGCTGCTTTAACTGGTAATTGCGCGGTCATGCAATGTTGTACCCAAACAAAATTTGCGTCCTTTTCTTCCCACAAATAGAGCTTTCTTTTGATGGTATTTGATTGCCTCTGCGATTTTTATTTTTTGCGATATAAACGTAAAAAGACCGCAAATTTTGAAAAAAAATGATATTTTCTACTTTTTGTTATTAGAAAAATCCAATAAACTCAATTTTAGTCATACATTTAGGCCAAAATGTATTCAGCCACATGTCTTTGGTAAAAAAAAAGTCAATAATTGTATATTTATTGGTTTGCACAAAAGTTGTCACATCTACAAACTAAGGTACGTTTTCTGGAATTTACGCAGCTTTTAGTTTACGACTGCCTATCTCATTTCTTGAGGTGCTAAAATGGCAGGGCAGTACAAAACCCCCCCAAATGACCCCATTTTGGAAAGTAGACCCCCTAAGGAAATTGATAAGAGGCATGTTGAGCCCATTGAATATTTTATTTTTTTGCCTCAAGCGATTGAATAATGACAAAAAAAAAAATTTTTTTTTTTTTTTACACAAAGTTGTCACTAAATGATATATTGCTCACACATGCTATGGGCGTATGTGAAATGACACCCCAAAATAAATTCTGCTGCTTCTCCTGAGTATGGGGATACCACATATGTGGGACTTTTTGGGAGCCTAGCCGCGTACGGGGCCCCGAAAACCAAGCACCGCCTTCAGGCTTTCTAAGGGCGTAAATTTTTGAGTTCACTTCTCACTACCTATTACAGTTTTGAAGGCCATAAAATGCCAAGATGGCACAAAACCCCCACAAATGACCCCATTTTAGAAAGTAGACACCCCAAGCTATTTGCTGAGAGGCATGTTGAGTTCATGGAATATTTTATATTTTGCCACAAGTTGCGGGAAAATTACAAACTTTTTTTTTTTTTTTTTTTTAACAAAGTTGTCACTAAATGATATATTGCTCATGCATGCCATGGGCATATGTGAAATGACACCCCAAAATAAATTCTGCTGCTTCTCCTGAGTACGGGGATACCACATATGTGGGACTTTTTGGGAGCCTAGCCGTGTACGGGGCCCCGAAAACCAAGCACCGCCTTCAGGCTTTCTAAGGGCGTAAATTTTTGAGTTCACTTCTCACTACCTATTACAGTTTTGAAGGCCATAAAATGCCAAGATGGCACAAAACCCCCACAAATGACCCCATTTTAGAAAGTAGACACCCCAAGCTATTTGCTGAGAGGCATGTTGAGTCCATGGAATATTTTATATTTTGCCACAAGTTGCGGGAAAATTACAAACTTTTTTTTTTTTTTTTTTCACAAAGTTGTCACTAAATGATATATTGCTCAGGCATGCCATGGGCATATGTGAAATGACACCCCAAAATAAATTCTGCTGCTTCTCCTGAGTACGGGGATACCACATATGTGGGACTTTTTGGGAGCCTAGCCACGTACGGGGCCCCGAAAACCAAGCACCGCCTTCAGGCTTTCTAAGGGCGTTACAGTTTTGAAGGCCATAAAATGCCAAGATGGCACAAACCCCCCCCAAATGACCCCATTTTGGAAAGTAGACACCCCTAAATTTAGGGGTACACTAGTGAGACTAGGTAATAAATGGCGGGTGCCCTGAAACTATAAAAAAATAACTAACCAACCAGCGTCACCTGTAACAGTTATATGGTGATCACTGGTGAAAGGGTTAACTAGGGGGCAATCAGGGGGCTTTATGCGGTAGTATATGGGGGTCCCTGGCGCTATAAAAAGCTGCGGCGAACCTAAATACCTACCTGCCTAACTAGCGTCACCTGTGACACTAATACGGCGATCAGAAAAATGATTGCTTATTAGGCTGGGTTCACACTGGAGCGATGCGGAAACGCCGCAAATCCGCGGCGGGTTCCCGCATTGCATGCCTCCCGGCGGCAGTTCACACTGCCCTATGCGAACTGCTGGGAGTGTCAGTGAAATGTTACTGACACCCCCAGATCAGTTCGCATATCGCAGTGCGATCTGCAAACTCGGATCGCATGGTGTGAACACCCATGCGATCCGATTCTGCTGCGGGCCAAAAAAAGGGTCCCGTGCGAATTTGCGGCGGGTGCGGCGGGTGTGGCGGGTGCGGCGGGTGCGGCGAATGGCTGAACTCGAATCGCACAGAGATCGGATGTGATTTGCACTGCAGTGCGGTGCGAATCACATTCGTTCTCATAAACCGCTGCAATGTGAACCCAGCCTTAGTGACACTGGCGACGGGGGGTGATCACGGGGTTAAACCTTTATTGGGGGGGGTTAGGGGGGTACATTAGAACTAAAGGGGGCTAACTCTAACTGCCCTAACAGTTATTACAGTCACAAATGACACCAATGCAAAAAAATAAAAATAAAATAAAAAATGACATTGGTGTCACTGTGACTGGGGGGCAGGGGTAATTGGGGGGGTGATCGGGGGGTAAAGGGGGGGTGTGAGTGTGCCTGGCATGTTCTACTGTGTGTGTAGAGTGTTGGTGCAACTCACCGATCCGCTCTCCTCCGTGTCGGAACGAAAAATACCGACACGGAGGAGAGAATACATCACTTCCTCTCCTGTGTTTACATTACAGGAGAGGAAGTGATGTCACCGGGGATTTCTATTCGTCGGGAGCGATCGCGAGGGGGTGGCCATGAATGAATGGCCGCCCCCTCGTCCCGGATCGCTCCCGGACGAAAACCGACCGCCGCAGGCACCGGGCGGGGGCCCGATCGGGCCCCCGACCCGCGGGAGGCAAGGGACGTACATGTATGTCCTTATGCCTGCCCGTGCCATTCTACCGACGTACATCGGCGTGCGGCGGTCGGCAACTGGTTAAAGAAGAATTATACAAAAAAAATGATTGGATAAACCCAGAAACCTTTTTTTACCACCACTTTTCTTTTATATTGGCTTTTGAAATTTACAAATGCAGCAATTTAGAAATTGGATGAAAGGTTTAGTGCTGGGAAAGACTTTTTGAAATATATAAAGTGCATTTTATATGCAACTACAGTGCTTTGAAAAAGTATTCATACCCCATTCAAATTTTCCACATTTTGTAATGTTACAAACACATCTTTATAAATGTATTTTATTGGGATTTTATGTGATAGACCAACACGAAATGGCACATAATTGTGAAGTGGAAGGAAAATGATAAATGGTTTTCAAAACTTTTTACAAATAAATATGTGAAAAGTGTGGCGTGCATTTGTATTCGGCCCCCCTGAGTTAATACTTGGTAGAACTGCCTTTCGTTGCAATTACAGCTGCAAGTCTTTTTGGGGATGTCTCTAATGCCGCGTACACACAAACAGACTTCACGTCAAACTGAACTCCGAAGGACTTTTCGACGGAGTTCCGACGGAGTTCTGCCGAAACTGACTTGCTGTCAGGGCTGGCCTAGCCCTTCCTTCTCTGGGCTGGCTGCTCAGCTGTCGGCTAATTGCCAGCTCTCATCTCTCTCCACAGTTACCCAGCTGTTCCTGATCATGCTCATCTGGCCTGCCTACTTAAGGCTGTCCAGCTCACTTCATCTCTGCCTTCGCCTTGGTCACATCTCAAGAAACCATCTCCAGCGCTCCTGTTTAAAGACTGGCTTGATGACATCCCTTCTGGCTCCTTATCCTGCTTGCTGTTCCTCCAATTGGATCCCTGACTTCTGGTCTGGCTGACTACTCGATCCGGTTACTGGACGCTGGCTATGCTTTGACTACGCTTACTTTATTTACCTTTTTTATTTTTTATTAATCAACAAGTGTGATTTAATTGTACTTCTCGGTCTGGTTCATGGTTTATGACACTTGCTTACACGCGATCACACCAAAGTCTGATCATTTAGAACACGATGACATACAATGGGACTAGAAAAAGGAAGTTCAATAGCCAGTAGCCAATAGCTGCTCTTGCATTGTTTTTGGTCCGCCGGAACAGCATACAGACAAGTGGTTTTCTCGATAGGAACCGGCTCCGGCGGAAAGATTTGAAACATGTTCTATTTCTAGGTCTGTCAGAATTTTAGAAAGAAAAAGTCAGATGAAGCCCACACACGATCGGAATGTCCCACAGAATGATTCCATCAGACCTTTTCTGCCGCAAAGTCCGGTCATATTAACAGGGCATAACAGCTTTGCACACCTAGAAAGTGAAATATTTTGCCCATTCTTCTTTGCCAAATACCTATAGCTCTGTCAGATTGGATGGGGAGCGTCTGTGAATAGCAATGTTCAAGTCTTGCCACAGATTCTCAATTGTATTTAGTTCCGCTAACACAGGAATATGCTTTGATCTAAACCATTCAGTTGTAGCTCTGGCTTTATGTTAAGGGAAGGTGAACCTCCGCCCCAGTCTCAAGTCTTTTGTGGACTCGAACAGGTTTTCTTCTAATATTGTCCTGTATATGGCTCCATC
The DNA here is from genome assembly GCF_037356315.1 of Lithobates pipiens. Classification (NCBI taxonomy): domain Eukaryota; kingdom Metazoa; phylum Chordata; class Amphibia; order Anura; family Ranidae; genus Lithobates; species Lithobates pipiens. Next base: position 97,262,521 of record NW_027507903.1, on the reverse strand, counting down.
CATCTTGACATCAACTCTGACCAGCTTCACTGTCCCTGCTGAAGAAAAACATCCCCACAACATGATGCTGCCACCACCATGTTTCACGGTCGGGATGGTATGTTCAGGGTGATGTGCAGTGTTCGTTTTCCGCCAAACATAGTGTTTTGCTTCTAGGCCAGAAAGTTCAATTTTGGTCTCATCTGACCAGAGCACGTTCTTCCACAAGTTTGCTGTTTTCCTCAAATGACTTCTCACAAACTGCAAATGGGACATTTTATGGCTTTCCTTCAACAATGGTTTTCTTCCTTCCTAACAATCCTTCCTGACAATCCAGAAAACATTGGGCAGGATGAATGGTGGCCAATTGGTCATATGCTTGTGAATACGCCATGGCAATGCTGACAATGCTGATGGCCACTCAAGCATGCACAGCCTACATGGGATTGACAACTCTACTCTGAATTTGGGAGAGATGCAGCTTCATTGCCACACCATCACAAGAAGCTGCATTAGGTGAACTTCGCACACTGGCAAGTAGGAAGAACTACAGAAGGAAAAAGATCCACAGTGAGTAGGGTGACCAACCTGTTGCTATGACAATGTGTTTTGGAGGGCGGAGCCTGCTTTTTCAGGTCCCTTGAGAAATGTACTTGAAAAAGGAGGCTCCACCCTCCAAATCACATTGTCATAGAAACAGGTTGGCCATCCCACCTACAGTGGATCTTAATCCTTCCACAGCTCCAAGCCCCATACTGGCTTTACCGGTGTCCATAAGTGTCCTACCGCTGCCACTTCCATCACTACAGCTTGCTCCATTTATTGAGGCCTTGATTCAGAGCTGGCTCAGACAGCGGTGGCAGTGAGGACCATTCTGCCTTGCTGTTCACCCGAGAAACATTGTGCCAAGCTTAAAGTTGTCTCAGACAGTGGCAGCTCTAAGGAATCCAAAGTAACCACAATGGATGTTATGCTTGATACAAGCCTCTGTTTGTGAGTGCAATCCTTTACTTTGTTTTTATTTTTTGGTTTAATAAAGGTAACTGTACTATGGGCCTATGCACTCTCTCTATCTTTTGTTTTATTATTTTTAGATTACAGTACCTGCTGGGGTTGTTTGAAAGCAGCAAGATTCTTTGGTATTCAGTTACCCAGTCATAAGCTATATCTTCCTGTGATCATGGACCTGATTTATGCAGTAACCCTTGGCATTAGGGCAAATACTAGCTGGTGGTAATTACAGTGAGCATGTGTGATTACAGTGAGCCAATAAGGACAGAGCAGAGGGCGGGGCCAACTTTAGGCCTTTTGTGGACAAAACCCAAGAATCTGTTTTGTCTATATAACCCATCCAATTTTCTAAACTGCAAAGTATTCTAATGTGTTAGCCACAGATATTAATGTTGTGAAAATTGGGATAATTTTTATTTGCTTCCTGAATATATTTTGTTGTTCAAGCTTTTGAAAATAATGATTAAAGCATGATCCAATTTACTCCAATTGGAAAGAAAATTAGATACTGCTTTGATCAACATTCTAGCTATTTAGGTTTTGTGCACTTGGAAACAAATCCTTTCAAGAGCAAATAAAACTTAAACTTATTTTCTTCCAGTTGCAAAGAGTTGCCGTTCATCTTCTTTCCTTTTTTTTTTTTTTTACCTTAAACTTTTCCAGTGAGTTTACTGTATGAACTATATATATCCTTATACAAGGTGGTAAATTTCCCCCTTCTTAACGGGACAATACATTCAGTTCAGTTAATCCTTCATCATAGCTGAGGTTCTGCATACCTAGTGTGTCTGCTGTGTACATATATGCTGTTACATATACAGTGTTTCACTTTTTCCACATTTTGTTATGTTACAGCCTTATTCCAAAATGGATTAAATAATGATCCGCCCCGTGATTATCCGCTCGCTCAGCAGGGATCGCTCCGTTGTCCCCGCTGAGCCGGCGGCGGACAGGGCGGTCTCCGCACACTGTGCAGGGACCGCCCTGTCAGCTCTCTCCGCTTTCCTCTATGGGGATCGGATGAGCACGGACCGTCTGCCCGTTGATTTTCCTCCGTCTGCAGAATCGGACAGTTGCGGAGGCAGACAATAGCGGGTGTCTGCGGATGCTCATCCGCTATCCCATAGGGATGAATGTATGCCCGTATTTCATCCGCAAACGGATGGATGAAATACGGACATACCATCCGCATGTGTGAAAGGGGCCTAAATCTCCTCAAAATTCTACAAATAATTCTACAAATAATACCCCATAATGACAATGTGAAAGAAGTTTGAAATCTTTGCAAATTTATTGAAATTAAAAAACGAAAAAAATCACATGTACATAAGTATTCACACCCTTTGCCATGACACTCAAAATTAAACTCAGGTGCATCCTGTTTCCACGAATCACCCTTGAGATGTTTTTACAACTTGATTCCACCTGTGGTAAATTCAGTTGATTGGACATGATTTGGAAAGGCACACACCTATCTATATAAGGTCCCACAGTTAACAGTGCATGTCAGAACACAAACCAAGCCATGAAGTCCAAGGAATTGTCTGTAGACCTCCCAGACACAGATCTGGGAAAGGATTCAGAAAAAATTCTGCAGCATTGAAGGTCCCAATGAGCACAGTGGCCTCCATCATCCATAAATGAAAGAAGTTTGAAACCATCAAGACTCTTCCTAGAGCGGCAACCTGGCCAAACTGAGCGATTGGGGGACAAGGGCCTTAGTCAGGGAGGTGACCAGGAACTCAATGGTCACTCTGACAGAGCTCCAGCATTTCTCTGTGGAGAGAGGAGAATCCTCCAGAACAACAACCATCTCTGCAGCACTCCACCAATCAGGCCTCTATGGTAGTGGCCAGATGGAAGCCCTGCTCAGTAAAAGGCACATGACAGCCCACCTGGAGTTTGCCAAAAGGGACCTGAAGGACTCTCAGACAAGAAACAAAATTCTCTGGTCTGATGAAACAAAGATTGAACTCATTGGCCTTGATGGCAAGCATTATGTCTGGAGGAAATCAGGCATTGCTAATCACCTGGCCAATACCATCCCTACAGTGAAGCATGGTGGTGGCAGCATCATGCTGTGGGGATGTTTTTCAGTGGTAGAAAATGGGAGACTAGTCAGGATTGAGGGAAAGATGAATGCAGCAATATACAGAGACATTTGTGATGAAAACCTGCTCCAGAACGCTCTGGATCTCAGACTGGGGCAAAGGTTCATCTTCCAACAGGACAACAGGCCTAAGCACACAGCCAACATAACAAAGTAGTGACTACGGGAAAACTCTATGAATGTCCTTGAGTGGCCCAGCCAGAGCCTAGACTTTAACCCATTTGACCATCTCTGCAGAGATCTGAAAATGGCTGTGCACCAACGCTCCTCATGCAACCTGATGGGGCTTGAGAAGTCCTGCAAAGAAGAATGGGAGAAACTGCCCAAAAATAGGTGTGCTAAGCTGGTAGCATCATACTCAAAAAAGATTTGAGGCTGTAATTGGTGCTAAAGTGTTGAGCAAAGGCCATGAATACTTATGTACATGTGATTTTTTTAGTTTTTTAATTATTAATAAATTTGCAAAGATTTCAAACAAACTTCTTTCACATTGTCATTATGGGGTATTGTTGGTAGAATTTTGAGGAAAATAATGAATTTAATCAATTTTGGAATAAGGCTGTAACATAACAAAATGTGGAAAAAGTGAAGTGCTGTGAATACTTTCCAGATGCACTGTATATAAATGCAGGATGCACTTGTTTTTTTGTTTTACATGCACTGATCTATATTTGGTAGTGCCCATATACAAAGCACACAGGTAGGATGTTTTACTAATACCTGCAAAAAAAAGTGTATTTATAATGGATTAAGATCCATTCATAGGGGCATGATTGCATAGCTGGCAGAAGATCCTGCAGAAATTACACATCTAAAGTACTCATGGTTAGACACATTTAGATACATACAGTATTTAGATGTGCACAATTCTTCTTTCATTCAAATTAAGGCCTCATGCACACTGAACGTTTTTTGACATTTTTACAGCAGCTGTCGTTTGGCTGTAGACGTTTTTTTCTACAGTCATTAAACGCTCCATCATATTATCCTATGTGTCCATGCACATATAGACTGTTATCAGCAGTTTTGGGCAGTGTCATTTTTGAGCAGTAAAAAAACCTCAAAATTAGTGGGTTCTGAGAGACATTTGTCAGCTGTAAAAACGTTGTAACGCTGATAAACGCTAATAAACATTGATAAACGCTAAAAACCGTCGCTGACCAGAATTTTTTCATGTTTTTGATCCATTGAAAAAAAATAAAATTTCTTTTATAAAGTGCTAAAACGCTAATGTGGAAAAAATGCTAATAAATGCTAACAAACGCTATTGCATAAACGTTAAAAAAAGTTGAAAAACTCACAAGCTACTGACATTTTTATAACGTTAAGGTCCAGTGTGCATGAGACCAAATTGCTACACATTTACATTCGTATGCTTTTAGGCACGGTAATGCGACTTCATGCATAAAATCTGCAGATCTGTGCAGCCCTGGACACAGTGGTGTTCTTTTTTTTTGCACAGCTAACTTCAGTGCACTTTTTTGCAAGTGCATGCAGTGGTGTGTATGGGCTCACTAATTATTATACTGCTGCATTTAAATGCACACAAAACTGTGCACTGTTTAAAAAAAAATTCTGCCCTCGTGAACGAGCCCCAACAGGAAAAATCACCCAGTGACAGAGCCGGATCATCCACAATCAACTTAGACAGAAGACTAGGGTCCAGTGGATTGCAAACCCAGCTTCAGCCTTCAAGATCCTTCAGTAAACCAGTAAATTCGCTTTTTTTGGGCAAAGCAGTACACCTGCCAGTCACTTCATAGGTAAGGATGCACTTTGGTGCTTTGATGGGTTATGCCTATACAGATGAAGCGAGGGGCATAACTATAGGTGGTACAGCAGTCGCGACCTCAACTGGGCCCTGTGCTGCAGGGGGCCCATGCAGCCCCCTCTACATATGGCCGGCAGCAGCATAGGCAGCTAGGGGTACCAGTGCACCATGCACACGGGTGGCTGGAGGTGGAGGGTGATTAGCAGAGCTCCATGCTCGACTATCGCACTGGCTGCTCTTTAGTTGTGCATTCCCCGCAAGACCTCTGTCCTCGGCCGGCTCCTCAGAGTACCCCTCTCCTGCTCCATGCATTGCCGCTCAGTCCGATGTCTGTTCTCCCCAGCCAGATGGGGCACCTAAAAATAAAAAATAAAAATAATTTTAAAAAACTACTGATGCCAGTGGTGGAACTACAGGGCTCACAAAGGTCATACCTGTGACCACGCCCTGGAGTTCCACCGCCGGACTTGGAGGGAAGGGCCCTGGCTGGGGTTCAGGGGGACCCTTCATGGTTTCTTGCATCGGGGCCCTGAAGGTTCTAGTTACGCCACTGGATGAAGCACATGGGTTATCTTCTCTGTGCCTATTGCAATTTGTATCAATATTAATCAAAAAGATGTGGGGGCAAAATGTCTACCTTGCTTGGGACCCCATTTGGCCTTACTCTGTTTCTGTTTAGTAAATGCTTTAAGCCCCTTTCACACTGGGGTGGGAGGTGCGTTGGCAGTAAAGCGTTGCTATTTTTAGTGGTGCTTTACCGTCGGATTTTCGGCACTATTCGGCCCCTAGCAGGGTGGGTTTCCCCCCGCTAGCGGCCGAGAAAGGGTTAAAAACCACTGCAAAGCGCCTCTGCAGAGGTGCTTTGCCGGCGGTATAGCTGCACTGCCCCATTGATTGCAATGGGCAGGAGCGGTGAAGGAGCAGTATACACACCGCTCCTTCACAGCTCCAAAGATGCTGCTAGAAGGACTTTTTTTACCATCCTGCCAGCGCACCGTTCCAGTGTGAAAGCCCTCGGAGCTTTCACATTGGAGACATAGCAGCGCCTGTTTCTGGTCAGTTTGCAGGCGCTATTTTTAGTGCTGTAGCGCTTGCAAAATGACCCAGTGTGAAAGGGGTCTTAGGCTCCATTCACACCTGAGCGTTTTTCTTTGCCTTTTTTTTTTGTTTTTTATTGTAGTGTTTTTGAATGGGCCTCCCTTTGCTCCAAAAATGCTCCAAAGAAGTTTATGTACCAAATCTAGGCACAGAGCCAGGAGCATTTGCGGTTGCGATTTTTGTCGCGATTGTATTGCGTTTTGTTACCCGACAATTGCAGCAAAATTGCACTGCATTTGGGGGTTCATTAGGAAATAATGGCATCACAAACGTGTTCCGATTTTTGCTACGATTCTGGAATTTGCGGGCAGAATCGCTACGATTCCGCCCGTGATCCAGATCGCTCACGTGTGAACAGAGCCTCACTGCTCTTCACCCAAGAATATTTACCAATATTTGCTTAAAATGCAATGATTTGACAGTTCTGTTTAATTTTATTTACAAACAGGTTGAGTTTTTTTTTTTTTTTAAATAGAATGATTACATGTTACAATAAGGACCTTCCCCTGTTAAAGAACAGATATTGCCCAATGTCCGGTAATGTAATTATTAGTGTGCAAACATCCACTAGTTTTTCTTTATACATAGAGTGAACGTTGGCCAAAGAATTCTGGGCAATTGTTGGATCCATTGCCCAATAATAAGTTCATAAATATACCCCATAAAGTGTTCCACTGCTCTACTCTGACTTCCTAGGAGATGGCGTATGTAATGTTGCACACATGAGTTGATAACATTCCATAAGGTGATAAACACAAATGGATGCACACAAAAAAAGAAATTGCAGAATGTATGCCCAAATCACCATTTTTGTACATGTATACTGTTAAAACAGAGATAATTCTCAACTCGCCAACTTGGTATGTCATCCCATTTAAGGTAAGGTATTATTAAACATAAAATTTGCTTGACTAGAGGTTGATCTGTATGCTTAAAAATGGCATAGGAAAAAATATATAATTTATATAAAACATCAGATTGCAAAGGTCTAGGACTGGACATTTGCTCAAGTGTGGCATTTTATTTATAGAAAAATCCCTTCCAATGCGACACCCTGCTAATGTCACCAGGTGGCCATTTTTGAACATGGTTATTATAAGAAAAAGGCTGCTTTTTTCTATGGAGAATATATATAAAATAGGGCTTCAGAGAACCTTCAAGCCATCTTCAAAATATTCTCCCTAAAAGTGAAATTCTACATTAGTCTAGTTACGTATTTAAGGTAATTGTGGGTCATTTATTTTGACTTTCTCTTCTTTTCAGAGTCTGAGCTATTCATAAACTCTTGAAAAGACAAGAACACAAGTGAACTTGTTCAGTGACCAATAAGGTTTCATCTATTTTTCCCCAGGGAAAATATAGCTAGGAATTGGATTGGTGATAATGGGACATTTCTTCAGCTTTATACATGTTTTCCTTTCTGCAGCACCATGTAATAAAAGGTAAAGTTGAGTTCTTCATTGTATTAAAGAATTAAAGGTGGGTAAGAGACCAGGCTCGGACAGCTTCACAGCTTTGTACTATTGGAAACTTGCTGATGTTCTTGCCCCGCATTTGGCGGCTATGTATAATTCAGTAAAGGAGGGTCACTCATTCACACCAAACTAGCTGACCGCCACCATTGTAATGATCCCTAAGCCAGACAAGGACCTTCTTCTTGGGCCAATTTCCGGCCAATCTCCCTAATTAACATCGACATGAAAATTGTGACAAAGATTATGGCCAATCGTTTGAATTTCTTTCTTCTGCGTTTGATAAAAAAGATCAGGTGGGTTTTGTCCCTCGTAGACAGGCAGGGGAAGCCATTAGATGGCTTTTTCAAATCCAACATATAGTACATGATGAATGAATGAATGAATGAAATACTTGTATAGCGCACAATGCGAACTGAATCGCCTCTAGGAGCTGTGGCGAGCTTTGATCATCTGCTAAAAGAGGAAGGTCTTGAGTTTTTTCCTAAAAGCCAGGTGATTTTCTTCCAGGCGGATGTTGATTGGTAGAGCATTCCATAGCCGAGGCCATTGGACAGCGAATCTCCGATCACCCTTGGATTTATACCGGGCTTTGGGCACGAGGAGGAGGTTTTTGTTGGCTGATCGAAGACTGCGGTTTGGTGTGTAATGATTTATTTTCTCCATTAGGTATTGCGGAGCTTCTCTATGCATGCATTTGTGGGTGAGGCAAAGGGTCTTGAACGTGATCTGATTTTTTACGGTTAGCCAATGTAAGCTCCTCAGTGAAGGAGAAATGGATTCCCAGGTTTTTTTTCCTGTTATCAGCCTTGCCGCCGTGTTTTGGATCAGTTGTAATCGCGCAAGTTGATATTGTGGTAATCCTATGTAAAGCGAGTTTGCGTAGTCCAGTCGTGAATTAATGATTGTTCCAACTACCACTGCTTTGTCATTCTTTGGGATAAAAGGGATGAGTCTGCGAAGCATGCGCAGCAGATGGTGAGATCGACTGACTACAGATCCTATTTGCGCATCCATTGACATTTGTGCGTCTAAAATAACCCCGAGACTCTTCGCTTTGGTCTTTGGGGAGATAGTCTGCCCAAAGACGGTTGGTGGAGACCAGGAGGTTTTGGTTGCGGGCTTATGATTTGGGTGTAAGATAAGAAGCTCTGTCTTTGATTGGTTCAGCTGGAGGGAGTTGGTGGTCATCCAGTCCTCTATTGATTTGAGGCAGTTTTCAAGTCGTTGTTGGTGATCTTTTTTTCCATTGATCCGGAAATAAAGTTGCGTGTCGTCAGCGTAAGAGTGGAAGCAGAGATCTGAGCATCTGATGATTTGAAGGAGTGGGCGAATGTAAATGTTGAAGAGAACAGGTGACAACGGAGAGCCTTGAGGGACTCCGCAGGTGACTGCCCGAGTTTCGGAGAGGAGTTTTCCTAGTTTCACTGTCTGTGACCGATTTCCTAGGAAGGACGCGAACCATTGGAGATCTATGTCTTGGACTCCGGCTACTTCTGTGAGGCGGACGAGTAGAGTATTGTGATCTACTGTATCAAACGCTGCACTTAGGTCTAGCAGTACGAGGAGACACGGCTCTCCGTCATCTGCTGCTTCGAGGGCGTCATCCCAAATCTTGAGGAGAGCTGTTTCTGTTCCATGACCCGGGCGGAAGCCTGATTGCAGCGGGTCCAGGAGTTTGTGAGTATCCAGGTGAAGTTGTAGCTGATGTACTACAGCTTTCTCTATGATCTTAGAAATGGTGTTGAGGCTTGTAATCGGCCTACGGTTGTTTGGATCCTGAGGGTCCAGGTTTGGTTTCTTGAGTAGAGGTTTGACGATGCCTTGTTTGAGGATGCTGGGAACAATCCCTTCGTGGAATGATCGGTTTATGAGGTGGGTTATGGTTGGAGCCACGATGTCGGAGCATTCTTTCAGTAGTTTTGTGGGGATGATGTCAATAGGTGAGGTACTGTCACGCAGTTTATTAATGATGTTTTTTGCGGTGTCTACGGTAATTGGGGATAGTGAAAATTTTGGCGGTTGCGGTATGTTGGTGCAGACATCCTCTTTATGTATTTGCTGGCTGAGGTTGGATGTTTTCTTCTGACAAATTGTTTCCCTGATGGTTTTGACTTTATCGATGAAAAAATCCGACAGTTTGTCACAGTAATCCTGGGATTCGCTTTCTGGGGGTTCTAGGCACACCGGATTCATTGATTGATTAACCAGTTTAAACAGTTCCCATGGTTGGTTTGCGGCCGTTGAGATTGTATATGAGAAGTGGTCCTTTTTGGCTTTGAAGATTGCTTTCCGATAATTCTCTGTCAGACCTTTGTAGTTAAATAGGTTTTCCTCGGTGGGATTTCTTCTCCATGTTCTTTCCGCTCTTCTGCGTTCTTGCTTTAGTACGGAGAGGGAGCTATTAAACCATCCAGCATTTTTCTTCCTGATGAGTGCCCTGCATTTTGGTGCTACCGAGTCTGCTGATTGCAGTAATGCCTTGTTCAGGGAGTTGAGTGTTTCCTCCGTAGAGTGGTTTAAGGTTATTGTAGATATCTTTTTGGACAGAGTGGTTTTGAAGGCTTCGGAGTACAGTTTTTTATGCGATCTGGTCCAGTGCGTTGTTACAGGTTTCCGTTTTTGCGTTGGTGATGTTGGTAGTGATTTTGAATTTGATGGCGTGGTGATCCGTCCATGGCAGAGTTATGTTGTCGAGTATGTTGACGTCGATGTTCTGTTTGAAAATTAGGTCCAGGGTGTGTCCTGACCCATTCGTGGGATTCTTTATCAGTTGCTGTAGACCCAGTTCTTCTAGTTGATTGATGTAGGCAGTCGCGATGGGGTCTTTAGGCTCGTTTGCCCAAAGGTTGAAATCTCCGAGTGCCAGGAAATTTTTGAATTTTAGGGTGTGCATTGCAAAGGATTCCGTGAGGGGTGAAAGAAGATTGGACTTTGGTCCCGGTGGTCTGTAGCACAGTAGAATATGAGTGGTGTCATGGGGTGTTGGTTGAAGATGTAGCGTCAGGGTTTCCATAAAAGGAACTGGGTTCTGAGATGATGGTTTAGTGAGATCCAGGTGACCTTTAAAGATCACTGCTAGGCCTCCTCCTTTTTTAATTTCAATAGTTTTTTATTTATAGTAACAGGTAATAAACAATAACATCAGCCATTAGGTGTAAGCAAAATTCGACTTTCAGAATGACAGCTTTACAACATATAATAAGCAACATAGAGAGTACATGAGGGAATGTAGCAAGTCTGGATGCATGTGACTGGCGGAGTTAACCACGAAGTCTATGAAAATGACAGCCAGAGATAATATGGACCTGGCCCTAGCATGCCTACTCGAGTGGGTCACCTTATAAGGAAAAAAGAGAGCCGGCCATGCACAAACAGTTGGAGAACGAGCGAGGAGGCGAGAACGAGGCCCCTCCTCCGCCCCTGGAGGGATCTTGCTGCGGAGGAGAAGACCCCGACTCCCCCCACTCCCCACGCGCCACCCGCCGCCTAAAAAATAGGAGGCCAGGAAACCAATGCCATCCTGAAAACTGCCGGGTAATTGTGGGCGTATAGGGAGTCTATTGAGGGGGATATGTTCACCCCGAGATATGGGAGGGAAGACTGGCACCAAGTGAATGGAAAGTGGTTCTGTAAGCTTTCGAGACGTTCTGCGGGGACCGTAACGTTAAGTGCTAGAGACTTTGCTGGATTAACGCATAGACCCGAGACCTTACCGAAAGCGTCCAGTACAGAGAATACGTTAGGAGTGGAGATCAGAGGGGAGGTAATATATAATAATAAATCGTCTGCGAATAGCGCACATTTGTGTTCTTGGCCTCCACATCTGACTCCAGAAATATCAGGGTGATTCCTAATGGTAATGGCTAAGGTTTCGATCGCTATAACAAATAGGAGAGGAGATAGGGGGCAACCTTGTCTAGTACCTCTCTCTATTACGAGGGGGTCCGAAAAGCATCCCTGAAGCTTGACTTGAGCAGACGGGGACGAATATAGAGCTCGCAGTGATTGTAAAAAATGTGGGCCAAATCCCCATCTCTGCAGTACATTGAATAAGTAGGACCAAGATATGGTATCAAAGGCTTTTTGTAGGTCTACTGAAAGAAGAAATCCCTCTTGGCTGGGACCCCCATCCCAGCGCGAGTTAAGTAGCGATATAATATCCACTGTTCTCCTAACTTGGTCCGGTCCCTGTCTCCCCGGGACAAAGCCCACCTGGTCTTTGTGGATACATTGGGCAATAAAGGAAGACAGCCTGTTAGAAAGAATTTTCGTAAAGATCTTGATGTCGTTATTGATTAGAGAAATAGGACGAAAATTTGATACTAGTGTGGAGTCCTTGCCCGGTTTTGGAATAACGGAAATGAAAGCCAGGTTCAGGGCCTTGTCCAGGGGAGACCCAGACCCGAGCGAATTGTAGAATTTGGCCATGAAAGGTGCTAGAGTAGTCGCAAATTTTTTGTAGTATCCTACTGAAAAGCCATCTGGGCCAGGGGCCGAGTTCTGTTTTAGGTGTGAAATGACTCCCAGGACTTCCGCTTCAGAAATTGGATCTTCTAGGAGATCCGAATGTTCCGAAGAGAGCCTCGGAAGAGGGACAGCGTCCAAAAATTCATCTAACTGGGAAGAGGTGTCAGGACTATTCTCCTTATATAGGGAACTATAAAATTTGTGAAACGCTTCCATGATACTGCGAGGGTTGTTGGATAGATCACCCGAGAGGACACGAATTTTGGGGAAAGCGTGGAGACGCGGTCTCGGGGTTAACTTTAATGCCAGTTTGGGACCTATTCTGTCTGTTTGGGAGTAGAAGCGGGAACCCGACCATCTCAGTTGTTTCTCCGCCCCAGTGGTAAGGGCTAAGTTTAATGCAGTTCTAGCAGTTTCACAGGCAAGTAGCGACGCCCTGGTAGGGTTGCGTTTATGTGCCTTACTGTAGGAATGAAATTCCCTGGTGAGTCTGTCTATGTCGTTCTGCCGCCCCTTCTTAAGCTGTGTAGAAAGTTGGATGATCTTACCCCTGATCACTGCCTTGTGGGCCGCCCATAATGATTCTGGGGAAATCGAACCCGTGTTATTCAGTACAAAATACTCTTGGATATCTCTTTGAATGGAAACACAATTAGCCATGTCACTTAAAAGGGCCTCGTTTAGCCGCCAAGTAAACCGACGTCCCGAGTCAAAAGTTCTTAACAAATGAACTATGACCATAGAGTGGTCCGAAATGGGAGAGTCTCTAATCAATGCTTTAGAAGCGGTTGGAATGTCACGAGATTGAAGGAAGAGGTGGTCGATTCTTGTGTAAAGTTGGTGTGGGGCTGAATAGTGGGTGTAGTCTTTTGTTCTAGGGTTTAGTTCCCTCCAGATGTCCACCAATCCCAGGGAATACAATGAGGAGGCAATTTTAGTGCTCTGTCTCGGGGGTCTCCGCGAGTTGGGGACTCCCCGAGATGATTTATCAAGAGAATGGTCAAAGGGAAGGTTAGTATCCCCTCCCATAACTACCCTCCCTTCCAGCATAGGGCCAAGAATGGACAACATGGAGGAAAAGAAACCCGCCTGGTTCTTATTTGGAGCGTAATATGAAATAAAGGAATACACCGAGCCCTCAATAGTGCCCTTTACCAAGATGTACCTACCCTCTTTATCACTGAATGTGGAAGTGTGAGAAAAACCTACGTTTTTGCCAAAACAGATAGCAACACCCTTTGTCTTATTACTGGCCTTAGAAAGGAAAAATTGGGGAAAATGCCCGGATAGAAAAGAAGGGTTGTAAGACGTAGGGAAGTGAGTTTCCTGTAATAGCAAGACATCTAAGCGTTGGGAATGGTAAAGGTTAAAAGCTTTCCGGCGTTTGACCGGCGAGTTTAGGCCCTGTACATTGTGTGTAACAATCTTCAGATTGTTGTTTGGTTTGGGATCAGAGGCCACGGACCAGAGTTGGAAAGGACTGCTTTGTGTGGACGGATCTTACCCTGAATCCCCGAAGGGAGAGGCTGAGGATGGGCGACCCAACCAGTTGATTCCGGAAACAAACTGACGGGGGAGGATCCTGGAGTCTGGAAGACCTGTAGGGGGGGTGAAAAGCGGGGACAGAGAAAGCAAGAAGAAAAGAAATCGAGGCACCTGAGAAGAGAGTAGAAAACATTATAGCCACCAAATGCAATTTATAACATAACATATTACAGAAACAAAGCACATTGTAAAGAAGCAACCTAAGCAAGACCGAAGTCTTCCGACTGGGTGGGGAGGTTGCACCCCATCCCATGTCACTTACACAGATCATCATCAGATAATAATAAAAAAATCGGGGTGGGTAAAGAAAAAAAAAAGGGGAGAAAAAACCAAAATAGAGGAAGAGAAACCCCAAAAATAGGGGTCCTCTCAAAGTAGGTCTCAAAGAGGGGAAAAAGGCCACTCTAAGAGAGATGGGAGGCGCGGAGCAGCCGCTCCGACCCGTCCGCCAATCAAATGAAAAACCCCTGAGCTATATGCGAGATTAACAGGTTTGGAGAGGTAAATAAACCTAACTATTCAAAACTATAAAGAAAAGCAAAATACAAGTAGCAAAGAAAAAAGGACAAACCCCAAGTATCAAGTATCCCAACAGAATTATACTCCGAGGAGAGCCACTATTCATTAATTAATAGCACTGGAAAGGATTGTCTTTGGGGCTGTCATAGCGTTCTCAGCCCTAAAAGGGCTCCGGAATCCCCCTCCGCGCCCCCAGAAAAAAGGGGGGGGCGGAGAGGGATCCCAAGGAACATGCCCCACCGCAGCCGGGAACTTAAATAACAAACAAAAAGCTGCATTGCCTGTAAGGTAAAGAGTAAATCAGATATGAGGTCTCAGACCGGGTATGTGATGTCACCCAGTATGCAGCACTACCCAGCAAATAGGAAAAATCGAAAAAAAAAAAAAAAAGGGCTGGTAGGCCGGAAAAAATTGAAAAGGACCTGAGGATGTAATGTTCTCAGGGAGGGTGTCCGTCCTTCGAGCGTTTTGCCTGTTGTTTCTGCCAGAGAGGTTTGGGAGGGCTCGTTGGTGGAGGTCTCTTCGAGGAAAGCGAGAGTTTCGGATCCAACGGTAGGACCGGGGAGGTAGAGATGAGGCCCAGGCGCAGCAAGACGCGTTCGCCGTCAACAAAGGAAGCGAAACTGTAAGACTTATTCTGGTATGAGAAAGAGAGTCGAAATGGAAAGGCCCATCTGTATGGAATGGATTTCTGGGACAGGACCTGCAGGAGAGGCTTCAAGGATCTCCTCCTCTGTATGGTGTAGGGCGAGAGGTCAGCGAACACTTGTACTGGATGTCCTTGAAAAGAAAGTGTGTCGGATTCCCTGGCCTTGCGCATTACATCTACTTTGACTTTGAAAAAATGTGGTTTGACAACAATGTCTCTAGGCAGACCACCTTGTCGGGGGGGTTGCAGTGCCCTGTGTGCACGATCAAGTTCCAGTCTGTGCTCCTGGATATCAGGGAGGAGGCTCTTAATAAAAGACTTAATCACTGAGTCTGTGTCTTTAAATGATTCAGGAATTCCTCTGAGCCTGAAATTATATCTGCGATTCCTGTTTTCCAGGTCATCAATTTTAGAGTACGCTGTCTCAAGTTGGTCATGCAGGTCCTGTATCCTGTCGGTATTTTGTTGGGCCATGGCGATCGTTTGGTCAGTTTTTTGCTCAATCGCTTCTATTCTGGCGCCCAAGTGCTGCAGGTCAGCCTGTATTATAGATGTTATTTGTGAAGCGTTTTGGGCTAGGCCTCTGGAGAGCATGGAAGAGAATGTTTCCATTAGAGATGTAAAGTCTGAGGGGACCCCTGGCTTAAGATGGGCCCCAGAAGGATCTGGGGATGCAGAGATATCCTCCATTGGAGTGAGTGGGGAGCCATTGAGAGTCCTGCCCAATAAAGATTCCGTTGAGGAGGGAGACAATGTGGGCAGATGCAGGGTACTCACAGTCTGTCGATGGTACACCTCTCGTTGCAGAGTTGCGGAGGGCGGATTGGCGATGGATTCGTCCGGATCCTGCTGCAGGCCTCGTGCTGCTCGGGCGGTCGCCATCTTAGGGTAGGCCGCAGGCTGTGGGACGGAGGCCAGTTGGTTCGTCAGGCAGCGTCTGGCTGTATTCCCGTTCATGCGGGTAGATCGAACAGAGCCTCGGGATGCCGCGGGGGTGATCGGCGGTGTCAATCTCCGGCTTATGATAGCTGTGGCGGAGTCGGCGGGTCGGAGCGGAGCGGAGCTCTCAGGACATGCGACCGTCCATGGAGCCGCCGCGCATGCGCCTGGCCTCCTCCTTTTTTCCCTATCCGGTGTTCGGTTAGGATCCTGTAGTTTTCCGGCACCAATTCGGTGAGGATGGTGTTGCAGTCAGAGGTTAACCAGCTTTCGGTGATGAAGAGGCAGTCTACATTGTTCTCGATGATGAAGTCGTGTACTTCCAGTCTATGTTTGACTGCAGACCTGGCGTTAATCAAGGCGCAATCTAATTGTAGTGGTCGAGTAGATGTCTTCCTGTGGTTGGGAGCTGGTTGTCGTCCGGTTTTTAATAGTTGTTCTCTTTGAAGTATTTTTTGTATGGAAGATGGCAATGTGGTGTTGATGTTCCTTAGTCTGTGCAGAACTTCAGCTGAGTATTTGAAGTAGCACATGGTTTGTGGATGCTGTTGATGGTACTATGGGCCTAAGATGATGATCCTGATCAGGGTATTGATCCTGAGGTGGGGCTAGGTATCAGACTTGCCGCCGTGCTTGAGGCTATTAGCGCGCAAGTTGATCAGGGGATGCCTATATGGATGCGGAAGGAGTTGTTGTATTCGGTTGCTGGCTGTTCCAGCTACCTTTACTTAAGGTGGAGGTCTCCGCTCAGAAAAGAAGTCTGGCTGTGATCTGGAATAGTCGTCCTAGGATAGCGTAAAAAATGGAAAGGAGGCCGGAGGTAGGGGTATGCTAACCTATGGTTGTTCCAGAGGAAGGCGAAAAAACCCCTGACAGTAGCAGCCAAACGCACCAGTGGGGCAAAAATTCCTTCCTGACCCCCGTAGGCGGTCGGACGGAGTCCCTGGAACAATCACTGGGGGGGGGGGGAGTGGAGGTGCAAGCTTACCTGGCTGCGGTTGTCCCCTTTAAACACTCTGGTTCCGGTGAATCTAGCTTGCTGTCAGCCTGACGTTTCTGGAAAGCTGTCTGGTTGCCCCATGCAGTGGGATCTTTAAAATGGATGGGAGGATGGATGTAGGATAGAGGTTAGAGACTCCTGTCTTAACTCCTGTTTTCAACTCCTGGTTGTTAACTCTCCACTTGTGCTCACAAAATCCACATGCAAGCCACAATCAGGGAGCAAGCTCCTGGGGGAGTTTGTATAACTACCTTTATACACCTGTGAACAATTAATAATTAACCCTGATAGACCCTGGAAACAATGTTTCTGTCTTTAGATGTCAACAAAGCCTTTGACACTTTGTCTTGACACAGGTACTTAGCCACTATGGCTTTGGCACTTCCTTTATGGTCTCAGCTATCTATGACTCCCCACAGGCCAAAGTGCGATATTATGGATATGAATCGCCCACCTTCCCCATAAGGAGAGGAAGTCATCCGATCCCATGTGGACATTTCAGGGGTTGAAGTGGCGGGCACCTCGCACAAAATGCCACTGTTCGTAGATGACATTTTGTTGACTGTCACTAAACCCAGAATTTCTCTCCCTAAACTGTTCTCTTTTCTAAACTCCTTTACCACGCTCTCGGGCCTATCAGTCAACCCGGCGAAATCCAAAGAGATGTCCATTAACCTTCGGCTCTCAGAATTGGAATCCTTACAATCTACATTCTCCTTCCAGTGGACAACATCATTACCCTACCTGGGGATTAAACTTACTCCGAGGTACTTAGGATTATATAGGCCAACTATCCCCCACTTTTCAGTAAATTGGGGAGCATGCTTGACTCTTGGTCCACTCTTCCACTATCCTGGTTTGGAAGAATAGTGACGGTACGCATGACTTATCTCCCGAAACTGCTCTATTACTTTCGAGTTTTGCCGGTCCAGGTACCCCCCCACATCCTCCGAATTCATCAACGTAAGATCATGCAGTTTGCCTGGGGATCATCGATGGCCACTGTGGGCCATCATTGATTGGGTGGATTCCCACCCAACCCCACTAGCTTCTCTTCCTTGGCTCCTCAGGGCACAGCGCCCACCTAACATAGGCCCTTGTTTGGGCCATTCCCTTCGACTATGGGATGCAGTCAAATACTCAGCAGGCTTAATGTCCCCCCACCTATCATTACTTTGTCTCCTTCATTGCCCATTATTCCCGCCAGGTTGTGACAATCCCTTGCAATTTGCATGGTGGACTGATCGTGGTTTTGTAGATGTTCACTCTATGCTCACCCCGACCAAAATTATCCCATTCACAGCCCTACACTCTTCTCACGACATCCCCCTTAGGGAACATTACAGTTACTTACAACTCTGACATTTTCTTCAACAACTAATAAGGACTTAGACTACCCCCTACATCATGACCCCTTTTGAAAGTTTATGTAGATCGTGCCCCCAATCCTCGGGTCTGATATCTCTCATATATACAGCCATAATTAGCTCTAAGAAACCACCACTGAGACCCTATCATCTCCAATGGGAGGCCGAGCTTGGAAAACAACTGGACCCGGAGGACTGGCAGATTATGGCAACTGCACTATCCAAATGTTCCAAGAACATCCTCTTCTTGGAAAATGCATATAAAGTGTTCTACAGGTGGTACTACACCCCGGCCAGATTAATGAGCTTTATCCCATCTTATTCCCCCTTATGCTTCTGTGGATGCTCTCAGTAGGGTACAATGGCGCACATCTGGTGGATCTGCCCCAGGGTATGCAGACTGTGGGTCCGCATATATATGCGCTACTTCGCAATCTTTTCAGTACTACTATAAAGAGAGACCCTTTTGAGGCCCGTTTATGGAAACCGATCACAGAACTCCTCCGTCCTGAACGCCAACTGGCAGCACATATTTTTACTGCGACTAAACAGCTAAAAATTGCGTGAATGACATTATGGTAAATGAGAAACTCACTGCCGTATTATTGGACACTCATGCTAAGTTTCTACGGGTACGGCAACCCTGGGTGGCTCATATCTGCCCCTCACGATTTGACCCAGCACTCCTCTCCCTTTAATAATCCTCTGTTCCTCCCACCCTGGGGACCCCCCCTTCTTCCCCACCCCCCTCCTTCCTTCTTAACTCCTCTCTTTCCTTCCTTTTCTTAAGCATTAAATGCTTACACTACTTGTTTTTCTAGTTCCTCATTCTCCTCTCTGACTTTCCATTCCTTCTTTCTTCTCTTTTTATGTCACTCTAGCCCACAGGCCTGATCCTGCTGGGACTGGACACTTGATAGGACACAGTTTATCTTATATAGTGGGGAATGTTACCCTTCCTCGTGTAATTCGTTTAGGTTGTTCTTTTTCTTTTATAATAGTCTTTGTTATAAGGTCATCCCGCCATATGATTCACACTTGACCTAGAGCGACAATCAGTATATAATTTTGGGTTAAACATAATGCTATTTTACCAAGACCCATGAGGTATAGACATCTTTTTGCAGGTCACCTAAGTCTCCTCTTGGTCTCATAAGGACTGGCTCAAATTTTTCAAACCTCAGACTAATCTCCTTGAATCCTACAGTTGAACACATGTTAGTATATGATGTGTCCACTACTGTTTTTGTACTTTTCCATTGATGTGAATTTTCAATAAAACTCTTTGTATAAAAAAAAAAAAACAGGTAAAGTTGAATAAGGTGTATAAAAGATCAAGCATTTGTAAGAATGCTGTCTGTAATGTATTGCCTATCTCCAGACAGCACCTTAAAACTCCAACCCTCAACCCCTCTGTAAAGAATCTTAGACCCCTTTCACACTAGCAAACTGACAGGCGGACCCAACTTTCTGACAAAAGATCCAATCGGACCCTCCAGCCTCCTCTGTGGAGTGAGGGGTATCAATAGACACATGTCCCTTGACACCCGCTAACATCTGATCCGATACACTAAAAACAGACGAATAGGGATCCATTCCCCATCTGTCTAGCAGGCGGTCCGTTTACATCTGACTGCCCATAGAGGAGAGCAGGTTGTGTCTGATCTGCATAACCACTTCCCGCCGTGCGCGTGAGACTGTGCCTGCGGTACCCATGGGCTCGATCCCACTGGGATACCCGCAATCGTGTCATGGAGCTCAAAAATGGGGAGATGCTGATGTATACAGCATCTCCCATTCTGCCTAATGACAGGATACTGATCGTCTGCTCCCTGTCATCGGGAGCAGCGATCAGTATCCACGTCACACAAGCCCAGTCAGTTAGAAACACTCCCCTAGGACACACTTAACCCCTCCCCGCCCCCTATGGGTTAACCCCTTCACTACCAGTGACATTTTTACAGTAATCAATGTAATTTTAAAGCATTGATCGCTGTATTAATGCCAATGGTCCCAAAAATGTGTCAAAATTGTCAGATGTGTCAGCCATAATGTCGCAGTCATGATAAAAATCACGCCATTACTAGAAAAAAAAAAATGATTAATAAAAATGCCATAAAACTAACCCCTATTTTGTAGACGCTATAACTTTTGTGCAAAACCAATCAATTAACGCTTATTGCAATTTTTATTTTTTTTACCAAAAATATGTTAAAGAATACGTATCGGCCTAAACTGAGGAAAAAAAAATATATTTTTTATATATTTGGGGGGATATTTATTATAGCAAAAAGTAAAAAATAATGTTTTTTTTTCAAAATTTACGCTATTTTTTTGTGTATAGCGCAAAAAATAAAAACCGCAGAGGTGATCAAATACCACCAAAAGAAAGC
This sequence comes from Lithobates pipiens, assembly GCF_037356315.1. Taxonomy (NCBI): domain Eukaryota; kingdom Metazoa; phylum Chordata; class Amphibia; order Anura; family Ranidae; genus Lithobates; species Lithobates pipiens. Next base: position 97,242,198 of record NW_027507903.1, on the reverse strand, counting down.
TCTGTTTGTGGGAGAAAAAGGACACCAATTTTGTTTGTGAGCCATGTCGCATGACCGTACAATTCTCAGTTAAAGCAACGCAGTGCCGAATTGCAAAAAGTGCTCAGGTCAAGGAGGGGGTAAATCCTTCCGGAGCTGAAGTGGATAAGCAGAGCGGACACAGACCAGCCATCTGTCTGCTCAGTGGGGATCAATCGACAGATTCCCCACTGAGTAGGCAGACTTCAACGGAGCCAGCCTCCTGTGTACAGGGCCCTACTGTTTTTAGTTTTTTTTTTTTCTTTAACTACTTGCTGCCCACGCTATACCTGAAAGACGGCTACAGCGCAGGCTTTAATTCTCAGCCAGCCATTAGCCACACATTCCAACACACATTAGTCTCAAATCAATGGTACCGGTACCTACGGTGCTAATGACAAATATTGTACATGACCAAATCTCTATCTAAGGGGTAAAGTGCAAATCCAGGACACTCAGTTTAGGGTAGTGACAGTCATATGAAACAGATCACTGTTTTTACTACCATGTCTTCTAAACAAGAGAATCATGCATTCAGCTGAGCTAAGGCGTTTCACATTGCAATCATTACAGTTCATGCTGTGAAATCCATAGAGACTGCATAATCTATTAGCAAGTACATTAAATGCATGTAAATAGCCAAGTGTGCAACAGCCTTGTCATACACTGAACCAGAGTTCTTGAGCAAATGATAAATTGCAGCACAGGAGCAAAGCAGGATAAGCAGATATCAAGCAGTGGAAAATGCACCTAGTAGCTAAGGCTTGTACATGCAAAGCTTGTCACGCCATTACAAATTCAGACAATCGGGCTTAGACCTTGTACACACGGTCGGAAATTCCTGCGGAAAATGTCCGATCGGACAGTGTTGTCGGATAATTTGACCTTGTGTGGGCTCCATCTGACTTTTTACGTCGGAACGTCCGACTAACAAAGTTAGAGAGCTGGATATAAAATTTTCAGACAACATGATCCGATGCACGTCAATTCCGATCACGTGTAGACTAGTCCGACGGACAAAGTGCCACGCATGCTCAGAATAAATTCTGAGACGGAAGCGCTCGGTCAGGTAAAACTACCGCTCGTAATCGACATAGCACATTTGTCACGCTGCAATGTTAAAAATTGTTTCATGCAGCGCATTCTCTTTTTATTTATAATGCTACAAGAATGAAGTTGTTTTGCTGCTCATATTCACACACACTTCTCCAAAACCTATTTCTTTATTCTTTTTCCTGATTTCATAAATACAATATTTTAATTCGTCAGATCTCTCATTTTTTTTTTTTCTGTAAATTTTGTGGTTGGTTTTTTAATCAAGATCTCCTTTTATGACATTTTGCTCATCTTCGTAATTTTTTTGGTGTGTTTTGTGTGTCAACTTACCATAACACCATTATTATCTTTTTATTTTATTGGTTTCTTTTTTATTCTCTAGGAGGTTGTTTGATGTTGGTGCCCCTTGTTTTAATTTGACTTTGTATTTTTGAAATGTACCTGCCTACTGACAAATAAACTGCCCTTTTTGAAGTAAAACACATAGGCAAGTATTTCTTGAACCAATAAAAAACCTTTATTTAGGTGTCATAAACAAATAAATTGGGAGGCAGCGCTGGAGAAACTGGGGAAATTAGCAAAGCCTTTGGCCCCCAGGGCACACATCAACTATTTAAACACAAAAATTGGTGGCCTGAGGAGTACATTTCTGAGGGAGAACAGTCTGGTCCAGAAGTCCAAGAAACCCGGAACAGCAGCAGATGACATCTATGTCCCCTGGCTGTGGTAATATCAGTCCTGGATCTTCTGTCAGACCAGACTGAACCCAGGTTATCACACTCTGGTCTTCCTTCCACGCTTCCTTCCAGGCTGTGGCTGTGGTGCTGGAGGTGTGGCAGAAGGAGGAGGAGGAGCATGGTCCAAGTCACACAAGTGTGTTTTTTGTGTGATTTGGCCCTTCAACCCCGTATTCAGAGTTTGTATAATTAGCTCCTCACACATGAGGTGTTGCCCCTCCTCCATTTGCTACAGTTTTCACACAGCCAAGGCAGCAAAGGCCTCTTGATATGTGGGGGTGGCTTTGAGGGCCGTAGAAGCCTCCCCAATTAGCTTGTGCGTTGACTCCTCCACATTCCCCCCTTTTTGGCCCTTTTGGGTGGATGGTGGAGGGGAGGGACTTGTGATTGAGTCAGGCTCCTAGGCCTGCCCACCTCTTGGCTGCCACTTACCCCTGCCTCCTCCTGGCTGCCGCATTCCACACCCTCCTCCTGACTGAGGTCTTCCTGTGTATGAAAAAGGGACATAGTTTTAGTTTTTGGTTCATCAAACACACACAATTTTCAGCTCTTGACTGTTGCAAATTGTTAACAAATACTATCATTCTGAGCCCAGCATTTTTCATTCTTGGCCCAAATATTTTGGCCACTACTGTCTATTGATATGTGAAACACTTTCTAAAATCAGCAATTAGTGAGCAACAATCAAGTTAACATCATTCATTTTTGCTCCAAAAATATGTAGAACAATACTATACCTGGCTCAAGCTGGGCTCCTCCACACCTTCCTGACTTGAAGCCTTAGCAGGGGTGGAATGAAGCGTAGAAGGAAGCTTGGAAGGAAGAGTAGAGAGGGATTCCCTGACCTGAGCCTGGTCTGACAGAAAATGCATCCTCTCATAGTACCACAGCCTGGGGACATAAACGTCATCTGTTGCTGCTCCAGTTTTCATGGACTCCAGCACCTTCTTGCACTCCCTCAGATATGTACTCCTCAGGCCACAAATTTTCATTCTTAAATAGGTGATGACTGCCCTGGGGACCACCGCCTTCACAAACTCCAGCAGTTTCTCCATTGCTGCCTGCCTCTTTAATTTGTTGCTGTAGTGAGGATGTTTAGCTTGCCATATACAGGACAGCTCCCTGTACTTGTCGATGAACAGGGGGAGAAAGCTGTGGTCATTAAACCCATCCATATTATTATCTGCAAGACACAACACAAGACAAACCCTAATATCAGGCTAAACTCTCCTAATCTTCTCCCAATCTAGAAGCAGTATAGGCTAGTGATGTACCAAGTTAAAATTGTACCTTCGTTTGAATTATTGGCGCATCAGCTCCTCCTTCTGCTCACAGATCGTACGTACGACACACGTGTGTGGCGTTTTATATACAGTGCCCATGCATAAAACTCCGCCCGCCCCTGACATTCTTTCTAGTCTATTCCCCGCCCCTTCTCTTTTGGCACAGTGGGGAGAGCACATGGCGGAGACACAGCAGGGGCATGCTAATTCCACTAATGAGGAGGACGAGGAAAGCCCGGAGCCAGAAATGTCCCGATCCCGGAGGAGAGGATTTAAGGCCTCAAATATGTCTTTTAGAGAGATGTTGGAGATGGTGGACATATTGAAGAGGAATGACTATGATGGGAAGCATGGACCTTACCCAAACCAAAATGTCAGAAAGGCCAAGATCATGACTAAAGTTGTGAAGAGTCTTCAGAAGAGTTTTGTGGTATGACGATCCAAGGATCAACTGAGGAAACGCTGGTCAGACCTGAAACTGAGGGAGCACAATCAGTACAGAAGGATCAAGCGAGTTCTTCAAAAAAGTAAGTAGTTGTCATGTGTTCATATTATTATTATTGCTTGCATACTGCTCCATGTGCTTTGATTTAATGTTGTACAGTTTAAAATGCCCACTTTCATGTTCATGGGTTCAATCGTTTGTAATAAACATCGTTCGTTAGCCCACTCCAAAGACAATGTTTTGGCAAGTTGCACTTGACTACATTTGTTCACACAACAGGTAAGTATTCCAGCTTGAGAAAGTATCAAAAATAATGTTTTCACCTTTGAACTAAAAAACACAATTATACGACACTTCCAAGCAATGTTTCATATTCCTATTTCTTCCCTTAAATATCTGTGTGCTAAGTATTCCTTTTTTACATTCTCATAGGGGAGAGAAGACTGGGGACATCTGAGGACACCAGGGACCCCACACCTCCCAAAGAAGGGGAAATACCAACACCAGAAGCAGAGAAGGAGGAGGAAGGAGAGATTGTAGAGATTGGTGAAATTGGCACCCCAACAGGTGAGTGTCTGAGACTACAGCTTTAGGTAAGGTAATCAATGTATTCCTGCATATTTATAATACACAGTGGGTTTTTTTGGTTTATTTTTAGGTGATGTGGATGCTGTGGAAAAAGAATCGCATTTTACCAGTGAAAGTGCCCAGATCCTCATTGGGGAGATAATGGGGTGCAATCGTGATTTAGATAATATCAAGAAAAACATCAATGATGTTCAGCAAAAAATGAGGAACATCATTGATGTTTTAGGGAGAATCTGAAACTAGCTAGCATCCATTTTAATCTTTCCAAAACACTTTTATATTTTTAGAAAAGCCAAATTTGGAAGATGCACACAGTGTGTCAACATGTGCTATCTCCCATCATGGGGGATCAATGTACGTGTTTTGTGGGTGCAACCCCTTCCTTGCTACTAAAGTGGCTGAGATGAAGGGGTTGCACCCCCAAAACAAATACATTGATACCCCATGATGGGGCACATGTTGACATTAGGCATGGGATCAGGAGGAAAATGGCCACTTTTTTAATCACAATTTGTGTGCATCTTTCAAATTTGGCTTTTACAGGGGTGACACCCCATGTGATGAAGGCAATATCAACACAGTTTGTACATACTCATGTCTGATATTGTCTTCACTTTTCAAAGTTGAACTTTGTAAGTTCCTGTGTTCTGTATGTTATGTTTTGATACATGCCTGTTTACACAAAAGTGCCAAGTTAGATAAATATTACCAAAAATTATGTTTTATATACACCAAATATGTTGGTTTGTTGTAAAACCCTTTTCTAAACACACATGTGAATGTGCTTTGAGTCAAAAGTTAAATTATCAACAATGTGTGGCTTCCTTTTTCAATGTGCAAAAGCAGTATTTGTAGTAAAGTTGTTGTTTTCTGTGACAATGGGTGTTATTTACTAAAGGCAAATCCACTTTGCACTCCAAGTGCAGTTTCAGGTGCACGTATGCAGTGCACTTGTAGTGCATAGTGGATTTGCCTTTAGTAAATAACACCCACAGTGCTTTTTAAATTTCCCCAATCAGGCCATTTTCATGGCCCCACATATTTCTGCCACAGTGCTGAAAATGAGAAATATTTTTGTCAGTAATGCACTACATACATTAACAACAAAAACAAGGTGTATGTGTAGCAGACCCACAGCATAAGATTATCTGAAGAAGAGACTGTCACCTCATCTCGCACAGAAATTGGGTTTGCACTGTTGTAGAAAAAGGCCTAAAAAAACCTAGGAGACACCTAAAAGAAAGCCAAGCAGTAAATGAAAACAAAGATTATTGGAGTTTGAAATGCCTCTGAGACATTGTCTGGCATATCAATGGCCCCCCTACCCACAAAGTACTCCACATATCTTGTTCTGACCTCAGGGGCGCTTTGGGGGGGAAAGCCAGGACGGCCAGCTTCAAAGGCCATCAGGTTATCATTTTTAGGTAAGTCTGCATCAAACCAAACTGAGGCCACATAGTTTGCCGAGTGTTTCTTCAAAAAATTGTGCAGAATGCAGCACGAAAGCACAATATGCTTGAGCTTATATTCCGCCCATATGGATTGAAGTCAAAAACAGGCGGAACCGGCTGGCCATTATCCCGATAGTGTTCTCCACTACTCTTCTGGCTCTGGCCAGGCGGGAAATTAAAGATCCTCTGGTCCGGGGTGAGGGTCCTCATCAGGAAAGGCCGCATCAGATGGTTTGCCAGAGCAAACGCCTCATCCGTGACAAAAACAAAGGGGAGTGGCAAGCCTAGACTGGCACTCTGGAGAAGCCAGTAGAACTCCGTCCGTACGAACACTCCACCATTCGACATCTGGCCATTTTTCCCCACGTCCACATACAGGAAGTCATATGTTGCTGACACCACCACCAACATCACAGTATTATTATACCCCTCCTTGTAATTATAATAGTAGGACCCCGAGTTGGGGGGTGGGACCATGCGGACGTGTTTCCCATCAATTGCACCTCCACAATTGGGAAAGTCCCAACGGGTGGCAAAGTGGGAGGCCACAGTCTACCATTCCTGTGGGGTTGAAGGAAACTGTGGAGTCAAACAAGAAAAAAAAAATTGTCATTTTGCACATCAACATTGCAAGCAAATTAGACACAAACATTTTTGCCCAAGATCAGTATAACATTTTTGGAAATTAGTATTTAAAGCCAAACGTATACAGTCCCCTTATCAGATTACTCCCCCCCCCCCCATTCGATGGCCCAGTGCACAAAATTAGGGGTGGGGGGGTGTTTTGGACAGGTAACCCTCTCCACTTCATTGAGAGCTGAATGCATAAATAATCTGTGATACTTTGGCCAGTCCCTCCTTACTTACACTATTGGCAGCCCACTGGACAGGTAAGAAGTGTCATAATACAAAAAAACATTAACAAATGGAAGCACATTTTTTTTTTTTCAATTGTATTTTTATTGAAAATTTTGAGAGAAAATACAAAGAGAAGTACATCAATAGAACAATTGTCAGTGTCAACAATGTTACAGACCATAGGCCAAAGAGCAAGAAAAGGAAAGTAAACAAAAAAAAAAAAGGTAAACACAAGAAAAAAGTAGTATATTGGTTAGGCAATATCAAGTCACAAGTGCAGTTAAAGCAGTAATGCATCCATTAACGGGGGGGATAGGGGGGAAGAGTCAGTAGGGTAGGGGAATAAGGAAGAGCCCAATGGGTGGGTAGGCCAGGTAGCTCTATGTCTACAAGGAAAGCATAGCCAGCCATTGGATCCGGGGCATGCTTATTACCGGGAGGAGCCTATACCAGGTCGAGGCATCCTCGGGGAAAGACATGTACTAACAGGGGGGGGTAAGGAAGAGCATCAGGTAATCCCTAAGGGGGGGCTATAGGGAGTCCCGGATTAAGCTGAGAACGGTCCCATAAGTCCCAGACTCGGGAAAACCTAGGCAGCGTGTCATGAACAACAGCGGTAAGGTACTCCATCCTACGGATCTGTTCCAGAGTTTGCAATATCTGTGGGAGCGTTGGCGGGGATTGTGACAGCCATCTGACTGGTATGGCCCGTCTCGCTGCTAGTAAAATATAGCCTAAAAGTTTCTGGACATTGGCAAGCAGGTCAGGAAAGGGCAAGCCTAATAGAAAGTGGAGCGGGGTTAAAGGAAGGATAGTGTCGGAAAGTTCTTGTAGATATACATGTACAGAGGACCAAAAAGGTTGGATGACCGAACATTCCCAGAAAATATGAAAAAGAGATCCAATAGCCTTCCGACATCGCCAGCAGAGTGGAGAAGCCCGGGGATCATATTTATGTAGGAGCTGTGGTGTCCTGTACCAAAACATTAGAATTTTATAGATTGTCTCCTTCTGTTCTACACACCGAGACGTTTTAAAGGCAGTCTCCCAAATTTTCAGCCATTGGGGGGTGGTAATGGTCTGGCCAAGAAACCTAGACCATTTGGGCATGTAAAGGTGACCTGGGCCAGAAAGAGAGGGAGAGGCCTGTAAGTACTTGTAAATTTCAGAGATAAGTTTCGTTTGGTGTGGGCCCTGGGAGCAAAGAAGTTCAAAAGGGGTAGGGTTATTCAAAGTAAGGGTAGGGTTTTTGGAGCTAAAGTAATGTCTGATTTGAAGATAGGAGTAAAACAGACCTTTGGGGACCTGAAATTTACGTTGGATATCAGCAAAGGATAGAAGCGAATGTGTAATTGGATGTACCAGGTTACGGAGTTGGAAAACACCCGCTTGGGTCCAAGGGAGCATACGCGAGTAGGACAGGCTGTCCAGGATATCAGGGTTAAACAATACGTTTAATAATGGCGAACATGGGGAGGCCAGAGAGAAACGTTGGGCACATTTCTTCCAAATAGAAAGGGTAAAGAGCATGGGGCGCAGAGAAAGGTTCCTGAGTTGAGGAATAGAAGTTTCCAATTCCGCCCAAATCATCGAGCAGGGGTGGACCGGAGCAGTAATGCTCATTTCAATGTCAGACCAAACACTGGATGACATTCTATGTGACCATACTATGACCGGTTTCAAATGTGTAGCATAATAATATTTAAGGAGGTCTGGAGCCCCCAATCCACCCCTAGCTCTGGGAGTGAGCACAACCAAACTAGCTATCCTGTGGGCCTTATAGCGCCATACAAAGTTAAGGAAGGACCTTTGAGTAGCTTTAAGTTGGGGCATGGGAACGGGGATCGGTAGCATCTCAAATAGGTATAAAAGTCGTGGCATGATAGACATCTTCAGGACATTGATGCGACCCATGAGGGAAATGGGAAGAAGGTCCCATTGTCGCAAGAGTCGGTCGATGTCCCGGAAGAGTGGTGGGAAATTAGCATGATATAGGCCAGAGTAGGAGGAGGTGAGGTTGAACCCTAGATATTTGAGGGAGTCCGTACACCAGTGATACGCGTAATTGCGCTGCAGAGGGGCAAGCTCTACAGGGGGAATAAGGATAGGTAGAGCTTCTGTCTTATTAGTGTTGATCTTATATCCAGAGAGCGAACTAAATTGGTGTAGGAGAGCATGTAGACAGGGAAGGGAGGTGTGGGGTCTGGTTAAAGTCAATAGGATATCGTCAGCATAGAGAGACAATTTATACTCTGTTTGGCGTAAATGGACCCCGCAAATGTCAGGATGATTACGGATAGCCGCTGCCAGGGGTTCCAAACAGAGAATAAAGAGCAAGGGGGATAGCGGACAGCCCTGCTTAGTGCCATTGCTGAGAGAAAAGGATGGTGATAAGTAGGAGGACAGTTGAACCTGCGAAGAGGGTCTGGAGTACAGCGCCCTCAGGGCGGTGACAAACGGACCTGTAATGCCAAAGCGAGACAGTGTAGCAAACATAAACGGCCAGCTGAGTCTGTCGAATGCCTTCTGAGCGTCGAGGCTTAATATAAGGGCTGGGCGGTTTAGTTTGTTTAACAAATCAATTAAATCTACGGTTCGTCTAGTATTGTCTCCCGCATGTCTAGCCAGTACAAAACCGACTTGGTCCTTGTGAATGAGCTGCGGTAGTAATCGGGACAGTCTATTCGCCAAAATCTTAGTGAAAATTTTGTAATCGGAATTTAGCAGTGCAATAGGCCTGTAATTATCCCGGGAGGGAGGGGTCTTTACCTGGTTTCGGGATCACCGATACATGAGCATGGAGAAACTGGGGGTCAGGAACGGTGCCTTTTAATAAGGAAGAGAATAGGGAGAGAAGGTGTGGACTCAACAATGGAAGGAAAGTTTTGTAATAAGAGTAAGGTAGGCCATCAGGGCCAGGGGCTTTTTGAGTGGGGAGATTCTCTACTACCGTAGCTAATTCCTCAGGGGAGATAGCGGAATTTAAAGACGGGAGGTGGTCAGGAGAAAGCTGGGGGAGGGGCAGTGATTCCACGAAGGAGTTGAATTTCTCCTGGGTGAAAGAGTATTGATCATCAGTGAGTAGACTTATGGTAGAAGTTGCCAAATGTTTTAGACATTGTAAGAGGGCAGTAGGTGGAGGAACCGTCGGGCTGTTTAAGGGAGGCAGGATAGGCCTGGAAAGGTCTAGGTTTAAGTTTGTTTACAAGTATCCGGTGTGGTTTGTTAGAGTATTCGTAAAACTTCTGCTTTGACCATAGGAGGGATTTGTCTATTTTCTGCAGATCGAGTGATCTAAGAAGGTTGCGTAGGTGGGCAACCATCCTAAGCCCCGACACCGTGGGAGAAGATAGCAAACGGTCTTCGGCCTTGCGAAGTCTAAGAAGAGCCGAGGCTCTTTGGTGTGTGGCATCTTTTTTGAGTCTGGAGCTTATTGCAATACAATGCCCCCTGAGTACAGGTTTATGTGCCTCCCACAGAGTCGAGGGCTCGGAGACGGAGCCAGCGTTAAGCTCAAAATATTCAGTAAGGGACGTGGTCAGTTGAGCTTTAGTCTCAGGGTTACGCAAAAGGGTCTCATTGAGGCGCCAGTGACAGGAGCGGGGGAAGGTCGAGGAAAGAGAGAGATCCAAATGAACCGAGGAATGATCTGACCAGGGGACAGGATTGATTTCCGAGGATACTGCAGCTGTCAAGAGGGGTGTGGAAATGAAAAAGTGGTCTAATCTAGAAAAAAGTTTATGAGGGTGGGAGTAAAAAGTATAGTGTTTCTGAGTAGGGTGTTTGATTCTCCATATGTCTAATAAACGGCGGGCTCTAATAAGTCTGCGAAACGATTTAGAAAGGGAGTCTACCTTGGAGGGGGTTTTAGGAGGGAATAAGACATGTTTGTCCTTACCAGGGGACATGACCATATTAAAATCTCCACCAATCACTGTAAAAGGGTGTGCATATTTATCTAACACATCAAAAACAGCACTAAGAAAGCGGACTTGACCAGAGTTGGGAGCATACACATTGAGGATTGTGATAGGCTGAGATTGAAACATGTAATCCAGAATAATAAATCTGCCCTGGGGGTCCAGGTAAGTAGATTGGATTCGTAACGGGCAGGAGCGACTAATCAGGATTGCCACGCCCGCCTTGCCGGACGGATCCGAAGCCAAAAAGGAGGTCGGAAACGTTTTGCTGGCAAATTTAAGGGAACCCCCAGAACGGAAATGAGTCTCCTGGATCAGTATCACGTCCGCCTTAGAAGCTTTAAACTCTTTCAGAGCTAGCCACCTTTTCCGAACAGAGTTTAAACCTTTCACATTACAGGTAAAAAATTTCAATGACATAGCATTATAAATTGGTGAAAGAACTTAGAGGGAAGCATAGAACAACCAGTGGAGGTTGAGTCTCCAGCAGTAGGGAGGAAGAAGCAAGAAGAGAGAAAGAAACATAAAGAGAGAAAAGGAGAGAGCTTGACTTTAGGTAAATAGTGGTGTGACAATAGTATTGACAATGAAAAAAGAAACTTCCCTGGAAGCACATTTTTACATTCTGCTATTACCTATCAAGATAATAATAGGGGAAAAAATTTTTAAACAGTAGCATTTGAAAGTATTGAGGCAGGCCCTTGCACTACATGTTTTGGTGAATTCATCCATAAATCTGACCACAAAAGAGGTAGGTATAGTGTGTATTGGGTTTGGCAAAGTCGGCAGATAGAGGATTGCTATCAGCTGACCTAGCAGTTGGGGGAGGGGGGTTCCTAATGAGTTTGGACCACCAAAAAAAACCTCTGGCACTCTGCATGAATTTAAGCACACACATAACATTTGTACACGTTTTAGGGGGTGTTTAGGGGAAAGCAATACTATGGAGCTGACAAAATACATTGCTAAGTGACTAGGCTATAGGTTTGTGGGCCCAGAAGAGCATTCTGGGGAAGTTAGTGAAGGCAAATATGCATGACGGACAAAAAAGGAACTTTAAAAGCTTCCAGAATGCATGAGGACAAAGGGACACAGCATATCAATTACAGCATATTGCAATCATGGTAATTAGGGAATGAGGAAGGAAATACAGTACATTAGCAAACATTAAATACATAGAATGTGATGTTAAAGGAGAAAACTTACCTTAATATAGTCCTTCTGCAGGACCTGTATGATGGCAGAACAAATCTCTGGAATAATGATTCCCAGAGCCTGGGGGGAGGTACCTGTCGAGAACTTGAGGTCCTGAAAACTTCTCCCTGTCGCCAAGTACCGCAACGTGGCGATGAGCTTCTGCTCCAGAGTGATGGCTTTCCACATGCAGGTATCCTGCCTGCTGATATAAGGGGACAGCAAAGCCAGCAGACGGTGAAAAACGGGTTCCGTCATCCGGAGATAATTCCTGAAATCATCAGGATTATTCTCCCAGATCTCACAAAGCAAAGGCATGTGCGAGAATTGGTCACGTTGGGGCAACAAATTCTTGATCCATGAACTCCTCCTCGCCCTGTTCATGGATTGGGCTTGTGTCAAAGCTAAAAGCCCAACACCAAGCCCCTGCACAGCATGAACTCTACAACGAGTACGTACACGAAACATGGTTTCAAAACGGTCGGCTGGTCAGAACGGACAACAGAAAGCACCGATAAACAGCAAGGCCTGAAAGAACGCACTGAAAACCAGAAACGAGCAGACAATAAGCACTGAAAATCAAAGCGTACTATACCAAGATATAGTCCGCAATGACCAACAAATGCAAACTGACTACACGCACTGATATGCAGATACGCACCCACAAGCACAAACTGAAGAGCAGTAACGATCTGAAGCACAAATCTGAAAAGCACGAATCGTCTCTAACCAAACTTCTACTAACACGCGATAAACACAAGATCAGCAGAAGGAGCCCAAAGGGTGCCGCACCTGGTGCTGAACTTCCCTTTTCTAGTCCCGTCGTACATGGTTTACGTCACTGCGTTCTTGTCAACCGGAAATTCCGACAACTTTGTCCGACCGTGTGTATGCAACGCCATTTCCGGACTAAATCCGCCGGAAATCATCCAACAGATTTGGTGATCGGAATGTCCGACCGTGTGTACAAGGGCTTACTGCATTGCGAGTATACATAACCTCCACACCAGGGACTCATGGATCCCTTAAGTGAACAGATACAGCATACTCCTTGAACATTTGGTCTACAACTGACTGAGCGACCAACTTGCTGATAATAGTGTTCTTGATCCCCTTCAGTCTGGATTTCATCCTCAACACTCCACAGAAACTGCTCTCCTAAAACTAACAAATTATCTACTAATGGGCAAAACCAATGGACACTATTCTGTTCTCCAACTCCTGGGCCTCTCTACTGCCTTTGATACAGTTGACCACCCCCTCCTCTTCAAAAAACTCCACACCTTAGGTGTTGGTGACTGTACTCTTCACTAGTTCTCTTCCTACTTATCCAACCGCACCTTTAGCGTTACTTACAATTCTACTTCCTCCTCTCCTCTTGCTTTCTCTGTTGGGGTCCCCCAAAATTCTGTTCTTGGACCTCTCCTATTTTCAATCTACACCTCCTCCCAGGGTCAGCCTCCCATGGCTTCCAGAATCATCTCTACGCTGATGACACTCAAATCTATTTTGCTACCCCTCAGCTAAATCTTTCAGTCTCTTCAAGTATCACTAATTTACTTTCAGATATATCAGTCTGGATGTCACACCACTTCCTCAAACTTAATCCATTCAAAACCAAACTTACAATTTTTCCTCCCTCACATACCTCTTCCCCTGATCTCTCTGTCAAAATTGATGGCACAACTAAGTCCAGCCCCACATACCAAGGTCCTAGGTGTAATCCTGGACTCTGAACCCCTTTAAGCCCCACGTCCAATCACTGTCCAAATCTTGCCGCCTCAACCTTCACAACATCTCCAAAATACGCCCCTTTCTAACCAATGACACAACAAAGCTCTTAATTCACTCTCTGGTCATCTCTCGCCTCGACTACTGCAATTTCCTCATTGGCTTTCCTGTACATAGTCTATCCCCCCTTCAATCCATCTTGAGTGCTGCTGCCAGACTCATCCACCTTACCAATCACTCTGTGTCTGCTACTCCTATCTGTCAATCCCTCCACTGGCTTCTGCTCACCCAACTAATTAAATTCAAAATGCTAACAACTACTTACAAAGCCATCCACAACTCTGCCCCCAGCTACATCACTGACCTAGTCTCAAAGTACCAACCTAATCATTCTCTTCATTCTTCTCAAGAGCTCCTGCTCTCTACCTCCCTGTCCCATTATCTCCTACTATCTCCTACTCTATTAGCTTTTAGATGATTCCTGAAAACCCTCCTCTTCAGAGAAGCCTATCCTACCAACACCTAACAAGTTTATTTTCATTTTCTCCATCTGATCGTCCCCCACAGCTGTTACCTCTTGTTTCACTTGACCCTCCCTTCTAGACTGTAAGCTCTAACGAGCAGGGCCCTCTGATCCCTCCTGTATTGAATTGCATTGTAACTGTACTGTCTGCCCCCATGCTGCGCAAACTGTGGCGCTATATAAATCCTGTATTATAATAATAATAATAATAATAATAATAGTCCAGCATAAAAACCTCTACTCAATGCCACATTCAGTTCCCCACGGTGCTGTCATGGGTGTCAGAATGAACATACCCACAGGGGATCAATTTAGAGTGACACCAGAGACCCAATACTTTAATGCCAGACACTTTTACCCACTTCCTACGCAGGCCAATTTTTAGCGCTGTCACACTTTGAATGACAATTCCTCAGTCATTGAACAATGTACTTAAATGACATTTTTAAGATCATAGAGACAGATAGAGCTTGACAATTTTTTTTTTACAATTTGTTTTGCACACTGTCACCAGAACAGTACAGTGTCACTATAGTGACACTGTACTGCTCTGGGGAGGTAATCAGGATTTTTTTAATACTATGATTGCTTATTAAAGTGATGAGCACTGTATAAGCAATCATTTTTACACATGCATGGCATCCATTCATGTGCCATTGTTTACTATTGTGATAGATGTGATTGGCCCCAGCTATCACATGACGCAGGTCCTATGTGATTGACCCTGTACCATGTGATCACTGTGACTAATCACAGAGATCACAATAGCAAGCAATGGCTATGGATGGCAGCTAATGTTTACAACTGACATGTGATTACTGTGAATGGATACAGCGATCACATGATACCAGGGCTGCTCACAGTGTCTCACTGTGTACGGTGGACATAGCGGTGACAGATTGCACCACTGCGCAGCCCCAATGGCACACATAAGGGCAGCGAGTGGGAGAACATCATATGTTGTCTACCCAAAACTAGAGAGCACCTGCCCGGCCGTATTATTATTATACTAGGCTGGGTAAGAAGTGGTTAAAGAGGAACTACGGTTTATCTTGACTAGTAGGTGATGGATGATATAACTCCTGCGCATGTGCAGTTCATTCATTAATCCCGGGACACAGGCACCATATCAGAAATGTACCCTGAGCTGCCCATGTGCAGCTAAGAGTACATTTTATAGGAGACTGTGAACAAGCAAGTACGTTTTTTTTATTTCGGAGGAGACATGACATGTAAACAGCCTGCTTGTAAGCTTTTTTTAAATATTTTTATTATAGACTTTAGTTCTGCTTAATAATGCATGGTTGAAAATCTCACAAGTGGTATTTTTCCTGGCTTTAGGCTCATCACTTTGCAACCAATTAGGTAAGGCCTTGCACCGTTGCACGTACATGCATGGTAGATTGTAATGTGTGTGATGAGCCTTATGCTGCGTACACACGTAGCCGACTATCCGGCGTACTTAGTCTGGCGGACTTCCTGCCGGACTGTCCGCTGGACTTTCCGAAAGGGGGTACTTGCCCACACACGGCACTTTTTCAGCAGACTAATACGGTGTACTAAGTCCGCCGGACTATCCGCCGTACTTTTGAAATGAACGGACTCGCCCACACACGCGGAGGAAAGTCTGCTCATTTTGAGCGCGTCTCCAGGTAGCGGGGCCAGCGAAGGAAGCGTCGCTGACCCCATCACCTGGTATGGACTTAAAGGGGAATCCCTACACCAAAAAATCGGCGTGGGGGTCCCCCCTAGGTCCACATTAGACTCTTATCCGAGCACCCTACCCGGCCGGCCAGGAAAAGGGGTGGGGACGAGCGAGCGCCCCCCCCTCCTGAGCCGTACCAGGCCGTGTGCCCTCAACATGGGGGGTGCCTTGGGGAAGGAGGGCCGTGTGCCCCCCAGCCCAAAGCACCTTGTCCCCATGTTGATGAGGACAAGGGCCTCTTCCTGACAACCCTGGCCGTTGGTACGGCTCAGGGGGGGGGGTGCTCGCTCGTCCCCACCCCCTTTCCTGGCCAGCTGGGTAGCGTGCTCGGACAAGGGTCTGAAATGGATCTGGGGGGGACCCCACGCCGATTTTTCGGCGTAGGGATTCCCCTTTAACCATTCAATACGAGGTGACAGGGCCAGCGAAGCCTCCTTCGGCCCCGGCCCCCGGCTACCTGGAGACACGCTCAAAATGAACGGACTTTTCTCCACGCGGGAAAAGTCCGCTCATTTCAAAAGTACGGCGGACTGGCACATACACGGCCGTACTGTCCGCCGAAAAGCGAGTCCGGCGGACAGATTGGAGTGCAAAAATACTTTCTTAGCCCACCGGACTTTTGGGTAAAAAAAGTCAGCCGGAGGCTACACATGGGCAGATTGTCCGGCGGACTTGAGTTTGCCGGACTTTTCTACCAGATTGTTTGATCGTGTGTACGAGGCATTAGACACATAAAGAGTAAGTAAAAGTATAATATCTTTCTAGCTATTTAGAGTACCATAATTAAGACAAAATGGTAAAGGAAAAGCATTTGATCGTGTAGAAGGAATTGTGGAAGACATTGTTGGTGTCTCTAGGAGTGATAAATTGACTGTCACATGAAATCCAAGGAAAGAAAAATCTATAAACATCAGTTAAAAGAAACAGAAAGGGTTCACAATTTGCTGCGAAAGGTGATCATGCAGCAATAGAGAAGTAAATAAACTTGTTCAAGCATTGAATTCAAGGCGTTGTGATCAGGTCTGACCAGCTCAAATGACAGAGCAGCCTTCAGATTTTAGATTCTGAGAAATTGATTTACTTTTTCATCATACTGGGGGTGACTGCAAAACATTTAATCCTGTATGATCGTGCAATATGAGTATTCATTTCAGTGTGTCTGTCTGTGAACACCCTGTGGTGCTTGAATTGTTTTTTTAATGTCCCATGAATGTCTGATGGTTTACTCAAGGTGGAATCAGGAGTAATGAAACCACACATTTACTTTAGTGTCACGTGCATAGGAATTTAAAGTGACATTAACTGCTTCCGGATCAGCCGCCGCAGTTATACTGCGGCAGGTTGGCTCCCTTGCACGAGCCGTCATAGCTGTATGTTGGCTCTTTAAGACGCTTTAGCAGGCATGCACGTGCAGAAAGTCTCCGGAGTCAATGCGCATGCCAGGTGGGCGCAATGACCGCCGGGCACCCGCGATCGCTCGTGACAGAGCGAGAACCGCGATCTGTAGGTGTAACCACAAATCCCGGTTCCCTCAGGGGAGGAGAGATAGATCGTATGCTCCTACTAAGTAAGAACACCGATCGGTCTCCTGCCCTAGTCAACCCTATCCCCCCACAGATAGAACACAGTTAACCCCTTGATCGCCCCCTAGTGTTAACCCCTTCCCTGCCAATGACATTTATACAGTAATCAATGGCTATTTTTAGCTTAGGCTGTATAAATGTCAATGGTCTAAAAAAGTGTCAAAAGTGTCCGATCTGTCTGCCGCAATGTCACAGTCATGATAAAAATCGCTGATCAACGCCATTACTAGTAAAAAAATAAAATAAAATAAAAATGCCATAAATCTATCCCCTATTTTGCAGACACTATAATTTTTGACACAAACCAATCAATATATGCTTATTGCGATTTTTTTTTGATTTTGGACAATTTCATGGTCCCAACTTTGTGGGAGCAGTTTGGGGTGGCCCCTTCTTGTTCTAACATGACTGTGCACTAGTGCACAAACAAGGTCCATAAAGATACGGATGCGTGCACTTGGGGTGGAGGAACTTGAGTGGCCTTCCCTCAGCCCAACAGAACACCATTGGGATGAATTAGAATGGAGACTGTGAGTCAGGCCTTCACAAATGCACTGGACTGTGAGCCTGACTTCACAAATGCACTTCTGGAAGAATGGTCAAACATAGACACACCTAAACCTTGTGGACAACCTTCCCAGAAGAATTGAAGCTGTTATAGCTGCAAAGGGTGGACCAGCTCAATATTGAACCCTACGGACTAAGACTGGGATGCCATTGCTTTAACATACTTGCCATAACTGAAACCTGACTTCAAGATTCTGACTTCACCTTTTGCCCTCTCCCTGAGTGAGCTGCATGCTGGGCACTCACAGGTCACTCAGCTGTGTTAGAAAAGCGAATCAATATTCCCTTTTCTAACACTAAACCGTCTCTCCGCCAATCAGGTGCTTGGATCTGTTACTCGTCACTTGATTGGCTGAAACGACAGGCGCTGTGATTGAACGCCTATCAGGCATCCAATCACAGCAGGGGACAGGAAGAGAGGATGGGAGAAGACATTGAGGAGCTGCGGTTGATGGGGCAGAGTGAGGCTGCATTTGATGGGCACAGTGAGGCTGCATTTGATGGGCACAGTGAGGCTACATTTGATGGGCACAGTGGCTGCATATGATGTCACAGTAGCTGCATATGATGGGCACAGTGGCTGCATTTGATGGGGCACAGTGGCTGCATACGATGGGCACAGTGGCTGTATTTGATGGGGCACAGTGGCAGCATTTGATGGCACAGTGGGAGCATTTGATATGGCACAGTGGCTGCGTTTGATGGGCACAGTGGCTGCGTTTTATGGGCACAGTTGCAGCAATTGATGGGCACAGTGGCTGCGTTTGTTGGCACAGTGGCTGTGTTTGATGGCGCAGTGCATGTGTTTGATGGTACAGTGAGGCTGCAATTTTTTTTTTCAGAATTTTTCGGTTGATTGCGCCCCCCCCAAAAAATTTCGAGCACCAGCTGCCACTGCATTACAGGGCTCTTGAACTACTGTGGCGTAAAACCAAATCCCTGCAGGACTTCACTATATATATATATATATATATATATATATATATATATATATATATATGTATATATATATATATATATATATATATATATATATATATATATATATATCTGCCCTCCTAAAATACAATTCCTGCCTCCATGCTGCCAAACAAACCTACTTTGTCTCTCTTATTGATACCTTATCATCTAGTACTCGTCAGCTCTTTGCAAACCTACTTTGTCTCTCTTATTGATACCTTATCATCTAGTCCTCGTCAGCTCTTTGCTTCCTTTTTTTCTCCATCGTACTTACCTAGGTGGATGCAGCATCATCTGCATCTGTCCCCAGCCACCTCTACACTGAGAACCGATCGATCAATCACCGCCGATCGCTCAGTTTTCACAGCTTCATGAGCAAAAAGCTGTAGAAGATCAGTCACAGCTCTTTGCTCTTCTCCGTCCTCAACCACTGGAGTGCTGGGCTGTGGAGGGGGTGGGGGCGGCCCTCTCAGGCTCTCAGCGGCTCACTGAGAGGCTGAGCTGGGTGTCAGTCCAGGCATGTGGTGGATCCAGACTCGATGATTGGGATGACGCGGTGCCTGGACTGACATTGGTGACGTCAGCAGAGAGCGGACTTCAGTCTTCACATGAGTGTAAAACTAATTGCACTCCTGTGATCCATAGGAGAAGTACAGCCAAATGAGCTTTGGCTATACTTCTTCTTTCACTTTCTGCTTTGCCCCCACCCCAGTGTTGCCAACCCCCTGAAGTGAAATTTACTGGCAGGATGTCAAAAAATTTTACTGGCAAAAATCATGAAAATTACTGGCAGAGCCACATTTTTTAGTGACACTGCAAAAAAGTACCTAAAATTACTGTTTTCAGTGCTAAACAGTGCAAGTATAAATATTTGAACTATAAACACACAGCTAATAGTGATGGACGAACTTCCGACGGGACGTTTCGCAAATGCGGACCGCGTAACGTTCGCGGCGGGCCCCATTGACTTCAATGGGAGGCAAACTTTGTAAACCTACAGGTCAAATTTGCAGCCACAAAATAATTAATAGCTGTGCAAACAAAGTCCCACCACATGGCCAATGACATAACACATGTATGAGGTGAATTTGGGATTACAAGCATTCTTTTTTTATATGTGAAATTGTTGTGACAATTCAGCACTGTGGAGCGCATGAAGGCAATGGAGGAGAGGGAAGGTCAGGGTAGGCAAAGAAGAGGGTGCAGGAGATGATCACCAGCAGCGTGACATACAGCAATGACACCAGCACCGTGATAGAGAGCACTGACATCAGCAGCGTGACATACAGCAATGACACCTGCACCGTGATAGAGTGATCTGACACCAGCACCGTGATAGAGAACACTGACATCAGCAGCGTGACATAAAGCACTAACACCAGCACCATGATATACAGCACTGACAGCAGCACCGTGATAGAGAGCACTGACATCAGCAGCGTGACATACAGCAATGACACCTGCACCGTGATAGAGTGATCTGACAACAGCATCGGATAGAGAGCACTGACATCAGCAGTGTGACATAAAGCACTAACACCAGCACCGTGACATACAGCACTGACAGCAGCACCGTGATAGAGAGCACTGACATCAGCAGCGTGACATACAGCAATGACACCTGCACCGTGATAGAGTGATCTGACAACAGCATCGGATAGAGAGCACTGACATCAGCAGCGTGACATAAAGCACTAACACCAGCACCGTGATATACAGCACTGACAGCAGCACCATGATAGAGAGCACTGATATCAGCAGCGTGACATACAGCAATGACACCTGCACCGTGATAGAGTGATCTGACAACAGCACCGTGATAGAGAGCACTGACATCAGCAGCGTGACATAAAGCACTAACACCAGCATCGTGGCATTCAGCACTGACAGCAGCACCGTGATAGAGAACACTGACATCAGCAGCGTGACATAAAGCACTCACACCAGCACCGTGATATACAGCACTGACACCAGCACCGTGATATACAGCACTGACACCTGCACCGTAAGCAGCCCCAGAAGGAAGTCAGCATAGCACAGGGATGGTGGGAGCCCCTCATAATGAGCATAGCACAGGGATGGTGGGAGCCCCTCATAATGAGCATAGCACAGGGATGGTGGGAGCCCCTCATAATATGCACAGCAGAGGTACAGCCCCAGGAGGAAGTCAGCACAGCACAGGGATGGTGGGAGCCCCTCATAATAAGCAGCCCCAGGAGGAAGTCAGCACAGCACAGGGATGGTGGGAGCCCCTCATAATAAGCAGCCCCAGTAGAAATATGACACCGTTCAACATCCTCAAACAGGAGGGTACGGGCATATAGTACGTTTTTTTTGGAAAAGGAAGTGAGCCAAAAGCCAAAAGAAAGAAGGTCTGTGTGCTCGATTAAAAAAATTGTTTATAGACATGTGCATGGTCTACTGGTCACATGTGTTGAATTCCTCCGAGATCCATGCCTCATTCATTTATAGAAATGTGAGGTAGTTAACACTGTCGTGAGCTAGGCAAGTACGCTTATTGGTCACGATCCCCCCTGCTGCGCTGAACGTCCTTTTGGACTGGACACTGGACGAGGGGCAAGCCAACAGTTCGATTGCAAATTGGGCAAGCTCTGGCCAGAGGTCAAGCCTGCCCACCCAGTAGTCCAGGGGTTCATCACTCCTCAGAGCGTCCACATCAGCCGTTAACCCGATGTAGTCGGAGACCTGACGGTCTAGGCGTTCCCTGATGCTGGATCCGGATGACACCTGTCGATGGGTCGGCTGGAAGAATGACCTCATATCCGAAATCACCAACACATCTTCAAACCGGCCTCTTCTTGCAGGCGCTGTTGGATTGGTACCCGCAACTCCTTCTCTGGGAGTGGGAATAGCTCCTCTGCCAGCGCACGCAAAAGCAGAATGCAGCATTTCTTGAAGCAAGGCCTGGAAGTGCTCCATTCTGACAGCCCTCTGTGACGGCGGTAACATTTCCGCCATTTTGTGTTTGTACCGGGGGTCTAAGTACGTTGCCACCCAGTACTAGTCCTTGACCCTTATGCTTTTTATACGGGGGTCCCTATTAAAACACTGGAGCATGAAGGCCCCCATTTGCACTAAACTGGAAGCGGTGTGGTGGCCTGGCTCCTGCTCATCATCCAGGATAATGTCGTCCTCTTCATTCTCCTCTCCCCATCCACGCACAACAACAGGGATCCCAGAAAGGTTTAAAGCATGCTCTTCTTGCTCCTCCTCATCCGCCCCGGCACCATCCTCCTCTTCAGACTCCTGTTCTTCTCTTGTCTCAGATAGAGTAGCCCCCCCTGGGAATTCATCCAGCATTGCGACTTCCTCATCTTCCCGCTCCTGCTCCTCCACAGCTTGATCAATGACACGAGGCAATGCATGCTCCATAAAGAAGGCATAAAGTACCATGTCACTGATGGCGCCATGGCTGCGACTGACCAGTTTGGTGATCACCTCAAATGGCCGCAGAAGTCTGCATGCGTCGCGCATGAGCAGCCACTGGCGCGGTGAAAAAAAAAACAGCTCCCCAGAACCTGTTCTGCCGCAGAGTTCATACAGGTAGACATTAACTGCACGTTTCTGCTGGAGCAGCCTATCAAGCATATAGAAGGTTGAGTTCCATCGCGTCGGGCAATCGCAAATAAGACGTCTGACCGGCAGATTGTGTCGCCGCTGAATGTCAGCAAGGCGAGCCATGGCCGTGTAAGATCTTCTGAAATGGGCCGAGATTTTCCTTGCCTGCCGCAAGATGTCCTGGACCCCAGGGTATTTGACAACGAATCGCTGCACGACCAAGTTTAAGACGTGTGCCATGCATGGCACATGCGTAATTTTGCCCTGTTTCAATGCACTAAGCAGATTGGCACCGTTGTCACACACCACTTTACCAACTGTCAAATTGAGCGGTGTTAGCCACTGATCTGCCTGTGAACGCAAAGCTGAAAGGAGTGCCGGACCAGTGTGGCTCTTGGCTTCCAGGCACAACAGATGCAGCATGGCATGGCAACGTCTCACCTGGCATGTCGAATAGGTTCTGGGGAGCTTGGGCGGCGCAGCGGAAGAGACGCTAGCAGTGGAAAAGGAGGAGTCAGCCGAAGAGGAGAGGGAGGAGGATGGAGTAGGAGGAGGAGGAGGAGAAGAAGAGCCAGGCCTGCATGCAATCCGTGGCGGTAAAACCAAATCTCCACGGGTGCCACAGGTTACCTGCTTGACGGCCGTCAGAAGGTTCGCCCAGTGGGCAGTAAAAGTGATATACCTTCCGTGCCCGTGTTTGCTAGACCCTTGTCTGTGGTCAGATGTATCTTGGCACCGACACTGTGTGCCAGAGATACATTCACTTGCCACTGAACATGGCCATATAGCTCTGGGATGCCCTTCTCTGAGAAATACTTCCTTCCTGGGACCTTCCATTGTGGTGTTCCAATGGCCACAAATTTGCGAAAGGCCTCTGAGTCCACCAGTTTATATGGCAGTAGTTGGCGGGCTATCAGTTCTGACAAGCCAACCGTCAACCGTTGGGCAAGAGGGTTATCCGGCGTCATCATTTTTTTACGCTCGAACATTAGGCCCACGAAAGCCTGCCTTTTTGCAGAAAAACGTGAGCTTGGCGTGATGGAAGGTGGAGTGGAGGACAATTGTGAGGAGAGAGGAGAAGGAGAAGTAGAAGACGAGGCTGGACGGTGAGAGCCTGGAGTGTGGCTTTGTGTGTTCCGTTGCTCCCACTGGGCTCGGTGATGGCTGCTCATGTGCCTTCTTAAGGCGGTCGTCCCTAGGTGAGTGTTGGGATTACCACGACTAATGCGTTGACTGCAAAGATTGCAGTTGGCAACGCTATTGTCAGCAGCGGACACGTTAAAAAAATCTCACACTGCGGAGCCATGTGCCGGTGTCCTGGGAGTGCCAGATGTGACCGTACATGGTCGATGACTCGCTCCTGATACATTTGCAGTCTGCTTTGTCCCTCCTGTGCAATGTAAGTTATTCCTGCTTCTCCTCCCTATCTGCTGGTCCATATCTCCCTCTGAACTCCCCTCCTCTTCCTCTCTTGTGGGCACCCACGTGACATCACTAGACACGTCATCATCGACGTCACCTTCCCCACCGCTATAAGTAGAGATCTCGGAGTAGGCAGCAACACCGGGGACCAACCTCCTCCTTGGGCTGATCTGGGTACTGTCGTCAGACTGCTGAGTAGCGGTTGTTGCTACCTCCTCTTCCTGATCCAATACCAAGAGTGGCTGCGCATCAGAAATGTCTTGATATGTTGGTGGTAGTGTCTTTGGGGGTGCACATAGCAGAGAGTGAAGAAGAGGGTGCAGATCGAGAGGATGAGGAGGGTGCAGAAGAGCAAGGCTGAGTGAGCCACTCAACCAAGTCTGGTGCGTCCTTTAAAAGAATAGAACACACCTTCTGCAACTTCCCACTTTGGCTCAAGCCTGTTGCTCCTGCCCTACCCCTACCACCCCTGCGGAAGGGCCTGTCTCTTCCTCTGCCTGTCAGTTTTTAAATGACCCTGTGACAAAACTCTCAGTCCCTATACTGATGAAGGACTGCTGCAGTATAGGGCAGGGGTCAGCAGTAGTGCACCTCAACCCTATGTATTGTGGACCGATACCAGTTGTCAGAGAACTCACCATGCGAAGATCCGTCCCCGTGTAGCAGCAGCTCACTTTCGACCCAAGGATCATGCGCGGTGTCCCGGTCGGAGGCGTGCGAGTTCCGGTACGAACGGACGCACGCCAATACGAACACGTGGACGCACTCGGGCCAACCGAACGTGTGTACGTAATTACGCACGCACGGCCACGTCCACCAATCCGGGCACATCTCACCCTATATAAACAGGATCCTGACGTGATACCAGTGCTGGATCGTCTTCAGCTACTCCTGAGACACCCTGACCATTGTTCCTGTGCTCTTGTTCCTGTGACCTTGTTCCTGATACCCATTAGTTTGGATACTCCTTGTTTTGATCTCCTGGACTACCTCTGACCTCGGCTTGGACTTTCGACTTTGGCTTGCTTCCTGATTTTGTACCTCATTGCTAGCACGTTACCAGACCCTTGCTCGTCCTTGACTACGCACCTGCCTCTTGTTCCTGTACCGCATTGCCTGCCAGTTGCCGACCTTGCTTGTTCCAGACGCGCAGAGTTTCCTGTATACCTGCTGAACCTCCGCTGTCTACCTCCGTGATCAACCAACACCTCTTCCTCCGTGAGGTCCCAGCGTCTCCAGGTCTTCAACTTCCACCTGCAGGCACCTGCACCCTTTCGCTGTCTTCACGCTCCCTGTTACCACCTCCAGGGGTGTGGAGACCGGAACCGTGCAAGAGGCCACCCTCAACAGTCTGACTCCGCTGTAAGGTACGTGACACCAGTCCTTATGGAATAGCAGACTGTACCTCACTCAACCCTATGTACTGTAGCACCCTAGACCTTACCAGTCCTTATAAGGACCTTTGTGGAACAAGTAGGTTGTGAAAGATTAGCAGACTGTACGTCAGTCCCTATACTGATGAAGGACTACTGCAGTATAGGGCAGCGGTCAGCAGTAGTGCACCTCAACCCTATTTATTGTGGACCTATACCAGTCCTTATGGAATAGCAGACTGTACCTCACTCAACCCTATGTACTGTAGCACCCTAGACCTTACCAGTTATTATAAGGACCTTTGTGGAACAAGTAGGCTGTGAATGATTAGCAGACTTTACATCAGTCCCTATACTGATGAAGGACTGCTGCAGTATAGGGCAGCGGTCAACAGTAGTGCACCTCAACCCTATGTATTGTGGACCTATACCAGTCCTTATGGAATAGCAGACTGTACCTCACTCAACCCTATGTACTGTAGCACCCTAGACCTTACCAGTCCTCATAAGGACCTTTGTGGAACAAGTAGGTTGTGAATGATTAGCAGACTGCAGCAGAAGGGCAGCAGTCAAGTATAATATTCTTTCTATATTTGGAAGAAAGAATATTATACGTGTACAAGCCTATTACCATACCAGTCCTGAAAAGAACCTTTGTGGGCCTAATAGTAACAGCTACTGATTAAACTGACTGTCCCTCACTGCTTCACACACAGCTTCCTGCCTGTCCCTATATAAACTGATAAAACAGAGGCTGCTGGAACAATAACTTGAATTGCACTTTTGTGGACCTAATAGTAACAGCTAATGATTACACTGACTGTCCCTGCAGCACACAGCGTCCTGTCCCTTTCTCTACACTGACAAAAGACACTCAGGCTGCTGCAACAATCACTAGCACAGCACTGCCTCAAACCTATATCCTAAACTACACCTAACATCTATACCATGATACCAGTCCTTAAAAGAACTTTTGTGGACCTAATAAATAGCGATTTGGGTCACAGAAGTCTCTCCCTGCTCCACACAGCAACCTCTCCCTATAGTGACAGAAGAAAGAATGTAAAATGGCCGCCGGATCGGGTCTATTTATAAGTTAGGGGGAATGTCCAAGAGTGTCCATGTGCTGTAATGTCTCAATTGTCTCAATCCAAAGACATGCAGGTAGGTTAATTGGCTTCTGTCTAAAATTGGCCCTAGTATATTAATTAGGGACCTTGGATTGTAGGCTCTTTGAGGGTAGGGACCGATGTGAGTGTGCAGGGGTGATTGTAGACACTCACTCAGGTTGAACTGGATGGACTGGTGTCTTTATTCAACCTTACTAACTATGAAAACTATGAAACTATGAATTGGCTGTCCTGTACCCCATGATGGATGTGTCAGCATAGGTCAAAGTTCTTTTACACAGTAAACACAGAAGTCTGCCGGACGAACAGCGGCAATAGTCCGCCGATCGGGCGGATGGCAAACAGCCGAAATTTGCTGCGAAACGACCGCCGGGCGAACCGTTCGGCCATCCCTAACAGCTAGTAGACATGTGCAAAAGGAAAAAATTTGTTTAGTTTCATTTCGTTTTAATTCGTTAATTAATTAATTTTGTTTAGTTATATTCGTTAAATTTGTTAAATTTGTTTTCGGATTTCGTTTTGTTTTCTACCGAATTCGAAAAATCGGTCACATTCAAAAAAAATTTCAACCAAATTCGAAAATATTTCTACCGATTTGGAAATGATTTCAACATGATTCGAAATTATTTCAACCGCATTCAAAACTATTTCAACCGCATTCAAAAATATTTTGCGACCCGACTTTAGGGCCATGTATCTCAGGGTCACTTGGCGCTAGAAACCCCAAATTTGGAGATGTTGTTGTGCTAGGTCTACTGTGTTTGGGGTTTCTAGCTATAAGTGGCCCCGAGATACGTGCCCCAAACTCGGGTCGCAAAATGTCATTCTCTGCTGCAGAAAAGTACTTGGCATATTGCCCATATCTGGGTCACTTGGTGGCAGGTGACGTGGCAAGTGGACAATCCACAACTTGGTCACGTGGCACTCATGGCCAGTCACATGTCACTCGTGTCAGGTCATGTGGCCAGTCACGTGGCACTCGTGGCTGGTCACTTGGCACTTGTGGCCGGTCACGTGGCACTCATGGCAGGTCACGTGGCACTCGTGGCAGGTGTTGTGGCAAGTGGACAATACACAACTTGTGGCAGGTGATGTGGCAAGTGGACAATACACAACTTTTGGCAGGTGACGTGGCAAGTGGACAAATACAATACACAACTTGTGGCAAGTGGACAATGACAAGTGGATGATTCGTTAAATTTGTTAAATTTGTTTTCGGATTTCGTTTTGTTTTCTACCGAATTCGAAAAATCGGTCACATTCAAAAATATTTCAACCAAATTCGAAAATATTTCTACCGATTTGGAAATGATTTCAACATGATTCGAAATTATTTCAACCGCATTCAAAACTATTTCAACCGCATTCAAAAATATTTTGCGACCCGACTTTAGGGCCATGTATCTCAGGGTCACTTGGTGCTAGAAACCCCAAATTTGGAGATGTTGTTGTGCTAGGTCTACTGTGTTTGGGGTTTCTAGATATAAGTGGCCCCGAGATACGTGCCCCAAACTCGGGTCGCAAAATGTCATTCTCTGCTGCAGAAAAGAACTTGGCATATTGCCCATATCTGGGTCACTTGGTGGCAGGTGACGTGGCAAGTGGACAATCCACAACTTATTCGCGTGGCACTCGTGGCCAGTCACATGTCACTCGTGTCAGGTCATGTGGACGGTCACGTGGCACTCGTGGCTGGTCACTTGGCACTTGTGGCCGGTCACGTGGCACTCATGGCAGGTCACGTGGCACTCGTGGCAGGTGTTGTGGCAAGTGGACAATACACAACTTGTGGCAGGTGACGTGGCAAGTGGACAATACACAACTTGTGGCAGGTGATGTGGCAAGTGGACAAATACAATACACAACTTGTGGCAAGTGGACAATGACATACAGCATATGCACTTGCTTTGCGATTGACATCCGTGACTTCTTCAATCAAGCATGCTGACATCTTCATTGATACCATAAATATAAAGAATATCTGCTGAAATAAAGGAAATGGCTGCTCTAGTGCAAAATAAGAAAAGAAAAATGAAATAGATGCTAATATTCTGCAGGAGATCTACAAAAAATTAAATTGATGTTAATATACTCCAGGAGATCTGATGGAAATAAATAGTAATCTGCAAAAAAAATTAAATTGATTCTAACAGTCTACAGGAGATCTGCAAAAAAAAAAAGAAATAGATGCTAATAGTCTGCAGGAGATCTGATGAGAAAATGAAATAGATACTAATAGTCTGCTTTTTATATATATATATAATATAGTCGGTTTTATATATATATAAATAAAACCATCTTCCGAAATTCACATTTAGTATATAATATACAAGGCAAGTACATATGCTGTATGTCATTGTCCACTTGCCACCTCACCTGCCACAAGTTGTGTATTGTCCACTTGCCATGACACCTGCCACGAGTGCCACATGACCGGCCACGAGTGCCACGTGACCTGCCACGAGTGCCACATGACCAAGTTGTGGATTGTCCACTTGCCACGTCACCTGCCAGAAGTTGTGGGGTTCCTAGCACCAAGTGACCCCGAGATATGGACAATATGTCAAGTACTTTTCTGCAGAAGAGAATGAGATTTTGCGACACGACTTTGGGGCCACGTATCTCGGGGCCACTTGTAGCTAGGAACCCCACACAGTAGAGCTAGCACTACAAAATCACCAAATTTGAGGTTTCTAGCATCAAGTGACCCTGAGATACGTGGCCCCAAATTCGGGTCACAAAATGTCATTCTCTGCTGCAGAAAAGTGCTTGACAATTAGGGACCCAACTTTGGGGCCCCCTAACTTATGGTCACTTGGAGCTAGAAACCCCAAATTTGGAGATGTTGTAGTGCTAGTTCTACTAGCTACAAGTGGCCCAGAGATACGTGGCCCCAAATTTGGGTTTCGATTAGAATTTTGTCCGAATTCGGTTGAATTCTTTAACATTGTAATTCGATAATTCAGATGCATCTGAATGTCCGAATAATGAAATTTCGTCCGAATTTCGATTCAGAACGAAATGAAGTGCACATGTCTAACAGGTAGTGCTATTAGCAATGTGTTTAAGTTAAACAAGTCAAAAAACATATTTCTCCATTAACATGAAGGTCAAGTTACTATAACCCAGCCAGCACTGGGATCCCCCCTTACATCAGAGTCTGCAGGGATCCCCCTTACAGTAAAAGGGAACTCTTATGTAAAGGGGAACGCTGCAGATCATGAATATTGTATTCACTCCCCTTACATCAGCAACCCCCCCAGACTGGCCTGGTGGCACTGTCACTGATCTCCCCTCAGGTGCATTGTGCAGGGCTCAGCCTGATGGCTCCAGCTTGGTGGCTTTGGTTTTCCTATGGTCTCCTCTCCACAGTCCACACACGTCTGACTTCTCCCGTGACCCCAATGATCCTGGCGGCACTCCTATTCATGACTCCTCTACAGACTCCCCCTCAGAGACTGCAGACATCTTGTAGGAGATGGTCAGAGGCTGCGGACAGGAACAGGAGATGGACAGAGAAGGCAGACAGGAACAGGAGATGGTCAGAGGCTGCGGACAGGAACAGGAGATGGACAGAGGCTGCGGACAAGAACAGGAGATGGTCAGAGGCTGCGGACAGGAACAGGAGATGGTCAGAGGCTGCGGACAGTAACAGGAGATGGTCAGAGGCCACGGACAGAAATAGGAGATGGTCAGAGGCTGTGGACAGGAACAGGAGATGGTCAGAGGCTGCGGACAGGAACAGGAGATGGTCATAGGCTGTGGACAGGAACAGGAGATGGTCAGAGGCTGCAGGCAGGAGATGGTCACCGTCAGAAGCTGTGGGCATGAGATAGTCAGAGGCTGTGGACAGGAACAGGAGTTGGTCAGAGGCTGTGGGTAGGAGATGGTCAGAGGCTGTGGGCAGGAGATGGTCAGAGGCTGCGGGCAGGAGATGGTTAGAGGCTGCGGGCAGGAGATGGTCAGAGGCTGCGGGCAGGAGATGGTCACGGTCAGAGGCTGCATGCAAGAGATGATCATGGTCAGAGGCTACGTGCAGAAGATGGTCACGGTCAGAGGCTGCGGGCAGGAGATGGTCACGGTCAGAGGCTGTGGGGAGGAGGTGGTTAAAGACTGTAGACATGGTAGTTTCCTCCACTGTCCACTTCATATTACTATACCTGTCCTGTCTCCACATCAGACAGTCAGTGGCAGTGTCCGCCTTCTGTCACTCACTGTGACTGTGTCCAGTCAGTGTCCTTCTCTACCAGGCCAGCTTCACCCCCCCAGTAATGTCCTCTACCGGGGCCATCCCGTGGCTCCTCTCTGCACTCCCCCTGCTGAACCGCAGAGAAGAACGAGTGATGGCCGGTAAAAATGGCGCCAGGTTGCAACATTACGTTACGGCATGCGCCGCCCAGCCGAGCTTTCCCGAGTCCTGCAGGCTTCAGAACGGCGCAGTTGCATGGCCGGCCCGCAAACATCTTTTTTACGGGCACCAGCTGTACGTAACATACATTCACGGACACCCAAAAATGGTGTGAAATTTACGGGGCTGCCCATGAATATATGGGCAGTTGGCAGTACTGCCCCACCCCCTCTAGCCACTAACTCACTCACTGCCCAAGAGATTAACAATCATTTCAATTACAAGATGCAATACATGAGGACATCTCCACTGTACAGATATCTTCCCCACGTAACATACCTTGTCTAACAGCACAGTCAACACTTTCCTCATTTGAACTGGCTACTACTGAAGAGGTTACCAAACCTTTCTCAGATGCCCACCTAACCAACTGTCCTGTGGATCCCATTCCCTCGCAATTACTATGGTCACCTTCTTATTCTATCCTATGCCCTCTCACTCGCATCTTCAATCTTTCCTTCTCTACAGGCACACCCCCCCCCCCCTCTAAAGCGTGCACAGATCACTCCCATACTTAAAAAGCTCTCACTGGACCCCAGGAACCTGAACAACTTAACACCCATTGCGTTTCTCCCATTTACCTCTAAACTATTAGAATGCTCAGTCTACAATGGTCTTAGCTCCTACATCACTGAAAACAAACTTCTTGACCCCTTACAGTTTGGCTTTTGCTTGCAGCACCCCACAGAAGCTGCCCTACTTAAACTCACTAACAATTTACTAACTGCTAAAAACAATGGCCATACTCAATACTCTTTCTTTTTTTTTTTTTTTATCTTTTATTCAAATTTACGTTAAGTACACAGAATACAGTTACAATAGAGCTGCAAAACAGAGTAAAATGGCTCAGTAGCAGTGCTAACAAATGAAATTAACAGATACTCAAAACGTAAGCATCAACATGTAACAGGTAAATAACTATCGAAAAGTAGGATTGTCGACCAGAGTAATAGCTAAGCTATAGGTTATGGGTCAAATATCAAGGGTTAGGAGAACCCAAAAGCACTTATAGAAATCCTTTCACTGTCCTATGATACATCGACTAGAGCATAGTCTTTCAAAGGGGTGTACCAAAAGATCAAATGCTGGGGATGTCAATGACTACAGTGTAACCGGCGTTAGGTGGATGAAGCTCATGTGCGCTATGCATAGCATGATCTAAGGAACTAAAGGGATCAGGAAATCCCATGTTGGAAACTACTCCTGTGTAAAGTTTTGGTATCTGAGTCTCAAGGCGGGGGGACTCCGGTTAACAATTGGTTACATTCAACTGAAGTTCGGAAGTGATGCCAGCAAGCCCAGGTTGCCCAATATTTGGAAGGGGTGTCTTTAGCTTGACAGATCAAATTTTCCATTTCAGCTATATTTGAGGCTCTCTTAATCCAATCAGAGACTGAAGGCGGTGTAGTGGATTTCCATAGTGGAGGAATACACATCTTTGTGGCATTTAACAGGTGTAATGTGAGAGAGCGGTAGTATGTTTTCAGTGGAAGTGCGGAGTGATGGAGAAGCATTGGTGCGGGAGAGAAATCGATAGGGAACGTAGTGATTTGGCAGATAAGGCGGTGTATCTCCCTCCAAAAAGGTTGAAGCCGAGGACAGGACCACCAAATATGTATGAATGATCCTTCGCTATCTGCACATCTCCAGCAAGTGGGAGATATGTTGGGATCACGTTTGTGAAGCTTGATAGGTGTGAGATACCACTTAGTGAAAATTTTGAAACTATTTTCCTGTACCGAGACATTGGAGGAACCTTTATGAATGTGAGTATAAATGTTCGTCCAATTAGAATCTGTCAAGGACAGAGATAAATCAGTTTCCCAGCTGTGAACGGCCAAGTTGGCTTTCGGGCTGTGAGTTGAAAAGAATAGTGCATATATACTAGAAATGACATGGCGTTGCGGTTCCGATTGGTTGCATAATGTTTCAAATGGCGTGAGCTGCCTGGCAAAATCAGGTTTTGATTGGCGGTTCATTAAAAAATGTCTTTGATGATTTGAAAATAAACCCACAGCGGGAAGAGGCGTCCCGAAGGTTGTGTAGGGAGGTCAGGTATAGATAGGAGTCTGGCATTGGAAAAGAAGTGCAGAGCCCTAATGTCAGGTGTGTGCCACACTCCAGAGAGGAAAGCATCTGATTGTCCTGCTGGAAATGCGGGATTATGTTTTATCTGGGTCATTGGGCTGTGTGGAGAGGAAATGTGATGGGCGTAACAAGCCGAACGATACGCTTGTAATGTACCCGCGATTAGTGGGTGTTGTTTGCAAGTTTGGGGCACATGTTCGGGGTTCAACCATGGTAAAAATTTAAGCGGGGATAAGGAAAAAGCATTCTCTATTTGTATCCAGGCTTTAGTATCCGAATGGACATTCCAATCTACAATTCTGGCCAAGTGACTAGCCCAGTAATATTTCTTGACATCAGGTAGGCTAATACCTCCTTTAATTTTCGGTAGGGTCAGTCTGGCAAAGCTTAACCTGGCTCTTTGTCCCTTCCAAATAAAATTGGTACAGAGAAACTGGAACGATTTAAAGAAGGCCGGAGGAAGCTTTATTGGGTTCATTTGAAAAAGATATAACAAGCGTGGGAGGACATTCATTTTAATAATTGAGGCTCTACCGAACCAAGAAAATAGTCCTGTAGACCAGGCTTTAAGGTCTTTCTGGATGGTCTGGAGAAGAGGGATAAAGTTGGCCGAGTATAAATTTCCCAGTCTAGCAGGTAGCTGAATGCCTAAATAGGTGATGGCTGTATTGTTCCAGCGAAAAGGAAAGTCCTTACGGCACAAATCAATCATTTTGGAGTTCAAGGATATGTTCAGGGCTTTAAAAGCTTCAAGGTCTTTAAGGAGGTTAGGGATGGAAACGAGGGGTTCAGTAAGGAAAAGGAGGATGTCATCAGCGAAGGCGGCAATTTTATGAGTCTTAGTTCCAATTTGTATCCCCTTAACGTCTGGATTTGAGTTCAGCCTAAAAAGGAGGGGTTCTAAGGTGAGGACAAATAATAAGGGTGAGAGCGGGCACCCCTGGCGAGTCCCATTGGACACAGGGAAGCGCTCGACAGTTGGCCGTTAATCTTGACCTGGGCCGTTGGGGAAGCATACAGAGCCATAATAAGAGATATCATTCGGTCAGGCAAGCCTATTTTTCTCAAGACTTCTGCCATATAGTCCTAGGCCACTCTGTCGAATGCCTTCTCCGCATCCAACGAGAGGAAAAAACCCTGTTGTGTCGAGGAGGAGGTCAGCCAATGGTGTATTGAAAGCGCTTTGATCGTATTATCTCTACCCTCCCTCCCCGGCACGAATCCCACCTGATCGAGAGACACCAGCCGAGGAAGGAGGGGGAGAAGGTGATTTGCTAACATCTTGGCATAGATCTTCAGATCCACATTAAGTAACGAAATGTGTCTATAGTTCGTCACCTGTGTTTCATCTTTATTGGGTTTTGGGATTACCGTTATATGGGCCCTTAGTAAATCTCTGGGGGGCGGTTTGTCTGGTGTTAATGAATTAAATGCCGCAAGAAAATGTTGTTTTAGGGTGACAATAAAGGATTTATAATAGCAAGTGGTAAGGCCGTCAGAGCCAGGGCTCTTTCCAGGTTTCATTTGTTTGAGGGCTGCTTCAAGTTCCGATGCCGAGAGAGGCTCTTCCAATGAAAGTGCCGTCTCCTGCGAAATGGTTGATGGAGCATATTTGTATAAAAAGTTTTCAATTAAATGCCTTCTGTGTGCCTGTTCCTCCTGTGGTGATTGTTCCCTAATGTTATATAATTTGGAATAATATTGAACAAATTGGTCAGCAATCATGTGGTTAGATACTACTTTGTTACCCTTGGGATCCGTGATGGAATGAATAGTTCTAGTGGCCCGTTGCTTTCTAAGCACTCTGGCCAGTAGTTTACCAGATTTATTGCCATATTCGTAAAAAAATTTACGTGAAAGCATATAGTTCCTCTTGATTCGGGAGTTCAAAATCTGGAGCAGATCTTGCCGAGCTTGGTTCAGTTCAGAAAGGGTGTCTCTGATTCTGGAAAGTTTGTGGGCTTGTTCCAGTGTTTTAATGCGATTGGTAAGCTGCGCTATGTGGTTATTTCTCTCTCTTTTCCTTTTTGCCGCTGCTGCTATGAACTCCCCACGAATTGTGCATTTGTGGGCTTCCCACACTGACATGGGATCTATATTTGGAGAGTGGTTCTCTTTGAAATAATTGGTTAGGTTGTCTTGAATGGATGCTGCAATTACTAGATCGGACAGTAGGGAAGGATCTAGTCGCCAAATTGGTGGAGTGTGGGGGTTATCTGCAATTTGTAAGGTCATAGATATGGGATGATGGTCAGAGATATACATAGCCTCTATAGAGGCGTCGCTGAGGCACGGTAAGTCTCTTTGCGATAAAAATAGGTAATCCAATCTGGAGTACCGATTGTGAGGGATAAGAAAAAAAGGAGTAGTCCTTTCCTCGGGGGTTCAATGTACGCCAGGAATCATGAAGGCATAAGTCTTGTAAGTATGATTTGATGGTGCGTAACGCTTTGTACGGAATCGAAGAGGTACCACTAGATGAGTCTTGGACTGGGTTAAGGGGGACATTGAAGTCCCCTCCCAAAATGAGGACACCCTCCTGGAAAGAGGCAAGCTTAGTCAGGGTCGTTCTGAAAAAAGAGGGTTGCCCTGAGTTGGGTGCATAAATGTTGGCCAAGGTGATAAGTTTGCCCCTCAGTCTGCCTTTAACAAAAAGAAACCTCGCCTCTGGGTCCAGGACGGTGTCCACAATCCGGAGTGGGCAGTGTTTAGATATGAGGATCGAGACGCCTTTAGATTTTGTTGTAGGGTTAGTGGCATGTATGACCGACGGATATCGATAGTTAGAGAGTTTGGGGGTAGAGTTAGTCTTAAAATTTGTTTCCTGTAGGAAGACTATATCAGCCCTGCATTTATGCGTGAAAAGTAGCACTTGCAACCGCTTTCGGGTAAGTTGAGTCCTCTTGTGTTAAATTAAACTAATTTAAGGGAATCTCGAGCGTTCAACGGGCGCTTAGGAGCCATACTATGAGCCAGGTAATGTCGAAGAAACGACCTCTTGAGAAATTGGGTGCCTAGGAGGAGGGCGCTGATCTATGAGTGAAGCCGAAGGAAATAATACGGTGGATACTTAACCGCAATAAAGTGTAAAGCTAAGGGCAGAAAACCGGAGTCCCGCCTGGAGGTGTTTGGGAGTTGCCTAGTGGGATATGGGGGCTTCTCGTAGGAATGGGAAGTGGTCCCACGAGACAGGATGGGCAGTATGCCAGACGAAAACGTCCACTGTCTCCTGATGTATAGTGGTATAAAACTGTGTAACTGCGGACCAGTCACTTGAGGACAGGAGGCTACAGGTGGGGAAGGAGAGAGCCTCCCGGAAGGTGATCCGGTGAAGTGTAAGACCTGCTTGCACTTCCACCACTGCTCGCAAAGAGGCGACTAGAATCCGGAGATAATCGGTGGGCAATCTGGGTGAGGAGTTGCATGTATCTATGCTGGTAGGCACCACTGTGAGGGGTGAAGGCCTAAGGCAACCAAAGAAGTGAAAAAGGGGGTACATCTCATATCCCGCTGACCGAGGAATCAGAAAAGGGTCCTGAGCAACCTGGGACCCCGCAATTAGAGAGGCTAGCTAAAGGGTGATACATGGTGATATATGGGCACTTTCTTGTATGCTCTATGAATATGCACTTAGATGTGTTAGACCACTTAACCGCTAGAGGCAGCTTCACTGACAAGCAATGATGCGGCCAGCTTTCTGTAACGAGGGAATTAACAAAAAAGAGAGATTTTAATGCACATTAAAGTAGAACCATCCGCTCACCTGGGAGACCTAAACTGATGGTTGCAACCAGGGCGGGGAGGTGAAATACAACCATTAAATGAAACAATAATCGACGTTTAGCTCCGGCCTGAGGGCAGGACAGGAAGGATGACCAACTTGCCAAACAAACAAACAACAATACTAAGGGTGAATGGGCTCCCCATGAGGAAATAGACAGAAGGGACGTTGCTAACAGTAATCTCAGCTACACCCCCTCCCGGTGAGATCCCCGGGGCGAGCATGGGGAGTGAGAACGATATCATCCGTTCTCGGAGCACTCCTTTGCGTGGGGCTGGTGAGTTGTGCTGCTTGTGAGGGTTGACTTGTAGACTTCACCTCCGTAACATCTCTAAAATTTGGCCCTTTTTAACTAATGAAACCACCAAGCTACTTATTCACTTGTTATCTCTTGTCCAGACTCAAGCAACTCCTATCTCATTGGCCTACCACTTCACAGGCTATCCTCTCTTCAGTCTATCATGGATGTTGCTACCAGACTTATCTAACTTACCAAAGACTCAACACCTGCCATCCCTCTCTGTCAATCCCTCCACTGGTGAATTAAATTCAAAATGCTAACAACATACAAAGCCATTCACAACTCCCTGAAAACTCATCTTTTCAGGGAAGCCTATCAAGCCTCCAACTAAACTTTTATCACTTCCATCAGCTCATCCCCCACAGTTATAACCTTTTGTTCCACTTGCCCCACCCTATTAGATTTAAGCTCTTATGAGCAGGGCTCTCTTTTCCCTTCTGGTATTTTATTGTATTGTAACTGTACTGTCTACCCAGGGGCGTAACTATAGGGGGTGCAGCAGTCGCGACCGCAACTGGGCCCTGTGATGCAGGGGGCCCATGCAGCCCCCTCTACATACATATGGCCGGCAGCAGCATAGGCAGCTAGGGGTACCAGTGCACCATGCACACGGGTGGTGGAGGGTGACTAGCAAAGCTCCATGCTCAAAAATTGCACTGGCTGCTCTTTAGTTGTGCATTCCCCGCATGACCTGTGTCCTCAGCCGGCTCCTCAGAGTACCCCTCTCCTGCTCCATGCATTGCCGCTCAATCCGATGTCTGTTCTCCCCAGCCAGAGTCCCGCCCCCCCCAGAGTCCGGCTCACACTGCACTGCATACTTCTCCCGGGTAGACAAACTTTAAGCACACAGATGCAGTGCAGCCCTATGAGAGCTGGCTCCCCAGAGAACACTGCAGGCTTGTCTGCCAGACCCCTCCTCCCCCGTCATACACAGATGATGAAAGGTCTTTCTGGGAGATATGCTGATCGCCTGTCCAGCACACTGGGTGGAGCCCAGGCCAACACGGATGAGTGCACGGCCTGCAGCTTGGTCATGGTGAGTGAGAGGACCCCATCCCCCACACACCATTACATACCCCCTCCATCTCCCCCTGGGGTCAGGGGCCCCTTTTCACATGGGGACAGAGACCCCCACCTTCCCTGGGGACAGGGACCCCTTCTCACCTGGGGGCAGTAACTTCATCTGCCCTGGAGAAAAGGACCTCATCTCTTCTGGGGACGGGGACCCCATTCTGCCTAGGGACAGTCCCCCAATGGGGCACCTAAAAATAAAAAAATTTAAAAAACGACTGATACCAGTGGTGGAACTACAGGGCTCACAAAGGTCATACCTGTGACCACGCCCTGGAGTTCCACCACCAGACTCGGAGGGAAGGGCCCTGGCTGGGGTTCAGGGGGGCCCTTCATGGTTTCTTGCATCGGCGCCCTGAAGGTTCTAGTTACACCACTGTGTCTACCTTTTCATATTTAAAGCACTGTACAAACTGTTGCCACTATATAAATCCTGTAGAATAATAATAATAATATGGGGAGAAAAATCAATAATTGGTGTTGCGCTCTGAGTAGTAACTAAAATAACAGTGAGGTATAGAAGGTGTTGTAAGAACCAAAATAAATATAAAGTGGACACATATAAGATCAAGTCCTAAATTCTAATCAAATTCTAATGAAAAGGGAAGAAACCTTTACCATAAAGAGCGTCAGTCCCCTCGGAGGTGGGTCCAGAATGCTTTTGACAATTTTGTCGCGTAACGTGGGGGCTCTTGAATATATAAACTTGGGATTGTCTGGAAGTACCCCTTGAAGATATCTATCTTTTAGAGACAATCCCAAGTTTATATATACAAGAGCACTCACGTTATGCAACAAGATTGTCAGAAGCATTCTAGACCCACCTCCGAGGGGATTGATATTCTTTACGGTAAAGGTTTCTTCACTTGCAAATGCTGCTTTGCATGTACAAAAACAAAACAACCAAATAAGAACAAATTCAAGTACATAGGAAGTACAAAAAGACCATTAAAAGTATGCATAACCACTTAAGGACCGCCGCATGTAATAATACGTCGGCACAATGACACTGACAGGCACAAACACGTACCCGTACGTGCCTGCCTTCCAGCGGGTGGGGGGTCCGACCGGACCCCCTCCCGCTGGCTACGGCAGTCCGTTTCGCTTCAGGAGCGATCCGGGATGAGGGGATGGCTGTTGGTTTCTGGCAATCGCTCCTGGCGATTGAGAAGCTTCCCCTGCCTGTGTAGTGTAAACACAGGCAGGAGGAAGTGATGTCTCTCTCCTCGTGACGGTCTTTTTGACCGGACAGCGAGGAGAGAAGACATCATAGTAAGTGCACCAACACTACACTGACAAATAGGTACACATAGGCACACTTTCACCCCCAGTCACCCCCAGTCACCCCCTGATCACTCCCCCGATCACCCCCCCTCCCAGTCACAGTGTCACTGATTGCAGTGATCATTTATTTACTGATCACTGCATTTAGTGTCAGTTGTAACTGTAAAAAGTGTCAGGGCAGTTAGTGTTAGGTCCAGGGTAGCCCCTTACCCCCCTAATAAAGGTTTAACCCCTTGATTGCCCCCCAGGTAACCCTTTCACTCCCTTTTGCCAGTGTCACTAAGTGATCATTTTTCTGATCGCTGCATTAGTGTCACTGGTGCCGCTTATTTTTTAGGTTCACCGCCAGGTTTTTATAGCATTAGGTACCCCCATATACAACCTAATAAAGGTTTTAACCCCCCGATTGCCCCTAGAGTTAACCCTTTCACCAGTGATCACCGTATAAGTGTCACTGGTGACGCTGGTTAGCCAGTTAGTTATTTAGGTTCCCCATCAGGTTTTTATATAGTGTCAGGGACCCCCATATACTACCTAATAAAGGTTTTAACCCCCTGATTGCCTCTAGAGTGAACCCTTTCACCAGTGATCACCGTATCAGTGTCACTGGTGGCGCTGGTTAGCCAGTTAGTTATTTAGTTATTTAGATTCCCCGTCAGGTTTTTATATAGCGCCAGGTACCCCCATATACTACCTAATAAAGGTTTTAACCCCCTGATTGCCCCTAGTTAACCCTTTCACCAGTGATCACCGTATAAGTGTTACGGATGACGCTGGTTGGTTTGCTTTTCATAGCATCAGGGCACCCGCAATTTATTACCCAATAAAGGTTTAACTCCCTGATCACCCAGCGGGTTATATCAATTAGATTTTAGGGTCAGATAGGGTCTGCGTTGCCCCAGGCAGCACTAGGTTAGTGCCAGTACCACTAACACCCATGCGCAAAGCATATACCTCCCGTAGTGATATAGTATCTGAACAGATCAATATCTGATCTGATCAGATCTATACTAGCGTCCCCAGTAGTTTAGGGTTCCAAAAAACGCATTGTTAGCGGGATCAGTCCAGATACCTGCTAGCACCGGCGTTTTGCCCCTCCAGCCCAACCCACCCAAGTGCAGTATCGATTGATCACTGTCACTTACAAAATACTAAACACATAACAGAGGCGTTCGCAGAGTCAGGCCTGATCCCTGCGATCGCTAACAGTTTTTTTTGGTACCGTTTTATACAGTCGCTGACAGCCTAGGTGCTTTTTAACCTGTGAATCTCACTAGTGTATCACTAAATTTAGAGCCCCAAATGGCAAAGCGAAGGTACACTAGTGAAGAGGCCTACACGTTTCTGAGCATGACAGATAGTGAAGAGGAAGTCACTCATCTGTCAGATTCAGGCTCAGTGAAATAAAAAATGAATGCCCTTAGAAATCCTGAAGGCGGTGCTTGGTTTTCGAGGTCCCCTATGTGGCTAGGCTCCCAAAAAGTCCCACACATGTGGTATCCCCATACTCAGGAGAAGCATCAGAATTTATTTTGGGGTATAATTTCACATATGCCCATAGCATGTGTGAGCAATATATCATTTAGTGACAACTTTGTGCAAAAAAAAAAAGTTTGTAATATTCCCGCAACTTGTGGCAAAATATAAAATATTCCATGGACTCAACATGCCTCTCAGCAAATAGCTTGGGGTATATACTTTACAAAATGGGGTCATTTGGGGGGGTTTTGTGCTATTTTGGCATTTTATGGCCTTCGAAACTGTTATAGGTAGTGAGGAGTGAAATCAAAAATTTGCACCCTTAGAAATCCTGAAGGCGGTGATTGGGTTTCGGGGCGCCGTACTCGGCTAGGCTCCCAAAAAGTCCCACACATGTGGTATCCCCGTACTCAGGAGAAGCAGCAGAATATATTTTGGGGTGCAATTCCACATATAACTATGGCATGTGTGAGCAATATATAATTTAGTGACAACTTTTTGTAAACATTTTTTTTGTCATTATTCAATCACTTGGGAAAAAAAAAATATTCAATGTGCTCAACATGCCCCTCAGCAATTTCCTTGGGGTGTCTACTTTCTAAAATGGGGTCATTTGGGGGGGTTGTACTGCCCTGCCATTTTAGCACCTCAAGAAATGAGATAGGCAGTCATAAATAAAATATATGCTTATTGACATTTTTTTTTACTAAAGACATGTGGCTGAATACATTTTGGCCTAAATGTATGACTAAAATTGAATTTATTCGATTTTTCTTATAACAAAAAGTAGAAAATATCTTTTTTTTTTCAAAATGTTCGGTCTTTTTCCATTTATATCATAAAAATAAAAATCGCAGAGGCAATCAAATACCATCAAAAGAAAACGCTATTTGCTTGA
This sequence comes from Lithobates pipiens, assembly GCF_037356315.1. Classification (NCBI taxonomy): domain Eukaryota; kingdom Metazoa; phylum Chordata; class Amphibia; order Anura; family Ranidae; genus Lithobates; species Lithobates pipiens. The sequence continues at coordinate 97,200,765 of NW_027507903.1, read as the reverse complement.
AGAAAAGGATGCAAATTTCATTTGGGTACAACATTGCATGACCGAGCAATTACCAGTTAACGCAGTGCAGTGCCAAATTGTAAAAAGACCTCTGGTCCTTAGGCTGACAATTGGTCCGGGGCTTAAGTGGTTAAAGAACATGTGCAGAACATTCTTAAATGATTCAATAAGCATAGTGTTGTTTCTAAACACTTTGCTATTTGTCACAATAAAGATCCTACTCATTTGAAGTTCTCTGGGGTAGAACGTACAAAAGAGACTGGCGGGGTAGTTAAGACCCTAATCCGGTTAGAATCCAAATGGATTTTTATATTAGATACTTTTACACCTCAGGATTGAACATTGAATTTGATCTTAATTGCTTTATCCATGATTTCTAACATTATTGGGTGTGTGTGGTAGTGCCTCACAATATATAGGTGGGGAAAATCAAAGGAAAATATAAGAATAGACAACAGGGAGGGGGAGGGTAAGGGAAAGGATAGTGTGCAATGGGGCGATGGAAGAGCCTCTATTCTTTCTGTCACCTAGAGAGCACTATCTAGCTTCTTTCTAATATGACACCCTCTTCTCTCTCATTGTTTAGTTTCCCTAGTCTTTATCATTAGTACCTGCTCCTGGCTGTCCCATTATCGTGTACCATTGTACTATTATTTCTTCTGCTTCCCTGGCACCTGTCTATGTTGATTACTGCTGTTATGACATCACTTCCGGTGTCGGCAGTTTTACATTGTGTCTGATTTGACACATCTATAGAAATATATGACCTTTTATCTGGTGCCCGGAGCATGGCCTAGTTTAAGTAATAGTGCGATCATTTTGATTATCTACTGGCCGTTCCACACCTTATGTTTTATCATAGTGTCAAAGTAATTTTATTATGTAGTTGTGTTTTAGCCCATACAGGCAGTCCCCGAGTTACGAACAATAAGGACTGTAAGTTTGTTCGTAAGTGAATTTTGTTCGTAAGTCGGAACACTGCATTTGTAAGTGTAACTTCTGGTCGGAACACCGCATTTGTAAGTGTAACTTCCTCCTGTGCATGGATGTGGGATGTTCCGGCCGCTTGTTATGTTATCTGGGGCTAAGACACATCTTACACTGCAGGTAGTACTGCAGTGTAAGATGTGTCCAGAGGTGCTCGGAGGTATCCAGGACCAGTGTGGAGCACAAGTAGCCAGCATTTAAGGCCGTTCATAAGTAGGAGCTGTTTGTAACTCTGGTGTTCTTAACTCTGGTGTTCGTAACTCGGGGACTGCCTGTACTTTCTAACTATTGTGGTTATGGTAAACCTTAGGACAATAGGAGAAAGATTGTGGTTGTAGATAGTCAGCTATATCCACAATAAATGGCTACCCTACCATTTATTTATATGGGGTTTTATTAAAATGGCCGTTTGTTTTATGTTATATCTCAGTCATAACGTCAGTGTTATAACTGTACCGCCAATGGCTTTCCCACACCTCATGATTGTATTTTAGAACAAATTTGTTTTGTTTTTTTATAATTAATTTCACTGCAACTCAACCTATACCTGTTATAGAAAGACCATCGTCCGCATCAGCAAGCAAATGGTCGCTATATTACATACTAAGTAGGGCTACAAGAAAAAACCTAATGTATCTATTTAAGGATACTTATAGTGCCTATCCATATTCCCTGATGAAGTCACATGACCATGACGCTACGTGTTGGAACAAATAGGCCCTGGAAGTGACGTTAGGTTTCGAGCTCGCCGCTCATGGTGCTGTGTTTGTTTGCATGTTTTTAATTTGAGTATCAAACTGGCTCTTATTTTAAATAAATAAATTCTAGTTTATACATACTTCACGATCTGGGCCCCCTTCTTTCTTCCCCTGTATACATCGTTACTGGATCTGGAAATCTTCCCCTTTTTCATGCATTGCTAAGCTGCACAGAGGAGAAACCCCCAGCTATCTACTACAGGAGTGAGGATTTTGCTGGCTGCTATTTTAATTCTGTGCGCTGTTACCTTACACCGGTAAGGTAAGGGACCAATCAACATAAAGGTGTAATTGCACTAAAGAAATCAACCACCAAGTCAACATTCACATTCTCTGCACAGAATGCCAACTGGAGCAGCACTTCACAGCTTCAGTTGACTCACCTATATGGACACTTTCTTTTGGAGTACTTTTATATCTTTTTGAAGAGTTTTATATGTGGCCATTTTTTATTACTACTCAGTTTTAAGATTGTATGTCACCTCTGTCACTTTCATCACTTATACTTTATATATTAGAATGTATCCTTGTTTAGTGGTTGTTTACACCATTGTTTGATTAGAATTTAGGACTTGATCGTATATGTGTCCACTTTCTATTTATTTTGGTTCTTACAAAACCTTCTATACATCACTGTTATTTTAGTTACTACTCGCAACACCAATTATTGATTTTTTTCCCAATTACTTACTGTTGGTTTTGGTTGACCAATTGGATGTTTACGGCAACTAGTATCCTCATCCCTATAGCCACAGGTAGCGCGGGGATAATTAATTTCTTCACAATAATAATAAGGTGTAACATTAGCTACATACAATACGCAGTGCTGTATTCCAGCAGCAGGATCGGAATTTCCCATCTGCTGCCAAAGCAAAATAAAGTAGGGATTGAGCGCTGTTCAGCCATTCACAGGAAGTCTTGTATTTTATTTGTCTCAAAAAACAAACAGGTATTCAGAATGCGGCATTGTGAAATCACCAAAATAGAAACCACTACTACAGTGATCTCCAATTGCTTCTGGGTTCTGTGCCGAGCAGCTGTCCTGCTGCTTTCTGAACACAGAAAATCAGCCAATTAGCACAGGCGCCATTCAGAGAATGCTTTGCATTTTCTGAGTGAATGTAAAGTGTTCTCTGATTAGACGAATTGAGGGGTGTTGATGTCAATGCAGCATGGCAGCCACTCAACCTATGACCCGGAAGCAAGTGGAAATCTGTTTCAGGATTTTACAGCTTCCAGCTTTTTGGTCAGGTATGGTACAGTATCTCACAAAAGTCAGTACACCCCTCACATTTTTGTAAATAATTTATTATATCTTTTCATGTGACAGTAATTAGACTTTGCTACAATGTGAGTGTACAGCTTGTATAACAGTGTAAATTTGCTGTCCAAAATAATTCAACACACAGCAATTAATGTCTAAACCACTGGCAACAAAAGTGAGTCTGCCCCTAAGTGAAAATGTCCAAATTGGGAAAAATTATCCAATTTTCCTCCCAGGTGTCATGTGACTCGTTAGTGATACAAGGTCTCTGAGGATCTGAAAAAAACAATTGTTGCTCTACATAAAGATGGCATAGGCTATAAAAAGATTGCCAAGACCCTGAAACTGAGCTGCAGCATGGTGGCCAAGACCATACAGCGGTTCAACAGGACAGGTTCCACTCAGAACAGGCCTCACCATGGTCGACCAAAGAAGTTGAGTGCACGTGCTCACGGTCATATCCAGAGGTTGTCTTTGGGAAATAGATATATGAGTGCTGCCAGCATTTCTACAGAGGTTGAAGGGGTGGGGGGGGTCAGCCTGGCAGGGCTCATACCATACGCCGCACACTGCATCAAATTGGTGTGCATCACTGTCATCCCAGAAGAAAGTCTCTTCTAAAGATGATGCACAAGAAAGCCCACAAACAGTTTGCTGAAGACAAGCAGACAAAGGACATGGATTAATGGAATCATGTCCTGTGGTCCGATGAGACCAAGATAAACTTATTTGGTTCAGATGGTGTCAAGTGTGTATGGCGGCAACCAGGAGAGTAGTACAAAGTCAAGTGTGTTTTGCCTACAGTCAAGCAAGGTGGCGGGAGTGTCATGGTCTGCGGCTGCATGAGTGCTGCCAGCACTGGGGAGCTACAGTTCATTAAGGGAACCATGAATGCCAACATGTACTGTGACATACTGAAGCAGAGCATGATCCCCTCCCTTCAGAGACTGGGCCGCAGGGCAGTATTCCAGCATGAAACGACCCCAAACACTTCCAAGACGACCACTGCCTTGTTAAAGAAGCTGAGGGTAAAGGCGATGGACTGGCCAAGCATGTCTCCAGACCTAAACCCTATTGAGCATCTGTGGGGCATCCTTAAACAGAAGGTGGAGGAGCGCAAGGTCTCTAACATCCACCAGCTCTGTGATGTCCTCATGGAGGAGTGGAAAAGGACTCCAGTGGCAACCTGTGAAGCTCTGGTGAACTCCATGTCCAAGAGGGTTAAGGTAGTGCTGGAAGATAATGGTGGCCACACAAAATATTGACACTTTGGGCCCAATTTGGACATTTTTACTTAGGGGTGTACTCACTTTTGTTGCCAGTGGTTTAGACAATAATCGCTGTGTGTTGAGCTATTTTGAGGGGACAGCAAATTTACACTGTCATACAAGCTGTACACTCACTACTTTACATTGTAGCAAAGTGTCATTTCTTCAGTGTTGTCACATGAAAATATATAATAAAATATTTATAAAAATGTGAGGGGTGTACTCACTTTTGTGAGATACTGTATATACAGAATTACATTGGTCTAAGCATTGGTGTTAGTGGACACAACAACCCCCATCACTAGTGTCAGTGAATGTTTGGTGTCAGTGGATGCAAGCATAACCCCCAGCATTAGTGTCAGTGGATGAAATAATAACCCCCAACATCGGTGCCAGTGGACGCAATAATGTCCCCTAACATTGGTGTCTGTGGACGCATTAATAACCCCCAAAACTGGTGTGTCAGTATCACCCATATTGGTGGTCAATGACCAAGAAACCGGCAATGTTGAGGGCCGTAGATGTAGTGTTCGGCCAAGGAAACTTAAAGCTGGGTGCCCATTTAAAAAAAAAAATTAACAGTCAGGAGCTACAAATACTCCAGCTGCTGACTTTTAATAATCTGACACTTACCTGTCCCAGGGTTCAGCGATGCGGGGGATTGAAGCCCTGCTCGTCCCCCCCTCCGTTCAGCGGCGCCGGCACTGTAAGTGTGGCTTCACAGCGGGGCACCCACTGCGCATGCACATCTGGGACCTGTCAAGTGTCCCAGATGATTGACAGGAGGGAGAGGGCAGAGCTGAGCCCTTCCTGCGCCGAGGGGAAGTGATGTCACCAGCCCAGGCACTGAAGCAGGCAGACTACGAGCCCCCCCTAGCAACAGCCATTTAGAGGTGAGTGAAAAAAAAAATCCAAATGTTTTTTTTTAGGAATATTAATGATTTTTTTTTTTTGTGTGCAACCCCACTTTAATGCAGCAGATGAAAGACTTACTTCCCTTTGACAGTGGAGGAAATGCAGCAGTGCCATCAGCACGGAACTGGCAGAAACCAGTGGGACCCAGGTACACTCATCTACTGTTCAAAGAGGTTTGACCAGAAGTGGTGTCCGTGGAAGAATTGAGGTCAAAAAGCCATACCTCCAACCAGGGGCGTTTCTAAGTCTGAAAAAGATCTGGGGCTAGAGCCCATAACATCGGTCACCGACCTTTTTGCAGGTCGGGCTGGGGGGGGGGGAGGGGGCAAGGATGCCAAACCAGTGGTAAGCAATTTTTCGCAGGCAATGGCTGGTGTTGATGTGGAGTGGGCAGAGAGAGATGATGTCATCTCTGTTTGTCCGTCTGCTCGCTTCTCTTCTCTCATCTGCCTCTCTCATGCAGCCCCCCCCCCCCGCCCACCGCAGCCGCAGCCCACTGGTTAGACAGGGACCCTGTGGCAAGAGACTCTGAGCTATGGGCCCCAGATTCTGGGCTATAGCCCCAATAGCCACTCCCTAGCAACGCCACTGCCTCCATCATGGAAACAAGGCTAGGCTACTCGACTATACACAAAAAGATAAAAAACTGGGGTGCAGAAAAATGGCAGCAGGTGCTCTGGACTGATGAATCACAATTTTAAATATTTGGCTGTAGCAGGAGTCAGTTTATTGGCAATACAATAATGAGTGCCTGCAGGTAACAGAAAAGCATGGTGGAGGTTCTTGCAAGTCTGGGACTGCATTTCTGCAAATGGAGTTAGAGATTTGGTCAGGATCAATGGTGTCCCCAATGCTAAGAAATACACGTAGTAACTTATCTATCATGTCATACCATCAGGGAGGCGTGTAATTGGTCCCAAATTTATTGTGCAGCAGGACAACAACCTCAAACATACAGCCAATGTCATTAAGAACTATCTTCAGCATAAATAAAAACAAGGATTTCTGGAACTGATGGTTTGGCCTACACAGAGCCCTGATCGCAACATCATTGAGTCTGTGATTACATGAAGAAATTAAAGGATTTGAGGCAGCCTACATCTATAGAAGATCTGTAGTTAGTTCACCAAGATGTTTGGAACAACCTACTAGCTGAGTTCCTTCAAAAACTGTGTACAAGTGTACCAAGAAGAACTTCAACCCTGCCTAAAACAACACAGTAGAGTGTGTGTGTGTGTGTGTGTGTATGTATATACACTGTATATACTATATATACAGAGAGAATGAAATTGTAAAAAGCGTTTTCTATAAAATGGTATGTGATAGGTTAAATTACAGGTCACTTATTACCAGCCAAACATCTAAAGATATGTCCAAAAGTGTTCAGGAAGCAAAATCCTTGTCCAGTGCAGAGAAAAGAAAATGCTTTTAGCGGACCTTTAGCTTTAATGCAATGTGTACACAAAAGTATATCCAAAATTACAGTGTTTATTTTAGATAATGGCTACTACTTGCTTCCTGAAATTTCAGCAATGTGATGATTGGAATCCAAAAGAATGGCTTCATTTTGGCAGAGATCAGAGATTGCAAACTGCAGGTGTGCCCATCAAACAGAATGGGGCCTTTGTAAATTGCACTTTACATAAAACAGGTTGAAGTCTCATTTAATATAGCTTATATTGTCATTTTAATTTACCACATCCATAAGGTGATTGATGTTGGATTTTGAATTAGGAAATGTTTTCTGTGATAGGTTAAAGAAGATCTATAGTCAAAAAATGTCCTTTCATGTTGTGAGTGCTGCCTGTCTGCATTCCCTGCTTGCTTTGAAGCTTCTCCTCTGCAGTTTACTTTACATTTCTAAGGACAACATATCCCATGGTACCTTGCTGCCTGCGAGCAGTCATTCCTGTCTGACTCCACCTCTCAGCAGTGTAGTTTAGAAGGCAGGCTCTGTGAAATGTGTGACTCAGCAGTGTCTACTCACAGGGCATAGTGACTATGTGTCACAGGAAGTAACTGTGTGAGGATCTTCACAAAGTAAATGGACAAACTTCAAGCTCATTCAGAGTAATAGGAGTAGACAAGAAATAATTGAAATGCAATGTGGAAATGAATATTCAATTTTACATTTTGACCATTAATACCCTTTAAAAAAAAATGAGTATTGCTTTCATGAAATATAGATAGCCTTTAAATTATAACTATTGTTTTGGAAATTTTATAGATAGGCAACTCCTATCCTCATATTGATTAGTGGTTCCAAATGAATAATTACTACTGCATTAGGGAACAGACACACAAGATACACTCTGCATCTTTCCAAAATAACTGTTCTGTTTTATTATGACGCAATTGAAGGTTTTTATACACATGATTATGAAGGTATCACATTAATATTACAATTGTACTTTTATGGTAACAAGGGGCGTAACATAGGCAGGCTAATTCTAATTAGGACTCAAATGAATGCAAACATGTAATGAAAACTTTATTAGTGCCGTGTGCACAATGAGTGCAGTGTGCAATAGAATGAGAGAACATAGTGCCCACTGGCATACCCTCCACACTCCTCTCCTGTACATACTACTCACTGTCATACCCTCCATACTCCTCTCCTATACATAGTGCCCACTGTCATACCCTCCACACTACTATCCTATACATAGTGCCCACTGTCATACCCTCCACACTTCTCTCCTATACATAGTGCCCACTGTCATACCCTCCACACTCCTCTCCTGTACATACTACTCATGGTCATACCCTTCATACTCCTCTCCTATGCATAGTGCCCACCGTCATACCCTCCCTACACACTCCTCTCTTGTAATTACTACTTACTTTCCTACTCTCCACACTTGTCTCCTGTACATAGTGCCCACTGTCATACCCTCCACACTCCTGTAGATATTTCCCACTGTCATACCCTCCACACTCTGCTCTTATACATAGTGCCCAATGTCATACCCTCTACACTCCTCTGCTGAGCTTACTGCCCACTGTCATACCCTTCACACTCCTCTCCTGTACATAGTGCCTTCTGCCATACCCTCTGCACTCCTCTCATGTACATAGTGCCCACTGTTAGACCCTCCACATTCCTCTCCCTCACCTGCACATACTTCCCAATTTTATACCATCCATACTCCTCCCCTATGCCTCTTACCCACAAAATCTGTTCTTTAAAATTATACTGAATATCCTCAATGTTACCAGCTCTAGAATGGGCACACATTTGTTAGTTCAACTAAAGGAAATCTCACAGTCCTCATATTTGTTCTGCCCCATTATTAGTACTTATTTAATTTTGTAATTACTATTGTGATGTATAGAGGAACATAGGAGATGTCAGCTACTCTAAATATAGCACTTGTAAAAAAAAAAAAGTGTCCCTGAAAATATTTTTTAACCACTTTCAGACCGGACCAATTTGCTGGTCAAAGACCAGACCACTTTTTGCGATTCGGCACTGCGTTGCTTTAACTGACAATTGCGCGGTCGTGCGACGTGGCTCCCAAACAAAATTGACGTCCTTTTTTTCCCACAAATAGAGCTTTCTTTTGGTGGTATTTGATCACCCCTGCGGTTTTTATTTTTTGCGCTATAAACAAAAATAGAGCGACAATTTTGAAAAAAACGCATTATTTTTTACTTTTTGTTATAATAAATATCCCCCAAAAATATATAAAAAAACATTTTTTTCCCTCAGTTTAGGCCGATACGTATTCTTCTACATATTTTTGGTAAAAAAAATCGCAATAAGCGATTATTGATTGGTTTGCGCAAAAGTTATAGCGTTTACAAAATAGGGATAGTTTTATAGCATTTTTATTAATAATTTTTTATTATTTTTTTTTACTAGTAATGGCGGCTATCAGCGATTTTTATTGTGACTGCGACATTGTGGGGGACCCATCGGACATTTTTGACACATTTTTGGGACCATTGTCATTTATACAGTAATCACTGCTATATAAATGCAGTGATTCCTGTGTAAATGACACTGGCAGTGAAGGGGTTAACCAGTGGGTGGCAGTGTAGGGGTTAAGTGTTCCTAGGGGTGTGTTACTAACTGCGGGGGGGTTGGGCTTTCATTTAGTGAACACTGATCTCTGCTCCAATCACATGGAGCAGAGATCAGCGTCACTAGTTGCTAGGCAGAATGGAGAAATGTTGTTTACAATGGCACTTCTCCATTCGGCCGCTCCGTGAGACGATCGCGGGGATGCCCGCGGCGACCGGACTCACGGGGGTCCCGACCAGCACGGGAGCGCGCCGGCGGCGGCGCGCTCCCGATGGCAGGGCGGCAAATTTAAAGGGACGTACATGTACGCCCATTTGCCTGCCCGTGCCATTCTGTCGACGTACATCGTCGTGCGCTGGTCGGCAAGTGGTTAAATGTTGACAACTATGTACTTAGGCACTGCCCAAGGGCCACAGGGTCAGTAGGGGGCCCCATGAGAGGCTCCTGTGATATTAAGGCGGTAGTAAAATTTTCCAACATTACTACTTTTTAGAGGTCCTGGGGTAGGATATGCCATAATGTACAAGTATGCCCAGCATACTAGCACATTAGGGTACACTTAAATTGTCAGACTGAGCCCTCCAGTGCTGTGCTGTGATCAGTCCCGCGGGGCCCGGGCACTTCCATCTTCACCCGGTCTTCCTTCTGGGTTCTGTGTCTTCGGTCACTTGCCTTGGCCAGGCTGCATTGATGTCATTCCCACGCATGCTCATGTGTATCCTCTTTCTCTCTCATCCTCCCTCCCTTACCCCTCACACCTCTTTCATCCCCTCTCTCTCTCTCTCATCCTCCCTCTCTCTTTTTAATTTAATTTGTTATAACAAAAAATAGTTTGCATTTTTATTTATTTATTGTTTATAAAAGGCCCCACCAAAATCCTCAGCACCAGGCCCACGATGTACTTAATCTGGCCCTGATCACGGGTGTAATGCCAGGCTCCTGCAGACTCTTCCTCCGGTTTTCTGTCCATACCGAGATATGGGCTTTCCATTGGAGAGCTGGAGGAAGTGTCAATGGACTGTGAGTGCCGTGCAGTATTCTACTGAGAAGCACAGGTCTGTCTGCTATGGTGGTAGTTCATTCATTTACAGATCACTGTGCATAAATGATGCAGATGTGCAGTTTGAGCCCCACATGGCTGCATCAATTATTCAAAGTGACAACATTTGGGGGGAGGATATGGGTGTAATATGTAACATGTTGAAAAATTGGAGTTAGCCTTTAAAGTGTTTGTAAACCTCAGACATGAAATGAGAACAAAGCATATCACGCTATACTGTGTCTCGATCCAGAGCACTGACTGTCATCATTTCTGCCTGTGGCTTCATTTTTCTGCTATTAACACGAGTCACTTTCCTGACACCAAGAGAAAAAAAGGTGACAAGGGAGGGATCTCCAGCTGATTGACAGCAGTGTGCTGTATGAAGGAGGTTGTGCCCCCTCCCTCCAATCAGCACTCAGGGATTTCATCACTAAGCTCTGCAGAGTGTAACTTCAGCTCTGTGCCCCCATTTTTCTGACAGCTCAGACAAGCTTTATAAATTCTGAACTTTTAACAGATGTAGAGAAGAGTAGATTGCAGATACTGTAAGCAGGTAAAACTTATGTTTCATCTCTGTGTATCACCTGAGGCTAGTCACTTCACTGGGTATATATGTAAGAGTGTGATGCTGTATATAGAAACTGATTGGTTGCCAGGCACAGCTGCTCCATATTCTGTCTGCTCCAGTGTTGATCAATGTTCCCATAGTGTGAATGAACCCTTACACCCTATGGGGTTGCAGATCCCATAAGCACCTTTTAATGAAATAATAACCAAACCACAAAAAATAGGAAAGCTTAGCTAACCACTTGCCTACTGGGCACTTTCACCCCCTTCCTGCCCAGGTCAATTTTCAGCTTTCAGCGCTGTCACACTTCAAATGAAAATTGCGCACCCATGCAACACTGTACCCAAATTATATTTTACTAATTTTTTTGGAGACAGATAAAGCTTTCCTTTGCTTGTATTTAATCACCACTGTTTTTTGTTTTTTTTTCCTAAAGAAATGAAAAAAGCTAGACAATTAAAAAAAGTTAGTTTCTGTTATAAAATGTTCTAAAGTAATTTTTCTCCTTCACTGATGGGCACTGATGAGGAGGAACTGATAAGGCTGCATTGATATGTGGACCTGATGGGCCACATACCTGATGGGCACTGATAGGTGGCACTGATAGAAAACACTGATGGGCACTGATAGGCAACACTGATGGGCACTGACAGGCAGCATTGATGGGTACAGATTGGTAGCACTTGTGGGCACTGTTGGGGCTGCACTGATCATCAGGAAACGGGTGATCAGTGCCCCTGATTATCAGTGTAGATGTCCCCTGTGTAGATTTGCCAGTTATCAGCTCTCCTCTCCTCACGCTCTGTCAGGGTGAATAGAGGACTACCAATAACCAGCAAATCCTGTTTACACTGTGATCAGTTGTGACTGGACACAGCTGGTCACCTGGTAAAGAGCTCTGTGATTGGCGCTTTACCCCCCCAAATCTGTGATCAGCTGACGGAAGGACAATGCGACCACAGATCCATGATGATGCGCACCGCAGGGGGTGAACGGGAAGCAAGATCATGGGAAGGCATCCATAGATGCCCTCCCACCAATGTGAGCCCACGCTATAGCTGAAAGATGGTCAGGAGGTGGTTAAATAAAGCAACAAAACCTCTATGAAAATATTAAGCCGTGGTGCTTTAAAGGGGTTTAAAGCATATAAGTCAAATCAATAAACTTTCTTAAAAGTTTTATAACCATAAACAAACCAATCTTTTTTTTAAATAGATACCAAATGTCAAAGCTCAGTCACCAAGACTCAAGCTGAACGTAAAGTTTATAATCACACTGTCCACCCACAATAGTGGGCGACAATTACATTGTTATCCCAGTGGACTTTATCAGACATCCTCCATGTTGCATGCCTTGAGGTGCGATCTGTGATCTGCACAGATCATTGTACAGGGGCCAGCACTGGTATCATGTGATCGCTGCGACCAATCACAACGATCACATGTCAGTTGCACACAATGGCTTTTATTCATATCCATTCATTGTGTACTTTTGTGATCTCTGTGGCTGGTCACAGTGATCACATGGTACAAGGCCAATCTATTTTAAAAAAAGATTAGTTTGTTTATGGTTATAAAAATGTATTGATTTGACGTATATGTTTTTAACCCCTTTAAAGCACCACAACTTAATATTTTCCCAGCCGTGGTGCTTTAAAGGGGTTAAAAACATATAAGTCAAATCAATACATTTTTATAATCATAAACAAACCAATCTTTTTTTTAAATAGATACCAAACGTCAAAGCTCGGTCACCAAGACTCAAGCTGAACGTAAAGTTTATAATCACACTGTCCACCCACAATAGTGGGTGACAATTACATTGTTATCCCGGTGGACTTTATCAGACATCCTCCATGTTGCATGCCTTGAGGTGCGATCTGTGATCCGCACAGATCATTGTACAGGGGCCAGCACTGGTATCATGTGATCGCTGCGACCAATCACAACAATCACATCTCATTTGTACACAATGGCTTTTATTCATATCCATTCATTATGTACTTTTGTGATCTCTGTGATTGGTCACAGTGATCACATGGTACAGGGTCAATCACACAGGACCTGTACTATGTGATAGCTGTGGCCAATCCCAGCTACCACAATAGTGCACAATGGCACATGAATGGATGCCATTCACAAAAGTAAAAATGATTACTTTTCACAGTGATCATCACTGTAATAAGAAGTCATAGTAGAAAAATCCTGATCACGTCCACAGAGCAGTAGAGTACCACCCACCCCCACACCAGTCATATGGTGATGCTGTACTGCTCTGGTGACAGATTGTAAAAAAAAAGGGTAAAAAAAAAAAAAAAAAAAACTGTAAAAAAAATAAACAAAAAGAAAATGTTACAAAATCACAGTGCATTCTAAGTCCTGTTTGGGCAAAGCTTTGTCCCATCAGGCACAGTGAATAGCTGGTTGTTAAGGAGCGGGCCAGAAAGACAGCCGTGGCCTCCTTAAAGCGGAGGTCCACCCTAAAGTGGAGCTTCCGCTCATTGGAACCCTCCCCCCCTCCGGCGCCACAATTGGCACGTTTCAGGGGGGTGCAGATACCTGTACAGTACAGGTATCTGTACCCACTTCCGGCATAGATATCTGCAGAAGCTACGCCCCTTTGCGCAGAATCTACGCCCCTTTCAGAAGGTCCCCCGCTGTCTGCTGGGAAACACACGGATCCCAGAGACAGCGGGGACCATCCTTATTGCGCAGCGCGACTCGCGCATGCGCAGTAGGGAACCGAGAAATGAAGCCGCAAGGCTCCACTTCCTGATTCCCATACCCAAGATGGTGGCGGCAGCACCCGAGAGACAATCGAGAGAGCGGCTTCTGGTGCCGACATCGCGGGCGCGCTGGGCGGGTAAGTGTCATTATTTTAAAAGTCAGCAGCTGCAGTATTTGTAGCTGCTGGCTTTTTAAAAAAAAAACGGCGGACTCCCGCTTTAACAACGGTTGAGTCATCAGCTGTCAACGGGCTTTCCTGCTGACAGATAGATGAAAAAAAAAAAATTGCCAGCAATAAAAAAAAATAATAATTTAACGGCATGGGGGGGGGGGGGCCCACCAATCCATACAGACCCTTTGGGTCTGATATTGATTTTAAGGGGAACTCCATGGCAAAATGTAAAAAAAAAATGGCTCGGGAACACCCACACCTTTTTTTTTAAATGCCGTGCGTGCTCCCATCAGTGATATCACATGGGGGACCACCAGGTGGCATCGCCAGGTGGCCCTCGCTTCTTACCAATATAAAAACTGGCAAACAGCGGAGTCTGCAGTTGGTGGTTCAGCCTGCATTGTGGGCGAAGCTTCTTTTTTTTTTCCGTGCCTGAAGGTGGCGGCGGGCATCATGATTGATGATGGATCTACATCGGGAGGACATTGTATTTTTTTATTTTTAATAAAGAAATTGTCAAAAACTGTTTGTGTTTTTATTTATTTTTTACACTTTTTTGTGAATGGTTTGGGGTAGTTGACAGCATGTGGCCTGGTATTGTTCAGGAGGGGGGGGGGGGGGCGCTCTCGCTCATCTCCCCCTCCATGCCGGGCACTAAACTGCCTCTCCACCAATCAGGAGCTCAGATCTGTTACCTGTCACCTGGTTGGCTGAAACGACAGGCGCTGTGATTGGACGTCTCTCAGGCATCCAATCATAGCAGAGGACGGGAAGAGAAGATGGGAGAAGACATTGAGGAGCTGTCCCACCGCCACCAAGACAGGGTAAGTACAGACACTGGGTGGAGGCACACTGGCAGCATTTGATATGGCACAGTGGCTGTGTTTGATTGGGCACAGTCAGAGCATTTGATGGGGCACATTGGGAGTATTTCATGGGCACTGTGAGGCTGCATTTGATGGGGCACAGTGAGGCTGCATTTGATGCGCACAGTGGCTGTATATGATGGGCACAGTGGCTGCATACGATATCACAGTGGCTGCATACGATGTCACAGTGGCTGCATACGATGTCACAGTGGCTGTATATGATGGGCACAGTGGCTGCATACGATGTCACAGTGGCTGCATTTGATGGGCACAGTGGCTTCTTTTTCATGGGCACAGTGGCTGCATATGATGGGCACAGTGGCTGCATTCGATGCTGCACAGTGGCTTCAATTGATGGGGCATAGTGGCTACATAAGATGGGCACAGTAGCTGTATTTGATGGGGCACAGTGGCTGTGTTTGATGGTACAGTGGCGGTAATTGATGGGGTTTTTTTCAGAATTTTTCCGTTTGTTTGCCCCCCCCCCCCCCCCCACCAAAAAAAAAAATTTGAGCACCAGCCGCCACTGAAATTATATATTTTTTTCAAAATTTGGTGTTTTTTTGTATATAGTGCAAAAAATTTAAAATCTCAGAGGAGATCAAATACCACCAAAAAAAAGCTCTATTAGTGGAAAAAAAAGGTATCAATTTTATTTGGGTACAACATCGCACGACCGCGCAATTGTCGGATAAAGCAGTGCCGTATCGCACAAAATGGCCTGGTCATGAAGGGGGATAAGTCTTCTGGAGGGCAAGTGGTTTAACACACTAAATCACCAGAATGGTGTGAATGGGGTCAGTGATTGGCATTGCCAACGTCCCTGGTGTGTGTTTGCACTGTGATTATATATAGGTGTAGATCTCAGGGATGAGGACTGGGCTCGGCTCACGTGCAGGACACACCGGAGGACCAGCGGAGACTAGTAGTTACGGCGTTCAAGGCAACAGCCAATCACAGCCCTGCTCTCCCCATCACCAAACTCCCCTCGGCCTGTCAGTAAAGCCAGCCCCCTTCTCTTCTCGCGGGCGCCACCTACCGGTCAAATGCTTTGATCGACACACGACTTAGCCAATGAGCCGCCCCCGGCCGCTGTCACTCACCGCCAGAGGCTGGGAGGGTGGGTGTGGGCGGAGCCGGTTCGGTGTCGTCACACATCTTGAAGACAAGGGGGCGGTCCGCCAGTTCTGCAGGGTGAAGTAAGAAGAGATCGGATGCTGTGTACGGAGAATGGAGGCAGCGTCCGCTAAACCTGCTGCAGGGATGTGCCGGGAGGAGGAGGCGGCGGCGGCTGTATGAGGCAGGTGAGCGGGGAGAGTGTGCATTGTGGCTGATGTGTCTGCACTGCAGGGACGGGACAGCGATCACCCTCTGTCCCTGCACGGTCACTCCGCATTGTCTCATCACCTTGAATGGATGGAGCGGGCTGCCAGTGTGCACTGCAGTACCGGCCGCCCCGTCCCTCTACATGTGTCTGACCTCCCCGATGGACGGACACCGACCGGGATGGCGGAACCCCCCTGTGTCTGCACGGAGGAGCCCGGCTGGGCTGGGGCATTGGCCATGGACCATCATCACCCCCAATATTATCATATAGTGTCATCACCTCAATATTATTATTATATACTGTCATCATCCCAATATTATCATATAGTGTCATCATCACCCCCAATATTATCATATAGTGTCATCACCCCAATATTATTATTATATAGTGTCATCATCCCAATATTATCATATAGTGTCATCATCACCCCCAATATTATCATATAGTGTCATCATCACCCCCAATATTATTATATACTGTCATCATCCCAATATTATTATTATATAGTGTCATCATCACCCCCAATATTATCATATAGTGTCATCATCACCCCCAATATTATTATATACTGTCATCATCCCAATATTATCATATATTGTCATCATCACCCAAATATTATCATATATTGTCATCATCACCCCCAATATTATCATATAGTGTCATCACCCCAATATTATTATTATATAGTGTCATCATCCCAATATTATCATATAGTGTCATCATCACCCCCAATATTATCATATAGTGTCATCATCACCCCCAATATTATTATATACTGTCATCATCCCAATATTATCATATATTGTCATCATCACCCCCAATATTATCATATATTGTCATCATCACCCCCAATATTATCATATATTGTCATCATCACCCCCAATATTATCATATAGTGTCATCACCCCAATATTATTATATACTGTCATCCTCCCAATATTATCATATATTGTCATCATCACCCCCAATATTATCATATAGTGTCATCATCACCCCCAATATTATTATATACTGTCATCATCCCAATATTATCATATATTGTCATCATCACCCCCAATATTATCATATAGTGTCATCATCACCCCCAATATTATTATATAGTGTCATCACCCCAATATTATATACTGTCATCCTCCCAATATTATCATATATTGTCATCATCACCCCCAATATTATCATATAGTGTCATCATCACCCCCAATATTATCATATAGTGTCATCACCCCAATATTATTATATACTGTCATCCTCCCAATATTATCATATATTGTCATCATCACCCCCAATATTATTATATACTGTCATCATCCCAATATTATCATATATTGTCATCATCACCCCCAATATTATCATATATTGTCATCATCACCCCCAATATTATCATATAGTGTCATCACCCCAATATTATTATATACTGTCATCCTCCCAATATTATCATATATTGTCATCATCACCCCCAATATTATCATATAGTGTCATCATCACCCCCAATATTATTATATAGTGTCATCATCCCAATATTATCATATATTGTCATCATCACCCCCAATATTATCATATAGTGTCATCATCACCCCCAATATTATCATATAGTGTCATCACCCCAATATTATTATATACTGTCATCCTCCCAATATTATCATATAGTGTCATCATCACCCCCAATATTATCATATAGTGTCATCATCACCCCCAATATTATTATATACTGTCATCATCCCAATATTATCATATATTGTCATCATCACCCCCAATATTATCATATATTGTCATCATCACCCCCAATATTATCATATAGTGTCATCACCCCAATATTATTATATACTGTCATCCTCCCAATATTATCATATATTGTCATCATCACCCCAAATATTATCATATATTGTCATCATCACCCCCAATATTATCATATAGTGTCATCACCCCCAATATTATTATTATATATTGTCATCATCACCCCCAATATTATTATTATATATTGTCATCATCACCCCCAATATTGTCATATATTGTCATCATCATCACCCCCCAGTGTTATCATTATTATATAGTGTCATCATCACCCCCAATATTATTATTATATAGTGTCATCATCATCCCCAATATTATCATATAGTGTCGTCATCATCATCACCCCCCAGTATTATCATTATTATATATTGTCATCATCACCCCCAATATTATAATTATTATATAGTGTCACCATCACCCCCAATATTATATATTGTCATCATCACCCCCAATATTATTATATATTGTCATCATCACCCCCAATATTATCATATAGTGTCATCATCACCCCCAATATTATCATATAGTGTCATCATCACTCCCAATATTATTATCATATAGTGTCATCATCACCCCAATATTATCATAGAGTGTCATCATCACCCCCAATATTATCATATATTGTCATCATCACCCCCTATATTATTATTATTATTATATAGTGTCATCATCACCCCCAATATTATCATAAAGTGTCATCATCACTCCCAATATCATTATCATATAGTGTCATCATCACTCCCAATATTATCATATAGTGTCATCATCACCCCCAATATTATCATATATTGTCATCATCACCCCCTCAATATTATTATTATATAGTGTCATCATCACCCCCAATATTATCATATAGTGTCATCATCACTCCCAATATTATCATATAGTGTCATCCTCACCCCCTCAATATTATTATCATATAGTGTCATCATCACTCCCAATATTATCATATAGTGTCATCATCACTCCCAATATTATCATATAGTGTCATCATCACCCCCTCAATATTATTATTATATAGTGTCATTATCACCCCCAATATTATCATATAGTGTCATCATCACTCCCAATATTATCATATAGTGTCATCATCACCCCCTCAATATTATTATTATATAGTGTCATTATCACCCCCAATATTATCATATAGTGTCATCATCACTCCCAATATTATCATATAGTGTCATCATCACCCCCTCAATATTATTATTATATAGTGTCATTATCACCCCCAATATTATCATATAGTGTCATCATCACCCCCTCAATATTATTATTATATAGTGTCATCATCACCCCCCAATATTATTATTATTATATAGTGTCATCATCACCCCCCAATATTATTATTATTATATAGTGTCATCATCACCCCCAATATTATCATATAGTGTCATCATCACCCCCCAATATTATCATTATCATATAGTGGCATCATCACCCCCAAGATTATCATACATTGTCATCACCACTCCCAAAATTATCATTATTATATATTATCATCACCCCCAAATATTATCGTTATTATATATTGCCATCAGCACCCCCAATATTATCATGTACAATGTACCATGTCATGATCAGAATCACCATAATCCCTATTATTGTTATCATCACAATCATCCCTATTATTATTATCACCATCATCCCTATTATTGTTATCATCATTATCATCATCATGCACCTGTCATAGTCTGTTAATGCAACTCTCAGGGTCATTGATCAGGTGATCACATCCACTAATATCAGGGTGACTCCCCCATCCATTCATCATATCAGGGTGACCAGTGTGGGTGTCATATTGGGGCCATTCATGTGACCTGGTGGGTGTCATTGCCTGTCAGTGCTGATCACAGTTGTCACAGTCAGGATTGTCATGGTAGACACTTGTTTTTTGCACTGCCACCATTACTGCTGTCATGTACAGTTACCATCATGGACATCCCCATGTGCCAGGTGGTTATCACTACAAGGGGACCCTGTGGGCTTCATCATATCACCATTGTAGGTGGGGGTCACATTGTAATGTCACCTCCGGATGGCCGC
Organism: Lithobates pipiens; assembly: GCF_037356315.1. Lineage (NCBI taxonomy): Eukaryota > Metazoa > Chordata > Amphibia > Anura > Ranidae > Lithobates > Lithobates pipiens. The sequence continues at coordinate 97,181,005 of NW_027507903.1, read as the reverse complement.
TGTCATTGTCACTGGCAGTCATGATATCATGGTGTGCAAAGTCACAGGACAAATGTCATTGTGGAAGTTGGCACTGTCATCCCATTATGGCCATGAATGGTGGGGTCCATCAGTTTGGGGCCTCATTCCCACGGCTTTAAAAAAACGAAAATAAAATTACAAGCTTTTTTTATATTATTATTTCTATTATTATCATTGTTATTGTTATTATTAATATCATCATGCACCTGTCATAGTCTGTGATTGCAGCTTTCAGGGTCATTGATCAGGTGATCACATCCTAATATCAGGGTGACTGCTCCATCCATTCATCATATCAGGGTGACCACTGTGGGTGTTTTATGGCTGCCATCCATGTGACCTATCGGGTGTCAGTTCTGAACACAGTTGTCACAGTCAGGATTGTCATGGTAGACATTTGTTTTTTGCACCTATAATTACTGCTGTCATATATAGCTGTAGATGGGCCGTCACTCACTTCAAGGGGACCCCTTCAGGCTTCATCATAAAACTGTTGTAGATGGGGGTCACACTGTCATGTCACCTCGGGGTGGCCCCTGTTATTGTCACCGGCAGTCATGGTGTGCACAGTCACAGGATATGTGTCATTGTGGAAGTTGGCACTGTCATTCCGGTGTGGCGAGATGTCATGGCCATGAATGGTGGAGTCCATCAGTTTGAGGACTAAAAAAACAAAAACAAAACAATTACAAGCTTTTTAAAAAAAAATGTATTATTGTTATTATTATCATTATTGGTATTATCATTATTATGACTGTTATTATTATTAATATCGTTATTATAATCATCATGCACCTGTCATAGTCTGTGATTGCAGCTCTCAGGATGACCCGGTGGGTGGCATTGCCTGTCAGTGCTGATCACAGTCAGGATTGTCATGGTAGACACTTGTTTTTTGCACTGCCACCATTACTGCTTTTATGTACAGTTACCATCGTGGACATCCCCGTGTGCCAGGTGGTTATCACTACAAGGAGACCCCTGTGGGCTTCATCATATCACCATTGTAGATGGGGGTCACACTGTAATGTCATTTCGGGATGGCCCCTGTCATTGTCCTGGCAGTCTTTTGAAGTGTTGTCAGTACGTTGAAACGTTACTACATTCGTGTTTGTTGCCTAAAAAGTCAGACCGTGTGGATGCAATACAAACTTACGGCCAACGCCCTTTGTACAAAAGTCCACGGGAAAGTTTGTACAAAGTCTGATCATGTGTATGGGGCTTTAAACAATATTCGTTTGATCACGCGCCTTCCACTTCACGTGTAGGGCAGCCTGTTCAATTGAATAAGCTACCCTATGCGTGCAGCATGACAACGCACAGAAATGCACACAAATAATATGAAAAATGCGTGTCCAGATGCAAATGTAGCCCTAAAGAGGAGCTTTACCCCCTCCATGTTTTTTTCCCCACTCTTCCCTGGATTGTTGGGTTGCCTCAAAACACATACTTACCCACCCAACAATTCCAGTGTTGTCCTGTTGAGATCTGCTCTTCTTGCATGATCCTGCGCCACTACCATGGTCCTTTTTAAGCTCACCATACACTTTACAATCTGGTTGTACATTTTCCTTTAGATCTACTAACTAACGGACAGGTCTGTCTGATTGGATTTAAATGAATTGGATAGATTAGGTAGGTGTTCATATTACATAGTTTTGGTAGACCTAATGTTGGTTGTAGAGGGATTGTATAGTGAGATTTTAGTGGGAGGTGATTCCCCGTTGGGGGTTCTGAATGACATGCATTGGGCCCGCCCTCTGGCTGCTCTGTGCTCCTGGTGATGTGACGTGGTATCCCAGAAGGCTGCAGGATCAAGGATTCGTCATTCTCTGCTATGTGCAAATGGCAGTTGGGGGCATTTCCCATTGGGAAGGGAGGTGCAGGTTGGATGGCAAGGGAGGTGCAGGTTGGATGGCAAGGGAGGTGCAGGTTGGATGGCAAGGGAGGTGCAGGTTGGATGGGAAGGGAAGTGCGGGTTGGATGAGAAGGGAGGTGCGGGTTGGACGGGAAGGGAGGTGCAGGTTGAATGAGAAGGGAGGTGCATGTTGGATGGGAAGGGAGGTGCGGGTTGGTTGGGAACAAACTCAATTTTTGGGGGTGGAGGTGTGCTTTAAAGTGGATGAGGCTTGGTGAGTTTATTGCACAGAAGTTGAGGATATGTATTATGGTCTGTATTCCTTGTATATCTATCCCAGTATACCTGCGGTTCCTCCATGTCATCACTTTGGGATGGTATATAGTAGACCTGACACTTGCTAGGCCTAAGTAGACATCGCCAGCACTATATCAGGTAATGGGGTACCAGAAGGGCGCACGGAATAGAATATCAATGGCAGTATGGATTGTTGTACTTTAGAAGCAATATGCGGTCTTGTGTATCCAGCAAACGCACTGGATTGTTATTTTCCCGCAGCATTCCCTCAGATTTAGACCCCCCCCCCCCCTCCCCAAGATGACCAGACCCGGAGGTTCTAATCCCATTCAGCACATGAGGACCATAATACTCACTCTGTAAATCTAAAGAGGGGTAATAGAGAGAGATACAATTCACTTTATTAAAGTATATCAAAAAGTATTTGATTTATAAAATGAGAATGGATTTAGAGAAATTGAATCTACTTATATTATGCTTTCCCTGGTGCCTCCCTCCTTCCCACATCAGTAAGCCAATCACATCTTTAAAGGGGTTGTAAAGGCAAGAAGTTTTTTTTTTTATCTTAACGCATTCTATACATTAAGATAAAAAAAACACCTTTTCTGTGCAGCAGCCCTCATAATACTTACCTGAGCCACATCTCTCTCCAGCGATTTCCACAAATGTCTAAGCCATCTCCTCCTGATTGGCTGAGACAAGCAGCAGCACCATTGGCTCCCATGTCTGTCAATCAAAGTCAATCAGCCAATCAGGGGAGAGAGGGGGCAGGGCTGAGTCGGGGCTCTGTGTCTGAATGGACAAACCGAGCTGTGTCTCGGGTGCCCCCAAAGAAAGCTGCTGACTGAGGGGGCACTCAATAGGAGGGAGGGGCCATAAGCACAGAAGAGGAGCCCGAGAAGAGGAGGATTGGGGCTGCTCTGTGCAAAACCACTGTACATAGGAGGTAAGTATAACATGTTTTTTTTATTTTTTTAAACAAGACTTTATAATCACTTTAAATAAAATCTTTTTGTTTTCACTATAGACGTTATTTTGGACGCAGTGTTGTCATCATCACTGGGTCGCTGTGCTTTTCTAGGCAACACAAGCAGATCATGGCTGGGAGGGTGCTGTACATAGCATTGCAGCACTCCTCAGGAGCCCTCAGTCCTGATTCAGGCAAGGGGCTGGCATTTGGGAGAGGTTATGCAAATATGAGCATGTCTTGATGGCGCATTTTCCTAGGCAGACTACTATTTGCATGCAGACTGCCCTGGGTAACGCCCACATTATGTTTTCATATTTGAAGGACTTTGATCCCAGTGATGTTAAGGGGTGGGCCAAGGACAACCAGGTTGGGGAGGAAAGGGCAAGATGCTGGATGACCTCCAATCAGGAGATGGGGTGGGCATGATGTGACTTAATAATGCACACTGTGAGAGATTGACAGTGTGCAGTGAAAGCACTTTCAGTACAGGAGAGGAACATGTACAACTGTGCAAGAGTGAAAGGAAGGCAGGAGTTCCTTCCAGTGACAATTCCAGTCTAGTAATATATGGAGTATCACATCATATTAGAAATTGGCTCCTGTGCCAGAATATTTTGTGTTTTTAGCAGTTTAAAATTTGTTGTTATTTGCATAACTCATTTGTTGGTAATCATGGGATTCATTAATATTACATTTCCTTTTCTAAATGCAATCAGGATGGTGACGGCGTCCCCCGGACAGTTCAGCATTGAAGTGTTGTACTAGCTGCAGTCTCCGCTGTATTTCTCAATATATTTCATTTTTATTTCAGTTTAAACATTTTTATTTGTTTTTTTTTCCATATTTTTTTAGCATATATTATTATTTTAATTTATTATTATTATTATTATTATTGGTTTTATATAATTATTATCTGGGCAGTGTATCCATATGCAGTTCAGCATTGAAGTGTTGTACTAGCAGCAGTCTCCGCTGTATTTCTCCATATATTTCATTTTTATTTCAGTTTAAACATTTTTATACATTTTTCTCCATATTTTTTAGCATATATTATTATTTGTATTTATTATTATTATTATTATTGATTTTATATAATTATTATCTGGGCAGTGTATCCATATGCAGTTTAAAGTGTAAGTTCACCTTCAGCAAGATTTCCCCCAAATCCCCCTATGTAATTTCATGTGCTCTGAAAAGTACATACACAGCGACCTTCCTCGTGTTTTAATTGGTGGACATCCTCTCATTACATATACAGCTGTGGGAGGGGCTTCTCCACAAAGACTGCTGACCCCTTGATCCCCCTATATACTGTTTCTTGCAGATTGGACATTACAGTCGTGCGCCCCCTAGTGTTCATCTAGTCTAGGAGGCATATACTAGACAGAGGGTTCAGTTCACTAAGATATAAATCCTGCGTGAATTTTTGAGTTAAAATAGCTCATGAAGTATTTATCTCAAAAGTAGCCAATTCACTAAAAAAAAATGTTAAATATTTATGTTTTGTGATAGTTACCACATAAAATTAGGGTTGCACTGATACTAGTATCGGTGCTGATACCGAGTATTTGCACAAGTATCGCTACTCGTGCAAATGCACCGTTACCTGAAACCAAAACTTTCAGACTCGGCTCTTTGAGCTGTCAGCGGGTCTCCCCTGTGTTAAAGAAGTCTGGTAATTGTGTCAAAAAATAAAAAAAATAAAAAAGCAGCCGGCAATGTTTATTAACAACATTGCTCAGCCCTAAAACACTAAAATAAAAAGAAACAGTTTTTTTTAAATCTTTCAGTTTCTTCATCTGCAGATCAAAGGGATGAACAAATGTTCCTCTGTTTAACCCTTTATTAACCCTTAATGTACTCTAATCAGCTTTAATTAACTCCCTATTCTCCTCCATTAAATTATTATTTAAATTTTTTCTTTATTCTTTTTTTTTTTTTTTTTTTCAAGTCTATTTTATAAACGATAAACAATTAAAACTTTTTTTTGTTTGCTTTGTTAGTAAATATTTTACACATATATATATTTACATATTTCACAGTGAAAAAGCGCTAAATTAAAAAAAAATCTCTTTATTTCATTTGTAAATAACTTTTCAATGCTTTTTACCATTGCTGACAGCTGAAGTTAAAACAAAACAGTTGCGGTAGGTATCGGTAATTGGTATCGGCGAGTATTAAAAAAAAAAAGTATCGGTACTCGTTGCAAAAAAATGTTATCGGTGCGTCCCTAATTAAAATTAACGTTATTTTAGGTAATTTTTTGCAATTTTTAATCCATGTTAACACTGCATCAGAGGAAGATAGTTCTGTAAATAAATGCACTCAGAAATATTATGAAACTGTGAAAACATTGTAGTGTACTTTCATTCACGGAAGGATTTCCCTCTGGTGAAATGTTACAATTTATTTTTATTGCTCGGCTCAGGACAGAACATTTCCACATTGATACATTGTAAACTTTTAATATACCGGCCAGTGCAGAGTTTTCCCCTCATTGTTGTACTTTGCTAAAATACCGACTGCCTTCTGGCCGGCGATAAATAACCAATCTGTATGTTCTTTACGCCCAGTTCACACCGAATGCGACTATGAAATTGCGCTACTTCAGTGCGATTTCATGTGCATATTCATGCACAGATGGTAATGCAAGTCGCACATGAAATCACCAAAAATAGTGCAGGAACCTTTTTTAAAGTCGGTGTATGTTGAAGTAGCGCCAATTTGAATGGTTCCATAGCCAGAAATGGGGTGCGACTTGTCATGCAACTGTGAAATCGCATGACAAGTTGCACAAGTGTGAATGGGGGCTTAGTGAATTGACTTTATCCACTTGACCTCTGGAAGATTTACCCCCCCCCCCCCCTCCTGAGCAGGCCATTGTTTGTGTAGCGGCACTGCGTTGCTTTAACAATTGCGCAGTCATGTGACACTGTAGCAAAATACAATTTATGTACTTTTTTTTTCCACAAATAGAGCTTTCTTTTGGTGGTATTTGATGACCTCTGCGGTTTTTATTTTTTGCACTATAAACAAAAAAAGACCGATTTTTTTTATTTTTTTTAAAAACTACATTTTTTGCTTTCTGCTATAAAATATATCTTATAAAAAAATCTAATTTCTTCATTAATTTAGGCCAGTATGTATTCTGCTACATATTTTTGGTAAAAAAAAAATCCCAATAATCATATATTAATTGGGTTGCATAAAAGTTATAGCGTCTACAAACCATGGGATATATTTATTTTTTACTAGTAATGGCGGCAATCAGCAACTGATAGCAGGACTGCGATATTACGGCAGACAATCGGATACTAATTGACACTTTTTTGGGAACCAGTGATCCTAATACAGTGATCAGTGCTAAAAATATGCACTGTCACTGTACTAATGACGCTGACAGGGAAAGGGTTAACATCAGGCGCGATCAAAGGGTTAACTGTGTGTTATCTGGTGTCTTATTACAGTGTGGGAGGTGCCTTTACTAGAGGATGACATGGATCAGTGTCTAAACTCCTGACAGAGCGGCAATCTGCCTTGTTTACATAGACAGACTGCTGTTCTGCCTCTGTACCGAGCGATTGTCGGGTGCTGGCGGACATCGGGTCCCATTGTGAATAATGAAAGCGGGAGCGAGCCTGCGGCAGCGTGCTTTCCCGCCCCTTGCCCGGAAGTGCAGGATCACGTTTGTGTGTATATTATTATTATTATTATTATTATACAGGATTTATATAGCGCCAACAGTTTACGCAGCGCTTTACAATATTGGGGTAGACAATACAATACAATTCAAGACAAGGGGAATCAGAGGGCCCTGCTCATTAGAACTTACAATATATATATATATATATATATATATATATATATATATATATATATATATATATATATATATATAATCTGTATCTATCTATCTGTAGCTATCTATCTATCTCTACCTATCTCTATCTACCTATATATATCTACCTGTGTCTGTCTCTGTGTCTGTATCTATCTATCTATCTATCTGACTCCTGTCTGTCTTTCTGTCTGTCTTTCTGTCTGTCTTTCTGTCTGTCTTTCTGTCTGTCTTTCTGTCTCTGCCTCTGTCTGTCTGTCTGTCTGTCTGTCTCTATCTATCTATCTATCTATCTAGCTACTAGAGCTGCACGATTAGGGTTGGTTCACACTGAAGCTGCACGACTTGCAGCGCGTCTGCCTCAGGCGACCTGCATCCGACTTCATCGGCGGCTTGAAAAATGAATTCTGTATAGAAGTCAATGCAAGTCGCCTGAAGTCGCCCCAAAAGTAGTACAGGAGCCTTTTTCTAAGTCGGAGCGACTTGTGTCACTCCTATAATGCCACGTACACACGGTCGGAGAATCAGTCGGAATGCGTCTTATCGGACCGTGTCATCAGATAATCCGACTATGTGGACCCAATTTTCCAACATGTTGGAAATATTCCCCGACCAACTGGGCCGGTCAGACATACTCCGATCATGTGTAGAGAATTTTGATCGGACCAAGTGCCACGCATGCTCAGATCAAATTCCTACATCAAAGCTATTGGCTACTAGCCTGAATGTAGTCCCATCGTAACGAAATTACGTCATCACGTTCTGAAAGATCGGATTTTTCGACAACTTAGTCCGACCGTGTGTATGCAACAGTTTCGGACACAATCTGTCAGACTAAATCTGATGGACAAAATCCGACGGATTTGGTTGGCAGAATCTCTGACCGTGTGTACAGGGGCTTAGAACGGTTCCATTGTACAGAATGGAGCGCGACTTGTCAAACGACTAAGTCGCCTGACAAGTTGCCCCAGTGTGAACCGAGTCTTAATCGTCAAGAATCGTTATCGCGATCTTGACTAAAGCGTTTCACAATTCTTTCTATGCAAAGAATTCTGTCTGCTCTTCTGAAGCCACAGTCATCCAAAGAAAGGAAGAGAAAAACTGGGCAGTCTGCCAAGAATCTAAATATTCTTTATCAGTTGAACTTAAGTATAAACATTGTATCAATTTGTCAATGGAATAGACTTTGTGTGTAAGTGAAAAAAGTTTAACCACTTAAACACTAAACCTTTTTTCTGACATTTGTTGGTTTCAAATAAAGTTTTTTGATAGAAAATTACTTAGAACCCCCAAACACACATATATATATATATATATATATATATATATATATATATATATATATATATATATATATATATAAATTTTTTTTTTTGTAGAAACCCTATAGAATAAAATGGTAGTTGTTGCAATATTTTATGTCGCACTGTATTTGCACAGCGGTCTTTCAAATGCAATTTTTTGGGAAAAAATTACTTTAATGAATTTAAAAAAAAAAAAACTAACCAGTAAAATTAGCCCTTTTTTTTGTATAATGTGAAAGATTTTACGTCGCAAGAATCATGTTTATTCTAAGCAAAGAGAATCGTGATTCTCATTTTGGCCAGAATCATGCAGCTCTATCTATCTATCATTCTGGTTGTTGTTTAACATGTAACTGTGGTCAAAATAAAAAATGACCTGTATGATACAGTCTGTAACTGGTATTAACACAGCAGTCATTGTTTTTCGGAGTTCCCCCATAACATAGTTTAGTACCTAGTGATTCCACCATTAAGGCAGGCCATACATGGGTACAATTTTGAAAGAAAAACGATTTTCTAATCAATGATGAAAGAATCATGCTAGAAATGTAATGAAAATAAGAAATACGCACGTGCATGAAAAGAAAGTTCCTGGAAAGAAAAGAAGATACCCAGCCACAAAAATGATTTTCTGTAACAGCATGAGGTTAAATTGAAAGCTTGGTTGGAAAAATTTCAAAATCAACCATGGCACCATCGGATGCAAAACATTTCAGATTTTCAAAAAAAAAAATATTTCGAAATTTGACCATGTATGGCCATCCTTGGTCTGTTGTTTTTCAACTTCCTGTAGAGCAGAACTACATTCCCCAGTATCCTCCCCTCCTCCTCTTTTCAGGGATGCAGTGGTTACATATCTCACCAGCCGCCTCCATCTTCTTCCTGGGTACTGGATTCTCTGCCTCTTGATTGGTCAGCAGGGGATGTGATGGGAGTAGTTGGCACATTCTGGCACAGCTAAAGTGTGCCGGTAATGCATGCTGATCTGCACATGTGCAGCCCAATGTACATTTGGTAGCAAACAAAAACAAGTACCAGGCACAAATGACCAGCTCCAGCATAACCCAAAGAGTCCATAATTAGTCCATATAAATTAAGATAAATAATAATAATAAAGTACGTAAAGTCTGGGCTGCCACCAATGAGGAATAGAAGCCAAAATTCCAGCCAGGCTGAAAACAACAAGGAAAAGGGCGCCTCTAAGTGTAGAAGTTTAAAAATGCTTTAATAATGACAGACAAATGGCAACTCATATGGGTGAAGACAAAAACAGGCACATCTGTGAGTAAAGCATCCAGAGGCATGATAGGTGATCGAGTAGTAGCGGTTTCTCCAATTCTACACTAATCTCAGGAAGGAGCATGGCAGGCACATCTGTATGTATGATAATCCGGAAGGATAAGGACGGTGACCTGTCAGATGCCTTCGCTGCAAAGCGTAGGGTCCTTGCCGGAAAGCGCTTATGGAAGTTCTTGGCAAGCAGTGTTGATCCCAGAACGAGGCTTGGAGTGCATAGAGCAGAAACGCGTAGGGAAATGACATTGCAAAGGTACGTTTCTGAGCGTGCGTGCTGCGTATGTTATGGTAGCTGCTCTCCTTTGTCAAGCAGGAAATTTTGCGTTTCCTAGAACTTTGCGGTAATAACGTTTGGAATTAAAAATTGGAACTACCATTGTTTTATTCACTAGACTAGGGCGTCTGCTTTCAGAAAATATATAATATCGGAGGATTTTATGTAATTTTCAGGCCTAAAATGATTTTTTTAATGTGTGCAAAAAACGCAAAAATGGCTCTGGCAGCGAAAAGGATTTATATTTTTCCATGCAGTGGGGCTGTACCCACACTGCCGGGGTTAACTGCTCATTTGTGTTTTCGATCGTCCTGAATACAGAGCTTCTCCATGTCCAGCAGTGCACTGCTCCTGGTGTACTCACATCCAAAGCCGGCCTTTGGGCGTGATGACATCAGGAACAGTCCATTCACAAGACCGCTAGCGTGTGTGGGTGTGTGTGGGGGGCAGGGGGTCAGGAGCAGCAGGGACCGGTTTTGTGTTCGGAGGATCAGCGGATTAGGTAAGTATATCTCTGCTCGGCAATCACCTAGACCAGAGGTCTCCAAACTTTTCAAAGGGCCAGTTTATTGTCTTTCAGACTTTAGGAGGGCCGGATTGTGGCCAGCAGGGGCAATAGATGTCATGGGCCCAGCATTAATGAAAATAAATAGGGCCCCAGGGTTGGTGGTCAATAGAAGGAGGCGTAGTAGCGGTATCGGTGAAAGATATATGTAAACCCCATTGTTGGTGTCAGTAGGAGGAATATTGCCTCAGATCAGCGGGAGGAATAGTGCTCCAAGGGCCGGATAAAGGCTAGCAAACATCTGGCCCTCGGGCCGCAGTTTGGAGACCCCATGCCCTAGACAAAAACGAGCAGTTAACCCATTCAGTGCAGGCAAAGCCCCACTGCATGGGAATAATGCCCAGAGTTCTTCTTTAAATAAGGCCTGCAAATAGTCCTGTAATGCTGCGTACACATGGCTGGAATTTCCGATGGAAACAGTCCGATGGGAGCTTTTCATCGGATTTTCCGACCGTGTGTATGCCCATCGGTCTTTTTCTGTCGGCATTTCCAACGGTCTTTAGATTGCGAGCCTGTTCTTAAAAACCTTTCTATCGGATTTTTCGATCATGTGTATGCAATTCCAACACGCAAAATTTTGACGCATGCTCAGAAACAATTCAATGCATGCTCGAAAACATTAAACCTCCCTTTTATAGTGCTGTCGAACGTGTTGTAGGTCGCGGTGTTATTGACCGTCGGAATTTGGTGTGACCGTGTGTAGGCAAGACAGCTTGAGCGAAATTTCATCGGAATTCCGACGGGAAAACCATCAGAGCTTTTTCCAATGAGAATTCCGATCATATGTACATCGTATAAGACGTTTTAGTTCTTATTTATGAACATGTCTCCTAGAAGACAAATCAGTGTTACCCAATGGAAAGAATATTTTATTGAGATGCTTTTGAGTTGTCTGTTAGCGTTCTTCTGAATAATGATTCGGGTCATTCAATGTCCTTCACTAGTGATGAATGTAAATGGGTTGCAGTGGACACAGCTGAAACCAAGCCTTAAGGGATCTTGTTGACCTCCCTATGATCATCATGGCTACAAATAACTTCATCTTCACAGGGATTGAGACTTTTCTACCTCTGTGATCATCTCTGTTGATGCTTGAAGGAATAAAAAAATCATCTGCATAAATTACAATGAGGGGCTTTGGTTCCTCGCCTAAAGCTTAGTACACGTTATTAGAAAATCAGACGAAAATCTCTGTATTCCTTTGATTTTTCTATAGTATACAGCTTTTGAGAGCCAATGTCGACTGTTCAGACAAAAATTTCTGAAGGGACGTGCTGGGCAAATTTTCTTAGTTACCAGAATGAACAGTGTTTTTGTTTAGCTGGTACAGTATTCATCTTTAAAAAGAACTGGCCCTTAGGGCTAGTTCACACCACATGCAAGTCCAGTGTGTTTTCGGACCCTAATATAGTGAAAACTTGGACCCTAATATAGTGGCAAAAAAAAATGGAAAAAGGAAGAAAAAAAGCACCTGGAATGGATCTGGAAATGCACCAAAAACGCACCGGAACACATCAAAAACGCGCATGCAGAAAGGCATCCGGAACGGATCTGGAGTGTGGTTTTGTGGTGTGAACCAGCCCTAAAAGTTTTAAAAAATCAACACACTTTCTACACATCTCTGGTGTAAACTGAACATGTTTATTAAATTTTTAAACTTTATACCAGTTCTCACCATAAAAAAGCAGTCCAGATGTGTTCCAGATGCTTTTCTGCATGTGCGTTTTTGATGCGTTTTTGTAGCAGTCCAGTGCAATCCCCCCCCCCTTTTTTTTGTTTAACCATAAATATAAGGACATGTGTGTTCCAGTGCATTTTTGGTGTGTTAATGTGCTTTCTGGTGCATTTTGATGTGCTTTTGATGCGTTTTTGGGGCAGTCCAGTGCAACCCCGCCCCCTTTTTTTGCTTAACCTTAAATATAAGGACATGTGTGTTCCTGTGCATTTTTGATGCGTTTTACAGTGTTCCAGTGCAGGAAAAATGCAGCATGTTCTACTTTTTTTTTCTTGAACTGGAGTGCACTGGAACTGTAAGCATTGATGAGAACTATGCCATTGAAAACCATATAACCTACTTTCCATGTGTTTTTTATGCAGAAAAAGAAACAAAAAAACGCATTGGACTGCATAGAGTGGCCCTAAAAGTAAACAACTGGGAAAAATAAAGAGCTTAAAAAGTAATATGTTTTATTAAATATGGAAAATGGCATAAATACCTATAAACTGCACACTGACCAATATCGGTAATATCGGCACGTTTCTGGCCAATACCAATTGAAAATTTGTGAATATCGGCCCTAATAATCAGCCACTCCCATAATTGGATGACCCCTAATAGAAACTCTCTGGAAACTGAGCATGTGCAGACTTGCCAACACAGATAGAGATAGAGAGCAGCAGGAGCCACCAGGTTTTTTGCAGAATACAGAAAACGAATCTCATATTGACTGAGTGAGTATGAACAGCATGTAATACACTGTTTATTGATTTTTTTTTTTTTTTTTTTTATGATGTGGGTTTAGTGACACTTTAATAGCGCTTTAACCCCTTGCCGACCAGTGCACAATGATACATCAGCACAATGGCATGGCTGGGCAAATGGGCATACAGATATGTCACCTTTAAGATGCAGCATTGTGGGCGCATGCGAGCCGCATGCTCCGTGACTCGATGACCACTAGGTGCCCGCGATTGTGTCATGGAGTGGAAGAGAGGGGAGATGCTTATGTAAACAAGGCATTTCCCCGTTCTGCCTAGTGACATGACAGAGATCATTGCTCGCTGTCATCGGGAGTAGTGATCGCTGTCATGTGAGTGGAAGCCCATCCCCCCACAGTTAGAATCACTCCCTAGGACAAACTTAACCCCTTGATCGCCCCCTCGTGTTTAACCTCTTCCCTGTCAGTGTCAGTTACACAGTAAGGCTGCTTTCACACTGGGGCGGTATTCAGGCGTTACAGCGCTAAAAATAGCGCCTGTGTAACGCCTGAAAAAAACCAGCCCCTTTAACTCCAGTGTGAAAGCCGGAGGGCTTTCACACTAGAGCGATGCGCTGGCAGGACGGTGAAAAAAGTCCTGCTAGCCGCATCTTTGCAGCGGTGAAGGAGCGGTGTATTCACCGCTCCTAAACCGCTCCTACCCATTGAAATCAATGGGACACCGCGGCAATACCGCCGGCAAAGCGCCGTTGCAGTGGCGCTTTGCGGGCGGGTTTAACCCCTTTTCGGCCGCTAGCGGGGGTTAAAACCACCCCGCTAGCGCCCGCAGACCGCCGCTAAAACGACGGTAAAGCGCCGCTAAAAATAGCGGCACTTTACCGCCGACGCCGCTCCCGCTGCAGTGTGAAAGCAGCCTAAGCAGTGCATTTTTATAGCAATGATTGCTGTATAAATGACAATGGTCCCAAAATAGTGTCAAAAGTGTCCGATGTGTCCGCCATAATGTCACAGTCACCATGAAAATCACAGATCGCCACCATTACTAATAAAAAAAAATTATAATAAAAATGCCATAAAACTATCCTGTTTACTCTGTTTTGTAGACACTATAACTTTTGCGCAAACCAATCAATATACGCTTATTTTCCAAAAAATATGTAGAAGAACACATATCGGCCTAAACTGAGGAAAGAATTTGTTTTTTTTAATATATTTTTGGGGGGTATTTATTATAGCAAAAAGTAAAAAAATATTGCTTTTTTTTCAAAATTGTTGGATTTATTTTGTTTATAGCGCAAAAAATAAAAACCGCAGAGGGGATCAAATACCACCAAAAGAAAGATCTATTTGTGGGGAAAAAGGACGTCAATTTTGTTTGGGTGCAATGTCGCACGACCGCTCAATTGTCAGTTAAAGCGGCACAGTGCCGAAACGCAAAAAGTGCTCTAGTCAGGAAGGGGGTAAAATCTTCCGGGGCTAAAGTGGTTAAACTTCTTGTAGTATACACAGCAGGTACTTACTGAGCAGAATTCTCACCTCTTTAGAATGACTGAAACAATCTTAAATGTGAATTTTTTTAGCCTAAAAAAAAAAAATCTAAAATACGCCAAGGAATTTCTACCGTAGAGAGAAAGCTGGATTATGCGTTTCTACTCTGCGATCTGGGCATCTGCCATTTTCTTACTCATTTGCTTGTTCTGCGTGTGTATATTGGGTTGCTGTGTATTCTGATCCCCCAGGAATGGGAAGAATTGTTGAATCAAGATTGCAGAATGTATGCTTGAAATATCAAATGTCAGTATAGAAAGTAAACAAGTCGGTAATCAAATGCAAGTTGTGCGACGTCTAACCATTTCATCGCATACGAAGACCGGGTATAATCGCAGCCCGGGCTAATCTTATAATTGGCCGCTGTTCCAGGACTGATCAAAAAACAAGGCAGCGCGAGTATGTAACCAGAAACTGTTCACCTCAGCAGTCTCATGACCGCACAGCCAACGTCTATGAGCCTACACTAAAATCTTGTGTCTCAGTGCCTGCAGATGCTGGCGCGGTGCCCGACTAGACACCCGAGTCCTCCATATAGTTCATAAATCACAGCTGTAATCGCAGCAAGGGTTTGTTATTTAAAAGAAAATAGATTGAACACTATGTGAAGCGTCTAGAACAACCAGTAGGGTGGATGTAATCAAATACTAATTAAAAGGCACTTTTCCATGTATCAGATCCTGTAAGTACATTCTACCTCCGCTGCAAATGACACGCAGCCAAAGCGAAAGCCATTGTTTACACTTGATTACATCTTGCTGCACATTTTTCCACCGAAACAACATTTCTGCCCCTTTTACGCTTATTGTATCGGTTATATACTGTAGGGGTCATTTGGAAAAGAATTAATAAAATACATAAAAGCAAAAAAGAAAAAAAAAGAAATTTAAAGCCTAAGTACATCTAAAATAAATTTAATTAAAAAAAAAATTATAAAAAAATGAGCATAGCTTACAGTCAGTAGGATGTGTCCCTTGTGCTGATTCTTCTTCTGTTGTATGAAATCCTCCTCCATCCATCACCCCCCCCTCCCACCACCTTAATCTTCCAGTGTGGCATAGGTTAATAGGGCACACAGTGGGCGGCACAGTGGTGCAGTGGTTAGCACTCTCACCTAGTAAAAAAGGGTCGCTGGTTCAAATCCCAACCAAAACACCACCTGCCTGGAGTTTGCATGCTCTTCCTGTGCCTGCATGGGCTTCCTCCAGGTACTCCGGCTTCCTCCCGCACTCCAAAGACATGCAGGTAGGTTAATTGGCTTCTGTCCAAAATTGGCCCTAGTATATGAATGGGAACCTTGTATTGTGGGCTCCTTGAGGGTAGGGACCAATGTGAGTGTGTGCAATGTACAGGGATAGGGACAATTGTAGACACTCACTCAAGTTGAACTGGATGGACTGGTGTCTTTATTCAACCTTACTAACTATGTAATAGAATCCCCAACTATGCTCATCCTTTCCACCATTCATAGAATATATACTATTATTATTAGAATAGAAAAACACATGTGTGAGCTACTGGTGCTGCACACCCTGAAACATTTATATAATGGAAAAATCCCCTCATTTTTTAGCAGCCAAGAAATTGTTCAAAGGTCGTTAATTTAAATTCTTTATTGTATCAAAAAGCTATTTGACAGTTACATGGGAGTTATAAAAAAAATGAGCTCCGGCATTCACATGAAAATGACAAAACCATCAATCAAGATGGAACGACATATTGTATGAATATATCTAATCACACAAAGAGATGTATATTTACCAAGCAAGACGATGGAAGAGAGAAAAACATGTCCTATAGCCAGAGATTTCTTTTAAATTAGATATATTGGCAAACAAAGCAAATGATTACTAAAATTTTAAATACTTCCTTTTTTCTTTGCATAGAATAAAATGCCTCCCTGAAGAAGACCACAGTTAGAAGGGTCGAAACGCGTAGGAGTTTTTATGTTGAAGACCATTTTTTGCAGTAAAATGCAGTTTTATTAAGATTTCATGCAATATGTAGTTCCATCTTAATTGATTATTTTGTCATTCCCATGTAACTGTCAAATTGCTTTTTGATACAATAAAGAATTTTAATTAACTACCTTTGAACTATTATTATTATACAGGATTTATATAGCGCCAACAGTTTGCACAGTGCTTTACAATGTGAGGGCAGACAGTACAGTTACAATTCAATGCAGGAGGAATCAGAGGGCCCTGCTACAGCTTCTATGAATGAAACACCAGCTATGAATGGAGGATGGGCGGTTGGTTAAAACCTCCATTCATAAATCACATTGGAGGAGCTGGCGGAAAGGGTGGGCATAGTCGGGTATTCTTGATGAGATCCTGTGACAGCTCCCCCAGTACTGTTAACCCCGCTTGCCGCTGTAATCTTCTGGAAAGGGGGGTGGGGGCCGGCAACATTAGTACCAGGAACACATCCTACTAACAGTAACTTATGTCCCTTATATTGATGCACTTAAAAGAGATGTATGTTTTTTTTTTTTTTGTATCATACTTACCTAGGTGGATGCAGCATCGGTCCCCCAGGGCCTCTAACACTAAAAACCGAGCGACTGAACACTGCCGATTCCTCAGTTCTCACTGCTCTGTGAGCAGAGAGCTGTAGACTGTCAGTCATCGGCTCTCTGCTCTGCCGCCCCCCCCCCCCCCCACTATGCTTTGGAGGAGGTGCGAGCGGCCGGTGTTCTGTGGAATACTGTCTCCTGTTGAAAAATACCTCCGATGGGTCTGCGCATGTGCAGTACGGAACGTCACTCCAGCTCATATGTTGATCAGCTGCCAGGAGTTGAACGTAACGTATGCACAGATTGTCCATTGCATTATCCAATGCTATGCAAACATGTGCTATGTTCAGGTCCTGCCAGCTGATCAACATACTGCATCAGCTGGAGTGGAGTTCCATACCGCGCATGCGCAGACCCATCAGGGGCTAGACGGGGGGCAGTATTCGGTAGAACACCGACTCAGACTCTCAGCTGATCCGGGTGCTGGTCCAGGCACGTGGGTGGATCCCGACTTTACGTAAGCAGAGAGCGGACTTCAAACGGGTTGCATTAATGCAAAATGAAGTGCACTCCAGTGATCAACAGGAGAAGTACAGCCAAACAAGCTTTGGCTGTATGTCTCTTTTAAACTGTTTTTTTTTTCTAAAACATAGAAAGTTTTATTGAGTATAAAACAGACAAATACAAAGTGAGCAGCATGATAACCATACAGCAGGGATTTGAAATTAGCGGACCTCCAGCTATTGCCCAATGACAAGTCCCATCATGCCTCTGGGTGTCATGCTTGTGGCTGTCAGAGTCTTGCTATGCCTCATGGGACTTGTAATTCTGCAACAGCTGGAGGTCCGCTAATTGCATATCCCTGCCATACAGGAAACAAATAGGGGAAACATGAGTACAATAAAACCTTGGTTTGAGAGTAACTTGGTTTGAGAGTGTTTTACAAGACGAGCACAATTTTTTTAATAAATTTTGACTTGATATACAAGAAGCGTCATGTCACAACTGAGTATAAAAGAGAAGAGAGGCGCCTCTAAGTGTAGCAATACAGCTACATTTACTGAAGGTTCAACATTTATAACATCAATGGTGGTGAGAAGAATGGTCTATGTGGACAGCTTTACCCCGGACTCCTGCATACTTACATATGTCTGTTTTAATCATCAACCATGTGAGTTGCTAAATGTTGTACCTTCATTAACCACTTCCATACCGGGTCTATTCTGGCACTTCTATCATTTATGTACAAATCATAATTTTTTCACACTTGTGCGACTTAGGACTACAAAGTCGCATGACAAGTCGTACCCCCATGATTTTCGCCGTTTATCTTCGGCTATTTTCGTAATGTGGTTGTCCTGTGTACTGCGCATGTGCAGTACACAGCGGACACTATCCGATGGGGGATATTATGTGATAGGACACTCCTTCCCTCCAATCAGCTCTCTGATATCTCACCGCGATCTGCAGAGTGTAACTTCAGCTCTTCGCCCCCTTTTTTATGAACTCTCATGCTTTATAATTCATTTAAACAGATGTATAGAAGACCTCAGATAAACAGGTACAACTTATGCAGGAGGATATGTTTCTTCTCTGTGTATGACCTGAGGCCAGTCACTTCACTGAGTGTACAACTTAAGCTGGTCGTACCTGGTTACTTTTTTTGCAGGGCTTTTTTTCTCAGAGAAAAGGTGCAGGAACCCCCCCCCACACACCAGGTCACGACTCTACCCGCCCTAGAACCCCCCCTCCTAGGTCACGCCCCTAAAACCACCCCTTTAGAGCACAGGGAACCACGTATAATTTGGGGGCCTATACAAGTCATTTGTATGGAATCATAAAAGGAAACGCAGTAAAATGTGCAAAAATGAAATATCCGTTACTTACCAAAGTAAGCTCAGAGACACTTTCAGCATTCTTGTATCCGAACATACATGAGCTCATCCCTACTGTTCAGCTTTAACAGCCCATGTGCATGAGCCCTGTGAGTGCAGTAAAAGCAATAATAGACCCACCACAGCAAGAATAGATCCCTCCAGCATCAATAGACAGCCCCCATATAATTAGCAAGATATTCCCAAATATCCAGCAAAATGAGACAGCCACATCCAGCAATAGACAGCCGACATATCCATCAAGAGACAGCCACAGCCAGCAAGAGACAGCCACAGCCCAATCCAGCACGAGACAGCCACAGCCCAATCCAGCACGAGACAGCCACAGCCCAATCCAGCACGAGACAGCCACAGCCCAATCCAGCACGAGACAGCCACAGCCCAATCCAGCAAGAGACAGCCACAGCCAGCACGAGACAGCCACAGCCAGCACGAGACAGCCGTAGCCCAATCCAGAAAGAGACAGCCACAGCCCCATCCAGCAAGAGACAGCCACAGCCAGCACGAGACAGCCACAGCCCAATCCAGCACGAGACAGCCACAGCCAGCACGAGACAGCCACAGCCAGCACGAGACAGCCGTAGCCCAATCCAGAAAGAGACAGCCACAGCCCCATCCAGCAAGAGACAGCCACAGCCAGCACGAGACAGCCACAGCCCAATCCAGCACGAGACAGCCACAGCCCAATCCAGAAAGAGACAGCCACAGCCCCATCCAGCAAGAGACAGCCACAGCCCAATCCAGCACGAGACAGCCACAGCCCAATCCAGCAAGAGACAGCTACATCCAGCAAGAGACAGCTACATCCAGCAAGAGACAGCCACAGCCCAATCCAGCAAGAGACAGCTACATCCCAATCCAGCAAGAGACAGCCATATCCCAATCCAGCAAGAGACAGCCACAGCCCAATCCAGCAAGAGACAGCTACATCCAGCAAGAGACAGCCACAGCCCAATCCAGCAAGAGACAGCGACATCCAGCAAGAGACAGCCACAGCCCAATCCAGCAAGAGACAGCGACATCCAGCAAGAGACAGCCACAGCCCAATCCAGCAATAGACAGCCACATCCCAATCCAGCAAGAGACAGCCACATCCCAATCCAGCAAGAGACAGCCACATCCCAATCCAGCGAGAGACAGCCACATCCCAATCCAGCAAGAGACAGCCACAACTCAATCCAGCAATAGATAGCCACATCCCAGTCCAGCAAGAGACAGCCGTAGACCAGTCCAGCAAGAGACAGCCACAGCCCAATCCAGCAAGAGACAGCCACAGCCCAATCCAGCAAGAGACAGCCACAGCCCAATCCAGCAAGAGACAGTCACATCCCAATCCAGCAAGAGACAGCCACAGCTCAATCCAGCAATAGATAGCCACATCCCAGTCCAGCAAGAGACAGCCGTAGACCAGTCCAGCAAGAGACAGCCGCAGCCCAATCCAGCAAGAGACAGCCGCAGCCCAATCCAGCAAGAGACAGCCGCAGCCCAATCCAGCAAGAGACAGCCGCAGCCCAATCCAGCAAGAGACAGCCGCAGCCCAATCCAGCAAGAGACAGCCGTAGACCAGTCCAGGAAGAGACAGCCGCAGCCCAATCCAGCAAGAGACAGCCGTAGACCAGTCCAGGAAGAGACAGCCACATCCCAGTCTAGCAAGAGACAGCCGCAGTTCAGTCTAGCAAGAGACAGCCGCAGTTCAGTCTAGCAAGAGACAGCCGTAGACCAGTCCAGCAAGAGACAGCCCTAGACCAGTCCAGCAAGAGGCAGCCGTAGACCAGTCCAGCAAGAGGCAGCCGTAGACCAGTCCAGCAAGAGACAGCCATAGACCAGTCCAGCAAGAGACAGCCGTAGACCAGTCCAGAAAGAGACAGCCGTAGACCAGTCCAGCAAGAGACAGCCGTAGACCAGTCCAGCAAGAGACAGCCGTAGACCAGTCCAGCAAGAGACAGCCGTAGACCAGTCCAGCAAGAGACAGCCGTAGACCAGTCCAGCAAGAGACAGCCGTAGACCAGTCCAGCAAGAGACAGCCGTAGACCAGTCCAGCAAGAGACAGCCGTAGACCAGTCCAGCAAGAGACAGCCGTAGACCAGTCCAGCAAGAGACAGCCGTAGACCAGTCCAGCAAGAGACAGCCGTAGACCAGTCCAGGAAGAGACAGCCGCAGCCCAATCCAGGAAGAGACAGCCGTAGACCAGTCCAGGAAGAGACAGCCACATCCCAGTCTAGCAAGAGACAGCCGCAGTTCAGTCTAGCAAGAGACAGCCGTAGACCAGTCTAGCAAGAGACAGCCGTAGACCAGTCTAGCAAGAGACAGCCGTAGACCAGTCTAGCAAGAGACAGCCGTAGACCAGTCCAGCAAGAGACAGCCGTAGACCAGTCCAGCAAGAGACAGCCGTAGACCAGTCCAGCAAGAGACAGCCGTAGACCAGTCCAGCAAGAGACAGCCGTAGACCAGTCCAGCAAGAGACAGCCGTAGACCAGTCCAGCAAGAGACAGCCGTAGACCAGTCCAGCAAGAGACAGCCGTAGACCAGTCCAGCAAGAGACAGCCGTAGACCAGTCCAGCAAGAGACAGCCGTAGACCAGTCCAGCAAGAGACAGCCGTAGACCAGTCCAGCAAGAGACAGCCGTAGACCAGTCCAGCAAGAGACAGCCGTAGACCAGTCCAGCAAGAGACAGCCGTAGACCAGTCCAGCAAGAGACAGCCGTAGACCAGTCCAGCAAGAGACAGCCGTAGACCAGTCCAGCAAGAGACAGCTGTAGATCAGTCCGGCAGGAGACAGCCCAGCCCAGCTCAGCAAGAGACAGCTGTAGATCAGTCCAGCAAGAGACAGACACAGCCCAGTCCAGCAAGAGACAGCCACAGCCCAGTCCAACAAGAGACAGCAGCAGCCTTTTTTTTGTAAATGTTTTCTGATAATTATTGGTGAGATATCTGTGCTTGGGGGTCTTGGGCCTGCACACCTGTTGTAGCTTTTATGAGAGGTCCCGCTCTCCATGTTCTCCATGAGACTCTATTCCTCCGCTCAACCAACTAACAGTGGGGCACTATTCCTCTCCTAGTACCAAATATGAGGCATTGTTTACTCCCACTGACGTCAGGTCAATTTCTACTCCCACTGGCAGCAGACCGACCCACCTAAAGTCTGAAGGACTTACACTGGCCCTTTGTTTATAAAGTTTGGAGAGCCTTGTCATTAAGCAGTGGTCTCCTAACTGCGGCCTGGGGGCTGGATGTGGCCCTTTGCTTGCTTTTATCTGACCCTGGGGGCATTATTCCACCCACTGTCAGCAACAGTGGGGCATAGTTCCTAGTACTGACAGCGACAATGGGGGCACTAGTCCTCTCACTGATACTAATTATGACGCACTATTCCTCCCATTGATACCAATGATGGGGCACTATTTCTCCTATTGATACCAACAGTGGAGCAGTATTCCTTCCATTGCTGCCAATGATGGAGCACTATTTCTCCCACTGATCCCAATGATGGGGCACTATTTTTCCCACTGATCCCAATGATGGGGCACTATTCCTCCCACTGACACCAACAATGGGACACTATTCTTCCTATTGATACCAACGATGGGACACTAATACCCCCCTAATACCAATTATGGGTCAATGTTTAATCCCACTGATGCCAAGACCTTTTCTTCTTCCACTGGCCACAGTCCAGCCCCCCCCTAAAGTTTGAAGGACGGTAACCTGGC
Organism: Lithobates pipiens; assembly: GCF_037356315.1. Taxonomy (NCBI): domain Eukaryota; kingdom Metazoa; phylum Chordata; class Amphibia; order Anura; family Ranidae; genus Lithobates; species Lithobates pipiens. The sequence goes on along the minus strand of NW_027507903.1, from coordinate 97,158,474 downwards.
CCATTGTTTAGAAAGTTAGGCGGCCCCTGTCCTAAAGTATGCAAAGGTGGGTGAGAGCATCTGAAACTCTTCAAGGAGCCAGAAACTGAGTTGGGAATTACAGCAGAAGGTTCCCGCTGTTGGAGTATCCAAGATATACAAGTCTGTGGGAGTGCAAAACTCAATTTAATCAGGTCAAATGCAGGTCAATTGTACCCACTAATGAATTCCGAATGATTTCTGAAGCATTTCAAGCTGGTATCAAACTGAAGCCATTATCACAAACCCATAGCCTAGTGACACAGGCCCTTAATTTGGCAAATGTGGTGTTGGCTAAATCTGAGCTAGGCAGAGAAGTATCACAATATTCAAAATAACATTTGAAAAAAATACATCATACACATTCCTGGCCTGTGCTGGAAAAAAGCCTAAGCTTCAATTATTTGACATTATGAATGCATTATGTGGCACAAGGCCCCTTGCATGGCAAAGTAATGTCCCCTGTAGGGGAAGTGCTGAGAATTTTAATTTAAACACATGGAACCTCAAGCTATGCTTGTCTAAATATAACCATATGTAAATTATGGTCATAGCATCATTACTGAATTCATTTTTGAGAATAAGTAAATCTGGTATTGGCAAATTTTATTACTTTCTAAACATCGTACCAATTACTGGCTTGGTTATTTTGCCCAAGAGGCAACACATGCATAGAGCATACAGAGATACTCCAATAAACAAGCCAAAATTCCCATCTGTAGGGCAGCAGTATTAACCGAAACCACCCAACGGTACTAACTAAAACCACCCAACAATACTATCTAAAACCACCCAACAGTACTAACTAAACCACCCAACAGTACTAACTAAAACCACCCAACGGTACTAACTAAAACCACCCAACGGTACTAACTAAAACCACCCAACAGTACTAACTAAAACCACCCAATGTTACAAACTGAAACCACCCAACGTTACAAACTAAAACCACCCAACAATACTATCTTAAACCACCCAACGGTACAAACTAAAACCACCCAACGGTACAAACTAAAACCACCCAACGGTACAAACTAAAACCACCCAACGGTACAAACTAAAACCACCCAACGGTACAAACTAAAACCACCCAACGGTACTAACTAAAACCACCCAACGTTACAAACTAAAACCACCCAACGGTACTAACTAAGACCACCCAACACTGCTAACCAAAACCACCCAACGGTACGAACTAAAACACCCAACAGTACTAACCAAAACCACCCAATGGTACTAACTAAAATCCCCCAACAGTACTAACCAAAACCACCCAACGGTACTAACCAAAACCACCCAACGGTACTAACCAAAACCACCCAACGGTACTAACTAAAACCACCCAACAGTACTAACTAAAACCAACCAACAGTACTAACTAAAACCAACCAACCCCGCTGACATCATGTGATTGTGGCTTCATCAGCAGGTATAGTGATTAGTCCATGATGAGTAAACCTTAGGCCGCGTACACACGGGCGGACTGTTCGCCCAACCTTGTCCGCTGAACAGTGTTTGGGCGGACAGTCCGCTCGTGTGTGGGGCTTCAGCGGACAGTTTCAGCGGACAGTTGGACGAACAAGGTCTTACGGAAATTCCGAAAAACTGTCCGCTGAAACAAGGTTTCAGCGGACTGTTCGCTCGTGTGTAGGCTTGTTCGGCCAACTAAGTCTCGCGCATGCTCAGAAAGGATTTCCACGTCGGAAGGTTGCATTGCAGTGTATAGGACGTCGTATTTTTCGTCCCGTCGTACGTGCCGTTCACGTCATCGCGCACGGTTTCAGCAAACTGTTCGTCCGTCGTGTGTGGCCATGTCCGTCCATGCTAAGTTTGAGCGGACTGTTTGCCGAAACTGTTGGACGGACAAAGTTGGGCGAACAGTCCGCGCGTGTGTACGCGGCCTTAGATTTCTGTGGATTCGTTTTACCAGATCCACTTGAATAATTAGTTCATTGTTCATATAGCAGATCTTCTTGTCCTATTGTAACTAGTTGCAGGATCACGACTTGAGATTTGTGTTCCTGTTGTTGCTGTAGAGATTCGCAAGGAAATGGAAAGAATCTGGCAAACTGACAGGGAGAACCATCAGTGGAATATGATGGCAAATGCAGCTTTGTGAATATGTGCTCCTTAGAGACTCAGCCAATGTACATACCTTCTTCACTCTTAAAAAATATAAATGTATTTGATTAGATTCCTTCTTGCAGAGTTTGCACTTAAAGTGGTATTAAAGCGGTAGCAATCTTTCACCAATAAAAAAAAATGCTGCTGCAAAGCAATGTCATAATGTAAATACTTACCTTAGAACGAAGCCCTCCAGCGGCACGCTGTCACAGCTAACAGGGCTTCCATCTTCACCTGGTCTTCCTTCTGGGTTTGTGGCCTACGGCCACTTGATTGGCCAAGCCACAATGATGCCACTCCCGCTCATGCGCGCGAAAGTCAAGGCTGCGGCATGGAACTCTAAAGGGACAGCATGAGTATGCCGTTCCTTCAGAGCGTATGCGCAGCTGACATCATTGGCTGCAGAAACAGAGAATATCTCGTAAACAGTGCATGTTTAGGACATATTCCTTGTACCATCAGGTAAGCTTTATTATAAGTGTAAACCAGGGCAGTGTACCAGCGCTGTTTGCTACCGCCTTAAACCCAAAAGCAAAGATTGTTTATATAGCAGCTTTCCAATTCTTGGATTTGATGGCTGCATTTGTTTTCTTTTGTGGACATTCTTTCCTTTATTTTCACCTGGTGATCTGGCCAGTAAGTCTGCTGTTTTTCAACAGAACAAGCTGTCCTGCAGATCTAGCAGTTACAGGATTGGGACAAGCCATTTAACACTGGAAGGGGTGCTTACAATGGTCAACTCTTATTTATTTATGTAAAACCTTTATCCCAATAGGGATAAAATGTTACTGTACCTGCTTATAAAGTGTTAGCTGGACTTCAGATTTAATCTATTAGTGTATCTAAATCTGCTAATACATCCAGGGCCACCGATAAGCCAGTACAACCGCCCCTATTATACCGGGCCCAGCATCATCAGCTCAGCAAGGGGGCACAGGCAGCTTCACAGACAGTTCAGAGTAGAAAAAAAGGGCTTTCTAAATTACACCGCCGCTCTTCCGCTCTTACTAGCTTAGGGGGTTTTACTACTATTTGCTGGGCCCCTCTCTGATGATGTGATGGTGGAGCATACCAAGGCAAGGCATACCTCCCAACATTTTGAGATTGGAATGAGGGACACCTACTAGCACATGTATGTAGACGTAGGACACACCCCCGCCACACCCCCTTAAAGGAGAATTAACCCAAAAATAAGGTTAATTAAATCCACAAGTGCTTTTTTTACCACTACTATTCCTTTATATTGGCTTTTAAAATGTACAAATGCAGCAATTTAGAAATTGGATGAAAGGTTTAGTACTGGGAAACATGTTTTGAAAGATAAAAAGTGCATTTTATATACAGCTATATAGATCAGACCAAAATAAGGGACAAATGAGGAGGAATGAGGGACAGAGGGACATTGCTCCAAATCAGGGACAGTCCTTCGAAATCAGGGACAGTTGGGAGGTATGGTCAAGGGCCTTGTTTACAATTTTCGGGGTCATGTGCATTACACATGTAGCCAATCACAGCACAAGGACAAACCTGCACTTTGTTCCAAGGTGGGGTCTGGGGAGGGGCCAGGGGTGGGGCTGAGGGTGGAGCTGAAGGGGGTCCATAAGGTGGGCTGTACAGGGACCAATGAGTTCTATTAGCGGCCCTGAGTACATCTAACACTCCTCTCCCCCTAGATTAACAATGCTGCTGCCCAAAGGTGTCTCTGTTGCTCCTTCATACACAGTGTAGGCAGTGATACTGACTGGATCACCACGTGAAAACAGTGGGGAAAAAAGCCTAACAAAGGAAAACTAATGCAGCCAGCACATCTAATGACTAGTAGGCTACAATGGAGATGATTTGCAAAATCTGGTGAAGCTCTGCTTAGAAACCAATCAGCTTCCAGTTTTTTTCTTTGTCAAAGCGTAATTGAACAAGCTGAAGTTAGAAGCTGATTGGCTGCCATGCGCGGCTGCACCAGATTTCGCACTCTCCAGTTTTAGTAAATCAACCCCAATATGTCACATTTTCGGGTTTGGGTTTAATACCACTTTAAGACATTCGTTGGCCTTACAAGATCACTTGTGACCTTGTAAAAAGTATTGCTTTTCTATTTTTTTAGCTCTAGCATTCAGTAAAGGGCACACATTTTTTTGTAATTCTTCAATACATTTGTTTATTTTTGAAATGACTCCAAACTATACATCCAACACAGGAATTTGGTCACATCCCAAGGCAACATATGACAAAATATACGGACAGAGCAGCATACAATAAGCTGCATGCACTGCAGAAAAAAACAGCAAATGGCAAATATTAAAGCCCAGTTGAACTTTCATTTTAACCACTTGAAGACGAGGCTTATTCTGACACTTTTTGTTTACAAGTAAAAATCAGCATTTTTTTTTTTTTTTGCTGGAAAATTACTTAGACCCCCCAAATATTATATATTTTTCAGCAGAGGCCCTAGAGAAGAAAATGATGGGCGTTGCAATTTTTTATTTCACACGGTATTTACGCTGCGTTTTTTTTTTTAATGCAATTTTTTGTGAAAAATACACTTTAATGAATTTAACATAAACATGTCACACTTTAAAATTGCGCACACTTGTGGAATGGCAAAAAAATACGACACTTAAAAAATCTCCATAGGTGAAGCTTTAAAGATTTTTAAATGCTGCAGAAAAGTACAGAAATATTCTACTTTATTCAAAAATAAATACAAAACTCAATTGGGGCCCAACTATAAGTACACAGGTGTACATGGACACTATTGTAAATGATTTATGACTTGTATATCTTGAATATAAAACATTTATTTTACCTTTATTGTATACAGGTGCAATGCATTTTCTGAGGAATACATTTTAAGTTATAGTCAAAGGAATTCTAAGGGCCAGTTTACACCACATGCAGTCCAGTGAGTTGTTTTTTTCTGCATCAAAAACTTATGGAAAGTAGGTTATATGATTTCCAAAAGCATAGTTTACACCAGTGCGGTCATTTTCAGGGCATAAAAAAAAAAGTAGAACATGCTGCATTTTTCCTGTACTGAAACGCTGTAAAACGCAATGCATTAAAAACGCGCTGGACCCTAGTACAGTGAAAAAATCAGGAAAAAAGAAAAAGAGCACCTGGAGTGCATCCGGAAACACATTAAAAATGCATCAATAAAAACGCACATGCAGAAATGCATCTGGAACGGATCTGGATCGCGTTTTTGTGGTTTGAACCAGTCCTTAAAGTTCACTTTTAAAGCGAGCCTGTCACAAAAGTATTGGATTACACAACCCTAAAGCTCCAGGCTCACTGAAGCGCATAAACGTCCTTTTTTTGGGAGTTTAGGCGCTTTTTTTTTTTAACAGCCCATAAACGCCCCTCTATGTTATCCTATGTGTCCATGAATACATGGACGTTTTTGGACGTTTATCAGCAGGTGCGTTCACGGGCTGTTGTCTGAACCCCCTAAAATCGCATTAAGTGCAGTCCTGAAAACGCCAGAAGCTGTTAAACACAGGTTAATGCTGTAAACAGAGCATTAAGCCTCATCAGGTGTTTCTCTGCCTCTATTAAAAATCAATAGTTCCCAATGGTAGCCCATTGAATTGAATAGAAGTCTCACCAGAAATCGGATCAAGATGATCCGACTTGCGGTGCGACTTGTGTGCTGAAGATGAAGGGGAACCCCCACCAAAATGAAAAAAATAATTGGCATGGGGTTCCCCCCCTCAGACGATACCAGACCCTGCGGTCTGGTATGGATTTTAAGGGGAACTCCCAAATCCATGCCAAACCCTTATCCAAACACGCAGCATGGCAGTTCAGGATTGGGGGGGCCGAGCGAGCTCCCCCCTCCTGGACCATACCAGTCCCTCAACATGGTGGGTGTGTGCTTTGGGGCAGGGGGGGCCCTGCGCCCCCACCCCAAAGCACCTTGTCCCCATGTTGATGAGGACAAGGGCCTCTTCCCCACAACCCTGGCCAGTGGTTGTCGGTGTCTGCGGGCAGGGGCTTATAGGAATCCGGCCCCCCCACCCTAGGTGAATGAGTATGGGGTACATTATACCCTTACCAATTCACCTAAAAAAAAGTGTCAAAAATAAACACAGTACACAGGTTTTTAAAGTATTTTATTAAGATTTTTTTAAGGCAGCTCCGGCATCTCTTTCTGATTTCTCCTCCCCTCTCCGGCTCATCTCCCTCCTCCAGTCCTTCTCTCTCCCCGGTTCTTCTCTCCTCTCTGGCCTTTCTCCTCTCTGCGCTGTCTTCTCGCTCTTTTGCCAGGTAAATAGATTAGCAGATAGCTTGTCTATTCACAGCACAGCTCTGCAAATATCTTCATTCTTCTGCCTATGCGGATGGGGGGTGTGTGCCTTTCCTCCAATCAGCTATCACACAGTGTATGCCAAGACTCCCTTCCCCCTGTTGGAAAAGGAAGAGCAATTTCAAAAACGATGTGCACTTTCTAAAGAATATAGCAAGCTGAAGAGAGCAGATATACATGTAAAACGTATGTAGGGAGATTTGTTTCATAGGTATCATCTGAGACTGTTCACATCACTGGGTGTATGTGAGGGTTTACATCCACTTTAACTACCCACCAACTGAGTAAATATACTGCGAGCGGGTTGCAGGTACAGGCACAATCACGTATGGCCTTCTTCCGAGTTTGGCACATGCTGGTTTGGGCTGATATTGGACACAGCTCAAGTTTGGCAGCAGATTTCAGCCAATAATTTCAGCTGAAATCAGCTGATCCGCTGTGTCCAATCACACACAGAGTTCTGTGTACAGGCAGCAGCAGCGATCTGGTTGTTTCTTCTCCCTGAAAAGCAGGGAGAAAAAACAGCCAGATAGTAAAGTAAAAGCAGCACACATCACTCTGGTTAGGCACACAGTTAACCCCTTGATTGCCTCTAGATGTTAACCCCTTCCCAGCTGTGGGAGCATTTTAGAAGCGTTACACCTTTTTTTTCTGCTGGAAAAACGCTCCAAAAAAAGTTACAAATTTATTTTTTTCTGCTCCTAAATGCTGAAGCTCAAAAAATGCTAAAAGCCTAAAGTCGTGTGCGTGGGCACATAGGATAACACTATTTAGCTTTTAGGAGCAGAAAAAAAAATGCTAATACCTACTAGGAGCATAAAATAATGCTAGTATGCATGGAGCCTCAGGCTTACTTTCTTCCTTTTTCATCTGGTAATCCAGCCAGCAAGTTTTTGTTGTTTTTGAAAAGCCCAAGTTCTTCAGCAGAATATATCAGTTTACATGGATGAGACAAACCACTTAACACTGACAGGGGTGATTAATCTCTTCACACTGGTGCCTACCGGTTCTTTAAGGCCTCTTACTCAATACACCGGTTTGAGCATTTGCTTTTTTAGACTTCTTTTATGGATGTATTTGCACCCATTTACGTGCATTTTCGCGTATATGCGTTTGCGAGCACTTTCATGCAAATGCGCCATAACGTATTCTCGTGTTCTGTACAATATAAAAATGGGCATTTGCATGCATTAGGCATAAATTACTGACCAAAAAAGCAGAATTTTAAATTTTTTTTACTGAACAAAACACATCGCTTGTTTGCGCGCCTGTGTGCATAGGCACATTACAATTAATGGGCAGTATTTTAGCTCAGTTAAAAAAAAGCTGTACTGAGTTTTCCAAGCTGCAGTGTGCAAGAGGCCTAAAGCCCCATACACACTATCAGATTTTCTGCTGATTTTTTCCTTCAGATTTACCAAAACCATATAATATGAGGTCAAACCTTAGGAGTTTCAATTTGTATTTAATCAGGCAGACCCTTGCACTACATGGTTTTGGTAAATCTGAAGGAAAAACTCAGCAGAAAATCTGATAGTGTGTATACAGCGATTGGGAGCTTTCGTCTAGATGCTGGTGACTGTGTCGGGAGCGTGCAGGGCGCATGCTCTGGGCACAGCGCTATTGATTGCAATTCACGCAAATATGTAGCCTCTCGGCACTGAGGCTGAGTACAGTTTGTACTGCGGCAGAATGGCACGGCTGGGCGAAACAACATTATGTAACGTCACTTTGCCCTGTGGCCACTAGGAGGCCCCCTGCTCGCCCACGGAGCCGATGCTCCCTCAATCGCTCGGGTCAAATGGAGAACTGGGATCTGTATGTGTGAACACACAGTTTCCAGTTCTCTGAGGGGAACAGAGTCAGAGTATGAACAGCGATCCATCTCTTCCCCTGCACAGTCCCCTCCCCCTTCAGTTAGAACACACACTAGGGAACACATTAACCCCTTGATTGCCCCTAGTGGTTAACCCCTTCATTGCCAGTGACATTTTTACAGTAATCAGTGCATTTTTATAGCACTGATTGCTGAAAAAATGACAATTGTCCCAAAAATGTGTCAAAATTGTAATAATCTCGTAGTCCCGATAAAAATCACAGATCGCCGTCAATACTAATAAAAAAAATGAATAACAAAAATGCCATAAAACGATCCCCTATTTTGTAGATGCTATAACTCTTGCGCAAACCAATCAATATACGCTTATTGCGTTTTTTTTTTTTTTTTACCAAAAATATGTAGAAAAATACATAAACTGAGGGAAAAAAAATGTTTTCCTATATTTTTGGGGGATATTTACGTCTACGTTTTTTTTCAAATTGTTAGTCTTTTTTTGTTTATAGCTTTAAAAAATGAAAAACCCCAGAGGTGATCAAATACCACCAAAAGAAAGCTCTATTTGTGGGAAAAAAAAGGGATGTCCATTTTGTTTGGATGCAACGTCGCACGACCGTGCAATTGTCAGTTAAAGCGTCGCAGTGCCGAATCACAAACAGTGCTCTGGTCAGGAAGGGGGTAAAATTTTCCGGGGCTGAAGCGGTTAAAAAAAAGATAGTTGACTCAAAAAATGTTCTGATGATTTATTTTCCAGGTTTTCCTTATGAATGTTCTAATGAAAATCTAACCGCGTATGGCCAGCTTTATGTTGCGTACTTGTAGGCTTTGGAATTCTATGATAAACTGGCTTTTTTTTCCGTTCGTAGTATTTTGCGTATTTTCTCAAGTCACATCAGCTTCTTGTGTGCTGCTCTTTGTTTAGCGCTGCAATTGTAGCAGGTATGTAGAACACTGTAGTCATCTCCATCCAGACATACAGTAATACATCCTTATCTGCAGACTCAAGGTTATGTAGAGGGGCATGTGTGCCAGCAGTGAAATAAGTGAAATATTTCCCAGTCACTTCGATGGCCAATTTTCTACGGTAAAAATTCCATAAACACTTCTTTTTAACACCAGAATGCATTTAGGCAATTATTTTAGATCTCGCTCGGTAAAGACGGCTTTATAAATAATTCAGCATTGTGAAATAAATAATATTTGCAAGCTCAAAATATCCCTGTCTCTAAGGACAGGGGAGATCAGTCTCTCATTCATAAGCAATTATTTTTGCATTTTTACCTGGAGCTCACTGTATTTTTCCTGTAATTTAAAGCCTAAATGGTATGTAGAACTTCAACAGAATCGCCCACTGGGACCTTCCTTCCCATGTAATTTATTTCTTAATTCCACTCTGTGTGTGGTCACCTAGTGCAGTTGTCATGTCTTGTATAAGCTGCCTCTGCACAATGGAAATTAGGTTAAAGAAAGCTGGACGCTTCATCTTGTGGTTCTGTGGCACCTCGAAGACCCTTGGCTGTCTGTGCCTGCAGAACATGCACGTTTTCTCTAAATATTGCCTACTGCCTTCACTTGGCATTGAGTTCACATAAAAGCCTCATTTACATGGGTACTGCCATGCAGAGGGCCATGCAGAGTGCAGTTTTGCCAACCCCCCAAAGTAAAATTAACTGGCAGGACCCTAAAATTTACAAACGCACAGGAAAAACCCATTAGAGGTGCCCGGGGCAGGCTTAGGCCCCCAGACCGACTACCTTTAAGTTGATCTCCCCCTCACCATTATACCCTATAGCTAGGGGTAGAGTCATTCACCCCACAGTACTGCTGGTTAAACCATACTGGGCTTATGTTAAAGATTCACTGTATTACTTAAAGTGGGAGTAAAACCGCTGAAGTTTTTTTTTTTTTGTGGAAAAGGCATAATGAGCTAGTATGCACTGACCTTAAAACGAGGCCCCGACATCTGGCCTGATCCACGCTGAGGGAGCTGATCCCTCGGCGTGTCTTCCGGGTATCGCGGCTCTGGTCACTCCCGTGGATGCACGCAGGAGATTTCTTTCCGGCAGGGCCCGGCGTCTGCCGGACTTTCAGCCGAGAATCCCCTGTGTGCATGCGCTGCTGCAGTCAGCGGCGCATTGCGAGGGGAATATCTCCTAAACCGTACAGGTTTAGGAGATATTTTTTTTTACCTACAGGTAAGCCTTATTATAGGCTTACCTGTAGGTAAAAGTAAAAAAAATGACTATACAACCACTTTAAGCATCTGTTATATTGTGTTACGTGACCTACCTTGGGTCGAAGATTTGATATGCCTATATTTTGTTTGACTTTGAGAAATTAATAAAAATGATTGAAAGTAAAATTTACAAACGCCACCAATTTTCTTTACTGTCAAAAATCATGAAATTTACGGACAAAGCCACATTTATTTACTGGCACTGGAAGAAAATACCTGCAATGCCCGTTTTTCAGTGCTAAACAGTGCAAATATCAATAGTTAAACTATAAACATGTAGCTAGTGGTATTAGCAATGTATTTGAGTTAAACAAAAGTCCAAAACCATATTTCTCCATTTACATGGTACAGGAGGGGGTCAGAGGCTGTGCGGACATGGTACAGGGGTCAGGGGCTGTGCGGACATGGCACAGGGGTCAGAGGCTGTGCGGACATGGCACAGGGGTCAGAGGCTGTGCGGACATGGCACAGGGGTCATAGGCTGTGCGGACATGGCACAGGGGTCAGAGGCTGTGCGGACATGGCACAGGGGTCATAGGCTGTGCGGACATGGCACAGGGGTCATAGGCTGTGCGGACATGGCACAGGGGTCAGAGGCTGTGCGGACATGGCACAGGGGTCATAGGCTGTGCGGACATGGCACAGGGGTCATAGACTGTGCGGACATGGCACAGGGGTCATAGACTGTGCGGACATGGCACAGGGGTCAGAGGCTGTGCGGACATGGTACAGAAGGGGGTCTGTCTCTGTGGGTGGCTCTGCTCCTGCTCAGCCGCTCTGTCCTATCTGTCCTCCCTCCTCCTCCACTTCTTGGCTTAGTATAGATCAGCACAATGCACATCTGAGGTCTGACTGACCTGGATGGATGGTCAGTCAGTGTTCCATTCCAGAATCCTATCAAGGCCAGGCACTGACATCATTGACCTCCCCGGACCCGCCTGCGGTGCCCGGCTGAGCGTGTACACGTTCTTCTCAGCAGGCTTCGGAAAGGCGCATGCGCAGTTGCGCTGTCGGCCCACAGCCATCTTTTTTACGGACACTGCTGCCCGCAATGGACATTTACGGGCACTCCGAAAATTAGGTTGAATTTCCCACGCTGCCCGTAAAAATTAACGGGCGGTTGCCAACACTGGCAGAGTGCGTCACAGCGCACAGGGACAGAGCCCGACACCAAATTCAAAAGGTGCAAAAAAAAAAAAAAAAAAACCCACATACAGTACACTGTAATCTTGCAGATTACATTAATGTATCAAATTATTTTCACTCCCCTTTGCCCAGTGCCCTGCATGCAGTTTTATATAGAAAGCAAGAGTCTGTGGGACTTTAAATGAGGGAATGCCATGTCACGAGAAAACAACAACATTGGAATGAAGTTACAGTACATGATTTATTTATTACAATCTAGAATACATATCAGATATTTTGTATTTGTAGTCATAAGACTAAATATGCTGCTCATAGCATGCAATGCACATAAAAAATAGACATGGCAAATATACACGGTATAGTAAATCGATTGAAAAATATATGTAATAGAGACAAGTAACTGTTGGCATCTAGTGGCACTCAATGCGTTTCCTGGCATTACAGCCATTCATCAGGAGTGTTGTGAGTGTTTAGTGTAAGTCTTGTGACTACTTATCTATTTGATACAAAATATCTGATATGTATTCTAGATTGTAATAAATAAATCATGTACTGTAACTTCATTCCTATGTTGTTGTTTTCTCGTGACATGGCGTTCCCTCATATAAAGTCCCACAAACTCTTCCTTTCTACCTACTAAATCAGGGATGGAGGTCACCATGTGTTTCCATGCAAAACAATTGTACCGCTTTGAGCTTCAAAAATCTGACATAATCATACCGCCAGGGAGGTTAAGCACATTTTTTCACCTTTTTTCCTGCCAGGAGAAAAGGCGTTTAGAGGAGCTGGGCAAATGCCCTTTGTGAATGAGGCCTTAGTTCAGGGATATGCAATTAGCAGACCTCCAGCTGTTGTAGAACTACAAGTCCCATGAGGCATAGCAAGACTCTGATCGCAAACAAGTATGACACCCAGAGGCAGATGCATGATGGGACTTGTAGTTTTGCAACAGCTGGAGGTCCGCTAATTGCATATCCCTGCCTTAGTCTATGAAATAAATCTACATTGGCCTTTATGGTGATTCATAAATGAATATTTGGTGGCTCCCAATCATGTAGAGTTCCTGCTCCTGCAGCCAGGGGTGAGAAGGGAAACTCAGAGCCTGCAGTGGAGTACAATTCTGTTGATTTACACTGATATTAAAATGATTGATACACATAGGGGTCTAGTTACTAAATGCAAATAGACTATGCACTTTGCAGGTGCAGTTGCACTCATGTTCCCCAGAGCTTGGTGAATGTGAAGCTCCGCTTTGTAAAGAATACCCAATCAGATGCAAAAAAAAAAAAGATGTTTGTTTGCACATGATTAACCACTTGCCGACTGCTGCACACCGATATACGTTGGTACAATGGCAGCGGTGGGCAAATGGGCATACCTGTACATCCCCTTTAAGAGGCGAGGATAGCAGGCATGTGTACAGCGTGACCGTGCCCCATGGACCAGCAGACTCTATGTCCGTCGGTCTCCCGGCGATCGTGTCACGGAGCCGCAGAACAGGGAAACGAGGCATTTCCCCGTTCTGCCTTGTGTCATGACCGAGATCACTGTTCCTTGTCATCAGGAGCCGTGATCGCTGTCATGTCAGTGGTAGCCCATACCCCCCGCAGTTAGAACACCTCCCTAAGACACACTTAACCCCTTCATCACCCCCTAGTGGTTAACCTCTTCCCTGCCAGTGCCATTTACACAGTATTCAGTGCATTTTTATAGCCCCGAATGCTGTATAAATGACAATGGTCCCAAAATAGTGTCAAAAGTGTCCGATGTGCCCACCATAATGTTGTAGTCCTGATAAAAATTGCAGATCGCCATCATTACTAATAATAAAAAAAATATATAATAAAAATGCCATAAAACTATCCCCTATTTTGTAGACGCTGTAACTTTTGCGCAAACCAATCAATATACGCTTATTTTACCAAAAATATGTAGAAGAATACATATCAGCCTAAACTATATATACTATATATAGTGTATATATATAACTATATATTTTTGGGGGATATTTATTCTAGCAAAAAGTAAAAAAAATCAAATTTTTTTGTTCATATCGCAAAAAATAAAAAGCGCAGAGGTGATCAAATGCCACCAAAAGAAAGCTCTATTTGTGCGAAAAAAAGCACGTCAATTTTGTTCATGGCAACGGCACATGACCGTGCAATTGTCAGTTAAAGCGATACAGTGCCGAATCGCAAAAAGTGCTCTGGTCAGGAAGGGGGTAAAATCTTCCAGTTAAATGATGAAAATTAGCCTCATTCACTAATCTCTGGGGAAAATAAATGACACTGCACCTGCGAAGTGCACAGTCTAGTTGCCTATAGTAAATCAACTTCATAGACATGAGCTAAACACAAAGTACTGACATGAATTTTCAGTAGAATGCAGAAAAATAGTCAAGTTTAAGTGAATCACAAAATAGGGATACTAATATATTGCATTGGGCTGAGATTATGATTCTTCATTAGACGGGTATTGTTCTGTTAAAAAAAAGTAGATGGATGGAGAAATTGTACACACTGCCGGTGCTTGTTGATTACTTGGAGAATGTTTAGCTATTGGTCATTTTTATTGACAGATCGATCTGACTGGTGGCTGGTATTGATAAAATGTGATGTCTGTGAAAATGAGAATATATAGGTTGTGCCTATCTTTAGATGCATGTACAGTATGTAATAAATAGCTAATATGCGTAGCCCAAAATATTTGGACCATTTCTAAAGATGAAGAATTTATGGTTATATCATTGCTGTTGGTGTGTACTACCACCACTTTAATAATCTGTCGCTACAATGGCAACAGATTCTTAAAGTGGTTGTAAACCTCAGACATGAAATAGGAACAAAGCATATCCCTCTATAGTGTGTACTTGTCTCAGTTAAGGGCACTAAGTGTCATTTCTGTCTACTGCTTCGTTTTTTATGCTATCAGCATGAATACATTTTTCCTGACACCTGAAGAGAAAAATGGTGACAGGGAGGGACTTTCCAGCAGACAGCCTCAGCTCATTTTCTGTGTGCTGTGTGAAGGGGGTGGGTCTCTTCCTTCCAATCAGCTCTCAGAGCTCTCCTCACTGAGATCTGCAGAGTGTAACTTCAGCTCTCCACCCCTTTTTTGGAACTCTCAGACAAGCTTCATAAATTCTTGACTTTAAATAGATGTAGAGAAGAGAAGACAGCAGACAAACAGGTACAACTTACATAGGAGGATTTGTTTTATTTCTGTGTATCACCTGAAAATAGTCCCTCCACTGGGTAAATGTGAGGGTTTATAACCACTTAAAAGAAGTAGGCCCCATTCCCATGGGACATTTTAATCTGTTCCCTATGCAAGGGCATGTATCATCCTAATGCCAGCAGTCCCAGCTGACTCGAGCCATAAGGCAAGTGCCCTGATTAGAAACTAGTTCCTACAGCTGCAGCGCCTATTAGGTGAGCAGAGCCAGTTGGGGAACTGGGAGACCAGTTCCCCATCAGTGTGTAGGTCAAATAGCACCAAAGGAAAAATCCTTTGGAGTCCAAAGTTAAAGCGGTGTTCTGGTCGAATTTTAACTTTTTAGATAAAAATACCCCTATAATACTCATGTTTAGTGTTGTCTACTACTGTAAACTAAGGCCCATTTTTATATATGTGCAGCATTTTTGTCTTACCTTAGGAAGTCCCAGCACGCCGTGACCATCTCCTGTGTGGGCATCTGAAGCCGCAGTGTATTACTTCCTGGATTCCATGCATGCTTGCTACCCAGCATGCACCTACCGATCTCACGCATGCGCAGTGCGGCGCGAATAGTATAATAGCTTGTAGGTCGGGTTTCCATATCCCCTATTGCCTATTGCGTCTTGATATTGATGGCACACATCTCCCAGGACACATTACAAAGCTGGAAATGACGTGGTGCTTTGGGGCAGGGGGCCTTTGCCCCTCCCCACTCCAAAGTACTTTGTCCCCATGTTGATAGGGACAAGGGCCCCTTCCCAACAACCCTGGCTGGTGGTTGTGGGGATCTGTTGGCGGGGGGCTTATCGGAATCTGGAAGCCCCCTTTAACAATGGGTACCCATTCACCGAAAAAGTGCTAAAAGTGAGTAAAGATACAACACAAGTTTTTTCTTTTTTAATATTTTTTTTTTTAAATGTTCCCCAGTGTAGATCCATCATAATTTACGATGCCCGCCGCACCGCTGGACTTGAAAAAGAAAAGGAAAAAAAACCTCCGGTCTTGTTGAAGGCTCCTGCTGTCAGCCATTTCTTAAATAACTAAGGGACGGAGTCACCCAATGCCATCTTTTTTTTCGGTCTTTTTTTTTTTTATATCGCAAAAGATAAAAACCCCATTGGTGATCAAATGCCACCCAAAGAAAGCTCTATTTGTGTGTAAAAATTATAACATTTAGTTTGGGCACAACGTAACTGCGCAATTACTAGTTAAAGTAGCGCAGTGCTAAATAGCAAAAAATAGGCTGGTCATAAAGGGGTAAAATCTTCCTAATCTCAAGTGGTTAAAGAAGACATGTTTACTTTTAATCTATAAATCACATGTGTACAGTTCGGTCTGTCTGAATCTGTGCACTTGGGCTTCTGTACGGGATGTGTTAGTAGCTCAATGCTGCTAGTCAGGGCGCTGACACTTTAGCATCTATGTATGTAGTTCACTTCATTATTATTCTTAGATGATCTGCCTGTCTGGATGAAGACTGAACATAATTTGACACTCTGCAAAATACACTCACAATAATGCAAAATTCTTATGTGATACACACCAAACTGATTTTCTCAGGAAATGTATGTTAAAGCAGTATTAAACCCAAAATCCAACATTGCAGCTTACCAATTATTAGATGTGATGTTTTTTTTGGCTTTCTTTCATTTATTTTTAGCTGGTGATCCTGCCTGTAAGTCTGTTGTTTTTCTGGTACAATAACGTTTAATGTAAAAAAGGGAAGCATACCAGTACAATAACTGTTCACCCATGCAGGGGTACAACAAAACAAACATAACTTCCAGACATGGGCAAGAAAAGACATATGAGCAGTTAACTTTTGAAGAATGACTGACTACTGGCGGCGCAAGCCGCAGGTCCACTTATGTCATCTAGACCCAAAGGCCAATAGAGGGAGCCCATGGGTCAGGTGCACCAGTTTGCGCTAAGGGGTAAGGTGCGTATAAGTCTACTGGGCATCCCCAGTTGCTAGTCAGGATGAGTGACTAATAACGAAAGGGGGAAAAACGCATCCAGTAGAACAACTCAGTGGGAAAAACGCAAAAAGATTGACCTAAAGCAAGTCAACAAAAGTTCCCTAGGACCGGGGACTTAGGGTAACACAAAAATAAGGAGGGGCGGAGGGCGGTCAAGTGTCCAGCTTCGGCATAAAAAAAAGGAAACAAGAAATAGAGAAAATATCTCTATGCAGTGGTAAATATACATAACCAACTATATGGTTAGGGAGCAAAATCTCTAATCCACTCTGAAAATAACAGACAAAAGAGATATATTGTATATACTATTGGAGGTTGAATCTGGTAAATATCATCGGACTCAGAGATCACATTTTTTATTTAGACCCCTTTCACACTGGGACGCATGTAATGTGCCCTGCTCCCACATAATGTGCCCTGCCTCCGTGCTATGTCCCTTGTTTCCCATGTGCCCTGCCCTCATGTAATATGCCCTGCCTCCTTGAAATGTGCCCTGCTACCACATAATGTGCCCTGCCCTCACGTATTTTGCCCTGCTCCCACGTAATGTGCCCCACCCTCATGTAATGTGTCCTTCTCCCACGTAATGTGGCTTGCTTCCATGTAAAAGTTTACTTTAAATGTAATTATAATGCCTTCTATTACCTCCATTGTATCAGCCGCCACCTTCTCTGGGTTCAGATACTGATCTTCCCTGCACAGTCTTTAAAGCCATTTTTTTTAAAACAACAAACATTTATACTTTCCTGCTCTATGTAATGGTTTTGCACAGAGCAGCCCCAATTCTTCTCTTCTGGGGTCCCCCATCGATGCTTCTGGCTCCTCCTGCCTTTAGAGTGCCCCAATAGCAAGCTGCACATTATAATATAGAGTGCCCCTATAGCAAGGTAAAAAAAATTCTGCCTTTAGACCCACTCACTTCCTGCCCAGGACTACATGTTCCATGAGGCATTGCTCCTCACATTCACATTCACAAGTTCTCAGGCACTTACTGACATGTATGGACGGTGTACTGAGCTGTATGTGTCCTGCACTGTATTTCCTGACATGTAAACAAATAATGCATTCTGTATGCAGGCCAACTAATCGACTGGCCGATTAATCAATTATGAAAATAGTTGACAACTATTTTCATAATCAGTTAGTCGATTAGTTGTTTCAGCCCTAATGTTGTATATACTTGCACAATATTACTAAAAAGAATACATATACCCGTAAACATCTAATATTGTAGTAGTGGGTAAAAGGAATATAAACTGAAAAAATAGTAACAGTAATAATAATAATAATAATACCATATAAATATGAATTGTAAATAATATATTGATTGAATACAATGAGGCATGAGAAATATGCTCAATAGAAAAGGCATGTATGTGCATATATTTATACATGCACATACACACACATCGTTCATCCCTCATACAACCATAATTCTAAAAACGTATGAAACAAAAAAACAATCATAATTATAATCAGAGCATCAGGCATAATTAACCACTTGACCACTGGGCACTTAAACACCCTTAATAACCAGACCAATTTTCAGCTTTCAGTGCTCTCACAATTTGAATGACAATTACTCGGTCATGCAACACTGTACCCATCTGAAATTTTCGTCCTTTTTTTCCCACAAATAGAGCTTTCTTTTGGTGGTATTTGATCACCTCTGCGTTTTTTATTTTTTGTGCTATTAATGAAAAAATACCGAAAATTTTGTAAAAAAAAGCATTTTTCTTCATTTCTATTAAAATTTTTTGCAAATAAGTAATTTTTCTTCATAAATTTGGCCAAAAATGTATACTGCTAAATGTCTTTAGTAAAAATAACCCAAATTAGTGGATATTATTTATTCTGCGTGAAAGTTATAGGGTCTACAAGCTATGGTGCCAATCACTGAAAATGTATCAATTTGATCACAGCTGATGTACTGACAGTCTATCTCATTTCTGGAGACCCTAACAAGCCAGTAATGTACAAAAACCCCCCAAATGACCCCTTTTTGGAAAGTAGACATTCCAAGGTATTTAGTACGTGGCACGGTTAGTTTTTTGAAGTTGTAATTTTTTCCCACAATTCTTTGCAAAATAAAGATTTTTTTTATTTTAATTTTTTTTCACACCAAATTGTCATTTTACCAGGCTATTTCTCTCACACGGCATATACATTCCACAAATGAAACCCCAAAATACATTCTGCTGCTCCTCCTGAGTACGGTGATACCACATGTGTTAGACTTTTACACAGCCTGGCCACATACACAAGTCCAACATTGAAGTAGCAACTTCAGGCGTTCTAGGAGCATAAATTACACATCTAATACCTCAACCACCTATTACACTTATGAAGGCCCTGGAGCACCAGGACAATGGAAACGCCCACAAAGTGACCCCATTTTGGAAAGCTAACACCCCGACGTATAATCTATGAGGCATAATGAGTCTTTGGAACGGTTCATTTTTTTCCCAAAGTTTTTGGAAATTGTGGAAAAAAATGAAAATGCATTTTTTTTTACTAAAAGTTGTCCATTTATAAGATATTTCCAACACATAGCATGTACATAGCAAAAATGACACCCCAAAATATATTCTGCTACTCCTCCTGAGTATGGCGATACCACATGTGTTAGACTTTTACACAGCCTGGCCACATACACAAGTCCAACATTGAAGTAGCAACTTCAGGCGTTCTAGGAGCATAAATTACACATCTAATACCTCAACCACCTATTACACTTATGAAGGCCCTGGAGCACCAGGACAATGGAAACGCCCACAAAGTGACCCCATTTTGGAAAGCTAACACCCCGACGTATAATCTATGAGGCATAATGAGTCTTTGGAATGGTTCATTTTTTTCCCAAAGTTTTTGGAAATTGTGGAAAAAAATGAAAATGCATTTTTTTTTACTAAAAGTTGTCCATTTATAAGATATTTCCAACACATAGCATGTACATAGCAAAAATGACACCCCAAAATATATTCTGCTACTCCTCCTGAGTATGGCGATACCACATGTGTTAGACTTTTACACAGCCTGGCCACATACACAAGTCCAACATTGAAGTAGCAACTTCAGGCGTTCTAGGAGCATAAATTACACATCTAATACCTCAACCACCTATTACACTTATGAAGGCCCTGGAGCACCAGGACAATGGAAACGCCCACAAAGTGACCCCATTTTGGAAAGCTAACACCCCGACGTATAATCTATGAGGCATAATGAGTCTTTGGAACGGTTCATTTTTTTCCCAAAGTTTTTGGAAATTGTGGAAAAAAATGAAAATGCATTTTTTTTTACTAAAAGTTGTCCATTTATAAGATATTTCCAACACATAGCATGTACATAGCAAAAATGACACCCCAAAATATATTCTGCTACTCCTCCTGAGTATGGCGATACCACATGTGTTAGACTTTTACACAGCCTGGCCACATACACAAGTCCAACATTGAAGTAGCAACTTCAGGCGTTCTAGGAGCATAAATTACACATCTAATACCTCAACCACCTATTACACTTATGAAGGCCCTGGAGCACCAGGACAATGGAAACGCCCACAAAGTGACCCCATTTTGGAAAGCTAACACCCCGACGTATAATCTATGAGGCATAATGAGTCTTTGGAACGGTTCATTTTTTTCCCAAAGTTTTTGGAAATTGTGGAAAAAAATGAAAATGCATTTTTTTTTACTAAAAGTTGTCCATTTATAAGATATTTCCAACACATAGCATGTACATAGCAAAAATGACACCCCA
The DNA here is from genome assembly GCF_037356315.1 of Lithobates pipiens. Classification (NCBI taxonomy): domain Eukaryota; kingdom Metazoa; phylum Chordata; class Amphibia; order Anura; family Ranidae; genus Lithobates; species Lithobates pipiens. Next base: position 97,137,853 of record NW_027507903.1, on the reverse strand, counting down.
AAATATATTCTGTTACTCCTCCTGAGTATGGCGATACCACATGTGTGAGACTTTTACACAGCCTGGCCACATACAAAGGCCCAACATTGACGTAGCAACTTCAGGCGTTCTAGGAGCATAAATTGTGCAGCCAATTTCCTTACAATCTATCACATTTTTGAAGGCCCTTCATATTTCTAACATAGCACGTACATACCAATAATTACACCCTAAAATACATTCTTCTGAGTAAGGGGTAAACAAAAAAAATTACCTGTGGTTTTAGTAGTCCAATTGTCCGCAGGAGAGCCCTGATCCAGGCAGCAGGCAGGGACATGGTCAGCGACAGTAAATGGAATTGTCCAGGTAGCAGGCAGGAATATTGTCCATCCTGGGAGTAAGCAGGGACATGGTCCGAGTAGCAGGCTATGAAATAATGGGGACAGGGGTAGAGGCTTCTCCCGCCCAAATCTCTTTGAAGCCTCCGAGTCTCCAGACCCTAATCCGGGAATGAGAAAACTAAAAAATTAGTTTTCTTCACCCAGAAAACAATTCTGGAGCCCCTCACATATGTGAGACCCCTTTGTTCCCACTAGCCTAGCAGGGTAAAAGATCAATCCAAGAGGCAGGCAAAAAACGTGGTCAAACAGTCCATGGTCAGTTCCAGAGCAGGCAGAGGTAGGTACAGTTTAGCGTTAGGCAGAAGCATGGTCGTATAACAGGCCAGGGTCAGTTCCGGAGAAGGCAGAAGTATTTTAGCGTTAGGCAGAAGCTTGGTTGTATAACAGGCCAGGGTCGGTTCCGGAGAAGGCAGAGGTACGTTTAGCGTTAGGCAGGAGCTTGGTCGTATAACAGGCAAGGGTCAGTTCCGGAGAAGGCAGAGGTATGTGTACAGTTCAGTGCAGTGGCATAAAGGGTGTGGAGGAAAATGACAGGAAATGAGAATTACGTTTACCATACTTCCCTAATAATGTAGAGAAGTATGGTAACGGCGGAAGCATTCACCTATACAGAGGCCTGGTTGGGAAGGACAATCGGGACAATAAAACGTGGTGTCTCTTCTAATTCCTCTTCTGGAGCACACCCGGCATTTCTTCTGACGCCTGTGGCCTGTTTCGGGGAGGGGGATTTTGTCAGGAAAGTGGCGCTCGTGGAGTCTGCTCACACAATCAGAGCGAATAGTTTCTGGTGGGCCTTCAGGGTACAAAAGGGCGGAAATAACTTCTTCTTGGTAGTACAGATAGGATACGGGGTTCACTGTAGATTTTTGGTAAAGGACATAAGTATTATACATGGCCAAACTGAAAAGATAAATGGACACTTTTTTATACCAGTGGCGGGATTTTCTTGTGGGAAGGTAGGGTTCAATCATCTGATCGTTAAAGTCCACTCCTCCCATAAACAAATTGTAATCATAGATGCAGGCTGGTTTCTGGATTGGGCCGTTTCTTCTGGAGACTTCTATGTAGGTGTCATTATGTATTGTCGTCAGCATGTGGACGTTTCGTTTGTCCCTCCACTTGACAGCCAATAGCTCCTGGTTCCGCAAAGATGCTGTCTCCCCTCGTTGTAGCCTTTCATTGACTAGTTTTTGCGGGAAGCCCTTTCTATTGGCCCTCACTGTACCACATGCTGGGGTGTCTCTCCGGTGAAGATTGCGGAAGAGGGGCAAGCTCGTATAAAAATTATCCACATAAAGATGGTATCCCTTTCCAAGGAGTGGATAGACAAGCTGCCAGACCACTCTTCCGCTGGCTCCAATGTAGTCTGGGCATTCAGGGGGGTGCAGTTGGGAGTCCTTTCCTTCGTACACCAGGAAGGAGTAGATGTACCCCGTGGCTCGTTCGCAAAGTTTGTACATTTTAACCCCATATCGGGCCCTTTTGCTGGGGATAAACTGTTTGATGCCAAGCCTGCCTGAGAATTTTACAAGGGACTCATCCACGGAAATGTTCTGATCGGGGGTATATAATTGGGGAAATTTTTCTGAGAAATAATTTAGGAGTGGCCGAATTTTAAATAATTTGTCAAAAGCTGGGTCATTTCGGGGAAGGCACTGGGTGTTGTCATTGTAGTGGAGGAACCGCAAAATCATTAGGTATCGTGATCTTGGCATATGGAATGAGAAGAGTGGAATGTGGTGGACAGGTTTGATAGACCAATAGGAGTACAATTGGTTTTTTTTTGAAAGTCCCATTGAAAAAGTTAGGCCTAAGAAAATTTTGAATTCCTCTACGGTTATTTCTCTCCACTGAAAGGGACGGGCATAACTAGAGCCAGGGTTGCTTACTATGTGCTGCTGTGCGTAGAGGTTGCACTGGGCCACAATGGATGATAGTAAGTCTTCGGTGAAAGCCAAATGAAAAAAATCTAGCATTGAAAAATCATCGGTGTTCACCTGGACACCTGGCTGGGCGGTGAAGGGGGGGATATTTGCTTCTCCGGAATTAGAGGGCAGCCACAGGGGGTGTTGAAGGGCATAGGGAAGGCTGGCATGGCCCCTATTCAAGGTGGACGGCACTGCTCTCAGGGTGGGCGGCACTGCTCTCGGGGTGGGCGGCACTGCTCTCGGGGTGGGCGGCACTGCTCTCGGGGTGGGCGGCACTGCTCTCGGGGTTGACGGCACTGCTCTTGAGGTTGACGGCACTGCTCTTGAGGTGGACGGCTCTGCTCTCGAGGTGGACGGCTCTGCTCTGCCGTCCATGGTAGTAGGCTGCGGCTCCACACCAGAACGCCTTCTTTTCACTGGCACACATTCCTCTTCTGATTCTGTATCAGACCCGCTGCTTGTAACGGGTTCATAGGCCGAATCCGTATCAGACTGAGACTCAGAGAGCTCCCCGCTGCTCTCGCTGGTCATACTTAGAAGCTTGTAGGCTTCCTCACTACTAAAATATTTTTTTGCCATTCTTGTGGCTGGTGAGGCTGCACTGCAGAGCACTGTCGTGGCACAGGCGGCACAGGTGGGCACTGATGGACACAGGCGGCACAGGTGGGCACTGATGGGCACAGGTGGGCACTGATGGGCACAGGTGGGCACTGATGGACACAGGCGGCACTGATGGACACAGGCGGCACTGATGGACACAGGCGGCACTGATGGACACAGGCGGCACTGATGGGGCACTGCAGTGGCACAGGTGGCACTGATGGGCGCAGGTGGCACTGATGGGCGCAGGTGGCACTGATGGGCACAGGTGGCACTGATGGGCACTATAGTGACTTTGGTGACACTGGTGTGGCTCTGGTGGCACTGATTAGCACACAGATGGCACTGGTGGGCACAGGCGGCACTGGTGGGCACAGGCGGCACTGGTGGGCACAGGCGGCACTGGTGGGCACAGACGGCACTGATGTGGCACTGCAGTGGCGCAGATGAGCACTGATGGGCACAGATGGCACTGATGGGCACAGGTGGCACTGATGGGCACAGGTGGCACTGATGGGCACAGGTGGCACTGGTGTGGCACTGGTGTGGCACTGGTATGGCACTGGTATGCACTGTAGTGGCACTGGTATGCACTGGTATGCACTGGGGTGGCACTGGGGTGGCTCTGCTGGCACAGAGGTGGCACAGAGGTGGCACAGAGGTGGCACAGAGGTGGCACAGAGGTGGCACAGAGGTGGCAAAGGTGGCACAGGTCGCACAGGTGGCACAGATGTGGCACAGGTGATAGATGGCACTGGTCTGTCACTGGTCTGGCACTGTTGTGGCACTATTTGGGCACTGCTGGGCACTGCTGGGCACTCACGGTTATCTTTTATTTTCACTGGGATGTTCTCCTCTCCTCTCACGCTGCATCGGTGTGAGGAGAGGAGACTGATGACCTTAGCTTGACCCGGCAAGCCGAATTGTTTACATTTGTGATCGCTCCGTCATTGGACGGAGCGATCACGTGGTAAAGGACCGCTGCCATTGGTCCTTTACCGCGATCCGTGTTGCGCCGGGTCCCGTGAACTCGGCGAGCACGGATGTTCCGGCGTGCGCGCCCCAGGGGGGCGCGCACGAACGATTCTCCGGGAGGCCGTTAATTAACGGCCTCTTAGAGATAGCAAACCGACCTATAGCCGTTAATCGGCTATAGGCCGGTTATTAAGTGGTTAAAGGTATATATCATCTCTCTATGATGAATTATAAAGATGAAACCATAAAAAATGGGTGTGATATATAATACTGGTTATTTTCTTAGAAGACATAATTAGTGAGCACATCTCACATTGACCAAAAATCTGAGGAACAAGGTAGATGGTATACTTATAGATATTGGGGAATCTCATGTTAAGTGGACACAGATCACAAACGTTATGCCTGCCACCCCCAATAAAACAGACTCCTCAGAGAAAGTGATAAAAACATTATGAGTCAAATGGTATAAAACAAGGAAGGGTGGGGGAAAAACATAATACCAGAGTAAGAGGACTAGAGAACAGTGGCAATTTAAATTCCCTTGTTCAAACCTCCTGGCGAAAGGACATCAAGATTGTAAATCCATAAGGTTTCCCTGGCACATAATTTTTTGAAACGTTCGGCCTCAGGGAGGGATATGGGCATCTGTTCAATAACCCACACTTGTAGTCCAACAGTAGTTTGTTGGTGGAACTCAGCAGAATGTTGTGGGACGCTGTGTTGATCTTTGCTTTCTTCTATGTTGGCCGAACCGCTGCCTTAGAGGATGGATGGTGCGGCCAACATAGATCAATCCACGTAAGCCCATAAACAATAAATTCTGAGGAGCAATTATAAAAATTGTCCAGCTGATAAGTTTTCCCTTTAGAGCAGAATATTTTTTTTACCATGCTGGACAAATGTACAGGTTTTACACAGGGCTTTGCGGCTCTGATACTACTAGGGGTATCAGAACCGAAGGGCTAGGTCTACTGTCAATGGGTTCGAGTTTGCTTGGTGCAATTATATTTTTATGGTTAGGGGCCTTTCGGTAGGTAACTCTGGGATATTCCGGAAGAATATTTTTTAGATGGGGATCTTGTAATATATTTCAATGGTTGGCAAGGATTCCTTCTATTTTTTTGTGTTGGAAATGGAAGGTAGTAATAAACCTGGTGGAATGGTCACCAGGTTCCTGGACTGTTTTGGGAGTTTTTCCTTTTATATAGAACTCATAGGCTTGATCTACCAACCGTTCTGGGTATTGTTTATCTATAAATTTTCTTTTGAGAGCCACACTCTTTTTCAGTATCTGGTGTTCAGTTTTGTCGCAAGTGGAAAAACTGCCCTTTTGGGATATTCTGAATCCACTTTGGGGTAATGACAACACTTGTGATGTAAGAAGGAGTTGCCTGCAGTGGGCTTGGTATAGTTTTTGGCATAGATGGTATCATCTTGATGACCCAACTCTAAATGCAAAAAAGCCAAGGTGCTAGGATCTGTAACATATATGTAAATAACAGACCATAGGTGTTGTTATTACAATAATTGACAAATGGAAGCAATAAGGTCGACAAATCCATCCCAAATGATGATAATATCATCAATGTATCTTCCAAAGAAGACAAACAATATGTACAGAGAATGGGTTCTGTTGCCAAATATGATTAGTTTCCCAGTAGCCCATTGCCAGAATGGCATAGGACAGTGCAAAGTTAACCCCCATAGCAGTACCCCGTAACTGCAAGTAAAATCCGCCATTAAATTAAAATAATTGTGAGTAAGTGTCATGTACCTGATGTTTAGAGAGGGCTTCTTCTGCACCTCCTGTCCAATACCCCTGATAGAGATGACAGGGAGTGTAGGACATAGAGTGGCATGAGGGCTAGTATAGCAGTAGGCACCAGCTGAGGCTTGACAGGAACCCAATGGCCGTAGATCACCAGACAGGGACTGGGAACTGGAAATCCATGTTGCTAAATCAGCAGACAGAAGCATAGCCATAAAATAAGCCAGGGGGTCGCCAACTGCTGGGCAGAGCAGACAGTAGATTGAAGCCGAGACAAGATACAAGCTAGGTTCTGTAAACAATCGGCAGCAAGGTACAGGAGCATGAGAGAGGAGCAGAGTCAAACACAGCCCAAGGTCACAGGTAGGCAGGAGGAAGTCCAGAGGAGGGTTCACGTGAAGCCGGGTCAAACGCAGGTAAACTGGAACAGATCAGGGCACAGGTCAACAGGAACAAGCTAAAAGACCACTCAGCAATGCATATGTGTCATTGCTCAGTTTAAATAGGCTTTCTGGTGCCAGTACATGCATGTGTGTTGTGCACTCACGCCTACACGCGCTCATGCATGTGCCAATACATGTCTCTTCTTGTGCATACACTGGTGTGCCCGCGCCTGCGTGCCAATGCACGTTTGTTAACCGTACTTCTCTTACAGTAAGGCAAAAATTGGTTGTTTCCAAAATGAAAGCAGCCTGTCTAGGGTTGATTAGTGGATCTTTGGCAAGAAAAAATTCCACAGCTAGCAAACCAGAACTATGGGGAATGGAGGTATATAAAGAATTGAAATCTAGCCACACATATGTGGATTCTCACTTATATGGGGATAGAAGTTCTAAAAGATGTGTCACATTCCTAATGTATGGTTGTAGCTGATGGACCAGTGGCTCCAGATACTGATCTACTGTATATATTGGCTGACACCTGTGGTCACACTGTCTATTGCAGCCACTATTGGCCTGCCTGGAGGGGATTGTAGATCTTTGTGGATCTTTGAAAGATGATAGAAATACGGAATTTGGTAAAAATCCCTACGACAAAAATGAAGCCTCTATTTTGTGATTCCCTCCTGAAGAGCTGATTTTACCAAGATATCGACTTTGTGTGCAAAGTCTGAGGTGGGGTCTTTTCTGAGTTTGATGCATGTAGTATTGTCAGAGAGGAGCCTATTAAAGAGGAAGTAAACCCTTCCAAACAACTTGGACCTATAGGTAAGCCTAGATTAAGGCTTACCTGTAGGTCCAGGCAATATCTCCTAAACCTATATGGTTTAGGAGATATTTGCCCGAAAATGGGAACCGCTGTCTACGGCGCATGCGCCGTAGACAGCGGCGCGCAGGCGCACTAAATGCGGCAAATCCAAGAATGGATTTGCCTAATTTGTCGACTCCCGTGCGCATGCGCGGGAGTGACGTCATCGCGGCTTCGCCGTATGGCAGCGGCGGAGCTGCGAGGCGCGACTCCCGTGCGCATGCGCGGGAGTGACGTCATCGCGGCTGCGCCGCTGTGATTCGTCGGAGCTGCGAGACGCCACCAGCAACATGGATGCGGCGGACTACAGGGGACAGCGGCGACTTCGCTGGCTCCTGTGTCAGGTAAGTGACACATAATGAGCTACTATGCGATGCATAGTAGTCCATTATGCTTTACCTTTGCAGGGAAAAAAAGAGGAAGTAAACCCATCAGGGTTTACTTCCTCTTTAACTTCTGCTAAATAGTTCTGTAACTATTCTGTTCATCCTTTGTCAGCATATTTAATAATGATATCTGCTGCTTGCAACGGAGGGAGAAAGGTTATGGTTATTGGGAGTGGACGACAATCGACATAATTTTAGGAAGTTAGCATATACAACCCTATAGAAGCTCTCTAGGTAGGGACCTTTTACATGAGCAGGATAGAAGATGGATTTTGGTCTATGGGAGGAGTGGACTATGGGAGGGGAGGTGGCTATGTCACAGATCAGCTGTGGAGCTGATCTGTGTCTCACCTTTACTGCAGTGGGTCGGCTGGCATCTGTTGTCCACTGTCAGGTGTTCAGCTCTGTGCACTCTGCAGCTATAGGCGTCAACGCCCTTCACCTGTTGCCTGATATGTTTCCTTCCTGCTACTTCCTGTCCAGCCCCTCATGTGCTTCTCTATTTAAATCCCTTCCTAACTTGCTACCATTGTTTGAGCAACGTTTGTTTCTGAAGCTCCCCCGTGTAACCTGTTTTACCTGACTTCTCGTGAACTGATCTTCTGTGTACCGACCCGGCTTGTTCTGATTACGTTGTCTGTGGCCCACCCTGACCTTGGCTCCCTACCTGGCTTTCCTTGCTTCATCCATCCATCCTTGTCTACAGTGTCTTCTGGTACTTCCCTAGCGAGCAGGGTGAACCCGGGGGTCGTGACCTGGGGTCAACACGCAGCTAAGTCCAAACCTTCGTGAGAGGGTCCCTGGCCGAACACCGGCTGACTCTTAGATTCCACGCCCTGGGAGATCCCGTGTCACCTGCTCGCCTGTGGGTTTGCTGTAAGTAGTACCGCGACAGGCTAGATGTTGTGTAAATAAATTGAGCGAGCCATCCTCCATGGATAGTGAATTCAATGTGTCAATTATGTCAGTATCACACTCAAAAAGCCTAGGGGATAGAATGGGTGGGTCAATGTCTGTAGAGTCCGTATCTGGGACAGATTTCTCTTTGGCTTGTTTAATATTATAATATCTTTTTAAAGTGAGATTACAAATGTATCTATTTAGATCTTTGAATAACAAAAAAAGGATTGGGTTTATTAATTGGAGCAAAATTCAATTCTCGGCTCAGAAAGGAGGTATCAGTGGTGGAGAAAACATGCAATGATAAATTAAATATTTTCACAGTTTGCGGGATTTCTGGATGTTTGGTTTTGGACCTGGTCCGTCCTCTACAACCTCCCCTGTGAATTTTCTTTTTTAGGAGGTGGCCGGAGGAGGACTGTACTAAAAAGATATGTCTATAGGAAGAGGTTGTGTAGTTATATTCAATTTTGGCATACTAACTACTGGAGAAGTAGGGGCAACGGTAGCCTGTCTAGCTGATGTGGAGAAGTCCAGTATGCCAACAAAAGGTGGTTGGGTGTTATCTTGATCTATATGACTTATATCATCACCTGTATGGGTGACATCTGATGGTCTTTTTCTGGAGGAGTTACCTAATAGGGCAGATTTGTCACTCTGTTTTTTTTCGTAGTGGGCAGTGGCCTGAGGGTGGTCAGATGCATGGAGAGAAACCCTGGAGCCATGCTCCAGAGTATTCTCAGCACTAGGTGCCTCCATGCATCTGTTCAGTCGATTCAGATCAGCCAAGATTTCAACATTCTTATTATTAACTTTGGCTGTCTAGAATTTAATTTGGGGGGGGGGGGGGGTCAGGACAGGTGATTCCGCTCGGTGACGACAGACTCATCCGAGGGAGAGGAAGAAAGGGGGGGGGGGGGTGGGAGGGAAAAGGGACGTGTCAGGGGAGAAAAGGAAGGCAGTGTTCTAGTGAATGGATGTATAGTTTTTTGTTTCCAAGAGAAGACTCGTCAGAGTTATAATCGTCCAGATCTCTTCTGACCTTCCCTACTTTAATTCCAATTAAAGTATCTTCATCTTGCCCATGCTTTTTCTGCCCAATTTCCTCAAGGTTTTCCACAATTGACTGAATCATAATTAGAACAAATAACTAGAAGGAGACTGGAAAAGAAACCAATATCTCAACTTTATGTCAACTTATTTAGTGAAAACTGCATTATTAGAGATAAGTAAGTTACAAGCACGTTGGATGAGAGATGTCCCAATGGGGATTCACTTTTCCAGATATAGATTATATAGAATGTGCCAATTGAACCCTCCGAATTGTTGGTGATGTGGGTATACTCCAGGGGATTTTTTTCCATACAGTCTAGTCTTGCCCCTCTGTATGCCCCTCTGTATCGGCATTTTGGAAAGAGGGTATAAATGTAACCACTACATTTACATCAGTGGCTTCAGAACAGGATGCAGAGAAGAACAAGTAAGTCTGTTTCTTTTCTATGCGAGAAAGGCAATAGTACTGAATTGGAAAAAAACACAGAAGCTCCCTCATTAGCCTTTTGGAAATATTTAGTAAATTTCAACTTGCCGCTGAATAGAGAAATATATTGTAGTAGAGGATGTGATGAAAAATATGAGAGTTTGGGCAAGCTGGATAGTAGAATCTACAACGGCTTCTGGGAAACCTAAAGAGCGAACAACTAGAATAATAAGAAAGAAAGTACCGGTAACTAGATGTTGGATAGGAAAGTGAAGGGGAACAACAAACCACACCATCAACAAAAAGGTTTAGGGGGAAAAAATGAATGTTTTTATTTGTTGTGATTATTAAGAAAAATTATGTGAAAGCTCCTGCGAAAGTGAGAACGTAGAAGATTGAAAGTACATGTTGTAATATGTTTTTCTATTGGAAAAAAAAAAAGTATCTTGGACTTCATGAGTGGGTTTATCAAACCTATATGATCTATGTTGGACGAGTACATCCATCCACTTAGATGTATAAGATTCAGAAATTCCTTGCTTGTAAAGTGTTAGCTGGAGTTTAGTCTCAATTTGTTAGTGTATCTAAATCTGCTAGTGCATCTAACACTACCCCCAGATGATCAGTGCTGCAGTCCAAAGGTATCTCTGTTGCACCTTCATCCAGACTGGGGGTGGCACTCTAATACAGGTGGTGTGTTTCTGGCCAGATCCCTAGGTGAAAACAGAGGAGAAAAAAGAGAAAGGGATTTAATACAGCCACCTCATCTAATGATTGCAGAACTGCAATATTTAAACATTTTGGCTTGGAGTTTAATACCACTTTTTTTCTCCTCTCCTAAATTCTTCCAATGTGAAGGATGACAGTGATTGGGATGAACATACTGATATATTGCAGAAAGCCACTTTACTGATTGCAGATTAGTCTACACTTAATCAAACTGATAGGTCTAAGATGAGATTTAGAAGGTCTTACAGGCATCTTAATTGTGAAATATTGCAAACACCCTCGGCTTTGTTTTTGTTTTTTTCTGAAAATATGGGAACTGTTATCAGGAACAAATCAGTGGTCAGTGTTTGCATTGTGGCACAAGCATTGTGGCACAAGCATATAGAGAACATACTGTAGATCCAACCTCCCTTTCAGCCCCTAAAGCGCCTGCTGGTTCTGATTTTGATTCTGTAGTAGAACTATTATCTACAAAAAAACAAAAACAAATGGATTTCCATATAAAGGTGTCACCTAATAAAGATGATCAGCATTCCCAAGAGTAAATAGTCAAGAAATGGTGTCCATATTTTTAAAGCTAAACTTTAGGCAGATGGAACAATTTATTCATGGAATGCCATGCATTTTGACATAACTAGCCAACGTGTGCACATCCCAGAATGAGAGTGTATTGGGTATATACCAAACAATGCAAGAAGTGCCTTAGGGGGCAATAGATGCTGGAGAATACTATGAGTGGAATGGCAGCAGGCACTATGTGCAGGAGAGGAGTACAGAGGGTATGACAGTGGGCAGTATGTGCAGGAGAGGAGTGCAGAGGCTATGACAGTGGACAGTATGTGCAGGAGAGGGGTGCAGAGGGTATGACAGTGGGAAGTATGTGCATGAGATGGGTGCAGAGAGTATGACAGTGGGCAGGATGTGAGGGAGAAGGGTGGAGAGGGTATGAAAGAAGGCAGTATAAGCAGAGGAAGAGTGCAGAGGGTTTTACAGTGAGCTCTATGTGCAGAAGTGGAATGCAGAAGGTATGACAGCGAGCAGTATGTATAAGGGAGAAGTGCAGAGGGTTTGATCGTGTGCAGTATGTGCAGGAGAGGAGTGAAGAGTCTATGACAGTGAGCAGTGTGTACAAGAGAAGATTGCAGAGGGTATGACAATGAGCAGTATGTGCAGAAGAGGAGGGTATGACAGTAGGAAGTATTTACAGGAGAGGAGTGTGGATGGTATGGGTACAGTGAGGGGGGGTGAGAGAGGATGGGGGCTACCCTATTCCCCCATCATACACCAGGAGACCTTCCCCAAAGAAATTGCAGAGGGGGAAATCCCCCCCCCCCCCGACAGATTTCAGTAGGGTTCCCTGAGCACTACATCAGCCGTGGTGAAGGAGTCAGTGTCCATTCATCTAATATTATGGACTTCTCTCACCTGGGATTGCAATCTGCCCTGCCACTACATGACATGTAAGCTACTTCCGGGATTGGAGATCTCTGGGATGCCTTCTCCTCCCATCCCCTCACCGTCACTAGCAATCCCCTGCTGGTTGGATACACACTTCTCCCACCTCCTCATCCACTCCCATCCTGGACTCCCCTCAACCTCCTGCTATATATACTGCCCCTTGTGTGATATATGTGGAGGCTTTCATGGGGCCCCCTACTGACCCAGGCACTTGGGCACTTGTCAGCCCCCCATCCCATTGGAAGATTTCCACTCTATTATTTTTCTGGGGACAAAATTTGGGATTTTCTTTTACTTTCACTTTCAGCAGTAATGGTAAACAGGACAAATAGGGTGAATCTCCCTAATAGGGGCACAGACAGCAATAAAAACTGACAGGGGTTCTAATCCCTCTCCAATCTATCCAAAACTAAAACAAAAGTTTTGCCTTTGGTTATACTTCAAGGATTCCCTTGTCAAGCATTAATGCGCATTATGACCTGTGTTAACGCAAGTTTGAATGGGCCCTTTGAGTCTTTTGGCATTACATAATTTACATGTAGTTGTGTTTATCTTTTGGACTACATATATACTGATTAAAATCTCCATGAAGCTCTGACACAAGCTAGCTTATTGTTGTCTCTAGGGTTGCACCAATGCCAGTACCAGTACTCGTGCAAATGCTCCGATGCTTAATACCTGTTGTACTGAGCCCGGCATCCTCAGCGTAGCATGGGGGGCTGGGCAGCCTCACAGATGATTGCTGCAGTGATGGGGGCAGTTACAAGCTCCAATCTCCCTGTATTGCTTTCATTGATCCCTGACTCAATTTACGATGCTCAGTTACGTATGGACAATGTTTACAATGCTTCAGTTTATGAATGAACAGGAGCCGCTGTCTCCTGTCCATTCATCTTCAGTGCAGCTGGGGCTACAGAGAAAGGGACTGGGGAATCTGTGTCCTCAGTCCCTTTTCCCTGTCTCAAAAGGGAGATGTCAGGTGTCTGTTTAGACCCCTGATATCTCACCAAAGCCACACCAACAGGGCTGATAAAAATAAATATATAAAAGAAAGAATTGTAATAAAAATGTCCACCCTCCCCAAAGAAAGAAAGCATTGTTAAAAAAACAAAAACACATTTTTTTTTAAAAAGAATAAAAAAAGAAAATTGTAGAAAAAAATAAATACTGACACAGTCCACGCCTCATTAGTGCTCATCAGTGCTGCTAATGAGTGCCACCTCATCAGTGCCCATGAGTGCCACCTGTCAGTGCCCACCAGTGCTGCATATTAATGCCACCCCGTCAGTACCACCTATCAGTGCCCATCAGTGCTGCATATTAGTGGCACTGTCACATGACATTATAAAACGTTTTGGTAATCGGTATCGGCGAGTACTTGAAACAAAGTATCAGTACTGGTACTATGTCTTAAAAAAGTGGTATCGGTGCATCCCTAGTTGTTTATAGGGCACTTGTAAAGCTTATAGTTAACTGTCTTTTATGCCGTTTATCCTTTTTTTTTATCTCATCTAATTGATCTTTTCTCCCTTTCCTGTCTGCATGATATGTACATATGGATCTGATACAAATCTCATCTCTTTTTGCAGCAATATAACAAGGCTGTATAATCATATCACTGAATGTAATGCCTTATATACAGTAAATGTATATTCTGTATAGGCTGTGTATTACGCATACAGAGGGGTAGCTCTTCCTTTATGATTCCTTTTACAATTTGACACAAAAAAATTAAGACCTTTTAATGAGCCCATGATAACACTTGGTGGTATTTATAAAACTGGTAATAATAAGAGAGGTGTATTTCAGACGGTGCTGTGGTTTTGTGGTCTTTTCTCTATCTCTGAGTGTATGTTATAAGCAGGACATGATGTGTTTACATTGCACTGTCTGCTGTTGCTACATTACGCTTTGTGATGGAAAGTAAAGTTGAGGCTCTTCTTCTACGTATGTCTTTGTGGCTTTCTGCCTCGTATGCAGTATTTCATCTCTATACCTTTAGTTCTATGCGCAGCCAACATTAAAGTAGATTTGTGGTTGTGGACCTGTTGTGGGTGGGGGTCGTGTCTGTCATATATACAGTGGGACAAAGAAGCAGAATAAAATAAATGCAGATATCAGGTTTTTAAAAGTCCTATATTAAAAAAACTGTGAGCAGACAACAGAATAAAGATGCGTTTAGGAGAGACAATTAGGCCTCATACACACTAGGCTGGGCAAGTTTAGGAGAGACAGTTAGGCCTCATACACACTAGGGTGGGCAAGTTTAGGAGAGACAGTTAGGCCACATACACACTAGGCTGTGCAAGTTTAGGAGAGACAGTTAGGCCTCATACACACTAGGGTGGGCAAGTTTAGGAGAGACAGTTAGGCCTCATACACACTAGGCTGTGCAAGTTTAAGAGAGACAGTTAGGCCTCATACACACTAGGCTCTTCTGAGCCCTTTCCTCTTGACAGGAGAAAAGCAGCGTTAAAAATGCGCCAAAAGCTGCGTTTTTCAAACACGTTTAGGCAAGTTTGAATTTGTCCAGGTGCATAAAACATTTGGGCGTTTATTAATTTAATTGGCAAGAATATTACGGTAACTTATTCTGGCCATTGAAATGAATAAAAGCTCAAGCACAGCATCTAGCGTTTAGGCACGCCACGTGTTTTTAATTTTGCCCCAAACGTTCCTCTCCTGAATGCAATTTTGGTGCACTCAGATTTCTGCCCCTAAATTCCCCTGCCTGTAAACTTTTCTAAAAAAGACACATAGGCTAACATAGGGCATTTAAGGGCAGGAAAAAAAAGTCAAAGGCCTGTAAAATGGGTGTTTGACAGCTGCAGTATGCATGAGTCCTTACAAGTTACTAGATGTTGACAAGGAATTTACATATTAAAGCAGAACTAAGGTCCGCAATACCTCTCCTTCAATGGTCTGAAGTCTGTTAACGGCACAGGCATATTCGAGACATGCAACATCTCTTCCACAAACATGTTATACTTACCTGCTCCGTGTAATGGTTTTGCACAGAGCAGCCTTGGTCCTCCTCTTCTGGGGTCCCCCGTTAGCGCTCCTGGCTCCTCCCCCCTGCCAAGTGCCCCCATAGCCAGCTGCCCGAGCCCCACTCCCTCCTCATTGGCTGTGATTAATAGCCAATTGCTCTCACTGCTGTGTCTGTACCAATGAGGACAGAGAGAGCCAAGAGAACCGCTGGATCGAAAACCCACTGCACAGGTTTTTAAAATAATTTATTAGGCAGCTCCAGGGGTCTCTTCCTTCTTCTCCACGCTCTCTCGCCTCTTCTCCATGTTCTCCAGTTCTTCTGCCGATGTCCGGTATCTTCTGCAGGGCCCCCCCTGCCCCAAAGCATCTACCCCCCCATGTTGAGGGCATGCGGCCTGGTATGGTTTAGGAGGGGGGGCACTCAACCCCACCCCTTTTTCTGATCGGCCAGGTTGAGTGATAAGGATCTGGTATGGATTTTTGGGGGGACCCCATGCCGTTTTTTCAGCAAAGAGGGTTCCCCTTAAAATCCATACCAGACCAAAGGGTCTGGTATCGTCTGAGGGGGGGGACCCCACACCAATTTTTTCTTCTTTTTGGCGGGGTTCCCCTTCATCCTCAGCACACAGGTCACACAGCAAGCCGGGTCATGATGATCTGACTTCTGGTGTGACTTCTATTCAAATCAATGGGCTCCCATAGGGAACCATTGATTTTGAATAGGGGCAGAAAAACGCAGAATGAGGCTCTTTTTACAGCATTAACCCGCGTTTAACACATTTTACCTGTGGCTGGCATTTCCAGTACTGCTCTATGGCGTTCAGAGAACAGCCCATAAACTCCACTGCTGATAAACGTCCAACAACGTCCATGTGTGCACGGACACATAGGATAACATAGAGTGGAGTTTATGGGCTTTTAAAAAAAACGCCCAAACTCCAAAAAATGGCTGTTTATGAGCTCCAGTGTGCATGAAGCCTTATGGTAAAACCTTGTACATTTACAACCACTTTTATTAAAAAAAAGAAAAAAAAACTTTTGACTTTAGGACCACTTTAATTTTTTCATTTGCCTGCACCCTGAGATCTCCAGTTCCTACTCCGGTAGGGGCCTATGTTTGGAAATAGTATCCCATTTAACATTGCACTTCCTCCCACAGAAGAGTCATTTTCCATCACATGATTGTAGCCCTTGCAGTGCTTGATTTTCCTCAGCTTTATCCCACTGCTGAGGGGCCTAGTAAACTAAAGGGTCAACAAGGATCAGTCCCTACTGTTCCCTTCCCTAGTGAGGGCATGACTCTTCAGTGCCTTCCAGCAATTTTGGATCTGGCTTACAACACCGACCCTAATGTCCTTTCTAGTGCCTTTTCCTGGCATCCCACACTCAGGAGACCTTTCCTGAAGATTTTTGCAGCTTGTGTAAAGATGTGCATGGCATTTTCTTTAATGCATTCCTGTGTGCAAAAATATACTCTGCTACTGTGGCTTCTGGGTGCAACAATTGTACCTTGCTCTGTTCGCCTGTACTCTGAAAATTAGGACTGGGTGTAAGAGCCCTAAATGTTTTCCTATTGGAGCAGTTCTCTGTGGACAGACTGAACCCTTTTGACAAACACACCCATGGTTACATTTATAGAAAGCAAAGCTCTCTACACCCAATCCTTATCCTGACCGTGAAGCATGGCGGAGGGATTAGAAGTGTTGCAGCTCTGCTTTGTCATACAGGTATAGATGACTTGTAATCAATGAGATCCAATAAATTCCAACTTGCTTGGTGAAATTTCAGAGCAATATAATAGGAAGCGTGTGATCAAATATTCAAAAAAACCTTGGTAATGCAACATGGCACCAATCCCAATTGAATGAGTAAATGAACAACAGAGTGCCTTGTACATAAATGACATGTTTTGGAATCGCTAAGTCAGTTTTCTGATATCTGTTCTGAATAATGCTGCTGCTACCCTAAAGCAGGTAGTTCTAGCAAAACATCAGATAACTATACATGAATAAAATCATTTTATATCCAGTAAAGGAGCACAATACTTCCTAAGGCCTCTTGCACACAGTACTGATGTTTGGGCATCCGCTTTTTTGGATGTAATTTCAAGCGTTGGTTTTCCCCCCTGCAATATTAGGCCTCGTTCACATCTGGCCATTTGGAATTGCGGGCAGAATTGCTGCGATTCTGCCATGATTCCAAATTGCACTGCAATAGTGGCAAACTGCAGCATGTGTGTTTGAGTGTCATTCAGTTTTAATGGCACCTCAAATGCAGTGAGGTTTTGCCCGATTGTCTCAAGTGTATGACACAGTAAAAGCAAAAGCCATCTAAAGCATGCAATGTATTTGTTGATATCTAGGAATATGGATTTTTTTAAGGATTCTTATAATATTTTTTTCCATGGGAATTCTGGATTGAATCTTTGGAGACCTAATCTAGGAAGTTTGTCTTGGACACTTCTTATTAATTCCTGCCATTGATTTCCAGATGGTCCAATCAAGGGTACATTACTTAGTAGCAAGACATTTAAATTGTCTCTGAAGCCCAAGTTTTGGAAATTGACTTATCATTTTATGGTGACAGGTAAATCCTCTGCATCTGTCACACTCCAATACAAAGCAAAAACTCCTTCAAGGGTTACCTTTTGAGTAGGAGGACAGATGTGTGACTTTTCAATTGAGAGTCTCAATTGGAGTATGGGAACGCCATGGTACCTGGAAAGATTTCTGAAAGGATCCTGAGTGAAATGTAATTTTTTTATCGTTCACTGAGGGCCTATTTAATCCTTTGGAGCACAGGGCACTAGTATTATAGATAGGCCGAAGAAAAAAACCCAATAATAATAAGCAAAGGGTTGGCATGACTAGGTAAACTAAGAAACAGGCAGATACAGCTCAATCAGCAGATAGGAAGTTACACCACCACGATTGATGGGCTTCAGGGATTAGGAGAGGCTTGTGGTATAGGTGGGATTAAGGAGTATTTCATGCAGTTTAATCTCAATGGACGAACAAGAAACTTCCCACCCTCCAGCACAGATGCTTGGATCGTAGTGACTTGGATATTGGGATCTTTGGAGGTCTTCTAAGCCCTTGTACACACGGTCGGAGATTCCGACAACCAAATCCGTCGGATTTTGTCCGACGGATTTTATCCGAAACTGTTGCATACACACGGTCGGACAAAGTTGTCGGAAAATCTGACGTGATTACGTGATTTCATTACGACTATGTTCACGCTAGTAGCCAATAGCTTTAGTGTAGGAATTTGATCTGAGCATGCGTGGCACTTTGTCCGATCGGAATTCTCTACACATGATTGGAGTATCTCCGATCGGAGCATTTTGTCGGAAAATTTTACCAACAATTTGGAAAACTTGGTCCGTCGGATACTCAGACGGAAACAGTCCGACGTAGACCACACACAGTCGGAATATCCATCAAAACGGTCCGATCGGACACATTCCGTCGGAATCTCCGACCGTGTGTACAAGGGCTAATAATGCATAGTGGGGACTCATCTATGGTATGGTGTCTTCCAGAAAATTCCAGTTAACGTTGGATTAACTGGGTATTTGGGACATGGAGAACATCGGAGGATTAACGGGGCATTTGGGACATGGAGAATATCGGAGGATTAACTGGGCATTTGGGACATGGAAAACATCGGAGGATTAACTGGGCATTTGGGACATCTAGAACATCGGAGGATTAACAGGGCATTTGGGACATGGAGAACATCGGAGGATTAACTGGGCATTTGGGACATGGAGAACATCTGAGGATTAACTGGGCATTTGGGACATGGAGAATATCGGAGGATTAACTGGGCATTTGGGACATGGAAAACATCGGAGGAGTAACTGGGCATTTGGGACATGGAGAATATCGGAGGATTAACTGGGCATTTGGGACATGGAGAATATCGGAGGATTAACTGGGCATTTGGGACATGGAGAATAAAAGGAGAATTAACTGGGCATTTGGGACATGGAGAACATCTGCGGAGAATGTGGAGAGCTGGAATTGTCACTGAGTCAGTGTGTTGTGGCTGGGGATCTGTAAATGGTTACCCAGATACAAAAACACATTTTTGGTTCTTCAGTGCCTTTAAAAATCAGCAACCCTTACTATTGTTTATCGTTGATATTATGATGTTTCTGTTTAATGGAATGTTTTGTATTGGTTATATGTTAAAGTGGATGTAAACCCATTCTGCTTTTACAGGCGTTTGTGCTTTTTCTTTTCTCTGCCTCTTATCTCCCCTTCATCTTAACCTATGTGTCCATGCACACTATAGGCATTTACAAGAGTTTAGAGGTAGAAAAAAACCATCACTTGTGTGTTAAAGAGAGGAGCATTTCGCCAGAAAAAAAAAAAACACCTGACACGGATAAACTCATCTAAACACGCTTTAATGCTAGGCGCTTGAGCAATTTATTTCAATGGGCAGAATAAATGAATATTCTGGCCAATGAAATCAATAATTGCCTAAGTACTTGACACACCTAAACGCGCCTAAATGTATTTGTAAGTGTTTTTGCATCTGCTTTTCTCCTGCCAGTAGAAAAACGTAGAAGATCCCCAGTGTGCATGAATCCTAAGGCCTCATGTACACTGCGGCTGCTAAACGAACGTTCAGAGGCAGTTGGATGTTTTTTTCAGCTGCCCCTGAACTCATCCAATGTTATCTTAAGTATACATGTACACAGGTTTGTTTAATGTCATTTTTTAGGCAGTTGCATTTAGAGGCTTTTCTTTGAAGGCAAAAAAATGAGTTCAGACGCCGAAGTTTCCGACGTTTTAGATGAGAAAACGCATCTAAACTCGGTACCGCCATTTAGCCGCATTTTCCTTTAGAAGTGTTTTTATAGGTGCCCTATTTTTTTTACATTACAAAATTTAAAAATGATAGCAAATGATGAAAAACCACAAAATAAATATATTTTTAAACTTGTAATTGCTTGCAATGCTTCATAGATCATTTTTATACCCCTAATGAGCCCATGATCCAATCCAATACACCGCTAGCATTGCTGTTAGCCAAAGTTGAATTGGAATTTGGCCTGTATGTTGTTAGATTTGAACCAGATGAACTCTGGTCCTCGCACACAATTTTCCACGCCTTTCCAGCCTCATCAGCAGCAACGTCAGGAGCATTTCCCCACATATACTCATTATGGGATCCTTGAGGTAGATACAAGTACATTGCTGCTCTCTCAGCTGCTGCTACTCACTCTCTTCTCACTGAATGGCTGAAATAGTTAAATAATTCAGTTTTTGTGCTTTGTGAGGGTCTTATCATGTTATCTTAAATAAACGCTCCTAGAAGCAAACGCAGCAAAATGCTGCTAAACGCGGAATGCAAATGCGGCTAAATAGGCACTTTTAAACGCCGGTTTCAAGCTGTCAAAAAAATCGTTCAGAAGAGGTTGCCTCAGCGTCAAACACAGAGCCATGACCCGGGCCCACCCCCTTTCTCCTCTGATTGGCTCACTGACTTTGATTGATAGCCGTGGAAGCCAATGACACCGCTGCTGTGTCCCAGGAGGCGAGTCCCGGACGGCTTAGACATTAGTGGACATCGCTGGAGAGAGGGGGCTCAGGTTAGTATTGGGGGGGTGCTGGGGAGGCTGCTACACACAAAAGGCTTTTTATCTTAATACATAGAATGCATTAGGATAAAAACCTTCTGGGTCCTTCTCCAATTGGCCACTGCACTGACTACCAATATAAGAAGGCACTTTTCCACTGACCACATTTTTCAGCATTGGTGTTTATTTTCTGTCCATTAACCACTTCAATACAGGGCATTTGCACCCCCTTCCTGCCCAAGCCAATTTTCAGTTGCAATTTGAATGACAATTGCGCGATCATGTAACACTGCACCCAAATTTTTATCATTTTTCTTCCCCACAAATAGAGCTTTTTTTGGTGATATTTGATCGCCTCTGCGGTTTTTATTTTTTGCGCTATGAACAAAAGAAGAGCGCCAAGTTTGAAGAAAAAAAAAGCACATTTTTTTTCTCAGTTTAGGCCTATATGTATCCATCTACATATTTTTGGTAAAAATAAAAAAAATCGCAATAAGCGTATTTTGAACGGTTTGCGCAAAATGTATAGCATTTACAAAAAAGGAAATAGTTTATGGCATTTTTATTATTATTATTATTTAACTAGTAATGGCGGAAATCTTGCGATTTTTATCGCGACTGCGACATTGCGGCAGACATATCGGACACTTTTGACACTATTTTGGGACCATTCACATTTATACAGCGATTAGTGCTATACGAATGCATTGATTACTGTATAAATGTCACTGGCAGGGAAGGGGTTAACACTAGGGAGTGATCATGGGGTTAATTGGGTTACCTGGGGAGTGATTCTAACTGTAGGGGAGGGGACTCCCAAGGGGAGGAGACCGATCGGTGTTCCTCTGTACTGGGAACACACGATCTGTCTCCTCTCACCTGACAGGATGTGGAACTGTGTGTTTACACACACAGATCCACAGTCCTGCTCTGATAATGGGCAATTGCGGGTGCTCGGCGGACATCGCGGCCTCTGGGCATGTACATCAGCTCCCAAGTGACGCGCAGGGGGAGCGTGTGCAGAAGGCCGGGAAGCCCTGGACATCATATGACACCCGCCCAGGATGGGAGAAACTTCCTGCGGATGTCATATGACTATGGCTGGGATGAGAAGTGGTTAAACATTAAAGTATAACTAAAGACAAAACTTTTTTTTTTTTCGGATAGAGTGGAGATGGAGTAGAACTATTGTCCATTTTTATTGTTGTCTGTGTCCCCGTTAAAGTACAGCTAAGTAGAGGTCGACCGATATGGTTTTTTCTCTGGCCGATGCTGATGCCGATATTTAGAAATCATGGCGGCCGATGGCCGATATAGGATGCCGATTTTTTTTTTTGGGCCGATATGTTAGGCCGATTTTTTATTTTTTATTTTTATTTTTTCCTTTGCCGTGTGACATAAAATATTGCAACAACCGCTATTTTATTCCCTAGGATTTCTGCTAAAAAATATATATATAATTTTTGGGGGGTCAAGTGATTTTCTGGCAGAAAATACAGGATTTTTACTTGTAAGCAACAAGTGTCAGAAAAGATTTAGTCTTTAAATGGTTAAACTGAGAACTTCTACACACAGAGATGAGTTCATTCATTCAAGTTTAAACATTGTATCTTTTTGCTCTTTTCTTGGCAGACTGCCCAGAGAGGAGGAAAGTGTTTCTATGACGACTCAGGCAACTTGCACTGACTTCTATTACAGAAGTCATTTCCAAGTCCCGCTGTTCTAAATCTGCCTTTTTATCAGCTCAATCGGCCGATGCGGATTAATTAAAAAACTGCAAATATCGGCCGATATATCGGTCGACCTCTACAGCTAAGGGCAAAACCTTTTTTTTTCAGTTTTGGACAGAGTGGAGAGGGACTAGAATGCTTGTCAGTATTTATTGCGGTCTTTGCCCCCATTAGGAAGATTTGCCCTCTCTATTTGTCCTGTTTACTATTATCATTGAAAGTGAAAGTAGAAGAAAATCACAAATTTTGGGTTGTCCCCAGAAAAGTAATAGAGGGGAAATCGTCCAATGGGGATGCTGGTTCTGCTGACCTGGGGGGGCCCCAAGGGATTCCTTTAATTTGCAGGTATTTCCTCTCACTTCCTGTTTTGGCTATGGGACAGGAAGTGAGGGGATATCTCCCCAATGTGACAAAGATGGCAAAATAAACCTCCGCCATGTTAGGTTAAGGGGGCTGTCGGGGGGGGTTTGTAGTAAAAATGTGGATCAGCTTAGTTTCCTGGTGCTTGTTTACATTAGAAGACTGGCAGGCTACCAAGATTGGTGCTCTCTATGGAAAATATAGCTAAGATTTCAAGATTTCAATTTTAAGATTGCATTTCTCCAAAGTGTCCAAAGCTACAGAGGTAGGAGATAAATAAGCGATGTTTTAAAGTGCTTTTACTGCTAATTCAGTTTATGGAATTTAATTAGTGTGCATAGTCTGTGCACAGGTTCATTTTACAAAAAAAATGATAAAAGCATTCACACTCCTTGCTAATTGCAGAATTTTACTGGTGACAAGCTGGGATGAGGGTGCATCCTAACACTGCAGAGACTGCCTCTCTTAACATTGCCCACCAACCCTCGAGCCTAGTACGCATGGGCCAAATGTTGGCCAGCATCGGCTGGTTCAATAGAAGCCGGCCGACATTTGGCCCATGTGTATGGCAGCTGATCCGACAGAAGGCTGTTGAAGGCTCATGACTGAAAAAGGTTTGCCTACTAGCTCCTGTTTAGGGATGAGCCCAGGCGTGTTCGCCTATTCCATGCGCAGAGCCCGCCAGGAAATCGGCGCAGCGCTGCGCTAATCACAAGCAGTGAGACATTGCCCGATCTCTGCAGCCGCGCATCGGGGCAATGTCTCACTGCACGTGGAGTATGCGAACACGCTTGAGCTCATCCTTAGTCCTGATCAGTGCTCACAGCCAATGGCTGAGAACGCTGACCAGAGTGTTCTGACGCCCCCTTGTCAGAACACAATAGTTCAGCAGGGGAGATGTGCTGGGCTAATGCCAGATTGTAAGTATAGCAATTTGAACCTAAACTGTTTTTTTTTTTTTTTTCAACCTGCTGGCCATAGATGGGTAATTAGATGAAATTAGGCTAGCCATAGACAAGTCTTTTTTTTTTTTTTTATTGTTTCAACTAGCACAGTGGTCTCCAAACTGCCAGTTTGCTTGCTTTTATCCGGCCTTGGGGCACTATTTTCATCCACTGATACCAACAATGGGGCATAATCCTACACCCCACAGACACCTATGAAGGGGCAGAATTACTCTAAATGACACCAAAGATGGGGTACAATTCCTCCCAATGACACCATCAATGGGGCACCATTCCTCCCACTGACATCAAAGATGGGGCATTGTTTATTCCCATGTGGGGACCTTTTCTACTCCCAATGCCCACAATCCGGCCCCCCTTAAGTCTGAAGGACCGTAAACTGGCCCTTTGTTTAAAAAGCTTGGAGACCCCTGAACTAGCAGGTTTAAACCCCCCCAAAAAAAGAAATGTCTTGATTCCTCCATCCACACTTTTGATGTGAATGGGAAATCCTTCCCTCTGCACTATTGCATTCTGAAAGCAGGGAGATTTCCCTATCATCAGAATACACATATCAGCATTGCAGGCGATAGCCGGCGGCACTGATCAAATGGCGGCAATACAACAGGGCGGTTGTACAGAAGGTGATCGGTAGATCGACTTCTGTACAACCACCCTGCCTATACATGGATCAAAGTTTGGTCGGTCTATGCTGAACTGGCTGAATTGTGATCCATGTATGGCTGGCTTTTGCTGCATCTTCTGGATGGGTACAGATTTTCTTTCAGTTGTAGACAGGGGCGTAACTATAGGGGGTGCAGCAGTCGCGACCGCAACTGGGCCCTGTGCTGCAGGGGGCCCATGCAGCCCCCTCTACATATGGCCGGCAGCAGCATAGGCAGCTAGGGGTACCAGTGCACCATGCACACGGGTGGCTGGAGGGTGACTAGCAGAGCTCCATGCTCGACTATCGAACTGGCTGCTCTTTAGTTGTGCATTCCCCGCATGACCTGTGTCCTCGGGCCTGCTCCTCAGAGTACCCCTCTCCTGCATTGCCGCTCAGTCCGATGTCTGTTCTCCCCAGCCCCTCCCCCCCCCCGAGTCCGGCCCACACTGCACTGCATACTTCTCCCAGGTAAACAAACTTTAAGCACCCAGATGCAGTGCAGCCCTATGAGAGCCCCCCTCCTCCCCCGTCATACACAGATGATGAAAGGTCTTTCTGGGAGATATGCTGATCACCCGTCCTGCACACTGGATGAAGCCCAGGCCGACATGGATGAGTGCGCGGCCTGCAGCTTGGTCATGGTGAGTGAGAGGACCCCATCCCCCACATACCATTACATACCCCTCCATCTCCCCCCTGGGGACAGGGACCCCTTCTCACCTGGGGGAAGTAACTTCATCTGCCCTGGAGAAAAGCACCTCATCTCTTCTGGGGACGGGGACCCCATCTTGCCTAGGGACAGTCCCCCAAAAATAATAATAAAAAAACTACTGATGCCAGTGGTGGAACTACAGGGCTCACAAAGGTCATACCTGTGACCACGCCCTGGAGTTCCACCGCCGGACTTGGAGGGAAGGACCCTGGCTTGGGTTCAGGGGGGCACTTCATGGTTTCTTGCATCGGGGGCCCTGGAAGGTTCTAGTTACGCCACTGGTTGTAGAAGGGGAGCTTTGTAAAAAAAAAAACTGGACAGTAGCACAAAATAGCTTACAACCAGATCCCTCTGTAGACCAAAATCCACTGAACAAATAATATTGTTCAATTGCAGGTGCAAAATCCTCCTATCCAGTGTGCATCTACTACCGAATCAAAAGGCTTTACATAGGATATTATCCATCCATAAAATCCACTTGTTGTATCTATCTGAGTCTGTGAGATTGCAAAGTGCATGTCACCAAATGATATTACAATATCATATAGTGTATCCAGAGCAGCTGCAGAAAGCAATGTAAGCAAACCCACCTGTTCAATGTCACATTGGTATGAATGTGTTTTGTTTAAGTAAGAAATGGCGTTCCTCACACTCTCTTTCCTTCCGTGCTTTAAACATAAATGCCGGAAATATTGGTTGTATCAGGATTATGGGCTGCATCTGACCTGCTTTTTCCTGCAACACAAGCAGATCTCATTGAGACCAGCTGTGCCCAAACAAATTCCAAACAAAGCAGGTCAGATAAATGCATGGTCAGAATGGTCATCTACACAATACAAAGTAAATCGAAATAAATCGAAATCTATTTTTTAAACTTGTAAGCAGGACTCCTTTGAAAAGGACCATGTCCGTGATCAGCAGGAGGTGATCCATGAACAGATCCCATGCTGAATTGGAGCAGAACATCAAGAATGGAACTTTTATTCCATCCCTGTTTTCATCAGTTTCTGGAGCTTTGCAGACTCATATTGGATCCATGGGCAACCAGATGTAAACAGCACTTGAGTTTATCAGACTACCTCCGATCCGACACGCTTAAGTTGGAAAAAACAAAAAAGGACATGGGGCGTTTTTCATTTTTTTTTCTCAGCTTGGTGGACAACTCTGAGGTAATGAGATGTAAACGGTTGTACGTCTATATATCTGCCTGCCCATAGACTTGCTGTACATGCAGCTTCTGATCATGTCCACCTGAAAATCTGATGGGCCTGAATAGGTGTAGGACTATGTATAGGAATTCATAGGATTTATTGAGCGTACAGATATAAACACAACAGGAGGTATTTTTATTCTAAGGCTGCTTTCACACTGAGGCGCCATAGCGCTAAACATAGCGCCTGCAAAGCGCCTCTCCTCTCACTCCAGTGTGAAAGCCCGAGTTCTTTCACACGGGCAGTGTACTGGGAGGACACTAAAGAAAGTCCTGCAAGCAGCATCTTTTGAGGCGCTATAGAAGCAGTGTATACACCGTTCCTATAGCGCCCCTGACCATTGAAATCAATGGGCAGTGCCGCCGTAGTGCCAGAAAAGCACCGCTGCAGCAGTGGTTTGCGGGCAATTTTACCCCTATTTTGGCCGTTAGCGGGGATTAAAAGCACCCCGCTAGCAGCCTAAAAGTGCCACAAAAAGGACGGTAAAGCACAGCTAAAAGGACGCTTTACCTTCGATGTCCCCCAACGCCCCAGTGTGACAGGTGGCCTAATAATCACAGCACGCTTCAGGGGTTGCACATTTTGGGCATTATATTTATTTATTTCATTTTGTTAAGTGTTTTTTGAGTGCTAG
Source organism: Lithobates pipiens (assembly GCF_037356315.1). NCBI lineage: Eukaryota > Metazoa > Chordata > Amphibia > Anura > Ranidae > Lithobates > Lithobates pipiens. The sequence goes on along the minus strand of NW_027507903.1, from coordinate 97,111,153 downwards.
ACCTTTATTTGGATTTTTAAGTCTGGAATTATAACCCATATTTATTTATTTATTACAGGTACGTATATATCTCTGTCAATTTCTGTAGCCCTTTTACATATACAGTATATTACACATTCACATCAGCAGTGTGGCCCCTTGCACCTAAATGGGTCACATTTGCCAGGCAGTACTGTCCGCTGAACCTGACAGAATAATTTTTGCCATGAGGCAAAGCACCTCGCCCGCTGCAATGCAGCTGCCTAGTGCCTTTCAGAGGGTGTAGCACATGCCTAGTGCGACCCATCTAAGTGAGTGGGGCAGCTCTGGAAAGCATGCTTTTAATGAGTTAAAGTAGTTGTAAAGGCACAAGGTTTTTTACCTTCATACATTGAATGCATGAAGGTAAATAAACCTTCCGTGTGCAGCAGTCCTCCCAGCCCCCCCCCCCCCCCCCCACTGCTTACCCGTATCCCCTCTCAATCCAGTGAACAGCCTTTATTCTCCTGGGACTCACACTCCCGATATGCTTGTGGCAGTAGCAGTGGGAGCCATTGACTCCTGCTGCTGTCAATCACAACCAGTGAGCCAATTAGGAGTTGAAGTGGACCAGGCTGCGCCCCTGCTCCATGTGTGAATGGACACATGGAGCTGTTGATCAGGAGCGTGCCTGCAGCTGCTTGCTGTGGGGGCACCCGGCAGAAGGTAGAAGCCAGGAATACTGGTGGGGGACATAAGAAGAGGAGGATGCAAAACCATCACACAGAGCAGGTAAGTATAACATGTTTGTTAGAAAAAGCCAAAAAACTGACTTTACAATCACTTTAAAGCAGGTAGTAAATAGGCAATACAACGCCTGCTCATCGCCTGTCAAATGCTCTCTGAGGAGTGCTGTGAATGTGGATCGCTCAAAGCACGTGTGAATGAGCCCCGAGAGGAATGTTGTAAACGTGTTTAGATGCGCTTGCGTATGTTCAATGAAGGCTTTTAGGAACTGTTTCCATGACAAGAATCTCATGCTCAATTTGATCATTTAGAATTTGCTGGTAGTCTTGTGTTTGTTGCATTTAAAAGCTGTTGGTGGAAAGAAAAAGCAAAAAAAAAGCAAGTGATGTTATAAGATGTGACAGCCATCGAGGGATGACAGCAATTCTATTCCCTTTGCTTTGTGTCCAGTGGTGAGAAAACCTGGGGCTGATGAACTGGGACTTCAAACGCGACTCCGGCTGGCTGGAGGCGCATTTTGTGATTGCGATTTCAATGCTCGATATGCCGCAAACAGCTGGGACGTCGTTAATTTCCAGCAGAAGAGGCTCGGGCTCTGCTGAACATCACCTGATCACATCATGATCACTTTGACACTGCAGATACAGCCTCGCTTTTTTTTTTTCTACATCTGTCGTTTTTGTCCTCATTTTATTTCTCATTTCCCTACAAGTCTGACACAGATACATTTCAAATATCAGGAAACCTTCACGTCCTCAGGGAGTGGAAAAAAATGAGTTATCAGAGCGCGGTCATAGGTTACGGACAGGATTCCCAAACGCCGTGCTGCATGACTGCAGAGATGACTGTTGACTGCTGTGCAGATCATTACGGTGTGTTGTGTTTTGCCTAAGGAATATGAACGAGCAGATGTCGCTTTAACAGCACCTGCCATCCTATAATAAACGCTGCAAAGGAGATTGACGGAGCTGCCTAGCCACCGCCTGTTTGTTTACATCACATGACGGCTGTGTCCAATGTGATCAGGAGGGTCAATCACAGAGCCCTCCTTCCGATCCGAGATGCTCTGTGTCCCGGATGACACAAGCGCATCGGGATCGCGCCACTGCGCGGGCAGACGCGCACGATCCCCCTCCTTCTGAAGGACGTTCCTGAATGCCCAGTAAGATGCACCGTGTATATGTATATGTACATTGGCTGGGTGGGAAGTAGTTAAGAAATGGCGCATCGGGATCGCACCACTGCGCGGGCACGTGCGCACAATCCCCCTCCTTCTGAAGGATGTTCCTGAACGTCCAGTAAGATGCGCCGTGTATATGTATATGTACATTGGCTGGGTGGGAAGTAGTTAAGAAATGCTTACCTTAGATCAGTGCTCTGGATCAGCATCACCCCTCCGAGTACAGCGCGAACATCTTCCACCAGAGTCACTTCCAGTTTTGCAGCTCCGGCACTGTGATTGGCTGGAGCCGCAATGACGTCACTCCCAGGCATACATGCAGGAGCCGCCGGTCATGGCACGACTCCTGAAGAAACGGCACCAGCGGCCTGTTTCTTCATGCGCCGATGAAGTTGGCAGCAGCGCATATACTAAACATCTCCTAAACTGTGCAAGTTTAGGAGATATTCAAGGTAGCTACATGTAAGCCTTGTTATAGGCTTAAATGTAGGTAAAAGTGGTGTAACAGAGTTTACAACCACTTTAAGAAAATATTATCTAAAAAAAAAAAAAACTCAAAGGAGCTTGAAAAAGCTTGAAGAAGCAGAATAAAAACGTGCACAAGACTACAAAAAAAGCACAAGCTTCTTCAAGCTGAAATAAAAGCTCAAATGCCTGTAAAAGCTGTTTTTTTTTAGCTGCAGTGTGTATGAGTTCCTAAAGGTTGTAGTATGTTTTGTAAGAGTGGTATTAAGCCCTGCCTCCTTAACATTTAGCCACACCCACCGTATCATTAAAGCAGACTTCCAGTCCCCCAAATCTTCTCTTTTTTAAATTTTTAAACACTTCTCCATACTTGTCTAAACATATACAGCAACGTTTAGAACATGCCAAACGTTTAGAACATTTTTTGAATACTAACCATATCTCAGAGGCAAGCAGGCTCCATGTCAGCTGTGGGCATCTGAAACCTCCTCTCTTCATTCCCGGGATTCAGTGGAAATGGCTACCCAGCATGCACCTCCCCATCTCGCGCCGGTGCAGTAATGCCACTTTTGTGGCTCTCCGTCTTCCTGACAGGTTGCAATAGCAATGGAATAGGTAAGTGACTCCAGCGCTGTCAAATTTAGAACTAAGGGTACACTGCAGCAAACACCTGATAAACTGTTCCTGAAAAGATGGGGTGAAATGAATAAGACCCCTTTCACACTAAGCCGCCGCCGGCGTCAGTGGTAAAGTGGTGTTAATTTTAGCACCACTTTTCCCGTCGTTTTAGTGGTGCTATTCTTTAAAACCGCCCCGCTAGCATCCGAAAAGGGGTTAAATCTGCCCACAAAATGCCGCTAGAGTGGAGTTTTGCCAGCGGTATCCCAGCGCTGCCCCATTGATTTCAATGTGGAACTCACCGCTCCTTCACCGCTCCAAAGAATCTGCTGCCAGGACTTTTTCTGACGCCCCGGCCAGCGCGCCGCTCCAGTTTGAAAGCCCTCTGCCTTTCACACTGGAGTAAATGGAGCAGCTGTTTTCGGGCGTTTTGCTGGTGCTATAGCATTAAAAATGTGAAAAAGGTCTAAATGATGGTGTAGCGCTGTGTAAATACTAATAAACTAAAAGCATGTGCAGCAGAAAGCTACATAAGGGTCGGTTCACACTTGTGCGATGTGAGAACCCTGCGAATCCACTGCGGGTTCCCGCATTGCACCCGACACGCACGGCAGTTCACACTGCCATATGCGAACTGCAGGGGAGCGTCATTCAATGTTAACGACATCCATTTCAGCTCGCATATCGCACTGCGAACTGACAATTCAGACATGAATCAGATCGCATATGTGTGAACACACATGCGATCCGATTCTAGTCCGAACTGAAAAAAGGGTCCTGTGCGTGTTTTCACAGAATGCGGTGCGATATCAGCCATACTATCTGTATGGCTGACATCACACCCACACAGACATCGCATGTAATATGAACAGCCGTGCACTACGCATTACATGCGATGTCTGTCATCGCACAAGTGTGAACCGGCCCTTAGTGTCATCAGGGAATGAAGTCACGTGATGTGACAATCCGCATTGGGATTGGAGCAATTGGCACCGACGGACGGACGTGACGCCACCCGCAGCCATTGCTGAAGTGTACACATACATGCTGTTTTACCTGGCACTTGGTCTTAAAGGGGTTGTAAAGCTTCGTTTTTTTATTTTCTAAATAGGTTCCTTGTTGCTTCACTTACCTTTTGCTTTGAATTCTCTTCTAAATGTTTTTTTTCTTTGTCTAAATTTCTCACTTCCTGTTTCTCCTCTGTAAACTTCACACCATTATCCAAGCGGTGTTTAGTCAGCCAGAACAGCTTACTGAGGAGGAACAGGAAGTGAGATATTCAGACAAAGAAAAAAAACATTTCGACGGGAAATCGAAGGAAAAGGTAATTGAACCAACAATACACTAGCTTAAAGGAACCTATTTAGAAAATAAAAAATGAACCTTTACAACCCCTTTAAGTGCCATTTTTGTGAGTTTTATTTGTATTCATTATATTATTAAATTGTGCATATACGCAGAGAACACTATGAGTTGTTTTTTATGTTTATGACATATGTGGCTTTGGAGTGTATAGCACTGAACAGTAAGCCCAGTCTTAAATGGTCCTTTTGAACACTAACTGTGGATCCACCCTTTGATACCCCGAGCGGGAAGGCTTGTTAGACCCTCTGTAATGAAAGGGTCCATATAGTGAGGTGAGCTGCCATCTTTACTGTGTTTCCCACAAAGTCACCTGCATGCAACATTGTGTTCATCACTGAAGATTTCAAGGATTCTATTTATTCAGATTTCTTATATGGACTTGTTTGTCTTTTTTTGCTTGCTGCAATAAATACATTTTTAAACGGGATTACGCTATGGGCACATCTCTTTCCTAGTTTTAACTCTGGCATATCGAGCATATCAGTGAAGGAAGCCTCATTCATAACCAAGAGGGATCTCTGAAGACCACTGCCAGTGATCTATTTATGCTGTAACTTTACGGCAGTAAAGTGAGGGACTTGGGCACACATAGGTGCCATCACAGAGGATTGGCCAGGCACCCCCTTTTGTTGGTTCATGGTGGAGGGATCTACTCTGCATTTTTGGATCACATCTTTTAATCGTTGGATTGTTTCAAACTTGTTTTAATTATACTTGCATATCCTATATTTAATTGTGCACTTTTGATACTTTGTTTCACTTATTCATCTGCTTGATGTTCATTATATGTTTTGGATTCAGCTTTTACTTTCAATTATCACTGTTTATTTGTGCCATTTCTCACATAATATTATTTTAACACTTATGTAGCTTTCTGCTGCACATACTTTTAGTTTATTAGTATTTACACAGCACTGCACCATCATTTATTCATTGCCATAGCAATGGCGCCGTCGGCGGCAGTTCCTGCCCCATTGCTATAGCAACCTGTCAATCAAATCCTCTGTTTGCATCATTTCCGGTCTAGAAATAACACAAGATTTTGTCACTAGGAAATCTAGTTGGACGCATGGACTCCTGAGATACACAACGTCGCTATCCCCAGAGTCCTTGTGAATCGCCTAGTGACGGCGTCGCCTAGGTGACCGCAGCCGCAAAGGCTGCTAAAAATACAAGAAAAAAGGTATTTACTTAAAACAAAAAATAAATAAAAATAATTGCCATTGCCATTGCCATTGCCATTGAATTGCCCCCCCCCCCCCCAATACTTACCTGAGCTCCCTCTCAATCCAACATTGCACTCAACAGCATCCACTCTCCCTTCTAATTGGCCTGGTTGGGTGCCCCCATTGCAAACTGTCTCCCCTGGGGGCACTCGACAGGGGGGAAGGGCCAGGAGCACTGGTGGGGGACCAGTGAAGAGGAGGATTGGGGCTGCTTTGTACAAAACCACTGCACAGAGCAAATAAGTATGACACATTTGTTATTAAAGAAAAAAAATCTTTAACCACTTAAAGACCGGAAAGGATTTGCCTCCTTAATGACCAGTCCAGTTTTTGTGATATGGCACTGCATCAGTTTAACTGATAATTGCGGGATCATGCGACTTTGTACCCAAACAAAAACGTCCTTTTTCTCACACAAATAGAGCTTTCTTTTGGTGGTATTTGATCACCTCTGCGGTTTTTATTTTTTGCGCTATAAAATAACAAAGACAATTTTGAAAAAAACTACATTTTTTTAACTTTTTGCTATCATACATGTACAAAAAAAAATATATATATATATATAAAAAAAAATATTTTTTGCATCAGTTTAGGCCAATATATATTCTTCTACATATTTTTGGTAAAAAAAAAAAATCGCAATAGGTGTATATTGATTGTTTTGCGCAAAAGTTATGCAGTCTGCAAACTATGGGATATATTTAGGGATTTTTTTATTGTGTTTACTGGTAATGACGCCACTCTGTGATTTTTATTGGGACTGCAACATTGCGGCGCACAAATCTGGCCTCAAATGACACTTTTTGGGGACCAGTGACATTGCAATGATCAGTGCTATAAAAATTCACCGATCAATGTAAAAATGACACTGGCAGGGAAGGGGTTGACACTAGGGGGCGATCAAGGGGTTAAGTATATTCTCTATGTGTGTTTTAACTGTAGGGGGGAGTGGCTGCCAGGGACATGACAGAAATCACTATTCCCGATCACTTGGAACAGAAGATCTCTGATGTTCCCTGTCAGAACAGCAATCCTCTTGTTCACACTGGCAGATCCCTGTTCTGCCTCTGTACTAGGAGATCGCGGTTCTCCGGCGGACATTGAGTCAGCCTCACAGCGGACACGCTCTCACAGCATGCAATGGGAGCAAGAGCGCACTGGCGGTGGGATGCGCCCACAACTTGCACCTGTGCGAGCCGCCATACAGGTTCGGCGATTTAAGCAGGAGAGCCGACCTGCCGCCATATAACGATGGCGGCTGGTCGGCAAGTGGTCAATATCACTTTAAGGCCCGACCCTTTGTGTATTGATTTTCCATGACACCTGTAAACCAAATATGAGATTGGCCCATATAGGAACGTTACCACCCTTGCTGGTGAGTTAACACAAGCATCATGCACACCATGTTCAATTAAATTTGTTGTAAATCTCTGAAATGAAAAATGAACAGAGCACATCCCTTGATAGAGTGTACTTGCCTCAGCTCAAAGCACCTGGTGTGATTTCTCTCGGCTCTGTCAATACCCTCCTTGCACGACTCACATCTAACAAGTCATGCCAACACCACAGAATCCCAGGAGGGGCCCACACTCTCTCCAGTACACAGCAGGTGATTGGCAGCCTCTGCTGTGTATGTTTCCCTATGACACTGTGTAGAGGAGTTGTGTCCCCCCCCCCCCCCCCCCACTCAAGTCTCATATTACACTCAGCTCTACTCATTATGCTGTGCTATTTGTGACATCAGATCCCAACCCCCTGCCTGCTGGAGCTGATAAATAGCATGTGATCTGTGTGTTTTAGAAAGCTGTAGAGGAGCAGGCTACCGATACAGGTACAGTTTATGTAGGAGGATATGTTTCATCTATGTGTATCACCTGAGGCTAATCACTTCAGTGGGTATATGTAAGGGTTTATGACCACTTTCATTTTAATGGCAACCCAGCATACTAAAGGAATGCGCCCCAGACACACCTGCAGTAACATACTACCATACCTTGCCATGCTTTGCATTGTAAAAAATAACACAGGCGTGAATTATTGTCCATTGTGACGCATTGCAAGTTCATATAAATGATTGAGCTACCCTAATGCAACGCATGTTAATAGCATGTGCACTGCTGGAAAATTTGTTCGTTTTCATTATATTCATTTTTTTATTTTTATTTTTTGGAAATTTGGAAATTTTCGAAAATTCAAAAATCCGGAAATTCGAAGATTTGAAAATCCAAAAATAAAAAAATAAAATCAGAAAATTTGAAAGAACGAAAATCCAAAAATTCAAAATAGCTAACTAATAATAACTATTAAATTACAGGTATTGGAATATCCTTTTAAATTTGGCTGTTAGTGAACGTAACGAATACAAATTTATCTGAAGTTACCAATTATCCGAAATAACGAATGCTGCATCCAAATGGAACAGAATGAAGTAATGATAAATAATAATACAGTGGAACCTTGGATTATGAGCATAATCCGTTCCAGGAGAATGCTTGTAATCCAAAACACTTGTATATCAAAGAGAATTTCCCCATAGAAGTCAATAGAAGCAAAGATAATTTGTTCCACATTGACTTCTATTGCATGCAATACCGCATGTGACAAGAGGTGGGGGGGCACCAGAGAGCTTCAGAAATACTTGGGGACAGCTCGGCTGAACTCAGAAACCTTCGAAAAGGCTCGGAAACACTCGGGAACTGAGTATTTCCAAGTGATTCAAGTATTTCCAGACGGCTCCGAACCATTCCGAGTGTCACTGGCGCCCCTGCATCTCTGGCCAAATGTGGTACTGCACACCACATTAGCTTGAATTCTGCTCGTTTCGCGAGACAACACTCGCAAACTGAGTCAGAATTTTTTTTAAAAAAAAGTTGCTCGTCTTTCAAAATGCTCATTATCTGTGTTACTCATTAACCAAGGTTCAACTGTACGTTTTTATTATCATTATTTATTATTATTCGCTACATTCCATTCGTTGAGCTACGGCATTCGTTATCACGAAAAATTTGTAAGATAAATTTGTATTCGTTACGTTCACTAACGGCCAAATTTGAAAGGAAATTCCAATACCTATAATTTAATAGTTAGAAATAGTTAAGTTATTATTAGTTAGTTATTTTGATTTCGGATTTTTGAATTTTCAGACTTTCGTTCTTATTTTTCGGCTTTTTGTGCTTTTGAATTTTTTGATTTTTATTTTTGGATTTCTGAATTTTCAAATTTTACGTTTCCGAATGATGGAATTTCTGAATTTTGAATTTCAGAATTTTTAAATTTCCGAATATTTGGAAAAAATCTGAAATTTGGATATTTCCGAATTAACGAATTTGTCTAAATTTGTTAAAAAACGAATTTGGAACTAAATGAATTGCACATGTCTAAATTTTAATACGAGACATAGTAGCATGCGACAATACACTGCTCTGCACCGAAAGGTCTCAATGGGACCTTAGTGCCCTTCTCCTCAGCAGTACATAATGGTTTTTCTTTGTTCCCTGCTGCTCTGTTCAGCTGCTGGAAGTGAAGAAATAAGGTATTAATTGTGGGTGTGGAGGAGCGTGTGAATGATTGGATATCATGCAAGAAATACCCAATTGGTTTAAGTCTTTCACACGACGGTCCATTCTCCCCTATGGACAGCCGAGTGTAAACCAACTTGTGTCCGTTTTACACCTGTGTACCACCCATCCGATCCCTTAAAATAAAAACAGAAGGGTATCCGTCCACCATCTACGTGGATTGGATCGGAGGGCAGGTGGGTGTAAACAGACAGCGCAGTCCGTGAACTCCTGGCCACCCATAAAGCAGAGTGGGTTCTGTTCATATCCACCTCCTTAAATGCTGCACCACTGCTCCACAAATGCATGGTTTGGATGTGATTGTGGGGTAGTTTTGTTGCAACACTCATGTTGCATGGGTTGAGTTTGTGTGATGGCCTTCAAATGTGACTTGCTGTTTAATCTTTCTTGTGGCAACTAGGCACAGCATCGCAGGCGCGGCATGTGTTCAGGCGGTGGGAGGGGGGGTGGGTTTCTGTAAAACCAAAGTTCAGCCTCCTGGTCTTACCACCCCCTAGCTTAATGTGTGAACGAACCACACAGTACAGCAGGGGGCATTGAGGTGCTGCATGAAAAAATAGTTGCATCCATGAAAATGAATTGGCTTCTTTAACACAGCCCACCTAAAAGTGGAGGACCACCCTAAAAATAAAAATAGCATTAATATTCTTTAAAAAAAAAAAAAATAGAATTATTTTTTTTACTTACCAGAAACCCCTGTTGCCAAGCAGTCTTCCTAATCTGCCTCTTCCTATTCCGCGGTGCTTCCTCCTCTTCGGCGAGCGGCCCCATTGCCTTCTGGAACATGTGTGTGTCCCAGAATACAACGGGGCCATTCACAAAGCGCCGCGCATGCGCAGTAGGAAACGGCCACTGCCTGTTTCCCTTAGTGAGGATGGCGGTGCCGGGACACGATACCAGGGACGTATCAGCCGGGGAGGGAGGGGGGTTTGGCCGACATCGCAGGTGCCCTGGACAGGTAAGTGTCTTTATTAAAAGTCAGCAGCTACAGTTTTTGTAGCTGCTGACTTAATTTTTTTTTTTAAGGCTGGAAAGGCTCTTTAACATATGATAATCCAAAATGATTTATGTACCACTAGAAACAAGGGTTAAGGGTAAATCTTCCAAATGGGGGCACCTGTTCCAGCACCAGCATCTAAGAAGGGAATTTATTGTAATGTCTTTGGGACAGGAAGTGAAAGGAAATCTCCCAGCGGAAGAGAGACAGCAAAAATGAAGGCAACATATATATATATATATTTTTTTACATTTTTCCCTACTTATAAAAAATAAAAATCTGGCTAAAAATGCTGTCAATAAACCAGACAGACATTATACAAACTTTAATATTTATCCATATTAAACTTTATGTCACTCCCATTGAAAGTCTGATTTACGCAAAATGTCAAGTGTGTGAATAAACATTGTAACACTTCCTCTGTTTTTAATTATTTTAGGATTTCTATTTGTTTTTTTGGTTATTAAATATTACGTGACTGAAATATCATTGTGCATCTTGAATAGGAAATCACCACCTGTGAATCACAGCATTGAAAATTCACACTGCGGAGTAGTTAGGGCAGCAATTAGTCATGTATTTATGCCTTTTCAGAAAACGTTCCATTTAACATTATATTAAAAGAAAAATACCATGTCAGTCTATTAGATGAAAGGGCACCTTGTGCCTTTACCCTTTAACTTGTGGAAATAATGACTCATTAAGTGGGAAGTTTTTATTGCACATATGTGTGCAGCTTTGGGATAAATTAGTGCTATGTTGGTAAATTTAAACAGATATTAAAAGTCTCCCCAGCCACTTGATTTCGATTTTTAACCCCTTACCACTGCCTGTACACAGGGGCTTATATCTACCGCGAGGCAAACAAGGCATCTGCCTGGGGCGGCATTTTTCAGGGGGGGGCGCCGCCTGTACTGGGATGATGCCTGCAGCTGCGGGCATCACCCCAGTATAGTTTTTTTAGAGCCTGTGGTCAGATCTCTTATAATAGCAATCGGAACGGCTTACTACCTGCTCGATTGCTATTATATTCAGCAGTAGGGGACACCCCCCCCTTCCACCGCCTTGTGTGGCCATCGGGAGACCCAAGCCACCAGCTGGTGTGTCTTGGTGGGACAGCCAAGAAAAGCTATTCTATTCTGCTATTCGTAACAGTAAACCGGAAATGATGACATGACATCGCCTTGTAGACCTTATAGAGTCCCCTCCATAAAGAGTACCTGTCACTGCCTATTAGTGTCACAAGGAATCTTACATTCCTTGTCACTGTAATAAAAGTGATAAAATAAATAATTAAAGCAACAGTGTAAAAATAAAACATAGAAAATGTATTATTAATAATAATAAAATATTTTTAAAGTGCCCCCGACCTCCCATGGACGCATGCAAAGGCAATTGCGCATGTCGTTACCCACACAAATGCAAGCAGCGATCGTTCCACACATGTGAGATATCGCAGCGAACGTCAGATCATGGGCAGTAATTCCAGCACCAGACCTCCTCTTTAAATCTAAAGTGATAACCTGTAAAGGCTGTTAAAGCTTTGCCTATGCATAGTAAAATTTACGTTGTTTGTCGCCGCTGCACGGGTGTGTGCAATTTTGTAAGGGCTGGGGTGGGATAAATTTAAATGGGGGGGTACTTTTTTTAGGGCAGCACAAAATCAAAATACACCACTGCCTGTACAATGCACTCCCAGCACAGTGATCAGCCTCTCAGTGGGAGGCCAGGCCTCATACTAATGATTGAGAACCAGGGCTCCCATTCCCCAATTACCTGCAATAGAGGGGGCTTTTGGGACTTTGAATGAGACGCATGGTAACATGCATCTCCATCCCTATTCAAGTACATAGTGAAAGAGGGTCTGGACTTTAAATGATGTGTCTATATTGTGGCTAATAGAAGGAGTAAAAGTGAAACACGAACAAGTATTTATTTGTTTGCCATGATTGAGTCGGTACATGGCAGACCATACATGCAATAATGGCACATAATATAACAAATCATGTATCCAAAACATTTACATGTTAAAAGCATGAATAGAATATACAATAATATTGTCCTCAATAATAAAAAATCATTATAATATAACAGTTATAATCCACGGCATTGCCTGAATCCAAAGACCATGTAAATATCTATGCATTGCATCTAGATTAGGTCCAGCGCGTTTCATGGGATCTATCCAATCATCAGGTATGGATGCATGATACATCTATAAAAAGAGGTAAGTATATCAAAATCAACCATTCATAGACAAAAATGGAATTCCCCAATTACCTGGTCTCTGTGATAGCCTCTGATTGGCTATCACAGTGATCAGTCATTGTGCAGCATGCCCATGTGTTTTTGTTTTTCCCTCTAAATGGAGAGAAGGATACATTGCATCTGTCTCTCCTTGCCAAGGGCTAAAGATGTAAATAAACAAAAGTGTGAAAATCAAAAAATATTTATAGTAAAAAGAAAAGAAAATGACTAGATCAAGGCTTGATCTAGGTCAGTGGCAGCCCTTGTACACACGGTCGGAAATTCCAACCACAAAATCCGTCTGATTTTTTTCCGATGGACTTTGTCCAAAACTGGTGTTGCATACACGCGGTCGGAGAAAGTTGTCGGAAAATTCGATCGCTCGGAACGTGATGACGTTCGTTCAGACGGTACTACGTTCAGCCTAGTAGCCATTAGCTTTGCTCTCGTACTTTGATCTGAGCATGCGTGGTACTTTGTCCGATCGGAATTCTCTACAAACTATCGGAAAAAGTCTGATTGGATTTTGTTGTCGGATAGAGCCCACACATGATCTAATTTTCCGACAATATAATCTGATCGGACCGTTTCTGTCAGAATTTCCGACCATGTGTAAAAGGGCTCAGGGTTAGTGTTAGGGTAAGGATCAAGGCCCGGGTCAGAGGGCCAGCAAAATGAATCTTCGCCTGTGTAGAGAAAAATTCCTTGCACCAGTCTTGTCTTTAACCACTTTGTATCCGAGGCATGTTTTCAAATTTTCACATACTGTACATATTAAAATTTGCATTTTTTCTAGAAAATGACTTATAACCCCCAAACAATTATATATTTTCTGAAACTAGAGGCCCTGTAGAATGGTAGCAGTTGAAGTTATTTGTGTTACATGGTATTTGTGCAACTGTTTATCAAAATGCTAATTTTTAACACAAAATGCAATAAAATTAATTTTAGCACACATAAGCACAAAAAAAAAAAAACTTTTTTTATCAAATAAAATATGGGGTAGCAGCAAGTAAATAGATAAAAAAACATGTCAAGAATAAAAAAAACTGAGTATGCCTGTGCAATAGTAAAAACTACAGAACCTAAAATTTTTCTTAAGTGATGCTTTTAAAGCCTTTACATGTTTAGAGTTTGTCATGAACTAAGTCACTAGAATTATTGCTCTCACCCAGACGCTTGTGTGACACAATCATTCTTTACATACACTCGCGAACCCTATGTGCGCTTAGTTTCACAAAAGGAGGGGGAGGGGTGCGTAAACCCTGTTACACTCCTTTTACCTACAGGTTAGCCTATAATAAGGCTTACCTGTAGGTACCGTGAATTTCTCCCAAACTTGCACCGTTTAGGAGTTATTCACTATATGTGCATGTGCCAAAGTCTGCACTTGCACATTGAAGAATTAGCTCACTCGTGACGTTTCTTCAAGAGCTGTGCCATGACCAGCGGCTCCTGCGCGCATGCGGCCAGTCACATCATCGGAGCCTGCGAACCCAGAAGTAACTCCGGGAGACAGTTCGCCGGTCACATAGGTGTAGGGGGACTGCTGCAACAGCTTCGATCTAAGGTAAGTATTTAATAATGGGCTAGTATGCAATGCATGCTAGCTCATTTATGCCTTTGTCTTGCGGGGTTGTTTATTTTTTTTTTTAGTTTACAACCACTTTAAAAAAATGCATTTATCATTTTTATTTATTTTGTTATAATTTTATTTATTTTTTTACACTTTTTTCATTTTTCTTTTCATCTAACTCTATTGCTATCACAGTTCCTTGCCAAAACAGTGATCAAAAAAGCTTTATGTTTACTGAACAACTGTTTGCTGGCTGAAAAATATGATGCTTTGAAGTCATGAGCTTTTTTTAACTTTAATTTGAATTCCAGAACATTTTTCAAATAGTAAATTATTAAAATGTATTTAAAACCAACGCATTATTTTTTTATGGTTTTGTATAGAGTGGTAAACTCTTAGAACCCCTGTCTTTTTTTTTCAGTTTTAGGTCCCTGTTCAGTACAGTGTATGTGTTCTCCTAAAATTATAATGCTAAATACCTTCTTTCCAGAGCCGTGCTGTGCAGACATGTGACCTCCCCCTGCTAGCTTGTATTCAAGGAGAATCTCGGCCCCCCCCACTGTGCTCACTTAGGAAGGGAAGCAGAGGGAGGTCACATGACAGGGCAGGAACCTGCAAAGAAGGTTTTTAGCATTGTAATTTTAGTATAACGCACACTGTTCTGAATAGGAACCTAAAACAGAGAGACTCAACGTAATTAATACATGAGACTTTACAACTACGTTCATTCTTAAAATGAATGGTTTGCCCTAAACACGATGAATGGGAACGCATGTGCGCCAACGCACCTCTGAGTTGTGAATGGAGCCTTAAAGATCACACAGGGACCTCGGGAGGTGTCGGGGTTGAGATTTTATTGAGCATTAGCATATCATTTTAGCTGTTGATATCTGTGGATCTGCAATTTTGATCCTTCAGCTTTTGTAGTATTTCATAATGTATTTCAGATTGTCCAGGTTTTTGGCAACTAAAAAAAACTATGCTGTCTAATACCATTCATGATATTTTTGTATTGTGTTTTTTGTTTTTTTAAAGTTAATTAATCCGACTTTATCTCCAGTACAGAGCTTCATCCTGGAGTAAGATTTTAGTAGTAGTTCTTGTTATGCAACAATGGCAGCAAGCAGCGTGTTGTCTAATTGTCCCACTTTTATTGCATCTGTATTCTAGAACAGCTGGCAGTATTTAAGAACCTTCTGTGTAAGCATGTATTCCTGTCTGTTAGGCAGCCAAACATATTTTTCCCAGTGTGCTATACAGGACACCCTTAGGGTAGTCACTGGTACCTTGCTTTTAAGATTATTTTTAATTTATCTTTAATGCTGATATGTTTTTTTTTTCCTGTTAGAGCTCTAACACATTAAGTGTAGCTTTAAGTCATTCACATTAGTCCTTGTATCATTAGAACTGGCAATCTAATTTCGCTGTCTAGTGGTTTTGCAAAAAATAGTCTGTCACCTTTTGTTTACACCTATAATGCTATTATTGCAAAATTTATTCAAAAGAAGGAAACATGGACTTTAGAGGCACATCTGCGGCATTGAAATGCAAAATGGACCTTTATTCATCTTTAAAATTCACACTATTGACATGATATGTTAACCACTTGCCAGCCAGCCGCTGCAGTTGTACTGTGGCAGAATGGCACGGCTGGGAGAAACGACATTATGTTACGTCACTTTGCCCTGTGGCCACTAGGGGCACGCACATGCCCGCTGCTCGCCCCCGAAGCCGATGTGAGTGCCCGGCTCCCGCGATCGCTGCTGACACATGCAGAACCAGGATCTGTGTGTGTCTCTGAGGGGAGAAGAGACAGATCGTCTGTTCAT
Source organism: Lithobates pipiens (assembly GCF_037356315.1). Classification (NCBI taxonomy): domain Eukaryota; kingdom Metazoa; phylum Chordata; class Amphibia; order Anura; family Ranidae; genus Lithobates; species Lithobates pipiens. Next base: position 97,095,367 of record NW_027507903.1, on the reverse strand, counting down.
ACAGAGTATAAACAGCGATCTGTCATCTCCCCTACACAGTCCTCCCCCCCCCTTCAGTTAGAACACACACTAGGGAACACACTTAGCCCCTTGCTTGCCCCCTAGTGTTGACCCATTCCCTACCAGTGAAATTTTTACAGTAATCAGTACATTTTTATAGTACTAATCGCTGTATAAATTCCAATGGTCCCAAAAATGTGTCAACATTTTGTGATGTGACCGCCATTGTGTTGCAGTCCCGATAAAAATTGCAGACCGTCATTACTAGTAAAAAAAGAGAAAAAAATGACACAAAACTATCCCCTATTTTGTAGATGCTACAACTTTTGCGTAAAACAATCAATATATGCTTATTGCGATTTTTTTTTTATTATTGATTTTTTTACCAAAAATATGTACAAGAATACATATTGGCCTAAACTGAGAAAAAAAATATTTTTTTTATATAGTTTTGGGGGATATTTATTATAACAAAAAGTAAAAAATATTGCGTTTTTTTTCAAAGTGGTCGCTCTTTTTTTGTTTGTAGCGCAAAAAAATAAAACTCACAGAGGTGATCAAATAACACCAAAAGAAAGCTTAAAAAGGACGTCAATTTTGTTTGGGTGCAATGTCGCACAATCGCGCAATTGTCAGTTAAAGCAACGCAGTGCTGAATCGCAAAAAAGTGCTCTGATCAGGAAGGAGGTAAAATATTCCAGGACTGAAGTGGTTAAAAACAAAGCACAGTGTTTGGTCTAAACGACAGTCATGTGTATGGTACTAGTGCCCGGTTTAAAGTTCCCTAATTTGCCTGTTGAGGATATGGTTATTACCACCGTCCCATACAAGTTCTAAGGACCCTTCGGTAAGCACCTTTTGAACTCCATACACCATCCTTGGCTGTTTTTTACAGATAGGGTGTTTCTCTTGTGCCTTGTTTTTCTATACGTATAGACACATACATATTTGTGCACTTTCTTCTAGAGCTCTATATTGCTTAAGGAATGAGAAACCTCTGATTGGTGGATGATCCCGCTAGGTTTGCCTGTGTATACTGTTTCGTATACTATGCACCGTAAGTATGCTTCCTCGCTGTTTCATACTAGCAGTTACCTACCTTAGGAGATCATGTTGGTACAGTTTTATACGCCCCTGCAATTGGGTTGTGTCCGCCTATGATCACATGTTTTCTGGGTTGGTTGCTTCCCAAGGGTTTTTTTGAGGGGTAGGGGTGAGGGGCAGACTTCTTGACATGTTAGTTTTTGTCTACACTATTATTAAACAAATGATTGTTACATTATCAGTTCTGATTGATTATTCGGCTGTTTTTGTTTTTTAATTATTTTTATTGTTTTCATGTATATATTAGACTGCAAGCTCCTGAAGAAGCGCTTAAGGGCACGTAACATGTTGAGTTTTCTTCACTACGCCTCTACCACCAACCATTGTAATATGAAGGAAAAGGGATCTCACCGCTCCAGGAGCACAAATGCAGACTGTAAACTGTTCTCTTCGGCTGGGAAGCCACAGGTGCTAGCTATTACCAATAACAACAGACGAAAAACAAGCTCTGGACTGCCATACTCTTCAGAAAACCACTTTCTTTTATTGGAAAATCACATCACAGCTCAATAAACACAGCGAACAAGGAAAAATTGCTGACATTTCGCACTAGCTGTAGTGCTTAATCATAGCTATGATTAAGCACTACAGCTAGTGTGAAACGTCAGCAATTTTTCCTTTTTCGCTGTGTTTGTTGAGCTGTGATGTGATTTTTCCAATAAAAGAAAGTGGTTTTCTGAAGAGTGCTGCAGTCCAGAGCTTGTTTTTCGTCTTTTGTTCTACCACCAACCAGCTGCTCCTTCCATTTGACATCATCTCATTTTGAATCATTATTGATTGATCTGTTCCACTGTGGTAATAACTCAAACAATAGTATAGTGAAAGAAAAAACGCACCCCTTTTCCTTCTTACACCACCACTGCGCACAAAGAATACTAAAGAAAATATGTGTACAATAAACCTCCAGCAGCTACTTATAAATAATATATAAATGTGTGATTTCAAATGAATAAAATAGTAGCACTAATATTCACAAGTAAATGAATAAACCTAAACAATCGCCCTGTGAGAAAAGTGATCAATAATAGTGTCCATAAAATCCAAACTCAAGTCCGTGAATAATTAATTAAATAATTAATTAAAACATCCAAGTGATAAGACTCCAAAAGTGAACAGGCAATCTTGAAGTGACTTGAAGCAATCTTCCACCACACCATATGTGTTCAGTGTCACTCACCAATAGAACATGCCTTGCACGCTCATGCTTGGCAATATCACTTAATATTTCCCCAAGGGTATCAAACGACCCCAAAGGTGTTATTTAAGAAATTTGCACTCCACATGTAAAGATAAAAAGTGCTTCCAATAGCGAAGTATAGTAAAACTATTTATTAACCCCTTCAATACTGGGCACTTAAACACCTTCCTGCCCAGACCAATTTTGAGCTTTCAGCGCTGTCGCACTTTGAAGGACAATTGCGCGGTCATGCTACACTGTACCCAAATTAAATTTTTATAATTTTTTCCCCACAAATAGAGCTTTCTTTTGGTGGTATTTGATCACCTCTACATTTTTTATTTTTTGCTAAACAAATAAAAAAAAATACTGAAAATTTTGAAAAAAAAATGTTTTTTTGTTTCAGTTTCAAAACTTTCTAAATAAGTACGTTTTCTCCTTCACTGATGGGCACTGATAAGGCCGCACTGATGGGCACCAATGAAGTGGCACTGATGAGGTGGCATTGATGGACACTGATATGTGGCACTGATAGGCGGCACTGATGGGTGGCACGGATGGGCACTGATAGGTGGCACAAATTGGCACTGATAGCTGGCACGGATTGGCATGGATGGGCGGCATAGTTGGGCATGGATGGGCGGCACAGATGGGCATGGATAGGCGGCACAGATGGTCATGGATAGGCGGCACAGATGGGCATGGATGGGCACTGATAGGCGGCACGGATGGGCACTGATAGGCGGCACAGGTGGGCACTGATAGGCGGCACAGGTGGGCACTGATAGGCGGCATTGTATTATGTTGTACTGTACTAATGGATGCCAATCAGTGCCAAACAATAATGCTTGCCAATCAGTGATGCCCATTGTGGGCACTGATTGGCATCAATTATGGGCACTGATTGGCATCCATTGTGGGCACTGACTGGCATCCCTGGTGGTCTAGGGAGGATTACCTTGTCCTGGGCATCCCTGGTGGTCTGGTGGCGTCCCTGGTGGTCCAGTGTGGGCATCCTCGGGGGGGGGGGGCTGCGCTGATAATCGATCAGCACAGACCCCCCCTGTCAGAGGAGCAGCCGATCGGCTCTCCTCTACTCCGGCTTTTCCTATTTACACTGTGATCAGCCATGATTGGACACGGCTGATCACTTGGTAAAGAGTCTCCGTCGGAGACTCTTTACCGAGATCGTAGTTGCAGGGTGTCAGACTGACACCCCGCAACAACGATCGCCGCGATGCACGCCCCCAGGGGCGCACAGCGGCTCAAAATCCTGATCACGTCATATGACGTCCGATCAGGATTATGAAACCACTTTGCCACCGTCAATTGCCTATAGGGCGGGCGGCAAGTGGTTAAAACAGCACACAAAATCTTCAGTTATTGCACTTACATCCTTTTCAACAAACAAAGGCACTGCAACATAAACTTTCCAAAGTGGGGAGTTCGCAGTGGTAACGCGATGCGGACCCAAAAACAGCTGGTAAGTTTCGCCCTCCACTCCGCTCGCTCTCCTATCCACTCCACTTTTCTCCACTTCAAAAGCACTGCACATTCAATGGCGGGTAAATCCGAAAGGTGAAAAGCTCCTAATGGTTGCCATGTAGCCACACCCAGACATGTTTCGTCAATATGACTTAATCATTGGGGTGCAAATTGCAGATAGATAGGCTTATATTGTCAGAGGAGTAAGTGGAGGGTGCAAAAGTTCTACCTTTTGAAGTTAGATTCGCTACTTTGGGGTTCCAGAAACATTCATGAAAATAATAAAGAGACATTTGGATTTTCCATAGACTACATGAATAATATTTTAAATCTTAAAAATATATATATATTTTTTAAAGTGGTTGTAACCATAAAAAAGAAAAAAAGATCCTGTTCCTTTAAGGCAGTGCTTGTGCCATGTAATTTGTCCCATCCTATGTTGTCATATACCTAGTTGATCCTGCCTGTCCCTTTGTCTCCCTGTCTGTGCTGACGACGTTAATCATGGCTGCTGATCCATGATATTGTGGTCAGGTTACGTGCCTCCGTCAGCCTGCTCTCTGCTGTGAGTTGCTCCCCTCTCCCCCACCCTCCCTGTCTGTCAGCGTGAGAGCAGCTCTCCCATCTGCCCCTCCCACTGGTATTCAGCAAAAATACATGTACCCCCCTGGATTATTCTGGCATTATCTACAGTGTGTGTGGCTAAATACCTTTTCCCACACCGCCGCTGTGTGGTCACATGACTTCCTTTGGCTAGCTGGCTGCTGTCTCAGCCCCTCCTGCTTCTCTCCATAGATAGGGAAAGAAGAGTGGGAGAAAAGGTATTTAGCCTTTTCATTAAAAAAACAAAACACATACACTGTAGTTAATGGCAGCGTCATCCAGACAGGATACCAGTAAAGTCACTATGTGACTTTACAAGCACTTTAAGGTAGTTCTAAAGTTAAAATATCTTTGGATGTACACAGCCTGGCTCGGAAGCGACCCTTCACATGTGCCCCCATAGCAAGCAAGGGAATTTTTCTTTGCTTAAAGTGGTTGTAAACCTTACATATATCCATTGAAGTTAGCGGCCTCAGGTGATATACAGAGATGTCCTACATAAGTTGTACCTGTTTATCTGCCGCCATTTTTTCTTTACATTACCGTTCAAAGTGCTGAATTTTAAACCTTGTCTGAGAGTTCAGAAAAAGGGGTGGAGAGCTGAAGCTGTGCTCTGCAGAGCTCAGTGAGGAGAGGTCTGAGAGCTGATTGGAAGGAAGGGACACACCCCCTTCCTACAGCACACAGGAACAGAGCTGAGACTGTCAATCAGCTGGAGGTCCCTCCCCTGTCACCATTTTTCCCTTGGTGTCAGAAAAACGTGTATAAAGTGATTCATGCTGATAGCAGCAGACAAAAATTATACTTATTGCTATTAATTGAGACAAGTACACACTAAAGAGGAGGGATATTCTTTGTTCATATTTCATGTCTGAGGTTTACAACCACTTTAACTGATCCCGACCAGCCTCCACAGTTATACTGCGGCAGGTTGGCTCTCCTGGGAGAGCCGTCGTAGCTGTATGTTGGCCGCTTTAAGAGGTATAGGGGGCACCCACCTCAGCACTGAGGAGCCGATGTGCATGCCCATTGGCCCGTGATGCCCGCCGGGTACCCGAGATCGCTCCTGACAGAGCCCGAATGGGAATGTATGTGTGTGTAAACACACAAATCCACATTATGGCAGAGGAGAGGAGACAGATTGTGTGTTCCTTGTATGGCAGTCCCTCCCCCCTACAGTTAGAACACACTGAGGGAACACATTTAACCCCTTGATCGCCCCCCAGTGTTAACCCCTTCCCTGCCAGTGACATTTATACAGTAATCAGTGGCTATTTTTTTAGCTCTGATTGCTCTATAAATGTCACTGGTCCCAAAAAAAGTATCAAAAGTGTCTGCTGTATCTGTCCGCCGTAATGTCGCAGTCCCGATAAAAATTCTCCATTATTAGTAAAAAAATAAATAAATAAATAATAATAAAAACGCCATAAATCTATCCCTAATATATATGCAATTTTTTTTTAACAAAAATATATATCGGCCTAAACCGAGGAAGAAATTTGTTTTTGTTTTTTGTGATATTTATTATAGTAAAAAGTAAAAAATATTGTGTTTTTTTTTTTTTCCAAAATTGTTGGTCGTTTTTTGTTTATAGCACAAAAAATAAAAACGCAGAGGTGATCAAATACCACCAAAAGAAAACTCTATTTGTCAGAAAAAAAGGACATACATTTTGTTTGGGTACAGCGTCGCACGACCGTGCAGTTGTCAGGTAAAGCGTCTCAGTGCCGTATCGCTAAAATAAAATGGCCTGGTCAGGAAGGGGGTTAAGGAATAAAGTGAAGCTCTGCTAACTTCTATCACCTACTCATGTGCTAGCAAAAATACTGTTTTTTATTTTCCATGCATATGATTAAGTAAATTTCATACCATTTCCTAAGCTATGGGAAAAGTCTCTTTCTGAACAAACTATTTGCCTTTTATTAAATCAACTCCAAAATACCAAGTGACAATTAGACACTTCTCAAGATATGGAGAAAGATCATTATGTAATTTTTCTACAGAGACCACATTTTGATGGAATTTTCTTCTGTGTGTAATATACCTGTCATCTATTCCATCCTTATAAAGCCTACAATGAATTTATTATTAGTAATATGGAATCTTTCAAATACTGAGAAACAAAATAGCGAGAAGCTGTCAGAATATGGTTAATCATCTTCTGTATTAGTGAATTAAAAGGTATTATGTTTCCTAAAAAATACTTTTTTCCAGAAGTCTCGTATTTTCAGACAAAACCAAAATATGGTCTACAAAGCCTTGTTGACCAGAGTTATGGAAATGTTATTTAGGCATAGTGGATTATAATACCAATAACGTTTTTTTTTTTTTTTTTTTTTATTAAGCAGTACTTCAAAAATTATTAAAATTTCCACCACCCCAGTCGATAAAGGATTTAACACTCAATTTTGTCATTTTTTTTACTCTATGACCACCATCTGTCTGTTCTGATGGAATGTGGGTGGGTGATTCTGCTGTCTTTTGAAAATTCCCTCCTGGCTCCATCCCTCTGAGTGCAGCCTGCCATGTTAAAAATGTACCTTCCTCCCCTTTTTTAGTGATCTTTATTGTGTGTCCTTGCCCAGCAGCACACATCAGTTCTTATGCATATGTCACTGCCAGGTCCTCGGAATATGTACATGTGCCGGTGACCTGCTCATTCAAGATGGCTGGAGCATGACTTACCCATAGAACCAATTGGGGCTACAGCACATGTGTGCAGTTAAAAAAAAGTATTCTTTGAAAGAAAGGCTGTATGGAATTGGGCAGGGCTTCCCAATGCCACACAGTGAAGATCGCACTGAAGATAACTAAAATGGGGAGGAAGGTAAGTATTGAACACAACAGGTTGCGCTCAAGGACATTCTTTTTTTTTTTTTAGAAAGGGCCTCCTGCAGGGTTATTCCATGATGTGCTAGTATGCACTGTATACTCACACATTATGACATATTTACCTGTAAAATGCAGTCCTCCAGCACTGCTCTGTGAATGCTCCCGGTGCTTCCATCTTCACCTGGTCTTCCTTCTGGGTTCGTGCTTTCCGGCTTTTGAATGGCCATGCCACCTTGAAGTCACTCCTGCTTATGAACATGGTAGTCACACTCACAACCTTGTGACACTCACTATGCCATGAATGCACTGGTACTGTGCATGTGCTGGTGACGTGAATGGCTTGAGCTGACTTGCATCTTTCTTAAATACCGCAAGTTTAGGAGATGCAAAAAACATACAGGAGGGCGCAACCACCTTGTGAATTACCATTGATAAATTTTATTGAATCCACAAAGACAAATGGATACTAAGGCCGCGTACACACGGGCGGATTGTCTGTCCAACTTAGTCCGCTGAACCGTGTTTCAGCGGACAATCCGCTCGTGTGTGGGCTTCAGCGGACTTTTTCAGCGGACAATCTGACGAACAAAGTCTTACGGAATTTCAGTAAGACAGTCCGTTCAAACTTGGTTTTGTCCGTCCAAACTTGGTTTCAGCGGACAGTCCGCTTGTGTGTAGGCAAGTTGGACGGACTAAGTATGGCGCATGCTCAGAAAGGGTTTACACGGCCGAAGGTTGCATTGCAGTGTTTAGGACGTCGTTTTTCTAGTCCCGTCGTACGTGCTGTACACGTCATCACGTACGCTTTCAGCGGACTGTCTGCTCATCGTGTGTGGTCAAGTCCGTTCATGCAAATTTTGAATGGACTGTCTGTCGGATTGTCTGCCGAACTTAGTTGGGCAGACAATCCGCCCGTGTGTACGCGGCCTAACATGCCAATAATATACATCAAGTAAAACAGATCTGCTCCAGCTTGAGCTCTCAGGAAAGGGGCACGATCCCCCGAAACGTGTCAGACATCCAACCATTTGTTCCTAGGATGAGTCATATTGCGTTCAAGCTGGAGAATGCAAATATCCATGTGTCTTTGTGGATTCAATAAAACATATCAGTGGTAATGAATGAAGTGGTGGCACCCTCCTGTATGTTTGCAGTTCGTTTGGATGACTTCCCAGTCGTTTGACATTGTGAAAAGAAGCAAGATTGAAGATTCCCCTTGGGTTTAGTGCCAAAGTGTTTTTTGGACAGCAACTTCAGGGGATATTGGCCGTACCTACAAGTAATTCTTGTTATAAGCTTAAAGCGGAGTTCCAATAATAAAAAAAAAATAATTAAAAGTCAGCAGCTACAAATACTGCAGCTGCTGACTTTTAATAATCAGACACTTACCTGTCCCAGGGTCCAGCGATACGGGGGAACGAGGATCCGCTCATCTCTCCCTCCTCTCTGCGGCGCCGCCATTGTCACTGTGGGTGGCCGGCTGTTGCTTCACAGCTGGGCACGCACTGCGCATGCACGAGTCGCGCTGTGACTGGCCGGGCAATCAACTGTCAGGGGTCACCTTCCCTTAAAGCGGAGTTGCACCCAAAAATGGAACTTCCGCTTTAAGTGTAGGTATAAGTTTTAATTTAGAGTTTAATCTCTCTTTAAAGTGCATGTGCACTTTTAATAAAGGAGTATGAAGTTTAAGGTATATCTATATATTTTTGGGAAACTATGTACTTACCTTTTTTTATTGTGGTCTGGTTACACGATACTGCAGCTTTGGCCTCCCTGTGTCAGTGAGTGGTGAGGAGTGATCCTGGACAATGGCTAGGCCATGGGAGCCTATGGGTGATGTCACGGTTCCCAGAATTCCTAGACATTGTGTTCCCTGAGCCAGAGCTGCAGGATCACATGACTAGACCGTAGAGGACAAAAAAAAAAGGAAGAAGGCAAGATAAGTAGGATGAGTGGGAAGGGATATTTTTTTAAGAATCTTTGTATTAGGCTTGAATACCACTTTCATTGTTAAAAAATAATTTTTTATTTCTGTCTATGTTGCTGGTAGTTTCCATCACCTGCCTGGTGAAAGGGTTTTAACAGATCAGAAAGTGAAGTAAAATCTCTCAAACAGGACAGCAGTAAAACATGACAGGGTTTCTAATCCTTCTGAACTCCATCCAAACTAGGAAGCTAAAGATGTACTTTAATTATAGTTATTTCAGGTACTTTTATAGCACCCTCAATTTGCGCATCACTTTACACATATATTGTACGTTCACATCAGTCCCTGCAATCAAGGAGCTTACAATCTAAGGGTCCCTACCCTAATGGAGCTTACAATCTAAGGGTCCCTACCCTAATGGAGCTTACAATCTAAGGGTCCCTGCCCTCAAGTAGCTTACAATCTAAGGGTCCCTGGCCTCAAGGAGCTTACAATCTAAGGGTCCTTGCCCTCAAGGAGCTTACAATCTAAGGGTCCCTACCCTAATGAAGCTTACAATCTAAGGGTCCCTACCCTAATGGAGCTTACAATCTAAGGGTCCCTGCCCTCAAGGAGTTTACAATCTAAGGGTCCCTACCCTAATGGAGTTTACAATCTAAGGGTCCCTGTCCTCAAGAAGCTTACAATCTAAGGGTCCCTGCCCTCAAGGAGCTTCCAATCTAAGGGTCCTTGCCCTCAAGGAGCTTACAATATAAGGTTCTTAACTCTTATTCATATACACACACATACTAGGGCCAGTTTGGAAAGCAGCCAGTTAACCTACCAGCATGTCTTTGGAGTGTGGGAGGAAATGGGATTATCAAGAAGAAACCCACGCAGGCACAAGGAGAACATGCAAACTCAATGCAGGTAGTGTCGTGGTTGGGATTTAAACCAATAACCCTAGTGCTGCCCCGCGGAAGTGCTAACTACTTAGTCACTGTGCTATATACAGGTTTCCATCACTTCTATCTTCTTTACATAGCTTGATTCAGGGCAAAGTGACAGCCTCTCCGATAGTCCACCCTCCTTAGCAGGGAATACTTACTCCAGCTCCATGCTGCCTCAGAAGTCCTCCCAGGGTATGCTGTATTGTGGGGTCATATCAGAGATTACCCAGGTCAATGATGTCACTGCCATCCACAAATTAGCTTTAAAATTATATAAAAAAAAATGTTAGCCCTACAGATAGACTCCAGAGCAAAGGCGGATCCAGAGTCAAGTCTCGGGAGGGGCACTGCCAAAATTCTTGCTCTTTTTCTATTTATATCGCAAAAAATAAAAAACACAGAGATGATCAAATGCCACCAAAAGAAAGCTCTATTTGTGGGAAAAAAAGGACATCAATTTTATTTCGGTACAGCGTTGCACAACCGCGCAATTATCAGCCAGTCAAAGTAACGCAGTGCAGTATCACAAGAAACAATCATACATAATGGCACACATGTATTTTGCGATTTGTCACATGACATTCATTCAGGGGAGGGCTGGCAGCCTTAGGCCTGGGGGGAAAGTCCAGTCAAGTGGCCCATAGAGCTAGTGGTGGCAAAGTGATGGATCAGGGAAAACAATCTAAGGTTTTACATTATCACAAAGGTGGGTTAGGGGCAGGGAGGACAATGTGGCCCTCCAGGGTCCATTTGGGACTTGTATCACCATGGCCTCCAGGAACTAAAGTGAAAACAAGTCTCTGATTGAATCCCTCAGAGCTGAGGAAGCTGGGGACCTGACCCCCCTGCAACTATTGAAGGACTAAAAGTCCAAGCATTAACGCCTGAGATCTAAGGATGTGACCCCCCCCCCCCCCCAATTAGCTCCGGAGTACAAGTCATAGCATGAACACCTGAGATTTAAGGATGTGACCCCCTTAGATATCAAGGATTCATGCTGTGACCTGTAATTCACTAGTGGGGGGGGGGCGTTGTGACACATCCTGAGTGCTGAGGAGTTCATGTTGGGACCTGTATTCCTTCACTTTGGGGGTCACATCCTCAAAAGTGAAGGACTAAAGCAAGTCCCAGCATGAACTCCAGAGATTTAAGGATGTGGCCCCTTAGTCCTACACTATTACGGGGGTGTGACACATCCTGAGTGCTGAGGGGTTCATGCTGGGGACCTGTAGTCCTTCACTAGTTTAAGGGCCGGGGGACACGTCCTCAGTTCTGAGGGGTTTAAGCTGGGACTGTGGGACCTGTAGTAAAACAACCCCCCTATTGGAATGCATGTATCCGACATCCTGAAAGGGGTTGGGTGCATGAATGGATGGCGGCAGCAGGGATTTGGGGGGCGGTTCCCACAATACATGGGCTGCTACATTTGTATTGTTGCCCCACACAACAGATCAGGGGGTCTGTGACAAGTAACCTGTGGCCGACCATGTTGCTGCTTCCAGAAAAGGGTCATCACCTTGCTCAGCTGCAGTGTCTTCCCAGCAGGGAAAGGGGAAATAATTCTTCCCTCTCAGGCTCCTCAGGCTTCAACTCGTACTCACTGCCTCATGATCCCCTCTCATCTCCCTCGATGTCCTTTGCAGCCTCCTGGTGTTCTCTCCCCTCCCCCTGTGCATGCTGCGGGCTACAATCAATTCTTAGGCAATCACCATTTTTCCACTGGTACTTGGGACTTCATATCCCATGATCCTCTCCTGCTCTGACACCTCCCTCTCATTGGCTCTGGCCAGGGCCAATGAGCGAAGCAGACGAAAGGCAGTGTCTATGTGAAGAGGAAAGGGAGGGGGAGGAAATCCCCCCGCAGCTGAAGGTTATATCCCTTCACCTAGCCTGTCAGTGTCTGCGCCGCTGCCTTGTGGATCCTGTGGCAGCGGCAGCTGGTAGTATGTCCGCATGGGGGCCAAACATGGACTATAAAGCTGCCACCTGATGGGGTTGTACTCGGCCAATTGCGGAACTGCGCATGCGATGTTCACCACTGGCAGCACAATAGCACATCAGCCTTTTTCTGGGGAATCAGAGCGGCCCAGGGGGCAATATTATCCCTGCCCCCCGGCCCAGCCCGCCCCTGCACATAACATTGACTCTCCTGTCCCTGGCTGCCTGACCTGTTCTCCAGCAGCTCCGCCTCCGTCACATTGGCTCAGTCTGAGAGTGAGACTCCCTCCCACGTCACTCACTCAGACTGACGTCACTCGTTGCTAGACGCCAGGCGGCCCAGGCGTTAGCAACGAGTGCAGGAGAGAGGCTCCACCCACCGCTGTTCCTCCTCCTGATATCCTGGTCAGTGCTGGGCGTAACTACAAGTCGAGTCTCTCTCTGCGCTGCTGATCGGGTTATTTGAGAGAGACTCGGGCAGAGGAGGCAGCGGCACGGCAGCGCAGACAGAGCAAATGAGAATGTGACAATGACATGTCACTGTCACTGCTACTATTTCAGGGGGGGGGGCAATTGCCCTGTTGCCCCCCCCCCCCTGGATCCGCCCCTGCTCCAGAGGTGCTTTCTTAAGAAGTTGGAAGCCTTTCTTAACCTTCAAGGAGGCATAGGTCTGGGAACCACCATCCTAGAATTTACATCTCTGATAAGATAATTTTCATCTTCAGAGATCTGATTTGAGAATGGTTAAATATAAATATTAAAATACTTCCTTTAGAATGAAATAACTGCATTGTAGTATAGATTAGGCCTGCCATGAAGCCTCAGTTACAATTTTAAAATATGTTCTTTTTAGATTAACATATATATATATATATATATATATATACAGTATAAACTTGCATATGCCTAATGGCCTTCTATAATATTGTATACAGTCATTGTTCTAATGCTTGGTTGTTCTTCCTTTTTCTAATTTCTAACAAAATTGCAGTTGACCATTGCCCTTTATCCAGTGTTGCCTTGGAAATGTTTTGTGAAGAATCAATGAGGATGCTCAAACATTAGCAAGGAGAAATATATAAATCAGCTATTATAAATGAGGATCATAGTGCATTTCATATTATACAGGATTTATTTCTGTATGTGTTTGATTTTAGCTACTGGCATAATATCAAAGGGTCCGTCTAACCAAAATTGGTTAGTTCTGGATACTGATAGGGTGGGATGAACCCCTCCCTGGCTTCTTTTCTTTTGGGGACTCCAGAGACAAGATATACCCACCTTTGTTCATGGGGCTTTTCCATTTTTCAATGGATATTTACTGCTGCTGTTGAGACAAGTCTCACTTCAACTGCTTTTTCTTTTCTTACCTGTAAAGTAAAAGCAAAATGTGCTAGTATGCATCGCATACGAAGCTCTCGTTGTCCACACTGGAGGCCGCTTCCATCACCACCCATCTTCCTTCCGGGTCCACAGACTCTGGCTGTGTGACTGGCCAGAGTCATGTGACGTCACTCCCACACATGCGGGCGTGGGCTACCAGTCACGGCACACTCACCTGGTAAAACGGCATGGGCAGCCGTTCCGTCAGAGGGCATGTGCCGACGCCATCACTGGCACAGTATACAGTAAATATCTCCTAAACGGCGCACGTTTAGGAGATATTTACAGTATACAGTACCTACATTGGATATAAAAAGTCTACACAAGCCTTGTTAAAATGTCAGGTTTCTGTGATGTAAAAAAATGAGACAAAGATAAATAATTTCAGAACTCAGTTGAACAACAAACTAAAATCTTTTAGGTGGATGGAAGCAAAAATAAAAATATTAAATAATGTGGTTGCATAAGTGTACACACCCTCTTATAACTGGGGATGTAGCTGTGTTCAGAATTAAGGAATCACATTCAAACATTTGTGAAATAGTAGTAGGTACACACCTTTCATCATTTAAAATGCCTCTGATTAACCCCAAATAAAGTTCAGCTGTTCTAGTAGGTCTTTCCTGACATTTTCTTAGTTGATTCCTACAGCAAAAGCCATGGCCTGCAGAGAGCTTCCAAAGCATCAGAGGGATCTCATTGTTAAAAGGTATCGGTCAGGAGAAGGGTACAAAAGAATTTCCAAGGCATTAGATATACCATGGAACACAGTGAAGACAGTCATCGTCAAGTGGAGAAAATATGGCACAACAGTGACATTACCAAGAACTGGATGTCCCTCCAAAATTGATGAAAAGACGAGAAGAAAACTGGTCAGGGAGGCTGCGTTTTTTTTCTAATTTCCCTAAAGCCTCATACACACGATCGGACTTTGTGCAAACTTTCCCGTGGATTTTTGTGCAAAAGGCGTTGGCCGAGAACTTGTATTGCATACACACGGCAGGAATTTTTCAGCCAACTTTCACCAAATCACATGGTTTTTCTGCTCTTTACCGCGACCTTTGGTCAACTTCTGTATTGTTGTCTGATCTTTTGCATTGGTTCTGAGCATGCGTGTTTGTACTTTGTACAAAAGTCCTATGGTTTTCTGTACACACGATCAGACTTTGCTCCATCTGACTTTTGTTGCCAGAAAGTTTGTCCGTTCACACAGCCAACAAAAGTCCGAAGAAAACCCGAAAAAGTTTGTCCGATGGAGTGTACACACAGTCGGATGTTGCTCAAAAACAGCTAATTTGCATGTTTGTTGTCAAAAAGTCAGATCGTGTGTATGGGTCTTAAGCCTGACTTACTCAGAATCATGTTCTTTCTGTGTGAGAGCACAAAGTGCTTTGTACTCTTCACTTGGAAGAGTTTTTTACACCATATGAAGATTATTTCATCCTTAATTCACAGTGGCCTTTTTTGTTTCTATGGACATTCTATTATAGACACACACTTTAGACTGTTGATCAGTTTTGTTTTTGTTTTATGAGCACTTCACTTAAGTTTAGGCTTATTTGATATTACTATTTGGTACCTGTTTGCCTTTTTTCTTTGGGACTTTCGTCCTATGTCACTGCGCTGAGGTACGTCACCTCCACAGTTGCA
The DNA here is from genome assembly GCF_037356315.1 of Lithobates pipiens. NCBI lineage: Eukaryota > Metazoa > Chordata > Amphibia > Anura > Ranidae > Lithobates > Lithobates pipiens. The sequence goes on along the minus strand of NW_027507903.1, from coordinate 97,080,339 downwards.
TGCGGCCCTCCTCCTTCCCCCACTGCCTTCTGGGACACACAAATGGGTCTCAGAACGACGATAGGACCATTCATAAAGCGCTGCGCGACTTCCACATGCACAGTAGGAAACCGGATGTCAAGCCTGCAGGCTTCACTGCAGATTTCCCTTACTTGCAATGCCATCACCGGTGTCCAAATGAGCGGCTTGGGGTGCCGACATTGCGGGCTCCCTAGACAGGTAAGTGTCCTTATATTAGTAGTCAGCAGCTACAGTATTTATAGCTGCTGACTTAAAAAAATGTTTTCCCCAGGCTGGAACTCTGCTTTAAGCTATGGAAAATGTTACCCCTTTCATGACCAGGGTTCAGCACTGTGCTACTTTAACCGGTAATTGCGTGGAATGAATGCAACACTATACCCAAATGAAATGCATATACGTTTTTTTCCACACAATTAGAGCTTTCTTTTGGTGGTATTTGATCACCACTGTATTTTTTATTTTTTATGGTATAACCGAAATTTTGAAAAGAAAACAAAATAGATTTTTTACTTTTTGCTATAAAACATGTCCAATAAAAAAAAAGTAAATCTACAAATGATGATGCCGATTATATACTGTAAATAAAAAATAGATTTCGATAATACTAATGGGTGGTAATCAGTGACTTATAGTTGGACTGTGCGGCGGATAATCTGCCACTAACTGACACTAGGTGGGAACTGCCACTGACATCAAGGCTTCCTTTCCCTATGAGGCTCAAGGGGCCTTCATTACGCTGTTTCTTAAATCAGACCTTGCACTCCATACAAGGCCAGTCTGATTGGTGAAAGCCCCCCTCCCGGGTAATGCCCTTTAAAAGAACACACTTTTGGGGGATAAATCCTTCAGGAGATATCCTATTCTCACTAGAATGACACTTAGGAAACCTGCATTCTGTGCTGGTTTCCCACACTTCAAATTGCACAGCCCTTGCGATTTGCAGTAGGTATCAGTGCAAAGTTAACGACACCCCAAAAGCAGGTTAAAGACCAGATTGCATGGTAGTTTTCTACCAGTTGCAGTGTGTTTCCGAAGGTAGTGCATGCACTGCTTTTGGTGTGGTGTGGTGCAATTTCAGCCCATTCGCAATGAGTGGACTGAAATTGTACTGCACAGAACTGCGTGTGAATCGCAGAGGAACAGACATCGCTTTCCTGTGCTATTCACATGCAGTTTTGAGTGTGAATGGACCCTAAATGAGATTATTCTGCAGCAAAGGCACAGTACAATAGCATCTTCTAGCAAGATCAGGGCTTCTTGCAATTTCCCAAGATATTGCCAAAAAAGATGCTGATGTCACCCTTTGCCTAGGTGCTCCGGAAACGGCAATAGTTACATAGTTAGTAAGGTTGAATAAAGACAGTCCATCCAGTTCAACCTGAGTGTGTGTCTACAATTGTCCCTATCCCTGTGCGTTGCATCTCATTAAGATGCTCCTCTCTTATATTATTATTTATTTAAGGTACCCATATAGCGCCATCAATTTACACATACAATGCACACTCACATCGGTCCCTACCCTCAAGGAGCCCACAATCCAAGGTCCCCAACCCACATTCATATACTAGGGCCAATTTTGGGCAGAAGCCAATTAACCTACCAGCATGTCTTTGGAGTCTTTGGCAATACGGTACTTATGTTCAGTTTTTTCCCCTGTATATTTTGTTCTTCATTTTTTTGCAGCATTTTGCAATTGGATACCAATGCCATAAGCAGATTTGCAATTTTAGTGCAACATCCACTTTAAAAAGATGGTTGCAGAGCTTTCACAATAGCCCTACCACAGTTACTTAGCCATTGATGGGGTTACTGAAGTGGACTAGAGGTTTCCACATTGTTGATTGGAATGCAAAGACATCTGGTTGATCCCCAAAAGTATGGAGGATCATCAAAGGCCTCCCCAGCAGATCATCAAAGGCCCCCCCAGCAGAGTAAAAGAATCCAGATGTCTGGTCAAAGGCATCATCAGTGTGGGGCCACATATGCACTATTGTGGTTCAGGGATGGTGTACTTTTGGTTAGGCTGGTGAGAAATCTTTCCTGATGGCTAAAGATTAAAAGATTAAATGGCTTCTTGTGCATTTATTAAAACATGCATTTTGTATGCCATCTGTTGCTTCTGCTAAGGAAATGACAATATACTGTATTTACGGTGTAGGGTGGGTAGACTATTGCTTAGAGATATTGTTACTATGCTTGAGACCTAGCAACAGAGTCAACAATCCCTATAGGATTAAAAATAGTCCACAGAAACAAATATGTATTTGATGAATGAACACGACACAATCACATTTTTTTCTGACTATGACCCTGATTCAAAGAAAACATTGTTGCAACAACGAACTGTGCAACATTTCAAATTCAATTTGCCTCAATTTATGCAACACCTTGCAACTTTTTTGATGAGCTTTTCACAATGCGTGTGAGCGGGGCTAAAGTCTCTTGAATCCGTTTGATTCTGTACAGAATTACAGCTTCTGGTCACATGATTCTTTTCAGTGTAGCCTCCTGTGCAATCACCTGTGTGTTCAGGTGTGAATGTAGGGGCTCAAATATATGGCATCATTAAAAATAAAAGGCTGGGCAGAATAAGAGCTATGTATACTGTTATTGGTAAAGGAGACCACAAAATCAGAATGCAATATGTATGGATAGCTTAACCACTTCAGCCCTGGAAGAATTTGCCCCCTTAATGACCAGGCCATTTTTTGCGATAGGGCACTGCGTCACCTTAACTGACAAGGGCGCGATCGTGCGACGCGGTACCTAAACAAAACTGAATTCCTTTTTTACCCACAGATAGAGCTTTAGTTTGGTGGTATTTGATCAACGCTGCGGTTTTTATTTTTTGCACAACAAAAAATAAAAACAAAAAATAAAGACCAACAATTAACAACAATTACTTTTTGCTATAATACATATTAAAAAAAAAAAAAAAAAAAAAAAAATATATATATATATATATATATATATATATATATATATATAAAAAACAAAATGTATTCATCAGTTTAGGCTGATATATATTTTTCTACATATTTTTGTTAAAACAAAATCTGACTTATATTGATTGGTTTGCACAAAACTTATCACATCTACAAACTACGGGATAGATTTAGGGACTTTTATATATTTTTTATTGTTTTTACTAGTAATGGCGGCGAGCTGCGATTTATAGTGGGGCTTTGACATTGCAGCAGACAAACATGACCCCAAATGACACTTTTTGCGGACCAGTGACATTATTACATTGATCAGTGCTATAAAAATGCACTGATCAATGTAGAAATGTCACTAGCAGGGCAGGGGTTAACACTAGGGGGCGATCAAGGGGTTAGGTGTGTATCCTCAGCATGTTTTAACTGTAGGGGGATGGGCTTACTGGAACATGACAGAGATCACTGTTCCTGATCACCGGGAACAGTAGATCTCTGTCATGTCATCTGGCAAAATGGGGAATCGCCTTGTTTACATAGGCAGTTCACCGCTCTGCCTCTCCTCACCATGATCGCGGGTTTCCAGCAGACATCAAGTCTGCAGGACCTGCAGGCATGCTCCCGCTGCAGGCACGTGCACTGGTTCGCGCAGGAGAGCCGATCTGCCGCAGTATATCTGTGTGAGCTGGTCGGCAAGTGGTTAAAATGGATTCATGAAATTTGAGCTGGGCACATATATCTGCAGTGTTTTCTTATCTCTCTTCAAAGCACTAAGTCCTGTGGCTTTCTGCTGCTCATTTCTTTTATCAGCCTGATAACTTCTGAGAATTTCTCTGTCAACTGAGATAAAAGCAGCCTGAGTTTAGATTAGCAGAAAGTTGAACTATTTAAACATCTGAAAGTTTCTACCTATGAGGAGAGGGGGTGTGTGCCTTTCCTCCAATCAGCTGTCTTGGCTCTATTCCCAGGCTTCACTGCAGTGCTGAACAGAAAGATAAAATCTTCTAACCTGATCTGAGCATTCTAAAGAATATGTAAAGCTGAAGACAGCAGATATACATGTACAACTTATGTAGGGAGATTTGTTTCATCCCTGTGTATCATCTGGGGCTGGTCACTTCACTGAGTATATGTGAGGGTATCTGATCACCATTGCGTTTTTTATTTATATTATCAATTAAAAAAAAAAAAGATATTTGCTATTTTCTGTTATAAAAAAAATATATAAAACAAAATCAAATTTCTTCATAAATTTGGGACAAAATATATTCTGCTTTATGTCGCAAATGCTATCAGTGAGTTTTTGGGGACACTATATTATTGGGGACACTAGTATAGTTCTGACTGTGACCAGGATACCGATCCATACAGACACTATACTAGTAATGGTGGTGATCATCAATTTGTAGTGTGACTGTGATAGTGTGGTGGGCAATCCGGGACTGGCGCTGACACTGTCTGGGAGGAACGCTAACTGACTCTGACACTATCTGATCTCACTAGTGACTCTAATACAGTGATCAGTGATAATACTGTACACGGACACTGTCTGGGAGACAGGGGTGATCAAGAGGGCAATCAGAGGGTTAACTGTGTGCCTAACAAGTATGTGCTGATTTAACTTAGGCTGGCTGACTGTCCTCCCTGATTTCATCCCTGAACAGTAAGTGAAATTGGGGAGAAAAACAAAACCAGACAGATTTGTGTTGTGTTTACTAACACACACAGAACTGTGCTGTGATTGGCCGCAGCAATCAGCAGGTTCACAGCCAAAATGATTGGCTGTGTGCCTTCTGACAAACTCGTGCAGTGTCCAAGCACAGCACAAGAGGCAGGGGGCGCATGCGCCTGTAAAACAGTAATTTTGGCAAAACGCAAGGTTACGTTGCGGTGCTCTGGGGATCTGCCAGCCAGTACTAAAATTACTACTGTCCAGTCGGCAAGTGGTTAATGTCTGATGTAAACACCAGCCATGTGCTCTTTGGGGGCGAGGGGGGAGCAGAGGGACTTTTATTTGATGTTATCAACTTGATCAACGTCTTTTCAACCACCCTGTTTAGATTCCTTTCCAGCTGATCAGTCCTGCAGGCTATAGACTGCAGCACTGATTAGTGTATTCTAATGGCAGGGAAGTCTCTCTGCTGTCAGAATACAATGTCACAGCAGGGAGGTTTCTTCCATAAAATGTGTGAATGGGGAATAAGATAATTTTTCTCATTCAACCCGCTGATTGAATGAAAAAATATGACTAATATATGGGCAGCTTACCTTTAGGCACAGCTAGCTAGGAGATGGCTTTTGCCTATATAACAAACGATATAATATATAATATAATCTAATATTCTCAGCCAGAAAACGTTCTGTATAAATACGGGGATTCTTTAGGTGAGATGTTAATTTGATTGTCAATGAATGTGCGCATTAAATATTATATACGCACTTGTTTGAGGTCAGCGGGTCGGCATGAAAGCCGGGTAACCAATATTTACAGAAGGAGATCAATAACTGCAGCCTACCTTTTTTTTTCCCCAGCGTAGGTGACCGCAATGTGTACGTTAATATTTCTTATCATGATGCACTGTGCTGAGAGAACGTTCATCTAAATTTCCTTTCACAGCTTGGAGTGCACAGCTCTGCTCACTTTTAGCTCTGAAACTACACTGAAACTGACAGCTTTTGGTCTCTGCTAGCCAAAGGGAGCCAATTAGTGTCCTTTTCCACCTTCATGGTCCATGATGTGTTCGCTGTGTTAGCTATAACAAACCGCTATTGTTCCAGGTGACAGTTTATTGCTTCCTCTGCGCATAAAGAAATGCATTTTTTTTAAATGAGCATGAATGAATATATATATATATATATATTATACACACACACACACTATATTGGGGCACCTGCCTTTACACGCACATAAACTTTAATGGCATCCCAGTCTTAGTCCGTAGGTTTCAATATTGAGTTGGCCCACCATTTGCAGTGATAACAGCTTCAACTCCACAAGGTTTAGGAGTGTGTCTATGGGACTGTTTGACCATTCTCCCAAATTTTCTCCATGTCTATATGGACCTTGGTTTGTGCACTGGTGCCCAGTCATGTTGGAACAGGAAGGGGTCATCCCCAAACTGTTCCCACAAAGTTAAGAGCATAAAATTGTCCAAAATGTTTTGGTATGCTGACGCCTTAAGAGTTCCCTTCACTGCAACTAAGAGGACAAACCCAACCCCTGAAAAACAACCCCACACCATAATCCCCCCTCCACAAATCAAGGTCCATAAAGACATGGAGGAGTGAGTTTGGGGTGGAGAAACTTGACTGGCCTAACCTGATAGAACACCTTTGGGATGAATTAGAGCAGAGACTGCGAGCCAGGCCTTCTCAGCCACATCAGTGCCTGACCTCACAAACGCACTTCTGGAAGAATGGTCAAACATTCCCATAGACACCCTCCTAAACCTTGTGGACAGCCTTCCCAGAAGAGATGAAGCTGGTATAGCTGCAAAGGGTGGGCCAAATCAATATCGAACCCTATGGACTAAGACTGGGATGCCATTACATTTCATGTGCATATATATATATATATATATATATATATATATATATATATATATATATATATATATATATATATATATATATACACACACATGAAATAGTTATGTAGCATGAGGCTGTATATTCTGCAATATTTACATTTTTGGTAAACTCATTCAATGAATCTAAGCTCTGCAAGCTGAGATAACATGCACTGCATTGATGCATTCACACAATTTTACAGTAACCATGAGATAAAAAAAGTTCAGGAATATTCCTTTATCCCATTGTTTTGCAAATCTATGTACACTACAAACTGTATGATTGAATCAGTTCTGATATCGCTGTTTTACTAACCTGACAGCTTATTATTCTAAATTAGAAACTTTCATTCTGTTTGCAAATATTAAAGATTCTAACAGCAAGAATAAGTGCTTATGTTTAAAGAGCACCTGTCATTTCAGATCCATCATGGCAGCACCTGTTAGCTGGCATTCACTCACCTGCTGCCACCACATCCCTCACCTTGTTGTGTCACTGCCGCATCACCAGCCGTCCCTTTAAAGTGAATGACACTGTCGGTGAGTCAACAGCGGGTCAGAGGAGGAGCCACTGCGGGACAGAGATGACAGCTGCTCTTTAAAAATTATGATTTAAATCGATATATATATATGTTCTTCAAAAAGTTTCCACACGTTTTTTTAACTCTATTAAACAGAAAAAAGTGTGGAAACTTGTTGAAGACCCCTCGTATGCTGTGTGTGTATATCTATCTATCTATCTATCTGTATGTGTGTGTGTGTGTGTGTGTATATATATATATATATATATATATATATATATATATATATATATATTATTTATTTATTTTGATAGCCAATAATAATACATATGAGCACAGTGTCCCAAATAAGAGCCTTGCATGCCCTTTAAAAAGGTCTGTTAAAACATTTCTTAAGGTATTTCTAAAGGTAATTTTTTTTCTCTTTTTTTTTCCCACAAAACAACAAACATGTCATACTTACCTGCTCTGTGCAATGGTTTTGCACAGAGCAGCCCCAATACTTTTTTTTTTTGGGTCCTCCAAGGGCGTTCCTGGCTCCTCCTCTTCATCCAGTCCCCTTATAGGAAGCTGCTTCCTAAGGGGGCACTCTTGCGGGCTCGCTCTTGAGCCCCACTGCCCGCGTCCATAGACACAGACAGTGGGACACGACCCCACCCCCTGCTCCCTCATCACAGAGTTTGATTGACATCTACTATGTATCAACCCTGTAAGTAGGTGCTGAATCGCAATGGGTCTCGGGCAATCATGGGGGGGGGGGGGGGCAGCTGAGGGAGGATCTGGATAAAGAAGTAGATTACATGAAGGCATAGGATGCAATAAGGTGAAAAAAAAAACTTCAGCCTTTAGAACTACTTTAAGTAGGTAACTTATTCGTAAAGTTAATATCATGCTAACCGCTAACGTAGCTGAATTTGGTCTGGACATCCACACATAATTGGCCTCTGGTCATGAAAGGGTTAAACCTCTCTTTGATTGACTGATTACTATGCTGTATATTTACTAAAATGGTTCCCCAAACCCTGGTAGCTTTTTTAATTTCATGTTTGTTTTTGTAATTTCGTTTCGTGTTTTACGCACATGCTGCTCTATACCAAAATCCTTTTCCTTCATTCACAGAAAATATATTTGGATTTGGCTATTTGCCTGTTTTTCATGGGCGATCGATAATGTTTTATGTTTATATACAGTTTAATTCTATACTAGTTAAATAACAGAAATGTCAAGAATAAAATTGGAGCTATCTGTGTCTGGCCATTGTGTAGGTTTACCCAAGTCAATTTAAACACAGTTGGGTTGATTTACTAAAGGCAAATAGACTGTGCACTTTACAAAGTGCAGTTGCTCCTGAGCTTAGTAAATGAGGTAGGACTATACTTTGCAAAGAATACCCAATCACATGCAAGGAAAATTAAAAAAAAAAAACAACATGTTTGCTTGCACATGATTGGATGATGGGAGTCAGCAGAGCTGCTGCTCATTTACTAAGCTCTGGAGCAACTGCACTTTGCAATGTGCACAGTCTATTTGCCTTTAGTAAATCAACCTCAATGCTTTGATGATTGAAATAAAGAGATCATACTTTATGTGCAGTGGTTTAAGCAGACATATCATTAAACTGTCAATGCAATTTGATTTTGTGTATACAGCAGGTGTTCTAGCATGTTAAATTTGTTTTTCAATAATACTCTTATGCACGGACTCAATGTTTATATCTTAGTTTTTTTTTTTTTTTGTTTTTTTTTCTTGCGTCTAAACTTTTTTGAACACACTATTTAAATGCAAATATTAATGTGTCCTCGTACATTTATTTTTTTCTTCTGTCATGATAGGTAATGCGCAATCACCATCTTAATCCTTTTGCCTGCCCCTGCTGGCTCTTAACTGCTATTATCTTGGCTGTTGTCCCCTGTGACAGCTCAATGAGCAATGCTGGAAGATTACATTTGACGAGGATGCATTTTGAGAAGCGTTACATAATGGATGATTTTTCTATCATTACATAGTAAGCAGTGAAAGTGTTCCTCTCCAGTCTGACCCGCATGCTATTGACATTATTTTGCCATGTTGGAGCAAGTCATTGCAGTGTATGTGATGAAGATGAATTTTCATTTTAATTACAAAAAAAAAAAAAAAAGGTTAGATTGTTGTGGAAAATATCATGTAGAGTGCCACAAATACAGTAGTTTTATACCAATTATAACACATTTATCCCTTTCATGACTAAGCCTATTTTTGGAATTTGGTGTTTACAAGTTAAAATCCATATTTTTTGCTAGAAAATTACTTGGAACCCCCAAACATTATATATATTTTTTTAGCAGAGGCTCTAGAGAATAAAACGGCGATTGTTGCAATATTTTATGTCACACGGTATTTGCGCAGTGGTGTTTTAAACGCAACTTTTTGGGAAAAGGGACACTTTCATGAATAAAAAAAAAAACAAAACAGTAAAATTAGCCCAATTTTTTTGCGTAATGTGAAAGATAATGTTACGCCGAGTAAATAGATACCAGACATGTCACACTTTATAATTGCGCGCACTTGTAGATTGACGACAAAGTACGGTACCTAAAAATCTCAATAGGCGACGCTTTAAAATTTTTTTACGGTTACCAGGTTAGCGTTACAGAGGAGGTCTACTGGTAGAATTATTGCTCTCGCTCTGACGATCGCGGCGATACCTCACATGTGTGATTTGAACACCGTTTACATACGCGGGCGCGACTTCCGTATGCGTTTTCTTTGCTTCGCGAGCTCGCGGGGACGGCGGGCGCTTTGAAAATGTTTTTTTATTTTTTTATTTATTTTATTTATTTTAAAATGACTAAATTGTTTTTAAAAATAAAATAAAAATTTGATCACTTTTATTGCTGTCACAAGGAATGTAAACATCACTTGTGACAGTAATAGGTGGTGACAGGTACTCTTTATGGAGGGATCGGGGGTCTAAAAGACCCCCCACCCCTCCTTTACACTTCAATGTATTCAGATCGCCGAAAACGGCGATTCTGAATACCGGATATTTTTTTAAAACCGGCGCCATTGGCAGCCGAGTAAACGGGAAGTGACGTCATGACGTCGCTTCCGTGTTTACGATAAGGAGACTGGAACGAAGCCGATTACGGCTTCGTTCCAGTTCCTCCGCAGCAGCCAGAGCCGACGGATCGCTAATCGGTGCTCCCGATCGAGCGGGAGCACCGGTAACAGCGGCGAGAGGCGGCGGGAGGGGGGGGACGTCCCCTCCCGCTCCTCCGGCATAACAGCCGAGCGGCTTTTAGCCGCATCGGTTGTTATGGCTGGAAAGCCAATCGCCCGCTGTAAAAAACGGTACCGGGATGATGCCTGCAGGTGCGGGCATCATCCCGGTATACCCCCCGGAAGCCGAGTACGCAGATCTGCGTACGCTCGGCGGGAAGGGGTTATAACACATATAACAACATCTGTAGAAATATATATATATATATATATATATATATATATATATATATATATATATATATATACATACACACACACACACACAGTATCTCACAAAAGTGAGTACACCCCTCACATTTTTGTAAATATTTTATTATATCTTTTCATGTGACAACACTGAAAAAATGACACGTTGCTACAATGTAAAGTAGTGAGTGTACAGCTTGTATAACAGTGTAAATTTGCTGCCCCCTCAAAATAAGTCAACACACAGCTATTAATGTCTAAACCGCTGGCAACAAAAGGGAGTACACCCCTAAGTGAAAATGTCCAAATCGGGCCCAATTAGCCATTTTTCCCTCCCCGGTGTCATGTGACACGTTGGTGTTACAGGGTCTTCGATGTGAATGGGGAGCAGGTGGGTTAAATTTGGTGTTATCGCTCTCACTCTATCATACTGGTCAATGGAAATTCAACATGGCCAAGAACTCTCTGAGGATCTGAAAAAAAAAATTGTTGCTCTACATAAAAATGACCTAGGCTATAAGAAGATTCCCAAGACCCTGAAATTGATCTGGTGGACAAGACCATACAACAGTTTAAGAGGACAGGTTCCACTCAGAACAGGCCTCATCATGGTCGACCAAAGAAGTTGAGTGCACGTGCTCAGCGTCATATCCAGAGGTTGTCTTTGGGAAATAGACATATGAGTGCTGCCAGCATTGCGGCAGAGGTTGAAGGGGTGGGGGGTGAGCCTGTCAGTGCTCAGACCATACGCCACACACTGCATCAAATTGGGCTGCATGGCTGTCATACCAGAAGGAAGCCTCTTCTAAAGATGATGCACAAGAAAGCCTGCAAACAGTTTGCTGAAGACAAGCAGACTAAGGACATGGATTACTGGAACCATGTCCTGTGGTCTGATGAGACCAAGATAAACTTATTTGGTTCAGATGGTGTCAAGCATGTGTGGCGGCAACCAGGTGAGGAGTACAAAGACAAGTGTGCCTAGAGTCAAGCATTGTGGTTGGAGTGTCATGGTCTGGGGCTGCATGAGTGCTGCCAGCACTGGAGAGCTACAGTTCATTGAGGGAACCATGAATGCCAACATGTACTGTGACATACTGAAGCAGAGCATGATCCCCTCCCTTTAGAGACTGGGCTGCAGGGCAGTATTCCAGCATGATAACGACCCCAAACACACCTCCAAGACGACCACTGCCTCCTTTAAAGAAGCTGAGGGTAAAGGTGATGGACTGGCCAAGCATGTTTCCAGACCTAAACCCTATTAAACATCTGTGGGGCATCCTCAAATGGAAGGTGGAGGAGCGCAAGGTCTCTAACATCCACCAGCTCTGTGATGTAGTCATGGAGAAGTAGAAGAGGACTCCAGTGGCAACCTGTGAAGCTCTGGTGAACTCCATGCCCAAGAGGGTTAAGGCAGTGCTGGAAAATAATGGTGGCCACACAAAATTTTGACACTTTCAGCCCAATTTGGACATTTTGGTTTAGACATTAATGGCTGTGTGTTGAGTTATTTTGAGGGGACAGCAAATTTAGACAAGTTGTACACTCACTACTTCACATTAGCAAAGTGTCAATTCCTCAGTGTTGTCACTTGAAAAGATATAATAAAATATTTACAAAAATGTAAGGGGTGTACTCACTTGAGATGCTGTGATCAGGGCAGGACTTACCATTGGGCTTGACTGGGCTCAAGCCCATGGGCCCCTCCAAATAGGGGGCCCCGCTGAGATACATAGCCGAGTGTACTCAGCTCAGCTCCGCTCACAGTCATGCCCAGTCCCGCACTATGATGGACATAACACAGGGACTGGGCGTGAACGTGAGCCAAGCCGAGTACACTCGGATACTCTCTGCACCGCTCGTGGACTTCGACAGGACCCAAGAGCCACCAAGAGGACCCGAGAGCTGCCGAGATGTATCACAGTGACGCCATTTTTAAATTTCAAGACTGCAATGACAAAGGCTTCACTGACAAGGCTGCAATGACATGGACAAGGCTGCAGATGGATGGGCAAGGCTGCAGATGGACACAGATAAGGCTGCATTGATGGGCATTTAAATGTAAGTTTTTTTCCTTAAACTTCCCTCCTAAAAGTTTTTTTTCCTTAAAATCTCCTCCTAAACTTCGGGTGCGTGTTATACGCCGGTGCGTGTTATAAGCCGATAAATCCGATAATGTATAGAAGGTAGGGCCCGAAAATGACTCAAGCCCAGGGGCCCCCACCACCCTAAGTCCTGCCCTGGCTGTGATGCTATATCATAGTTGCATAGTTAGTCAGGTTTAAAAAAGACACAAGTCCATCTAGTTCTACCAAAAAAAAAATAATACAATCCCATATACACAATTCTTCACCCACAGTTGATACAGAGGAAGGCGAAAACACCCAGAAAAGCGTGCTCCATTTTGCTACAGCCGGGGGAACAAATCCTTCCTCATCCCCCGACAGGCAATCAGATTTTAGAAGTAGCATTTATTTAGTTAAATTCAGTAATTAAATCATGAACTTCAGTCCTAAAACCCTTGTAACTCAACCCCCTCCACAATTCTTAATGCCACATTTTACTTTTTAGATTTATTTACCTTTTTTCTTACGCTTCTAACTCCAGTCTGCCCCCCAACTCCATTCCAACCTAGGTAAGAATGGTGTGTCCCTTCCTCCAGCAGCTTTTTGGGAGTCCTACGTCAGATATCACAGATGGCATTGACCTCCACAGTGCAGATGGAGGAGGGCAGATCTGTGGCTGAAGAAGGGCAGACCTGTGGCTGAAGGAGGGCAGACCTGTGGCTGAAGGAAGGCAGACCTGTAGCTGGAGGAGGTGCATCATCGGTGACTGGCTGAAAAAACTCAAGACCTGGATCCTATTAACATAAAATTAAAAATTGAAAATGGTGTTGCAAGACCCAGCGTGCATCGGGGGATCAGAGCAGACTATGCTGTATTTGCTTGGCATGTGAGTTTGGTAATTGTAGATAGCCCCAGCAACAAAAGTAAGTAGGGATATTAAAGCGGGAGTCTGCCGGGACTCCGCGTTTTTTTTTTTTTTTAAAAGCCAGCAGCTACAAATACTGCAGCTGCTGACTTTTAAAATAGTGACACTTACCTGTCCAGCGCGCCCGCGATGTCGGCACCCGAAGCCGATCTCTAGATCGGTACTCGGGTGCTGCCGCCGCCATCTTGGGTATGGGAATCAAGAAATGGATTATCCAGGTAACTGCACCCCCCTCCCCCCTGAAAGGTGCCAATTGTGGCGCCGGAGGGGGGGAGGATTCCGATGAGCGGAAGGTCCATTTTAGGGTGGACCTCCGCTTTAAAGAAAAAAAAAGCATTGGAGGATGAAGTTCATGTATAAAATTTATCATAGACAGTTCTATTACTGGAGTTGGCAACTGGATGATAAGACCCACATGTACTGTGCTGCCGACCAATGCTTTATATCATTCATGTTCATTATTAGAAAGATACTTGTATTAAGGGTGTAAGTGGTTCTATGTGTCACCTTTGTTGGTGTCAGCTGGTAGGTGACTGGTAACTTGTTTGTTAGTTTAGAGATATTTTATGTAATGTCTTGCCTCCATTATTGGCCTACTTCTGGGAGAGCTTCCAACCAAAGACCGTAAAGCAAAACAATGATTTAATTTGCCCTTTTGAGATATTTTTCTCCCTAGAGAAAGACAGATTAGCTTGGTGCCATAGATCCAAAATGGACAAATAATGTAATTAGTATTTGTCCTCTAGTCTCCACAATACAAACAGAGTAATTGAAATGGACATGAGTCCGTATTAGGAGATGAATCAACGTGTCTCAGTATTTCCAGCTTCTTATCGACAAAGCTGAAGCTCTGCAAGTTTAGTGCTGTCAATATTTTGATTTGATCATTAAAGGTGGCATAGGTCTGTCCAAACGCATGTCCCAAGTGGCCAGAGAGTGACGTGTCATCGTCATCAGGAGAATATCTTAATGAACTTCATTAGTGCTTGTGTAGTTTTGTAGCATTATGGGAATTAAGCTTCCGCATCTCCTGTGCGCATTGAAGTGGTAATGGAACACTGAATAACAAACATTGTAACGGTACATACTCTAGTTTGTGTCCAGGATTTTCGGACTCAACAGGCAATAAGAAAGGTATTTTAATACGATATCTCTCTGTATGATGTTTATTATACCATTGGGTTTTTTGAGAAGAATAATGTTGGAAATTAACAGTGACCACATAACCATTAGGATAAATCAACTAGTTGTTTAATCTAGAGGATAGATATCTACAGACAAAACAGACTATAAGCGGAATTTCTTCCCTCAGACATTTAAAAATGAGACCCAAAGTATCCAGGAAGTGCCTTACCAAAGTCCTTCATGACTGATGAAGGCCTCCTGACCATCCAAAAAATGACCCATCCTGTCGTGACAGAAACTGATGGGAAATCTCCCTTAGCAAAGATACAGACAGCAATAGAAACCCGACAGTGGCACTAACCTTTCCCTGTTTTATCCAAAAGAAGTAAACGATTTTGACTGGAGTTGGGTTTGTTGCAAGCTGCCAGCAAAACCAACCCAGTTGTGAGGACACTGGGAAAGGTCTTTCAGCTTGTATTTTGTAGATTTTTATATACCATTAGGAAAATCCAATATAACTATAACAACTCTTTTCTGCTGGTAGTTTCCTTAAGACCTGCCTGCACTTAATTCAGGCAAGCATTTTCTGCAGTGTCAATAACATTGCCAACAGGTGTGGCACTGGCAATTTCAGGTAGTTCTTGCTATTGCCACTTTTAGAACCCGTTGCTATGGCAAACAAAATTGATTGAAGGCTACCTATAGGTTAGGGACTGGAACCTAAGCCACATCCCATATCAAAGAGAAAAAACAAAAAAGGGGTGCCTCAGGGTTTTTATGGGCGAGGGTAAAGACCAGATGAAGGCGTTCATCTGTTCTTTACCCTTGCCCATACAATCCCTGGGGCACCCCCTTTTTGCTTTTTCTGTTGCTTTGGCAGTGACAAACTTGATGAATTTCTGACAGTTCTCAGCAAAAGAAGCTGGGAATAATTAAGTACAAGTTTGAGTTGGTGACAGAGGTATCCCAATTGGACATGTCTATGCTGGGAAACTGTCATGTATGTGACAGCTTCCCATAAAGTGCTCTAGCACCAACATCATTCAGCTGTTAAGCGGCAATGTCCATAATTTGGAAAATGACTTGTCACTGGCTGGGTGGAGTCTAATGGGGAACTAAAGCCAAATATACAGCGCTGCTGCCATCTCTCCCTAATTAAGTTGAGTGTATGCAGGGATGTACCTGTGGCGAGGCAAACCAGGCATTTACCTTGGATGGCATTTTTAAGGGGGACAACGCCACCACTCTAGCAACCGTGCTATAGCTGAATGACGACTACAGCATGGTCGGCTCAGTCTATAATCCCTGTGTCCTCTGGACACAGGGATCACAGATCGTGGTAAAGAGCCAGTCACAGTGGCTTTTTGCCATGTGATCAGCTGTATCCAATCAATGCTGATCACGATCGAAACACGCCAGATATTGGCATTCTTTTCCTAATGCTGTCACAGCGCCAGAAGAGGAGAGAGCCCATAACCAGCTAGTGTAAAAGGAGACATCTACACTGATAATCAGGGCACTGATCATCAGTGTCCTGATGATCAGTGCAGCCCCAACAGTGCGCAGCCCCAACAGTGCCCATCAGTGCTGCCAATGAGTGCTGCCAATCAGGGCTTCCTCATCATTCCCCGTCAGTGCCGCCTATTAGTGCCCATCGGTGCCTGCTCATCAGAGCCCATCAGTGCGGCCTCTTCCTCTGTCCTGCTGACCCCATCCTATATCATTCTGACCCCATCCTTTGCTCCATTGATATGTGGCACTTGGAAGAATTATGTCATCTTCCTCATCAGACCTGAGACAAGAACTGTATACCGCTGCTGGGGTTGGACAAATTTATATGGGGGGGGTCACCTGATTTTAGTCTTGCCTAGGGCAACACAAAACAAAAATACACCGAGTGTATGCAGCGGTGCTCTGGCTGTTGGCTGCTGTGAACCCCGTAGAGACTGAATCTTGATAGAATGCCAACACTTAGGTAAAATCCACAGGTAAGTAGCCTTTATTTAAAAAAAGCAAAGCATGAAATACACACAAAGGTCCAATGTGTTTCGTCCATCAGGCCTTAATCATGGCTGGCAATGTTTTGCAAATGCATACTATATATATAAATAAATAAACCACATACACCTAGCGGGAAGGACAAATGAAAGCTGGGTAATATATAAAAATTTGAATTAAAGGAAATATGGATACAAAAATAATATACCGCATAAAGATATACCAAATCACATGATGTACATAATAACTATTTCAGATTATTTCAGATATATATCTACATCCCAATGATAACTGAGACCATCTGGTGCATGAGTTTGTAATTTTATATATCCACCATATCTAAAAACTTGCAATATCTGTCACCATCTCTGTCTGTAAAAGTTACCTTTTCTGTGGCAGAAAATACAAATGGTGACATATTGCCACTGTGTGCAGTTCTACAGTGTCTAGATACACTGGAAATATTTTTGTCAATTGCATTGACCGTATCACAGTAATGTTCCCCTATCCTTGTAATTAGGGGGAGAGTAGTACAACCCACGTATTGCAGTTTATCACTTACAGCTATGCTGAATATCCATGGGGGGGTAGGTTCCCCCCCCCTTGCTAATTTATAAATAAGGTAGTGGCAGGAGCTTTACATCTTTCACCCACATAACTCTATTTGCCAATAATTTTTATTGACACGGCCATTTTATTGATGAACTGCTTATTATATGCCAGGGGGACCCAGATCAAACTTTACAACAGTAAAATAGTTATGTACATCGTCTGATTTGGTATATCCTTATGTTTCTATGGTATATTAAATTTGTATCCACATTCCCTTCCGTTCTGATGCAATTTTCATATATTACCCAGCTTTCTTTTGTCCTTCTCCCTAATTAAATGTGGTTTCTTTATTTCTATATATGGTATGTATTTGCACAAAATTGCCAGCCATGATTAAGGCCCAATGGCCAAAACATGTTGGATCTTTGTGTGCATTTGTTCTTCTTAAATGAAGGTTACTTGCTTGTGGATTATACTGAATTGTATCAAGATTCAGGAAATAAAATACTAGTTTCCCATCAGGTCTTCTTTACTTTTGATTGAGCGCACACTGCAGTGGGTGGATTCAAAAGTTGTTGGATTTGCCCACTGCTGTACACAGTCAATCAGAAGTGGAGTGGGCCTAATGGCAAACTAGTCTCTCAGTTCCCTATTGGGATCTACCCTCCACTAGTACACAACTTCTCTGCCATGCGTCTGCCAGTATGATGAGTGTAGTGATGACGGAGTGTTCAGGATGTGTCTGACAGATTCATAAATTGGGTGCAAGCACCAACACTTTCACTACTACACCCCAACAGAATCCTACGACAACATTTATGAAGTTTCCCCAATATGCATTAGTTAATGCGAACTGCAATAATACGTGTCTGTGAAAGCATAAGGAGCACCGTTTTACTTTGATGTAAACCATGACTTCCTTATGGATATTGATATTTTAGAGAGGAAGTCTGTCCTACTTCCCATATCACGAACATGGATTAACGGATAGTCTGCTCTGCTAGTGACTGAATATATTAAAGAAATCCCTTCTTGACTAGATTATAATTTTGTATTCGTTATTTATTTCTATTTGGACTGAGAGAGGATGAAAAATCACCAGAATGGTCAGACATACAGAATATTTCCTTACAGTTAGAGCTGCATGATTCTAGATAAAATGAGAATCACAATTTTGGGCTACCTTTAAGCCCCATACACACTATCAGATTTTCTGCTGATTTTTGTCTTCAGATTTACCAAAACCATATAGTGCCTGATTGCGTACAAATTGAAACTCCTAAGGTTTGACCTCATATTATATGGTTTTGGTAAATCTGAAGACAAAAATCAGGGGCTTTACTGTTTTTTTTTTAAATTAATTGAAGTGTATTTTTTCCCTAAGAATTGCACAAATACAGTGTGACATAAAATATTACACTGTAACCACCGCCATTTTATTCTTTAGCGTCTCTGCTAAAACAAAATATATAATGTTTGGGGGTTCTAAGTCATTTTGTAGCAAAAAATACTGAATACATAACTTGTAAGCAACAGGTGTCAGAAAAAGGCTTATGCCTTGTACACACGGTCGGAAATTCAGTCGGAAAATGTCTGATTGGATTATATTGCCGGAAAATCCGATTGTGTGTGGGCTCTATCTGACTTTTTCCATCGGAAATTCAGACGGAAAAAATTTGAGAGCAGGACTTTTTCCGATCGTTTGTAGAGAATTCTGATCGGACAAAGTGCCACGCATGCTCAGATCAAATTGCCAGACCAAAGCTATTGGCTACTAGCCTCAACTTAGTCGTGTCGTAACGAAGGAACATCATCACGTTCCGAACGATTGGATTTTCCGACAACTTTGTCCGACCGTGTGTATGCAACACCAGTTTAGGGCAAAATCCGTCGGAAAAAATCAGATGGATTTTGTGGTCGGAATGTCCGACCCTGTGTACAAGGCATTAGTCTTTAAGTGTTTAAACTGACCTCTTTTACAGACCGAAGTTCCATCACTTTGATCTAAAAGAACCAAATGATACAAATGTTTCTTTTTATCTCTCAGCTCTGAGAAATGTTGTGATAAATTTTGCCAGCTTTTTTTTTTTTTTTTATGACAGCTCTGATCAGAGAACTGCTCTGCACTTGTTACATGAATCTTGGAAGTGCCTGATTAAGATCATGAGGGGGGTTGAATCGTGATTTTTTTAATGGTTAATTGGTTTAATGGGTAATTATGGCAGAGAATTAGAATAGGGTTTCTGTTGACAAAGTTAGCACCTTGGTGGGTTTATCGGAATGTGTGGTGATAAAGGCCATTGTGGATTATTTTTCTGAATATTAGTTCTTTATGGCTGTGCAACTGAGGCAATGACATTGGTGTGTCCTTTGTACATTTTGTCACCGGCCCATCACTCTCCCCATCTAGGTCACGGCGGCTGTGGGTGGCCGCTTCCCTGCATCACACTGTGTCTCTCCTCCGACGGTCTTCCTGAAGGACTTTTGACGGAGTTACGACTGATTTCCGATTGAACGGACTTGCTGACACACAAACTGAATAAAGTCCATTCATTTTAAATGTGATGACGTACAATGGGACTAGAAAAGGAAGTTCAATAGCCAGTAGCCAATAGCTGCCCTTGCGTCATATTTGGTCCGTCGGACCAGCATACAGAAGACCGGTTTTCCTGATAGGAATTGAGTCCTTCGGACAGATTTGAAACATGTTCTATTTCTAGGTCCGTCTGAATTTTTTTAAAGAAAAATGATCAGACTCTCCCACACGATTGGACTGTCTGACGGAATGATTCTGTCAGACCTATTCTGCCAGAAAGTCCAGTCGGGCGTACCCAGGAAAAGCATTTGCTTGTGCCTTCTCTATGTTCCTGGAATTTTCTGAGTAAATTAAAATGAAAGAGTATCTCAAGCCAACATTTTTTTTCATTTAAGGTGTAAAAAAATCCTCCAACTGAGATATGCCCACCCAGCGTTATCCAAAACGTCTTTCCCATGGCATTGCCTGAACTACAGTTGGTGCTGGATCCTGAATTGTGGATAACCAGGGTATTCTTTATCTTTCCCATGTAATAGCAAATTAAGTAATTAAACAGTTTTCTACTTTGCAGACTGAATTCTCTCTACCCAATTTTATGATATTTCGGTTTCTTCATTTACATCATGCTCTCAGATCCCAATTTGCATTTTGGACTCCAGAGTTCCCTTCCCTGGAGCTTGTAGAAGTTTTACATGATGAAGAGTCCAGTAAATTCATCTGTAACTTTTACAATCTTCTCCTCAGTCATTCAGCAAACAGATTGGCCTATGCCCTTAAGGCTCAGTGGGAACCTGATATGGGGGAACTGGATGATGAGGAGTGGGGTGAGATTTTAGAAAATTGTAAAAATATGTCCCTAAAAATCTCTTATCGTTTAGTTCACTTGTACGAGGTGGTATCAAAATGTTTCAAAGCTAGTTTTGTAACACGCCAACAGATGGTTGCACGCACAGTCACAGGGAGCACTGACCTTCATAAGTCAGTGTGCCAAAAGACATCGTCCTATGTACATCGGGAGCTGTGCAACTGGTACTATTCTGACCATGTGCGTTACCACGTCTGCTATTTCATCATGGACAGCAAGTTAGAACAAAGAGCAAACCTTAAATTCTGCGTGAAACTGGGCAAATCTACCACAGAGACATTTTACATGACAAAGCGACACTCATGTTTTCACACAGCAGTGCGGTGTGTTGCGCTGCTATGTGGTGATATGCGGTGCCAACCTACGCACTTCCAGGCAGTGTTCCAGTGTGAAAGGGCCACACTTAATGGTGACTGGCGTATATCCAGTACAGAAAATTGCCAGTCACCGCACTCACTGCACTGTTTGTGAATGAGCCCTTAAACATAAGCATTCATTACAGCAAAACACCCTTTAAACAGGACTACACTTTGGGAGAATCACACCACTTTACGTGGAACTGTTTGTCATTACACTCATCTTTAACTGCTTGCCGCCCGCCCACCATCAAATGGCTGGGCAGCGCGGCTCTCATCATATGACGGCGTCCCAGAATGGCCGTTCTCGCACTCCCATGAGGGCGCACGGCGATCGTGTTGCTAGGACATGGCGCGACCCCGATCTCTGTAAAGAGCTGTGTCCGCGGCTTTTTAACCATGTAATCGGCTGTATCCAATCACAGTTGGTCACATGTAAACACGGAGAGGGCGGTAATTGTCTCTCCTCGCCTCACACTGACAGAGTGTGTGGCGACGAGAGCCAATCAGTGGCATCTCCATGCAGGGGAACATCTAGGAATGTAATCAGGGCACTGATCATCAGTGCCCTGATTACAATATAGCAATACAGCATCACCAATCAGTACCCACCAATGCCAGCAATCAGTGCCTACCAGTAGCAGCAATCAGTGCCTGCAAGTGCCACCAATCACTGCCCATTAGCGATGCCAGTCAGTGCTGGCAATCAGCACCACCTATCAGTGCTGCCCATCAATGCCCATCGCTGCTGTCGATCAATGCCCACCAGTGCCGCCTATTAGTGCCCATCAGTGCCACCTAACAGTGCCCATCAGTGAAGGTAAAAAATTACTTATTTACAAAATTGACAGAAAAAAAGTAAAAAACTTTTTTTTGGTCTTTTTTTGTAAAAATAAAATAAAAAAAAACAGCAGTGAATAAAGACCACCAAAAGAAAGCTCTATTTGTGTGAAGAAAATTATAAACAATTTGGGTACAGTGTAGCACAACCGCGCAATTGTTATTCAAAGTGTGACAGTGCTGAAAGCTGAAAAATGGCTTGGGCAGGAAGGGGTGTAAGTGGCCAGTAGGCAAGTGGTTAAACAATGACTCCACTGCACACCGCTCTGTGTTGTTGTTGTTCGCACTGATAACATTTGAACGATGCTTAGATTTGACATCCTGTTTGAAAATCATTTTCTCCGTGTTTGCCAGTCATTTTTGTAAATGAAATAGCCCAATTATTGTCAGTATTTAGCAAATCTTTGTCATATTGGAAAAAAAAATGTTCTGCCTATGATGAGCCAAGGTTTATGCAAGTATTTAGAATTCAACTTTGTTTTAACCTAATCTATTAAAATTTGGTTAGTCTACTAATCTTCATTTTTTTCTGGCTTTAAAGTGAATTTTCCCAGGCTGTGAAAATTCTATTTCCATAAAGTTTGTTTTTTATGGATGGTTTTCTGAAAGCATCCACAGCCTAAGTGGAAAAGCCTGTACCCCGCCATCATGATCGAAAAAAGAACCCCCTGCTCTCTTTGTGGAAGCCATGTTGTCTTTGTAGATGTCTGACACCCCCAGCTGATTCAGTACTACGGCTACCAAGGAAGGGTCCCGCTGTACATTTTTTTGGGCTGGGGACAAACTGTTACGCCCTGTACACACGGTCAGACTTTCCAATGTAAAATGTGCGATCTGATTGTGTTGTCGTTTAATTTCCGATCATGTGTGGGCTCCATCTGACTTTTTCTGTCGGAATTTCCGACACACAAAGTTTGAGATCTGGATCGAAAATTTTCCGACAACAAAATCCGATCATTTAAATTCCCATCGTGTGAAGACAATTCCGACGCACAAAGTGCCATGCATGCTCAGAGTAAATTATGAGACGAAAGCTATTGGCTACTGGCCTCTTTATAGTCCCGTCATACGTGTTGTACGTCACCTCGTTCTGAAAGATCGGATTTTCCGATAATTTTGTGTGTGTGTATGCAAGACAAGTTTTGAGCCAAATTTTGTTGTCGGAATGTCCGACCGTGTTTACAGGGAATAAGACTTCACATTGTCTCCATGTTGCAGCACTATCCTCCCCATCTTTCTCGCATCATGGCTGCCAGTCCTCTTCTGGTTTGCGTTGCCCAGCATCATTCAACTAACTTCCTGTGAGCCCATCTGTCATAGACACCCCCCTGGGGGTGCATCATCAGACAGCTAGGGTTTAGAGAAGAAGGCTGCAGAGAACAATGCTCTACAGCAATAGAGAGCTAAGCTGCATGAGAGAAAACTTAAAGCAGAGCTCCACCCAAAAGTGCAACTTCGGCCTATATGCTCCCTCCCCCCTCCAATGTCACATTTGCCACCTTTTTGGGGGGAAGGGGTAACGGGCCCCTGTTTATTAAAGTTCAGCCCCCCTCCTCCTTCCCCCACCTCTGGGCCAATTAGGTAGTGCATCACGCTTCACACATGTGAAGTAGAGAAATCAGCAGTGAAGCCAAAAGACTTAACAGGAATGGCAGCAGCAGCACCCAGGAGCCGATCCGAAGATCGACTGGGGTACCGACATTGCAGGCTCCCTGGACATGCAAGTGCCCTAATATTAAAAGTCAATAGTTGCAGTATTTGTAGCTGGGAACTGTCACATGGCCCAGATGAATGACAAGAGGGAGGGGGCAGAGCTAAGCCCTTCCTGCGCCGAGGGGAAGTGACGTCAAGGGCCCAGGCACTGAAGGAGGCAGACTACGAGGAACCCCTTAGAAACAGCCGTTTTAGAGGTGAGTAAAAAAAAAAAAATCCACATTTTTATTTTCATTTTTTTTTTAGGCACGTTCATGAATTTGTTTTGTTTTTTTGGGTTGAACACCACTTTAAGGACATAACTTTAGTGCTATAAATACTTCTGTTGTGAAACTTGAGGATGAATTGCTCCACAGTGCCTGTAGCTACAGAGGCTTGTTTTAAAGCTCATTTACTGCTTGTTAGGAAAAGTGTATGTCCATGGCATGCCAAAGGTTCACTTCCAAGTAAGTATATGTAAGTGGAATAGTAACTCTTAACCACTTGCCGACCGCCGCACGACGATATACGTCGGCAGAATGGCACGGGCAGGCATAAGGGCGTATATATAAGTCCCTGCCTTCCCGCGGGTGGGGGGCCCGATCGCCCCCCCCCCCGGTGCCTGCGGCGGTCGGCATTCGTTCGGGAGCGATCCCGGA
Organism: Lithobates pipiens; assembly: GCF_037356315.1. NCBI lineage: Eukaryota > Metazoa > Chordata > Amphibia > Anura > Ranidae > Lithobates > Lithobates pipiens. The sequence goes on along the minus strand of NW_027507903.1, from coordinate 97,056,231 downwards.
CGAGGGGACGGCCATTCATTCATGGCCACCCCCTCGCGATCGCTCCCGACAAATGGAAATCCTTCGTGACATCACTTCCTCTCCTGTAATGTAAACACAGGAGAGGAAGTGATGTATTCTCTCCTCCGTGTCGGTATTTTTCGTTCCGGCACCGAGGAGAGAGCATCGGTGAGTTGCACCAACACACCACACATACAGTAGAACATGCCAGGCACACTCACACCCCCCCTTTACCCCCCGATCACCCCCCCCAATTACCCCTGCCCCCCCAGTCACAGTGACACCAATTGCATTTATTTTTTATTTTTTTGCATTGGTGTCATTTGTGACTGTAATAACTGTTAGGGCAGTTAGGGTTAGCCCCCTTTAGTTCTAATGTACCCCCCTAACCCCCCCAATAAAGGTTTAACCCCGTGATCACCCCCCGTCGCCAGTGTCACTAAGGCTGGGTTCACATTGCAGCGGTTTATGAGAACGGATGTGATTCGCACCGCACTGCAGTGCAAATCACATCCGATCTCTGTGCGATTCGAGTTCAGCCATACAGACAGTATGGCTGAATTCGCATCACACCCGCCGCACCCGCCGCAAATTCGCACGGGACCCTTTTTTTGGTCCGCAGCAGAATCGGATCGCATGGGTGTTCACACCATGCGATCCGAGTTTGCAGATTGCACTGCGATATGCGAACTGATCTGGGTGTGTCATTAACATTTCACTGACACTCCCAGCAGTTCGCATAGGGCACTGTGAACTGCCGCCGGGAGGCATGCGATGCGGGAACCCGCCGCGGATTCGTGGCGTTCCCGCATCGCTCCAGTGTGAACCCAGCCTAATAAGCGGTCATTTTTCTGATCGCTGTATTAGTGTCACAGGTGACGCTAGTTAGGCAGGTAGGTATTTAGGTTCGCCGCAACTTTTTATAGCGCCAGGGACCCCCATAGACTACTACCCCTGATTGCCCCCTAGTTAACCCTTTCACCAGTGATCACCATATAACTGTTACAGGTGATGCTGGTTGGTTAGTTATTTTTTTATAGTTTCAGGGCACCCGCCATTTATTACCTAATAAAGGTTTAACCCCCTGATCACCCGGCGGGTGTCATTTGTGACTGTAATAACTGTTAGGGCAGTTAGGGTTAGCCCCCTTTAGTTCTAAGGTACCCCCCTAACCCCCCCAATAAAGGTTTAACCCCGTGATCACCCCCCGTCGCCAGTGTCACTAAGGCTGGGTTCACATTGCAGCGGTTTATGAGAACGGATGTGATTCGCACCGCACTGCAGTGCAAATCACATCCGATCTCTGTGCGATTCGAGTTCAGCCATACAGATAGTATGGCTGAATTCGTGTCGCACCCGCCGCAAACTCGCACGGGACCCTTTTTTTGGTCCGCAGCAGAATCGGATCGCATGGGTGTTCACACCATGCGATCCGAGTTTGCAGATTGCACTGCGATATGCGAACTGATCTGGGTGTGTCATTAACATTTCACTGACACTCCCAGCAGTTCGCATAGGGCACTGTGAACTGCCGCCGGGAGGCATGCGATGCGGGAACCCGCCGCGGATTCGTGGCGTTCCCGCATCGCTCCAGTGTGAACCCAGCCTAATAAGCGATCATTTTTCTGATCGCTGTATTAGTGTCACAGGTGACGCTAGTTAGGCAGGTAGGTATTTAGGTTCGCCGCAGCTTTTTATAGCGCCAGGGACCCCCATATACTACCGCATAAAGCCCCCTGATTGCCCCCTAGTTAACCCTTTCACCAGTGATCACCATATAAAGGTTACAGGTGACGCTGGTTGGTTAGTTATTTTTTTATAGTTTCAGGGCACCCGCCATTTATTACCTAGTCTCATTAGTGTACCCCTAAATTTAGGGGTGTCTACTTTCCAAAATGGGGTCATTTGGGGGGGTTTGTGCCATCTTGGCATTTTATGGCCTTCAAAACTGTAACGCCCTTAGAAAGCCTGAAGGCGGTGCTTGGTTTTCGGGGCCCCGTATGCGGCTAGGCTCCCAAAAAGTCCCACATATGTGGTATCCCCGTACTCGGGAGAAGCAGCAGAATTTATTTTGGGGTGTCATTTCACATATGCCCATGGCATGCGTGAGCAATATATCATTTAGTGACAACTTTGTGAAAAAAAATAATAAAAAAAAAAGTTTGTAATTTTCCCGCAACTTGTGGCAAAATATAAAATATTCCATGGACTCAACATGCCTCTCAGCAAATAGCTTGGGGTGTCTACTTTCTAAAATGGGGTCATTTGTGGGGGTTTTGTGCCATCTTGGCATTTTATGGCCTTCAAAACTGTAATAGGTAGTGAGGAGTGAAGTCAAATATTTACGCCCTTAGAAAACCTGAAGGCGGTGCTTGGCTTTCGGGGCCCCGTACGCGGCTAGGCTCCCAAAAAATCCCACACGTGTGGTATCCCCGTACTCAGGAGAAGCAGCAGAATTTATTTTGGGGTGTCATTTCACATATGCCCATAGCATGTGTGAGCAATATATCATTTAGTGACAACTTTGTGTAAAAAAAAAAAAAAAATTTTTTTTTTGTCATTATTCAATCGCTTGAGGCAAAAAAATAAAATATTCAATGGGCTCAACATGCCACTTATCAATTTCCTTAGGGGGTCTACTTTCCAAAATGGGGTAATTTGGGGGGGTTTTGTACTGCCCTGCCATTTTAGCACCTCAAGAAATGAGATAGGCAGTCGTAAACTAAAAGCTGCGTAAATTCCAGAAAACGTACCTTAGTTTGTAGATGTGACAACTTTTGCGCAAACCAATAAATATACAGTTATTGACTTTTTTTTTACCAAAGACATGTGGCTGAATACATTTTGGCCTAAATGTATGACTAAAATTGAGTTTATTGGATTTTTCTAATAACAAAAAGTAGAAAATATCATTTTTTTTCAAAATTTGCGGTCTTTTTCCATTTATATCGCAAAAAATAAAAATCGCAGAGGCAATCAAATACCATCAAAAGAAAGCTCTATTTGTGGGAAGAAAAGGACGCAAATTTTGTTTGGGTACAACATTGCATGACCGCGCAATTACCAGTTAAAGCAGCGCAGTGCCAAATTGTAAAAAGACCTCTGGTCATTTACCAGCAAAATGGTCCGGTCTGAAAGTGGTTAAAGATAACTGACATTTGGCAGTACAATTGTCTGGGGACATTCGGGGGCAAACATTTTTATAAGCAAACTGAAAACGTTAAGATTTGTAAAAAGATGTTGCTTGTAATGGCCATTTTTAAAAAAAATTTAATTTTTTTCTATAAACCATTTGAGAGCACATAATCTTTGTGTGTGTTTTTATTTTTTTATTTTTTTTGTAATATAAAAATATAGAAAGTACCCATGTTAGACGTCAAAATATTGCTATACTTTTTTTTAGGGGAAATTTGAAATGATGAATGGTATGTCTAGGATACACAATGTTCCTCACGAAGCAGATATTACTGTATCTTTATTCTTTACGCATTTATTTTCCATTGCACATTATGCATGCAGCAGCACAAACAACTTGCCAGAAGAGGTTGGCGTCTTTAAATATAGCTCATCTTGTAGGAGGAAGGAAGTTAGCTTTTTCTTTCTCTGTCTTTTAATTCACCGTTTTATGGAAATAATGATTCTTCTTTACATATAACTTTTCCAAGAATCAAGCAGTTGAAGTTGAACTAAAAAAGTAGCGACAATGCATATAATATATACAGCTTGTATATATGATGTATCCATACTGTATATACACATGTCAATGACAGCATTAAAATTGACTATATTCTCAATAAACAGTTTGCTTTCCATCAGTCAAAAAATTGTGCTTGCTAGGAATCATGGTCTTACAGATTATTTGATCACAAACAAGTTGAGTGTTAAGCCCCGTACACATGCGGTGAACATCGGGCGGTCAGCTCATTAGAAACAGGCTGACATTCGGCCTGTGTGTACGGCAGTCGGTACAAAAGAAGACGGCCAAACATCCAGCTTCTGTCGAAGAGGCATGACCAAAAAAGGTCTGCCAGAGTGTTCTGGCGGGGGGCATTCCCCTGTTGGAACACGATAGCTCAGCGTGGAGATTACTGTACTAACATCGGATTGTTAGTACATGATCTCCCCCCTGAGCTTTTTAGTTTTTTACATTCAGCCTGCTGGGTTGAACAGAAAAAAAACTGATAGTGTGTACTAGGCTTTACACTTTGCGTTGATCTGGGGTGGCAGATTTCCATTGCTCTGAGGCTCACCAAAGCCAATAACTTCTACCCCTCATCGGCTTAATGTACAGTATCTCATAAAAGTGAGTACACCCCTCCACATTTTTGTAAATATTTTATTATATCTTTTCATGTGATAACACTGAAGAAATTACTCTTTGCTGCATTGTAAAGTAGTGAGTGTACAGCTTGTATAACAGTGTACATTTGCTGTCCCCTCAAAATAACTCAACGCACAGCCATTAATGTCTAAACCACTGGCAACAAAAGTGAGTACTCCCTTAAGTGAAAATGTCCAAATTGAGCCCAATTAGCCATTTTCCCTCCCCAGTGTCATGTGACTCATTAGTGTTACAAGGGCTCAGGTGTGAATGGGGAGCAGGTGTGTTAGATATGGTGTTCTCACTCTCTCATACTGGTCACTGGAAGATCAACATGACACCTCATGGCAAAGAATTATCTGAGTATCTGAAACAGGGCAGTATTCCAACATAACTACCCCAAACTGTCACGTACCTGGTGGAGATCGAGCTGTAGAGAGGGCTTCTCTTGCACCTCCTGTCCAACGCCCCTGGTAAATATGACAGGGAGTGAAGGACATAGAGTGAAACGAGGGCTGATGTAGCAGGTGGCACCGGCTGGGCCTTGACAGGAACCTGTTGGCTGCAGATCACCAGATTGGCACTGAGAACTGGAACTCCGTGTCGCTGGACCAGCAGGCAGAAGCATGGTTGAAACGTAAGCCAGTGGTCATCAACAGCTGGTCAGAGCAGGTACAGGAACGTGAGGCAGAAGCTAAGACAGGATACAGGCCAGGTTCGGTACACAGTCGGGCAGTGAGGTACAGAAGCATAAAACAGTAGCAGGGTCAAACACAAGCCAGGGTCTCAGGTAGGCAGGCGGAAGTCCAAGGGAAGGTTCAGGTGAAGCTGGGTCAAACGCAGGAAACTGGAACAGATCAAGGCACAGGTAAACAGGAACAAGCTGAAAGACCATTCAGCAAAGTGTATGTGTCATTGCTCCGTTTAAATAGGCTGACTGGTGCCAGTACGTACATGTGCGCCTGCTCGCACATGTGCGCCTGCTAGCACCATGCATGCGCCAGTACGTGTTATCCTTTGTGCACGCACTGGTGTGCCCGCGCCTGTGCGCCAATGCGCTTCTGCTAACCGGACTTCTCTTACAGTGCCCCCCCAATGGGCAACCTCTGGATGCCCATCTGTAACCTTTTTTCAGGGTGAGCCTGGAAGAATGCACGTATCAATCTCTTGGCATGAAGATTGGATTCTGGTTCCCAAGAGTTGTCTTCAGGTCCGTAGCCTTTCCATTTAATTAAAAACTGGATCTCGAACCTTCTTTTCCTACAATCCACAATTGTCTTGATCTCATATATCTTGTTACCATCGATTATAGTAAGTGCAGGTGGACCTGACTCATGACCAGGAAAAGGGCCTAACCTTGCGGTTTTTAGTAAGGAAACATGGAAGACAGGGTGAATTTTGTATGTCTCAGGGAGTGAAAGTTCCTAGGCTGCTGGATTAATGTGCCTTTTGACAGGAAAAGGACCGGTATATCTAGGTCCGAGCTTCTTAAATGGACATAATTTTAAGTTGGCAGTGGATAACCAGACCTTGTCTCCTACTTGATGTTTTAGGTCTCCTCTTCTTTTCCTGTCAAATAATTTTTTATTATATTGTTGTGCTTTAGAAATGGCATCTTGCAATACTTTGTTGTTCGATTGAAGAGCGTTTATCCCTTTTTGGACTGCAGGAACCGAGAAATCAGGCAAGATGTCGGGTAGGAAGGTTGGGAAGTACCCATAATTAGCAAAAAATGGGGCTTGTTCTGTAGCCGAGTGAACTGCATCATTGTATGCAATCTCTGCCAGGTGTAAAAGTGATACCCAGTCATCCTGGACAAAGGGTGAGAAGCACCGAAGATACTGTTCCAGAGTCTGATTTGTGCATTCAGTTTGGCCATTTGTCTGGGGGTGGTAGGCTGATGAGAAACAAGTTTTGATTTTTAATATCCTGCAAAGATCTTTCCAGAATCTGGATGTAAATTGTACCCCTCGATCAGAGGTGATGCTGCTGGGTACCCCGTGGAGTCTAACCACTGCCTTGATGAAGGTGCAAGTGGTCTCTGTTGCTGAAGGGGTCCTAACATAGGAACAAAATGGGCCATCTTTGGTAATCTGTCTATGATCACAAAGATGGTGGTGAATTTTTCAGATGGCGAGAGCTCAACAATAAAGTCCATATTGATCATTTCCCAGGGCCTCTTGGGAATGGGTAATGGCCTTAACAGACCCCAGGATTTGGTTTTATCGTTCTTGTTTCAAGTGCAGACCCCACAGGTACTGACATAATTCTTGCAGTCAGACCTTTGTCCTGGCCACCAAAAGGACCATTGCCCTAGCACCATTGTCTTGGTTACCCCAACATGTCCCACCCAGGGATGGTCATGACACAGGGTAAGGATCTTGGAGCGCAGACTTGGGGGAACAAACGCCTTTTGGTTATGTAGGAATAATCTCTATTGTTCCTGGAAGCAAACACTTGGTAGTAGAACATCCCTTGTGGATGCCTGTTTAAGCTGGGTGGTTAGGTCAACTTGTAGTATCAGAAAACTTTGGGCTGGCAGGATTGTGTCTGTTTGGAGAAGTTCTTCCTCTGGGTACATGCGCGATAGCGCATCAGGCTTGCTATTCTTGGAACCCGGTCTGAAAGTAATGTGGAAGGAGAAACGGGAAAAGAACAATACCCACCTGGCCTGCCGAGGGCTTAGTCGTTTGGCTGTTCTAAGATATTCGAGATTCTTGTGATCGGTAAAGATCAAAATAGGGTGTGCTGTTCCCTCCAGCAAATAACGCCATTCTTCTAGGACTGTCTTTACGGGTAATAATTCTCGGTCTCCCACATCGTAATTTCTCTCTGCAGGGCTTCTTCCTAGAAAAGAAGGCAATGAGATGTAACAGCGACTTCATTCCCTGGCGCTGTGACAGGATGGCACCCATAGCATTCTCTGAAGCATCCACCTCGAGAACATATGGTGATGCAGGATCTGGGTGTTGTAAGATGGGTGCTGAGGTAAACAGAGTCTTTAACTGACCAAAAGCTGCTTGTCCTGCAGGTGTCCCCTGAAAACGGGTATTCTATTTGTTCAGCTGGGTGATGGGGCTGATAATGGTGGAGAAATTTTTAATAAACTTGCAATAAAAGTTGGCAAATCCAGTGAACCTCTGTGTGCTCCTCCTCTCTGTAGGAGTGGGCCATTCGAGGATGAATTTGACCTTTTGGGGATCCATGGAGATGCCTGAAGTGGAAATGATAAGTCCCAAGAATTGGATAGTTTCCTTTTCAAATTCGCACTTCTCTGCCTTTGCATATAGTCCATGGTCTCTTAATCAAACTTTTTCACATGTTCATGGTGTGCTGAGATGGAATTAGAAAAGATAAGGATGTCGTCTAAGTATACGATCAGGAATGGGTCAAGGAAGTCTCTAAAAATATCATTGACAAAATGCTGGAATGTACTGGAGCATTGCACAGCCTGAAGGGCAAAATGAGATATTCATAATCTTCTAATCTAGTGTGGAAGGCCGTCTTCCATTCGTCCCCTTTGTGGATCCGTACCAGGTTATCTTAGAACAGCCAAATGAATAAGCCCTCGGCAGGCCAGGTGGGCACAGTTTTTTCCCATTTCTCCTTCCACATTTCAGAACGGGTTCCAAGAATGGCTTGATGCAATATCGCGCATATACCCAGAGGAAGAAGAACTTCAAGGAGGAGTGGAAGAGCACTCCAGTGGCAACCTGTGAAGCTCTGGTGAACTCCAGGCCCAAGAGGTTTAAGGCAGTGCTGGAAAATAATGGCGGCCACACAAAATATTGACACTTTGGACCCAATTTGAATGTTTTCACTTAGGGGTGTACTCACTTTTGTTGCCAGCGATTTAGACATTAATGGCTGTGTGATGAGTTATTTTGAGGGGACAGCAAATTTACACTGTTATATAAGCTGTACACTCACTACTTTACATTGTAGCAAAGTGTCATTTCTTCAGTATTGTCACATGAAAACATAATAAAATGTTTATCTCACTTTTGTGAGCTACTGTATTTAGAATCTATTTTCGCTTTCCTGGTTAAAATTTTATTGAACTCATATTTCCAAAAAATGCTGACAGGCAGGATTTTTATAGCAAAGGGGACTCTAGTGTTCTCTGCTGTCCCCGCCTGTAAGTGGCAATGTGATCTGAGCCACGCATGGCGCAGCTCAGAACACATTTATGGCACCTTCTGTATGTCGTGGTAATGTGACTCCTGCACACATGTGCAGGAGTGACTTAATTGCAGCCTGGCCCTTCAAGTGGCTGAAGAGACAGAATCTAGAAGGAAGTCCGGGCAAAGATGGAAGCACCTAGGATCAGCAGGAGTGGCTACAACACTGAATGCGGTGCATAGTAGCACATTATGACTTAAATCTGTAGGAGGCCATTTAAATTTCTTTTTTTTTTTTTTTATAGTTTAACACAACTATAATTTGAAAATACAAGGATAAACAGTAAAAAGGAATCTTTGTCAGTACAGTTTATAACTGATCAAATTTTTTTACTTTATGGTTGTGTTGGACTATTCATTGTGTTGAATTATATTTATTACCACTGGAAAGCTGTAGAGCAGGGTTTCTCAACCAGGGGTTGTTAGGGGTTCCTTGAGCAATGAGCAATATATGCCTCTCAGATAGGTTCCCACTGACACCAATAATTTTTTATAGGTATCTTTAACTTCTTCAGATCCGCGCTATACCCGAATAACGGCTACAGCATGGACCTACTTTGCCGGGAGTGCGTCAATAGACGTCCTCCCATGCCCAAGCGGCCTGCAACCCCCCCCTGTAGGGAGTGTGCGGCGTGCTCTGAGATCAGCGAGTCTATGATTGGTCACAGCTGATCACATGGTATAAAGCCTCTGTCAGATGCTTCATACAACGATCGGAGCTGCAGTGTGTCAGACTGACACACAGCACCTCTGGTCACCACACTGTGTGCCCCTGCGGGCGCATGCCGGCTCTGTTATCCTAACCATGTCATATGATGTCCGATCAGGATAACTAAACTACTTTGCCACCATTATTTTGCTATATGGCTGGTGGCAAGTGGTTAAACTTTATTTTCCATATATCAATGGTTAAATAAGAACATTTTATAATTATAACATGTTAAAATCACAGTTAGTGTTACTTGGTCCAGGACATGCTGATCCTGACAGGAAGGAGCAAAACGGATGGCCTATGCATTTCACGGGGAGCCCCGCTTCGTCAGGGCCTTAAAGTAGCGCGAATCTGGTACAAATATTATAATAACTTATGAATGAAATATTGACAAGCTTATAAGTAAGTGCTAGTAGATGCTTAAATCATTATAAGAGCATATCATTTAGAAGATTTATGAGGCATTCACAAATGCCCAAATAGCATTGCAGTTTAATATAGCATAAAACTTGACAAATTAAAGTTGCATTCTATTTGTTTGATGTCCAACAATGTGTCAAGAAACCAAGAACAAAGCAAAGGAACAAATATCGTATTTATTGGCTTATAACACGCACTTTTTTACCCCTAAAATCGGGGAAATCGGGAGTGCGTGTTATACACCGATCCCCCACTGTTTCTAACCCTTTCTGCCGTTCTCTGCGGCTTCCGGGTATTTTCGGCCGCACTCGGCCGTTCTGGGGTATCTTTGGCCATTCTCTGCTATTTTCGGCTGTTCTCAGCTATTTTCGGCCGCACTCGGCCATTCTCGGGAAAGCCACCGAGAACGGCCGAGTGTAGCTGAAAATAGCTGGGAACGGCCAAGTGTGGCCGAAAATAGCAGAGAATGACTCGTGTTATATGCCGATAAATACGGTAGATCAATTAATGCCTATAGCTCAAATTATATTAATGTATTGTTCTTTCACCTATATAATGTCGATGATGCAGTCAGTCCAATTCCGGGGGAAGCAGCCTTTTTGATTTTAGTTGAAATACTGTTTGTAGTTATTAGAGAATAAATGGCATTTGTAGGATCTTGAGTTGGCTCAAAAGTTAATCTCCTTTCACAGATGGGTGGATTCCCATCAATAGGTTACGCTTTTCTGTTTTTAGAATTGTATTGATTGATGGTCCATCACTCATTTATATTTCATAGAAATTGGTAACACTAGAATAGGAAACATGGTATTAATCAATTACTACCGTAGGAGGCAAGGAAATTGAGGGAACCATTAAATGGGAGAAGTTTGTCTCTGCTCATAAAGATTTGGGGTTTGGATTAATTTGTCAGATGGTTTTAGGAAATCCCATTTATAATAGACTGGTCACTTTATTTTCCAACTTCATACCGTGTTTCCCCGAAAGTAAGACAGTGTCTTACTTTCTTTTTATCCCCAAAAGCCCCACTATGTCTTACTTTCGGGGTATGTCTTATATTGGAAAAAAATTGTCGAATTTTTTGTTTTAACCATAAAATTAACATCCTATGCCTGGCACCCCCCCCCCACCTTAAAATGTAAAAACACCTCACTACAAGTCCCAGCAAGCAAGGCTGCACTGCATTACAGAGGACTACAAGTCCCAGCATGCAAGGCTGCACTATGGAGGACTACAAGTCCAAGCATACAAAGCTGCTATGCTCAGCAGAGGAGAACTGTAAGCCCACACAGCCCGGTATGTTGGGACTTGTAGTCCTCCTCAGATGCATCTTGCGGTTACATACCGGTAATACCGTAAGAGCTGCAGAGAATCTCTTCACACCCCCCCTCCCCCTCCTTGGTCTCTCTCTGTATCAGCACTGACCTGTACCGGGAGGACACAGAGCCAGTGACACCTGTCGTCAGTGATCCGGGACCTGGCGCAATAATCCCCTTCTCTGTGGTTGCGTCGCGCCGTTCTGATCAGTCTCGGGCAGCAGCTGTCACTCACAGCCGAGCAGAGTGAAGCCACCTCCCCATCCTCTTGTATGGCTACACAGTGCTGTGTATGGAGGAGGAGGAGGAGGGGGAGGCGGCTTCAGTGAAGCCGCCTCCCCCTCCTTCTCCTTTATGGACAGCACTGTGTAGCCATACAAGAGGAGGGGGAGGCGGCTTCACTCTGCTCGGCTGTGAGTGACAGCTGCTGCCCGAGACTGATCAGAACGGCGCTGTCTCTTCAGTCGGAGGGGGAGGGCGCTGGCCTGGCACCCCCCCCAGGGTGTGGCACCCGGTGCGGCCCGCACCCACCGTCCCACTCTTAGTACGCCACTGGAGGCAGCAATACCCCCGTGTTTCCCCGAAAGTAAGACATACGTCTTACTTTCGGGGTACGGCTTATATTAGCCGACCCCTCTGAAACTCCCGATACGTCTTACAATCGGGGGTGTCTTACTTTCGGGGAAACACGGTATTAAAGGATTGGATAAAATCTGGCACTTCAGACTCCTGGCACTTGAAGCCACCCATCAACTAATAAATACCATATTTATCGGTGTATAACACGAACAGGCGTATAACACGCACCCCAATTTAAAAGGGAAGTTTCAGGGGAAAAAATTATTTTTAAAATAAACCACTTTGAAGCAAAATAATGGTCCATGACCATCAATGCAGCCTGATTAGTGCCCATCTGCAGCCTCAATGCAGCCTAATCTGTGCCCATCTGCAGATTCGGTGCAGCCTGATCTGCATCCTGATCTGTACCCATCTGCAGCCTTATCTGCACCCATCTGCATCCTGATCTGTACCCATCTGCAGCCTGATCTGTGCCCATCTACAGCCTGATCTGCGCCCATCTGCAGCCTGATCTGCGCCCATCTGCAGCCTGATCTACACCCATCTACAGCCTGATCTGCGCCCATCTCCCCCATCAATGCAGCTCACCATCACTCATCTCTAGCAGAAAATCACTGAGCCATCATCTCCTGTTTACTCGGCTCTCAGTCAGCAGCCACATGCGCAGTCCCGCCTCCACCATTGGACCAGCTCCTGTGATAGACAGAACACTGGTCCGGTGGCAGAGGCGGGACTGTGTGTGTGACATGAGAGCCAAGTGGAGAGGAGATGGAGGCTCTGTGAATTCTGGCGGCACTCATCCCCCTCCTTCCCCTCCGAGGCAGGCATGTACTGGCCATCGGGACTACCGGGAGTTTCCCGGTGGGCCGATGGCTCAGTGGGCCAGTTTCAGTGACAGCCTGCCAAATTAATGGCTGCGCTACTCGCGCGGCCATTAATTTGAGCACCGCTGTACTTCCGAGCGCAGAGCGGCGCACTTCGGCTCTTTCCGCCCCCACTCGGTGCTTGCAGAACACTGCACAGATCTTCGGCCACCTCCGGCCCACATTCGTCCTTTTTCGTCACCGCTCGGCTTCCCCCGCCCCCTCCTCTCCGACAGCTCTTCAGCTATGAAAACTCGGCTATCTCCGGCGGCCCCCGTGGTAACGGACGCTGTGAATTTAAATGAGCCGGGGCCGCCGTGTGATGTCATGAGAGCAGCCGACACCGACAGGCAGAGAAGTCCCTGGCAGATGAGGGAGGCCGGAGGATGGTGGTGCTGCTGGAACCCGCCCAGGTAACCGGCCGGCCCAGCACAGCCATTGCATATGGCTGTATATATATATATATATATATATATATATATATATATATATATATATATATATATATATATATATATATATATATATATATATATATATATACTGTATATAGCTGTATATAGAATATGGCTGTATATATATATATATATATATATATATATATATATATATAGAGCAAAGGATGTGACGCTAAATAAAATAACATGTATATATACTGTATATAGCATATGGCTGTATATATATATATTGTATATAGCTATATCTATCTATCTATCTACACACTGCATATCTATCTACACACTGCATATAGCTATATATATATATATATATATATATATATATATATATATATATATATATATATACACACACACTGCATATAGCTATATATATATATATATATATATATATATATATATATATATATAGAGCAAAGGATGTGGCGCTAAATAAAATAACATAGAAAATCAATTTGGTGAAAATAATGATTAAAATAATATGCAAAATCCAACATACGGTAGCTAAAAGTTCGCCAAAACTGTCAATTAATATAAAAATGTGCATAAAAATATTGAAAAAATAAAAAAAAATTCATATATAAACCATGCTTATAATTAAAACCCCCCTTTTTTTTTTTGCATTCTTTTTGCGCTTTAATACCAAGGACATACCGTATATACTCGAGTATAGGCCGACCCGAATATAAGCCGAGGCCCCCAATTTACCCCCAAAAAACTGGAAAACTTATTGACTCGTGTATAAGCCGAGGGTGAGACATGGCTGTCCATCCCTGTGTGTCCGTCCATCCCTGTGTGTGTGTCCGTCCATCCATCCCTGTGTGTGTGTCCATCCATCCATCCCTGTGTGTGTGTCCGTCCATCCATCCCTGTGTGTGTATCCATCCATCCATCCATCCCTGTGTGTGTGTGTGTGTGTGTGTGTGTGTGTATTCATCCATCCATCCATCCCTGTGTGTGTGTGTGTATCCATCCATCCATCCATCCCTGTGTGTGTGTGTGTGTGTGTGTGTGTGTGTGTGTGTGTGTGTGTCCGTGCAGCCTTGTGTGTGTGTCCAGCCTACCTGTGTCCCAAGCCTCCGTCCCGAGCCGCCGTCGTCCCGAGCCTCCTCTGTCCCGTGCCTCCTCTGTCCCGTGCCTCCTCTGTCCCGTGCCTCCTCTGTCCCGTGCCTCCTCTGTCCCGTGCCTCCTCCGTCCCGTGCCTCCTCCGTCCCGTGTCGTGCCGATGGATCGCCGCTCCAGGATCGCCGCTCTTCTCGGCGGCCATTCTACAATTCAAAAGCCGCGCCTCCTTCTCCGCCTCCGCCTGTGATAGGCGGAACACTCAATTTCCCAGCAGCCTGTGTTCCGCCTATCACGGACATCCTCTCATACTCGTCCGTAGTATGAGAATGAACGGATGTCCGTGATAGGCGGAACACTGACTGCTGGGAAATTCAGTGTTCCGCCTATCACAGGCGGAGGCGGAGAAGGAGGCGCGGCTTTTGAATTTTAATGTCCGCCGTCTGTCTGCTCGATACGCTGATCGAGCAGTCAGACAGCGGTGACTCGAGTATAAGCCGAGGGGGCACTTTCAGCCTCAAAAAAGAGGCTGAAAATCTCGGCTTATACTCGAGTATATACGGTAGTTTGGATATAATGGTTGCAATTATGAAACCATTATATCCAATGGTTATAATGGTTTTATAATGAATGGTTTATATATGAATTTTTTGCTGAAATTTTTTTTATGCACATTTCAATATTAATTGACACTTTTGATGTACTTTTAGCTATGTTGGATTTTGTATATTATTTGAATCATTATTTGCACCAAATGGATTTTTTATGTTATTCTGGTTAGCGTCACATCCTTTTCTATAAATGCAATTTATCTGTGGATTTGTGTTAACCTGTTTGATGTTGGCAGCTACTCACTACTGCGGTTGATCAAAAATAAGTGTGTGCATTAGTTGTTTATTTTAAAATATATAATGCAGAGCCAGACTTTGGGCAGGTGACAGGGGGACACCAGGGGGTAGAGAGGGACTGGAAAATAAAAGATCACCAGGGGACCCATGGAATGAAGAGGCTTTTGTGGGAAGAAGGGGTCCTAAGGCATAAAGATTTGAGATGTAGAGGCCCTATCAGAAGGACCCTATGGAATGAAGGGGGCCCCCAATGGGAAGAAGGACCCTATGGGATGTAGGGGTTGTATGGTATGTAGGGGGCCTAGAAGAAGGACCCTATGGAATGAAGGGGGCCCAATGGGAAAAATGGTGTTATGGTTTCTGCATCAGTCTTGATGACATCAGAAGACATTGGAGCATGGGGGGAGAAGACTCTGAGCACCAGTCTAACAGGATGGAGGATCAAGTAAGCAAATCTTCCTGTTTCATGCTGCCTGGACCTAAACAAGCCCTTACAGTGTGGGGACGATTTTATTGTCAGATGACAAACTGACCTTTGAAGCAAAGCCCTCCAGTAGTGCGCTGTCACTGCTGCCGGGGGCTTCCCCCTTCACCTGGTCTTCCTTCTGAGTTTGCATACTCCTGCTATGTGGCTAGCCGGGCCGTGATGACGTCACTCTCATGCAAGTGCGCAGCATACTGTTTTTGTGCGTGTTTTCAAAATTGGAGTGGGCCGGTCTTGATGAAGTCCAGGGCCAAATTTTTGTCCCAGTCCAGCCCTGCTCCGAGGTACGCTGTCGGAGTATAAAACACACCCATAATTTTTCCCCTATTTTCAGGGGGGAAAAGTGCATGTTATATTCCGATAAATACAGTATTTAAAAAGAAAACATTAACAGGTGAAAAGAAATGTGAACGGTCTCAGCCTTGCACTCCTTCTGATGCATTTCACTCCACCCATTGGGCTTTAAGATCTCTATAATTATGGCCCAATGAGCGTGGGGAAATGCATCAGACAGGGCTCAGGAGGAGCTCAAGGCACCCTGCACCCTATATTTCTGTGAGACACCAGATCTACCAGAGCACCTTGAGCAGTATTGTATTGGGTATAGTGGTTTTAAATGCTTATTTGCAGTGTTTTTTCCCTTCAATAAATGCTTTTTATTCAGAAAAGTGTACTGCTCTAGGAGAGTCAATTCCCTTGCACAAACCTTTCCTTCCTTGCACGACATAGCTCTCTCCTCTTTTGGAAGTATCTAGTTATGACATAACCTTTATTATAACTTCTGGGGGGGGGGCCTGCTGTCTGCTGGGACTGCTGACATCACATTCAAGATGGCGGCACCGAGCAGTAGTCATAGGGATTTTTATATGTTTAAACAAGGGAGCCTTTTAAGTTAAATAATATGCCTAAATTATGTTAAATGCAAATATAATTTATTGTGAAGGTTTCTGTTGAAATGAGTAGCATAGCATTCCTTTATTTAATTTTTCCCATTCTCCCACAAAAGAATGTGTATGTTTAATCATAAACTTCAGGGAACTTTAAAGGAGAAGTAGGACCAAAACTTTTTTTTTTTGGCCCTACTACTATGGATCACAGGAGTGCAGTTCGTTCTGCAGCCCCATGATTCATTTTCAGCCGACAGCCGGTCCAGGCCCTGGATCGATCACGACTTTCCAGTCAGGATCCACCCATATGCCTGGACTTGCAGCTTGCTCCGCCTTTCAGCTAGCCGCTAGGAGACTGAGCCAGCCGCTCCTGCCCCCTCCACAGCCCGATGCTCCAGTGAGCGCTGGAGGGGCAGAGCAGAGAGTCAGTGACTGGCAGTCACTGGCTCTCTGCTCACTGAAGCCTGAGAACTGAGCGATCATAAGAATGTAGGTCCCACACATTGACTAAAAATAGTATTAAATAAAAAAATACTCAACACAATAAAATTCAAATATCAGTAAGTAAATAAATATATATTAAAAAATTTAAATAAACTTAAACTTTTTTTTCTGCTTTTTGGCTTCATAGACTTTAATGGCTCAAAAACGTGTATTGAAAAAGGCAAAATGCACCTGGAATATACAAAGTGCAACCTGCATGGGTGTGAACCAGGCCAACGTGATTGTAAATGACCACCTTGTAAAAGAACACATTCAGTTTAAAATAGAAATGAATAGCAAAACATTTTTGTATAGCTATACAAAGATTATAGATTATAAAACAACATTATAAATACCTTTCCTTTTTTTATAAGTGATCACATTTCCTCTGTTCTCAGCTGCATAAAAGCTGGGGGAGTAGAAACAGCAGCACACTGAGCTTCCCAGTAAATGGCTGGGCAGCGGGGGCGTGTCAGGACAGGTCTAATCATTGAAGGAGAGTACACTGAGTTCCCAGCGTAACTACAGAACTGACCACGCTGTGTTCTCCTGCTTACTGTTGTCAGTTTTTAATAGGAAAGTAGAGGAACTGGCAGGAACACTGGGGATTTCACACAAAACAAGCAGATAACAGTATACTTTCTCATACAAGTACATGGTACAGCAGGCACTTATCAAGAATATGAAGTAACAAACTCTTTAAAGTGGTGTTGCCCCCCAAAAAATAAAACTACTTAAAATTCTTAAAAAAAATCAAAAAAAAATAATTGGCAAAAAAAAAAAATTTTTACTCACCTCTAAATACCGGTTGCTAGGGGGTCCCTCGTAGTCTGCCTTCTTCATTGCCCGGGCTGGTGACATCACTTCCCCTCACGCCGCACATTCACCTGGGACCTGTCACGTGTCCCAGGTGACTGTACGGCGTATCACGGCGCCCTGCGCCGCTCGCGCATGCGCAGTGGGTGCCCGGCTGTGAAGCCACAGCCGGGTGCCCACAGTATGCATGACGGCGCCGCGAGCGGAGCGGGGAGCGAGGGGGGGCTTCGTTCCCCCGCATCGCTGGACCCTGGGGCAGGTAAGTGTCCGATTATTAAAAGCCAGCAGCTGCAGTATTTGTAGCTGCTGACTTTTAATTTTTTTTTTTTAGGGGGTACCCCACTTTAAGATAAACTAGTCACCTTATCTTTAAGCAATATTTTTAGCACCTGTGGATTGGTGGTGTTAGCTTTTGGTATAAGACTAGTTTGGGGCACATAATAGGGTTAGTATGCTTCTCAGGGGGAGTTAGATTAGTGCTAGTCCTAGGGAAAATATCTGCATTATTGGGCTGCTAACACAAACATTATCTGCAACACTAACTTTATCAATTTACATTACCCATAAAGAGTTCCATTGTCACTTAGCACCCTCCATCCCCCAACAAATAACCCCAAAAAATAACCCTTAACAACCAAATGAGTCAATCATGCCCCAATTGAGCAGAGACCAGGAGAAAAAGTGGGAGAAAAAGCTGCAAGAGGGATCCTTCTAAGAATAGTATTCCGTTTGTACATGGAAAGTATAGTAAAAAATGTAGTAAGCTAATACTCACACATTAAAGTTGCTGGATACCTATCCTAGGGTATTTTAGCACGAGGAGAATAAAACTGTCTCCGTGCATAGTATCGGCAATTGCATTCGAATGTTGGTTAGGGTTTTCCGGAGATTCTTGCACTATGCTAGGCTAAGATCAGATACAGTGAACAATGGTAAAGAGAATAAAGCCCCAAAATGGAACCAATGTGTGCTCAGCAGAGGCGCCCATTAAATAAAAAAGATACTTCCAAGTGGATTCTTCCGGAAGGTTGGTATTTATTGATCATAAGAACAGGCTAAACACCATCAATGGCTCTTTAGTGACCACTTTGCCAGGAAAAGGTGTACAGAACACTGGATGAAATTCCTAAAAATATAAAGAAAACATTTTCAATGTGCACCGAAGGGGGGAAAAAATATACACTGATTGTACAGTGATTGTATTGTATGTAAATTTCATGATCGCCCCTTTACTCTGATCTGTGATCAGCCGAGTCCCAAGGACTCAGCGATCACAGAGCGTGCTGCCCACGCGTGAGGATCTCCATGTACGCCCACCAGGCATTTTAAGCCCACGCTGTAGTCGTTTTTCGGCTATAGTGCAGGTGTGAAATGGTTAAGTATTCTCGAGTAAAGGTGTGCAAGTGTGTAGACGAGTTAAATTCTTTATTGCCATTATTGGGGCACTATTTCATCCACTGACACCAATTATAGGGTGCCGTTCCTCCCACAGACACCAATTATGGGGCAATATTCCTCCCATTGATACCAATGATGGAGCACTATTCCTCCCACTGACACCAATAATAGGGAAACCATTTCTCCCATTTCTCCCCAATGATGGGCCACCTTTCCTCCCACCAACACCAATGATGGGCCACCTTTCCTCCCACCAACACCAATGATGGTGCACCATTCCTCCCACCAAAACCAATGATGGGACACCATTCCTCCCACCAACACCAATGACGGGGCACCATTCCTCCCACAAACACCAATAATGGGGCACCATTCCTCCCACTGACACCAATAATAGGGAAACCATTTCTCCCACTGATACCAATGATGGGCCACCTTTCCTCCCACCAACACCAATGATGGGCCACCTTTCCTCCCACCAACACCAATGATGGTGCACCATTCCTCCCACCAAAACCAATGATGGGACACCATTCCTCCCACCAACACCAATGACGGGGCACCATTCCTCCCACAAACACCAATAATGGGGCACCATTCCTCCCACTGACACCAATAATAGGGAAACCATTTCTCCCACTGATACCAATGATGGGCCACCATTCCTCCCACCAACACCAATGATGGGGCACCATTCCTCCCACCAAAACCAATGATGGGACACCATTCCTCCCACCAACACCAATGACGGGGCACCATTCCTCCCACAAACACCAATAATGGGGCACTATTCCTCCCACCAACACAAATGATGAGGCACCATCCCCCCACAGACACAAATGATGGGGCGCCATTCCCCCCCACAGACACAAATGATGAAGCATTATTCCTCCCACTGACACCAATGATGGGGCACTATTCCTCCCTTGAATACCAACAATAGGACATTATACCTCCCACTAGAATCAATGAGGGTATTGTTTACACCCACTGATGCCGGGGCATTTTCTACTCCTACTGGACACTGTCCTCTAAAGTCTGAGGGACAGTAACCTGGCCATTTGCTTAGAAAGTTTGGAGACCCCTTTGATATGAGACTAGCATGCAAAACAAAAAGGATGATAATTTATCCGATAAACTCGTGTGTACCAGGCGTTCGTTCTCTACACCTAACCCACTTACCTAGTCACCCAAGGTTTACCCCTATCTCACAGCATATTATTTCCTAAATCAGATACTCGTGTGCGTCGTGCAGTGAAATCATACAGCACCAAGGTCCCAGCACTAGAAACAACTTCACTGCAGTGAGCACATAATCATCTACTAATTGCATCAACATAATATTAGTTCAGAATTATTTAATGGCTATCAATGAATGGGAAAGAAATGCATGAGATGAATGACTAATTGCATTTCTACTCTCCATTTTCTGTTAATTTCGTTTAGATATTGTGAAACAAAATGGGTGTCTCAGCAAGGCCTGATTTGACCTTCTTTTCAATGGAAAAAGAGACCTGCGGGGAAGACATCACTACTGGGAGTGTTTCATTTAGCTTTGTCTGCTTGTGGGGTTTCATATGATTTATTTAAGTAGTACAGGGAATTCCTTGGCATTTCGTTTGTTTTAAGTTTATCCACACCATTTACCTCATGGTTGCCTAAAATATTCTCCTCTTAGTTTCATTTGTGTTTATCTTTCATTTAGACTGCTTGGATATATCATTGGAATGTGTCTAAAACGAGTTATTTGGGAACCACTATTGGGCATTTAGGGAACATGCCAAATCTTCAGTTCTACAGAAAACGCTTTACTTTTTGGTGATTATATGTGTTTTTAGGCAAGGCCGCGGCTTCGGCCTAGTCTGCGAGGCCAGACGTCATGGACTTGCCTAAAAACTCCTGCCCGCAGCTCCTCAGGACTGGCGCGGTGTCCATAAAAAAAAAAAAAACTTGATTTGAATCGTGAATCGAGGTTTTTTTTTAAAAATGGCAGATTTTTTTTTTTACAAAATCGCCCAGCTCTACGATGCACATATTGCAGCACAATGGTGTGATTGGTGCTGACTATGTGCAAGCAAAATAGGTGGGTTTTTTTGTTAGATTTTTTTATTTTGTTGCATGTGATTAGGTAATCTTTACAAAGGGAAGCTTCCCCTCATTTAGTTAGCTCGGGAGCAAATGCCCTTGCAGAGTGCAACAGCAGTTGTGAAGTGTACAGTCTTTAACCGCATGCCGACCAGCCGCTGCAGTTATACTTCGGCAACATGTCTCGGCTGCGATAATCGCCGTCATGGTACGTCGGTACCATAGTCGCCCATGGAACTGATGCAAGTGCCCGGTGGTCGAGATCACCGCCGGGCTTCCGCGATCGCTTGGGGCACATAAGAACTGGGATCTGTGTGTGTAAACACACAATTTCCGGTTTTCTGAGGATAGAACAAACGGATCGTCTTTTCATACAGAGTATGAACAGACGATCTGTCATCTCCCCTGCACAGTCCCATCCCCCCTTCAGTTAGAACACATATTAGGACACACAAAACCCCTTCACTGCCCCCTAGTGGTTAACCCCTTCACTGCCAGTGACATTTTCACAGTAATCAATGCAATTTTGTAGCATTGATCACTGTAAAAATGCCAGTGTTCCAAAAATGTGTCAAAATTGTCCGACGTGTCCGCCATAATGTCGCAGTCCCGCTAAAAATCGCAGATCGCTGCCGTTACTAGTAAAATAAAAATAATAATAATAATAGAAAAGCCATAAAACTATCCCCTATTTTGTAGACGCTATAACTTTTGCACAATCAATATACACTTATTGTGATTTTTTTTTACCAAAAATATGTAGAAGAATACGTGTCGGCCTAAACTGAGGAAAAAATATGTTTTTTTTTAAAAAATTTTAGGGGAGATTTATTATCGCAAAAAGTTAAAAATATTGGGTTATTTACAAAAGGAAAATCCACTTTGCACTGCAAGTGCACTTGAAAGTAAAGTCGCTGTAGATCCGAGGGGGACATGCAAGGAAAATAAAAAACAGCATTTTAGCTTGCACATGATTGGATGATAAAATCAGCAGAGCTTCCACTCATTTCAGATCTACCCCTTAGATTTAGAGTGACTGCACTTCCAAGTGCACTTGCAGTGTAAAGTGGAGTTGCCTTTTGTAAATAACCCCCAATGTGTTTTTTCAAAATTGTTGCTCTTTTTTTGTTTATAACGCAAAAAATAAAAATGGTATAGGCGATCAAATACCACCAAAAGAAAGCTCTATTTGTGGGGAAAAAGGACGTTAATTTTATTTGGGTGCAGCAGCGCACGACCGCGCAATTGTCAGTTAAAGCGACGCAGTGCGAAATTGCAAAAATTGCTCTGGTCAGGAAGGGGGTAAAATCTTCCGGGGCTGAAGTGGTTTAATAAACCAACCCTGCATTGCCTAGCTATTCTATAGAATGCCTGATTTCACATATTGCCTGTAACATATATAATACTTTTTTTTTTAGCCAAATTACTGTTATAATTGATTTCTTTATGCAGCTGCAATAATTTGTTTAGTTCTTTCATATATTCGTATCCATATCCTTTCTACTTTCTTTGGTTCCAGAAGCCGATCATTGATTTCCTCAGTTTTAGAAGCCATCACTCTTTGTTGTTTATGTTCTGAATTCCCATACAGGTCTGTCTTGCAGTCATTTGCTATTTTCAATTCTGGGTGCGAGTGTGGCTGTTCTATTTTTACTTTTCACACATTCTCAGTGAATGTGTAATTCAGTGCATTACCGCAGCAGCAGCTCCTCGCTCACTTCTATTTGTTTTCGTGCGTTTTGCAGGGCAGACATCCTTCAAAACAATAGTTGGACGGGTGTCAATCCAGCTTCCCCTACGAGTGTAATCAGCCATGATGTCTGGAAACAGCTAACCTGACAAAGGCAACCAAAAGTGAGTGCTCCCGTGGAAGCCTGCCTTCCCTTCACTGTGTTTTTGTTGTAAGCATCTTATGTGCCGAATTAGCTGCGCTCAGCTTCATATCCCATCCCCCGTGAATTGGCTGCTGCACTAATTCCATTCATCTCGCTATAACTGCATTTTATTCTTCGTGATGAGTAACTCCACCTGCAAGTTCATTTTATCCTGGAGATGGACCCCCATACCCTTTTCTGACACTTTTCTTGCCAGAAAATTAGTTCGAACCCCCAAACATTGATATATTTTTTTTAAAGCAGAGATTAAAATTGTAAGTTTTGCAATAATGTTACACGGTATTTGCGCAGGTTTTTTTAACCACTTTAAGACCAAGCCTATTTTTCAAACTTGTTGTTTACAAGTTAAAATGTTTTGTTTTTTGTTTTGCTAGAAAATTACTTAGAACCCTCAAATATTATATATATTTTTTCTAACACCTTAGAGAATAAAATGGAGGTCGTTGCAATACTTTCTGTCACACCGCAGCGCAGCGGTCTTACAAGCGCACTTTTGTAAACATGCCTTGTGACAGCAATGGGCATGTGACAGGTACTCTTTATGGAGAGATCTGGGGTCTATAAGACCACAAAGTCCTCCTCTACCCTTAGATTACAGAAAGATTGCTTTTGATTTTTGAATATGGCGCCGTTGACATCCAGGTAAACTGGAAGTGGCGTCAGGTTATCGCTTCTGGGTTACTGGCTTCTGGGTTACCATAGCCGAAAGCCCAACAAAGCTGATCTGGTCTTTCTCGGGAGAGCCCTCAACATCCCCTACCTTTGTCCGCAATGTCCCCTCCCTCTACTTGTAAAAGCAATCCAGGGGCTAGTTAGCTGCTAGGATTGATGTTACAGGAGACAGACCTCTGACTCTAAAAAAACATTTTGGGATGATGTCTACAGCTGCAGGCATCATCCCGGTATAACCACTTGAAGTCTAGTGACATACAGGTATGTCACTGGTTGTCAAGTGGTTAAATTGCCAGTCTAATGTTGGCCATACAATCTGTGAAGCCCCAGACACACTATTCGATTTTCTGCTGATTTTTTTCCTTCAGATTTACCAAAATCATGTAGTGCAAGAGCCTGTCTGATTGCATACAAATGGAAACTCCTAAGGTTTGACTTCATATTATATGGTTTTGGTAAATCTGAAGGAAAAAATCGGCAGAAAATCTGACTTCGGGCTTTAGACACATTTTGCAATTTCAAACAGCATTCAGTTGTCAAAAAATGCTGTATGGTTTAAAGCTGAACCTTTGGGCAGATATAAAAGACACATATTACCAATTCCAGTCCAAGCCAATTCTGACGCTTCTCTCCTAAATGTAAAAAACATTTGTTTTTGCTAGAAAATTACTTAGAAACCTCAATCATTCTATATATTTTTTAAGCAGGGGCCCTAGAGAAAAAAATGGTGGATGTATATTTTTCACTGTCCATTCATTAGTTGGGTTATTGAATTCTTGTCTGGATGGGCTTTTTTTTTTTGCTTCAAGCGGGTTTTACATTCCCATACAAGTTTATAAAAATGCAAAACCCCCTTGAGGCAGGTCAGAAGGAGGTCAACTGCACCTGTCAATGAATTCTAAATTATCTCAGAAATGTTGCAACGTGTTGTGAAACTGATTATTGACACAAGCCAAATCTCAGCCGATGAATACAATCCGATTTAAAAATGACAGTCACCTAACTATAAATATCCTTGTTTAACCACTTTAGCCCCGGAAGAATTTACCCATTCCTGACCAGAGCATTTTTTGCGATTCGTCACTGTGTCGATTTAACTGACAATTGCGCGGTCGTGCGGCGTTGCACCCAAAGAAAATGTACGTCCTTTTTTCCCCACAAATAGAGCTTTCTTTTGGTGGTATTTGATCACCTCTGCGGTTTTTATTTTTTGCGCTATAAACAAAAAAATGCGACTATTTTGAAAAAAAATATTTTGTACTTTTTGCTATAATAAATATCCCCCATTTTTTAAAAAAAAGCTAATTTTTCTCAGTTTAGGCCGATATGTATTCTTCTACATATTTTTGGTTAAAAACAAAAACGCAATAAGCGTATATTGATTGGTTTGCACAAAAGTTATAGTGTCTACAAGATAATGGATAGATTTATAGCACTTTTATTATTATTATTTTTTTTTACTAGTAATGGCAGCGATCTTCAGTTTTTATTGTTACTGCGACATTATGGTGGACGCATCGGACAATTCTGACACATTTTTCGGATCATTGGCATTAATACATTGATTACTGTAAACATGTCACTGGCAGTGAAGGGTTTAACACAAGGGGGCGATCAAGGGGGTAACTGTGTTCCCTGGGAGGTGATTCTAACTGAAGGGAGGGGACTGACTAGAGGAAGTGATGGGTCATGGTTCCTAGCTAATAGGAACACACGATCTGTCACTGACAGATCAAGTAAGTGTGTGTTTATCGCCACCGTCTGCAATGACCTGTCTACCAGCAGGAGCTCCCTCACCGTCACCATTTTTCTCTTGGTGTCAGGAAAACTTGTCAGAAGTGATTCATACTGATGGCAGAGGAACGAAGCAGCAGATAGTGCAGTGTACTTGTAGTGCAAAGTGGCTTGGCCTTTTGTAAATAACCCCCTTAGTGCTCTTAATTTAGACAAGTACACACTACAGAAGGAAATCCTTTGTTCATATTTAATGTCTCCTCCCACATACATTGTATCTGTTTATCTGCAGTCTTCTCTTCTCTACATCCATTAAAAGTCCAGAATTTATAAAGCTTGTCTGAGCTGTCAGAACACAAGGGGAGGGGAACTGAAGTTACACTCTGCAGAGCTCAGTGAGGAGAGCTATGAGAGGTGATTGCAGGGAAGAGACCCACCCCCTTCACACAGCACACAGGAACAGACCTGAGGATGTCAATCAGCAGGAGCTCCCTCCCCTGTCACCATTTTTCTCTTGGTGTCAGGAAAACTTGGCAGAAGTGATTCATACTGATAGCAGAGGAACGAAGCAGAAATTAGACTTAGTGCTCTTAATTGAGACAAGTACACACTACAGAAGGATGAGCTTTGTTCATATTTCATGTGTGAGGTTCACAACCACATTTTATTTTATACCTATTATATGGATAGATAGATAGATAGATAGATAGATAGATAGATAGATAGATAGATAGATAGATAGATAGATAGATAAATACCGGTAGATAGATGAGATATTCCCAGATGACCAGATAGTTACTATGGAATCATTTTTAAAAATGACAAGTAGCAGTTATAGAAAACTAGGAAGAATGAAAAGTCTGCTATAGAATATTAATAAGCTTTCATTTAGGGCCCGTTCGCACCAAAGCGTGGTGCAGAAAACCTTTCTACGCGTTTTCCACACCATGTTCAAAACGAACTGGAGGTGTGATCTGCTGCAGGTATCAATGTATTCCTAACGACAACCCAAAGCACATGACAAACGCAGTGTGTTTGCCGGCACCAGATTGTATGGTGGTCCGTTTGCAGTACACGTAGCGCATGCAGTACTTTCAGTGCAGTCCAATGTATTTTGAGCACATTCAAAAGAGTGGGCTGAAAATCGCATTACACCGTATCGCACAGGAAAGCGCGTTCTGTGTTCTTGTGCGATTTCAGTGTAAATCAGCACTAATAACTCCAGGAATCTGGATTGTCTGTTATTTATTATGTTAGTACCAATATTAAGCAGACCCGCATATAAAACAAATTGCAACAACACATTGTGTGCTCTATGGGTGTGTTAATCAGCAGAGCAGTGTGAAATTCGGCAGTACCGTATTATAAAGTAATAACACACAGAGAAGACCTGAGCTTGGGCTCTTTTCATTCACCACTATTAAAGAAAAAAAAGATTGAATATATACAGTACATATGCGTTTATATAGACTCCAGTATCATCAGGGACCTCCAGACACACAGCTAAATACAAAGTTACATACATGTTTACATACATGTTTACCTGCCAAAGGACTTTTCTAATTGGCATATATTTTCCACAAGCTAAATGTGAGGCACTCGTAGTTACCACCTCAGGAATTCAGCTTTTTATATCCCTCCAGCTTTTAATTGTCTTTCTTTTGTGACCGGATTACTCTGTCTGTCCCTCTTTTGCCGTCCCTTTTTGGTTTGATGTATATACCTCTTTAACCGCTTGCCGTCCATGGCAATTTTGACATTTTTCATATACATGGTAAAGTCAGCATTTATTTTTTGCTAGGAAATTACTTAGAACCCTCAAACATTATCGATTTTCTGAAAGCAGAGGCCCTGGAGAATAAAATGGTGGCTGCTGTAATTTTTTATGTTGTGCGATATTTGCGCAGCCATTTATCAAACCCAAATTTGTAGGAAAAATATATTTAAATGAAAGTGCACACAAAGTATTGTACCTATTTTTTTTTGGTAAAATGTAAAAGATGATGTTGTACCAAATATGTTAAGATTAAAAATGTTGCGTGCCTGTGAAATGGCAACATACTAAAATACCTAAAACCGTCCATAGGCAACGCTTTAAAAGCTAGGTTCACACATGTCCGATGCAAATTTTCCTTCAGTTTTCACTGTAAATTTCCAAAGCAGCTGTTCAGCTGAGATTTAGATGCGGTTCAAGTGTGAGTTTTTGGAGCCGGCGGTCACCGGCATCTTTATCATCAGCTGGTTGTTAAGGAGAGGGCCAGGTTCCCCGCTGACAAAACAAAACCATTGGCAGCAATAAAAAAATGCCAAGGTGTAGGTGGACAAGTAAATGTGATAAAAAGAACAAGCATGGAAAAGAAGGGAAAAGAAAAAAAGGAAGAAAAAGAGAAAAGGAAAGGAAAGAAAAAGGGGGAAAAAAAAGAAAAAAACTAAAAGACCATGAGACAGGTAAAGGTGACACAATAAAAGTGAGTAATGTATGAGCATAAACAGGAAAGAAAAAAACATGTAATTACCTGTTTAGGATATAAAAGTGGGTGCCATGTGATGTGCAGTTTTGATGTTGATTGGGACAAGGGCCTCTTCCCCACAACTCTGGCTGGTGGTTGTAGGGGGTCTGTGGGCAGGGAGTTTATCAGAATCTAGAAGATCCCAGACTCCCAGATCCCCCCCCATTTAAATGAGTAGGGATACATACCCCTACTCGTTCACCCAAAAAAATGTCAAAAAAATAAAAACACAGAGACTATTTTTTTAATAAAGGAATTGTCAAAAACGATGTCCCCCGGTGTAGATCCATCGTCAATCAGGACGCCTGCTGCCACCGGCTGCCAGAATAAAGAAAAAAGGCTCTGCTCACACCGTCTGCCTGCTCTGCCGACACATTCCTTAAAATCTAAGGGGCGGGACCACCCAGTGACATTACCAGGGACACTGCCCCTTGTGACATCACTGCCACAGCATGCATCAGTTGATAATGTCACAAGGGGGCAGTGCCACCAGGTGACGTTGCCAGATGGCCCTACGCTTTAGCTATAAAGGAAATGTCAGATGGCGGGAGCATTTGTTACATGTGTTTGCGGAGCTTTTTTTTTTTGGGTCGGTGGTGACGGTGGGCATCGTAATTGATGATTAATCTACTCAGGGGGATGTTATTTAAAGCGGTAGTAAACCCGCTATTTTATTTTATTTTTTTAACACCTGCAAAGCAAAAGGCATAATGAGCTAGTATGCACCGCATACTAGCTCATTATGATATACTTACCTTAGAACGAGGCCCCGACATCTGCCACGATCCACGCCGAGGGAGCTGACATGCTCCCTCTGCGTTTCTTCCGGGTATCGCGGCTCCGGCGCTGTGAGTGGCCGGAGCCGCGATATCGTCACTCCCGCGCTTGCGCGCGGGAGATTTCTTTCCGGCCGCCGGCCACTGCCGGATTTTCAGGTTTAGGGGATATTTTTTTTACCTACAGGTAAGCCTTATTATAGGCTTTCCTGTAGGTAAAAGTTACAAAAAAGAGTATACAACCACTTTAATAAAGGGATTGTCAAAAACTGTCTCTGTGTTTTTACTTCTTTTAGACACTTTTTTTGGTACAATGCATCCCATACTCATTCACATGGGGTGGTGGGGCAGGATCTGAGGTGCTTCCAGATTTGGATAAGCCCCCTGCCTGCAGACCCCCACAACCACCGGCCAGGGTTGTGGGAAAGAGGCCCCATAAGCAGAGCCACCCCAAAGCACTCCCCCATGTTGAGGTCATGTGCCAGGGTATGGTTCAGGAGGGAGGGCTGCTCACTTGTTTATTTTCAATCAGCTGTGTTTACTCTTTTTAAATCATAATCACAACAGAAACTACCCAAATTACCCTGATCAAAAGTTTACATACCCTGGTTATTTTGGCCTGATAACATGCACACAAGTTGACACAAAGGGGTTTGAATGGCTATTAAATGTAACCATCTTCACCTGTGATCTGTTTGCTTGTAATTAGTGTGTGTGTCTAAAAGGTAAATGAGTTTCTGGACTCCTGACAGACCCTTGCATCTTTCATCCAGTGCTGCACTGATGTTTCGGGATTCTGAGTCATGGGGAAGGCAAAAGAATTGTCAAAGGATCTTTGGGAAAAGGTAGTTGCTCTGTATAAAACAGGAAAGGGATATAAAAAGATATCCAAGGAATAGAGAATGCCAATCAGCAGTGTTCAAACTCTAATCAAGAAGTGGAAAATGAGGGGGTCTGTTGAACCCAAACCACAGTCAGCTAGACCAACTACCTGTTCAGTCACAACTGCCAGGAAAATTGTTTGGAATGCAAAGAAAAACCCACAAATAACTTCAGGTGAAATACAGGACTCTCTGAAAACATGTGGTGTGGCTGTTTCAAGATGCACAATAAGGAGACACTTGAAGAAAGATGGGCTGCATGGTCGAGTTGCCAGAAGAAAGCCATTACTATGCAAATGCCACAAAGTATCCGACTTACAATACGCCAAACAGCACAGAGACAAGCCTCAAACCTTCTGGCACAAAGTCATTTGGAGTGATGAGACCAAAATTTAGCTTTTTGGCCACAGGCATAAACACTGTTTTAGAAAAGAGTCAACAAGGCCTATGATGAAAGATACACCATTCCTACTGTGAAACACGGAGGTGGATCGCTGATGTTTTGGGGATGTGTGAGCTACAAGGCCACAGGAAATTATGTCAAAATTGTTGGCAAGATGAATGCAGTATGTTATCAAAAAACACTAGAGGAACATTTGCATTCATCAGCCAGGAAGCTTTGCATGGGACGTACTTGGACATTCCAACATGACAATGATCCAAAACACAAGGCCAAGTCGACCTGTCATTGGCTACAGCAGAATAAAGTGAAGGTTCTGGAGTGGCCATCTCAGTCTCCTGACCTCAATATCATTGAGCCACTCTGGGGAGATCTCAACCGTGCAGTTCATGCAAGACAGCCCAAGAATTTACAGGAACTGGAGGCTTTTTGCCAAGAGGAATGGGCAGCTTTACCATCTGAGAAGATAAAGAGCCTCAACCACAAATACTACAAAAGACTTCAATCTGTCTTTGATGTTAAAGGGGCAAATACAAGGTATTAAGAACTGGGGTATGTAAACTTTTAATCAGGGTCATTTGGGTAGTTTGTGTTGTCATTATAATTGAAAATAAATGGCTTCAGCCAAATAACCATGAGTGAAAGAAAAGTTTTTGTGTTATCATTCATATTCTCTGAAAAATGGCCAAGAAATCATAAATTCTGCCAGGGTATGTAAACTTATGAGCACAACTGTATATGTGAACAGAGCCTTACAGGTTATCAGTTTAGATTTGAAGTATAACTAAGGCCCCCTTCACACTGGGGTGGGAGAAGTGTCGGCGGTAAAGCGCCACTATTTTTAGGGGTGCTTTACCGTTGGATTTGTGGTGCTATTCGGTCGCTAGCGGGGCAGTTTTACCGCCCCCGCTATTGGCCGAGAAAGGGTTAAAAACCACTGCTATACCACCACTTTGCCGGCGGTGTAGCTACACTGCCCCATTGATTTCAATCCAAAGATGCTGCTTGCAGGACTTTTTTTACCGTCCTGCTAGCGCACCGCTCCAGTGTGAAAGCCCTCTGGACTTTCACATTGGAGAGACAGCAGCGGCTGTTTCAGGTTGGTTTGCAGGTGCTATTTTTTAGCGCTGTAGCGCCTGCAAAACGACTCGAAAGGTGGGAAAGGGGTCTAAAGGCAAAATCTGTTTTTTTTATTAGTTTTGGATATAGTGGAGAGGAATTAGAACACCTGTCAGTTTTTATTGCTGTCTGTGTCCCTGATAGGGAGATTCACCCTCTCTATTAGTCCTGTCTGCCTTTACAACCATGTAAGGACATTTTAAGCCTATGTTATTACATGTGGTTAGTAAAGGGATTTGGTAATTTAGGTCAAGTCCAAATTGGTAGCTTTTAGTAACAGCGTTTTACTATAAGAAAATGTTTGTCATTTTCAATTTCCCCAAAATGATCGTTCTTTATGAATTTTATGTGTATAAACAACCTTGCAGCCTATAGATTACTCCTACTCAGACGTTTTTTGAAAGTGAAAATTGTCCATTGAGCGCTCCCCTTCTATTATTTTGTGCCTGGCAGTACAATGTACATATTGTATATTTTCTCTATATATATTATGCATTAGGGTGTCCTCTGCATGAAATCTGAGGCAGCCAAAGTCCCCCAGGAGAAGGAGGCTGCTTTAACCTGCATTCCGGTAAACTCCTCATCTATTGCTTTAACCCATACAGGCGCAGGCCTAATGGCTAAATGTGCCACTTAAATGAACATCAATTGGAGATTTCTTTTACCGGCACAGCAAATGCAATAATGTAAGGTAATAAAAAATACATTTGTGAAAATGCTTTGCCGAGGAGAAAAGTTTGGATAGAAAATATGTCTTTGTCTTGTGATCTATTATAGTTGGATAACAGTTCATGAAGGATCTTATCCATGGCAGTTTTTTATTGTAAACTGGAAATTTTTCATAATGCTATAACCTAGGTGAATATGACAGTCAAGGACCATTACTTTTAAAAACTGATGAGAATAGAATTGATGACATTTATACTGTATATACTTTGCGGTTTTGACGCGGTTTACTGGGGCTATGGCTGTAGCTGTCAGCTGTGAATAAAAAATTTTTTAGTTAAGAATTCTCTTTTTCTTAAACGCGATCCGAACGGCTGCCTTTTAGCTGCTCACAGGTGCTTCCCGAGCTTACCCGTCTCACCGGGAAGCCCCTGGCATCCGATCCGGCGGGTTGTGGCTGGCCATAGAGGTGAAGGGGGACCAGATCGGTTGTGATCACCTCTATGATCTAGGAGGGAGGGAAGTGACGCCATGACATCACTTCCGGTTTAGGGCAGATGTAAACACTGTCTTTTTCTTTTCTTTTTTTCAAGAAAGCAGTAGATCAATGATTTATTATTATTATTTTTTTTTGATCTGATGTCTTTAAGCCCAGGTTCGCACTGAATGCGGGTTTGAAATCGTGCGAGTTCAGATGAACTCGCACAATTTCAAACTGGCATTCCAGTCTGACTTCGAAGGCGATTTGAGAGACATCTGTGCGGGTTCATGCACATGAAAAATCGCACATATCTCCACTGAAGTTGCCAAAAGTAGTACAGAATTTACTTTTGGGAATCTGCGCGGCCTGCACAGTTGGTATCGCATGGATTCGGACGGTGCCGTTGCGGACAATAAGCTCTGATTTGGCATTCAATTTGACATGTCAAATCGCATGTCAAATCGGGCCGGTGTGAACAAGGGCTAAGGGTAGGGAAGAGATCTGGGGTCTTAGGTACCCCAGATGTCTCCATAAAGTGGACCTGTCATGCTTTTTTATCACAAAGGATGTTTACATTTCTTGTAATAAAAATAAGGCCCCTTTCACACTGGGGCGGTGCGGGCGTCGGCGGTAAAGCACTGCTATTTTTAGCGGCGATTTACCGCCGTTTTAGCGGAAGTATGCGGCCGCTAGTAGGGCAGTTTTAACCCCCGCTAGCGGCTGAAAAAGGGTTAAAACCGCCCGCAAAGCGCCGCTGCAGGGGGCGCTTTGCCAGTGGTATAGTCGCGCTGCCCCATTGATTTTAAATGGGTAGGAGCGGTTTAGGAGTGGTGTATACACCACTCCTTTACCGCTCCAAAGATGCGGCTAGCAGGACTTTTTTCACCGTCCTGCCAGCGCACCGCTTCAGTGTGAAAGACCTCCGGCTTTCACACTGGAGTGAAAGGGGCCATTTTTTCAGGTGCTACACAGACCCTATTTTTAGAGCTGTAGCGCGTGAAAATCGCCTCGGTGTGAAAGGGGCCGAAAAGTGATTTAAAAAAAGTAAAGGGACTGTGTAAAAATATATATATTTTTTTTAAATAAAATAAATAATGAAAAAAAAAATGTAAATCACCCCTATTTGTACCACACATGTAAGGTATCTCCATGAATGTTTTAGCAAGAGCAATAATTCCAGCTCCAGAGCTCCTTTGCAACTGGTAACCTGTAAACATTTTAAAGTATCGCCTATGGAGATTTTTAAGTATCGTAGTTTGTCGCCATTCCACAAGCGTGCTCATTTTTAAAATGTGACATGTTAAGTATGAATTTGCTCAGTATAACATCATCTTTCATATTTTAAAATAAAATTGGGTTATCTATTTTTTTTTTGCATTAAAATTCATTAACCTCCCTGGCGGTATGATTAGTTCTGGTTTTAGGTGCTGAAAGCGGTACAATTATTTTGCATGGAAATTTGGCGTTTTATAATGTAGTCCTGTAATTCTTAGGCCGCGTACACACGGGCGGACTGTCTGACGGACTTGGTCTGCTGAAACGTGTTTCAGCGGACAGTCCGCTCGTGTGTGGGCTTCAGCGGACTTTTTCAGCGGACAGTCTGGCGGACTAAGTCTTTCGGAATTTCCGTAATATTGTCCATCCAAACTTGGTTTCAGCGGACAGTCCGCTCGTGAGTAGGCAAGTTGGACGGACTAAGTATGGCGCATGCTCAGAAAGGATTTACACGGCCGAAGGTTGCATTGCAGTGTATCGGACGTCGTATTTCTAGTCCCGTCGTACGTGCTGTACACGTCATCGCGCAAGCTTTCAGCGGACTGTTCGTTCATCGTGTGTGGTCAAGTCCGTTCATTCAAAAGTAGGACGGACTGTCTGTCGGATTGTCTGACGGACTTAGTTGGACGGATAGTCCGCCCGTGTGTACGCGGCCTTAGGAATAACTCTCTTAAATCTACTCATACCAGAGTCTAGCAGACATCCCGGGTATGATGAAGTTTATAATATAATAAATAATAATAAAAAATTATTCAATAATGTAATCAAATCCAAAAACACAGAAATTTGCTCATTTGGAGAATTGTCGCTGTCATTAGATTTAGTGTTTGATGACGAATTTCCCCACAACTCGCTATCGCTCAATTCTGCAAGTGATTCTAATTTATTATCGCTGTTTTCTAGTTGGTCTAAAATCATTTTTGACATAAAGGGACACTTTTTGGTTGCTATGGACAATCGTCAAATTCCAGGCAGAAAAAACTGTATTTATAATATAAAAGTGCATGCAGGGCACTGGACAGACCACTAGGGGCAAAGGGGGTGTGTAATTTTTTTATACAGTACTGTAATCTGTAAGATTACAGTACTGTGTGTGTTTTGTGTCTTTTAACTTTTTTGAATTTGGCGCCAATCTCCGATCCTGTGCGCCGCAACGTCGCAGGGAACGGAGCTCGGTGGTACTCGGGCACTGTGTGAATCGAGTGGAGGACAGCTCGATCACACAGTGCGGAGGACATCGCTGGATCCAGGGGACAGGGTAAGTAACCTCTCCCTGTATCCAGCGATGCGATCCTGAGTCTGATAGTAAAATCCTAACCCGAGCCAGACTTGGGATTACCGCCAGGGAGGTTAAAGAGATACTAATATTTTTTGGGTTTAAAATAACAAACATGTTATGCTTACCTGCTCTGTACAGTTGGTTTTGCACAGGGCAGCCCAAATCCTCCTCTCCTCGGGTCTCTCTTCAGTGCTCCTGACCCCTCCCTCCTGCCGAGTGCCCCCACAGAAAGCAGCTTGCCCCCTCTCTCCTCATTGGCTCACTGACTTTGATTGACAGCAGCGG
The DNA here is from genome assembly GCF_037356315.1 of Lithobates pipiens. Taxonomy (NCBI): domain Eukaryota; kingdom Metazoa; phylum Chordata; class Amphibia; order Anura; family Ranidae; genus Lithobates; species Lithobates pipiens. The sequence continues at coordinate 97,021,345 of NW_027507903.1, read as the reverse complement.
GAGCCAATGGCACCTTGTGCTGTCTCAGCCAATGAGGAGATGATGGGGCTCAGTATTAAAATAGCTTTTTAAAATCCGCTGCACAAATACCGCGTGACATAAAAAATTGCAACAACCGCTATTTTATTCTCTAGGGTCTGTGTTAAACAAAATATATAATATTTGGGGGTTCTAAGATAGTTTTCTAGCAAAAAATACAGATTTTTACTTGTAAACAAAAAGTGTCAGAAAAGGCCTGGTCTTAAAGTGGTTAATTGGCTTTGCTGATGGTTGGGTTTTCTGTACTGGTTGAGATGATGACTGTGTTTGGAGATCTTTTGGATACACCTGGTGAATCGGGTCACACATTGAGGCTGGGTTCACACCAGCTGCGGCCGCGGCTCGCAGCATGGGGTCCGGTGCGTCTTTGTTCTCCATTTCAGGGGCACATTTTTGCTTCAATTTGGATCTGAAAAGGAGCCAAAGATGCACAGGACCCTTTTCCTGTGGGGACTGTGTGAAGTAGGTCCATAGAGAGTCGGTCACAGTCTGCTATAATGCGAATTGGATGCAGGGAAAGCAGAATCCAATTCGCATCAGTGTGAACCCAGCCTAACAAGTTGCTGTGTGTATATATGTATATATATATATATATATATATTTAAATATATTTTTTTATATATTTATTTTTGTGGTTTCTTATCATCTAATTGTATTCTTTACTCTTTATCTAATTGAAGCATATGCTGTACTGGGAAACATGTTAGGGTTTAAAACTATTGTTTTCGCATATGCCGGCTTTCCATGTACTGTTGATTTATTTGCTATTTACTGAGCACAGACCTTCCTCCTTCAAGCTGCTGTGTGTCGCAAAATTCTTCTGGTCCTATAGTTTAATCCTATTAACTCTTGTTTCAGTGTTGTCATACTGTTAAAGCGGTATTAAACCCAAAACCAATAATATAATATATTGCAGCTTACCAATCATTAGCTGAGGTGGCTGCATGTTTGCTGTACTGCACAAGATTACAGGGCATTCGCAGAGTGGCCTCATTCACTTGAATGGGTCATGTTTGACAGGCGCTACACCAACCAATCATAACAGGGTGTATAACTCTTGCTGCGGTTGCAACATTTGTATACCTTTTGGCCCTTGCATCTAAAGGGGGTGCAGTTGGGGCAGGGGTGGAAAAAACACGTCTTAAAGGGGTTGTAAAGGTAAATGTATTAAGGTGAAAAAACATCTCACAGTGCCGGCGCCCCCCCCCCCCCCCCGTTTTACTTGCCTCACCCCTCGAAAGTCCCGTGCTTGCCCCCGCCGTCCTCTTCACCGCTCAGCCTGGCCACTGATTGGCTGGAGTGAATGGATTGAAGCCAGCGCAGCCATTGGCTCGCGCTGCTGTCAATCACATCCAATGATGCGGCATGCCAGGGGGCGGGCCGTGTGATACAGCGAGCTGCTATAGTCGCCGGCTGTATTACGGGAGCACGCCCGTAAGTGCTTCTCACCATGCGAGGGAGCTCGCATGAACGTGAGAAGTACCTGCGGGAGGAAGCAGAGACAGCCACAGAGGGACCCCAAAAGAGCAGGTTCAGGGCCACCCTGTGCAAAACGAGCTGCACAGTGTAGGTAAGTATAACATGTTTGTTATTTTAAGAAAAAAATAATTTACTTTACAATCCCTTTAACTATGGGGTTTTATCACCCACAAAACTACAAATGTAAATTAATGCTTACTGTTCTGAGCCCCCTATAAGGCTGCTTCCACACTGATGCGCTGCGGTTTACCCACACTGCGGGTGCAGCGCAGTGCATCTGTGACCTTCCTGGGTTAGCTGCGCTTTGCCGTAGACTTCTATTATATCCTGCAGATGTGATGCACTTTCTGAAAGTGCACTAAAACTCCTGCATTCAGAAGGTGCACCAAACTCACAGGATATAATAGAAGTCTAAGGCTAAACCCCCAGGAAAGCTGCAGGTACACTGCAGTGCATCTGCGGTGTGGGTAAACCACGGCACATCAGCGTGAAAGCAGTCCTATAGCATTATGCCCAGTGTATTGCTTTACACTGACCTGAAGATCTCTTCTCTTTGCTGCTGCTGGCACCACTCTTGAGACCGCTAGCTGGGATAAGAGGTGGAGTACAGTTGGTATCACTCCGCACAGGACATGAGCCAACACTACAGAGGAGACATCAGCTTATGCCCTCATGCTCCCTACTACAACTCCAACTTTACAAGTAGTCCCTCTGTATTGCCCTCTGTTTGATGCTCTGGGATGGCAGGTCAGCAAGCCCAGACCGCGATCTACCAGTCGTCTGGCCTTGATCTACTGGTTGCTGACCCCCATTTTAGAAGAAACACGTTATTGGCGTAATGCATACATGGCTAAATTCAGTAGGGTTAAGAAGCATGGTGCAGCCTTTTATCTTTCTTAAAGTGTGCCGCCCTAGGCCCAAAGCTGGTGTGACCTTGGGCCATTTGAAGAACTAGATCTTTCAGAACACAAGAAGGCCCATGAAAGTCATGCAGTCAGATTCTTGCTTTGAATCAAATCCCTTAGTGCAGCACGTCTTTTTGGCTTATGACATAAAAGGTTGGTTGTTGTATCGAATACTTTTTCCTCTGGAGGGTACTTCACAGAGACAACGTTGGTTTGAGATCTGCAGTTACCTGGACGAAGATGATAGGATTATAACATTAATAGTTGTCTTATATTGTAAATTGCAGCCATAACAGTTATAGCTACTATATAGATGTATACACATTATAGATTTTTTATATACAGGTATAGAATGAGTTCTTTAGGAATCCATTATCCAGGATCTTCCCAAAGCCAGGAAGACAAAGTAGTAAATAATTCATGCTGTCAAGTAATAACACACTCAGACATGATTACAAAGCACTTTCTCCTAGGATAATTATGTGAAGCATGGCTAAGCAGTTTAAAGAGCATAGTAATATTGGAAGCAATGCAGGGAAAACTGTTTATTTTTAAATGCAATTTAATGTAGATTAAATGTTTAATGTTCTGTTTACTTTTTAACTATTTCATGAATGAAATTAATATTTTTAACTATCTTTATTCTATAAAGGGGCTGTATGTATTTGATATGTAGCTTACAGAAAGATAAAGCAAAGGGATAACCCTTTCAGTTTACTACTTTTCCCTCACTGACCAGTATTAATCTGGGGCAGAGAGGTGGCCAAGTAATACCACTTTAGCACAGTGGAGAGAAGTGTGGTCACCAGCCTTCTATTGACAATGGCACCTGGATCATATATACTAATGATATCAATATACCTAATGTCCACTTAAAGTGACACAAAACTTTGGTTTAAAAAGAATAAAGAATTCTATACAAGATACAAGTATGTATGCTTAACTCAGAAAAGTACCTCATATTGCCCTCAACCTCTTCCAAATCCCCCAAATGGGAAAACGTTTCTGTAACTGCTTGAAAAGTATTAGCTGGCCATAGATGGTTCAAATCTCGGCTAGTTTAGCAGGTTTGGACCATGTATGGGTGGGCTGAATGTACCCAAGTTGATCAATCGATCAACTTGGCTACAACCAGCATGTCAGATTCTACATGTCATTATTGCTAGTGGCTGTTATAACCTCTAGCAATAATTACTGTGTGGGGTGGGGAAAGCCGTCCCCGCCAGGAGCACACAATGGCTCAGTGGGAGGGATGCCCCTGTCAACACTGTCTGTGGTTTTGTGGTTGCATGAAAGAAAACCAATCTTTGGCTAGTCTTCGGCTTTAATTTGTAAGATACTAATGTAAATATACTAGGCCATCTAATGCCCTGTACACATGACCGGTTTTCCCGTCGGAATAAACTCTGAAGGTTTTTCAGATGGAATTCCGCTGAAACTGTCTTGAATACACACGATCACACCACAAGTCTGACCGTCAAGAACGCGGTGACGTACGACACATACGACTGGACTACAAAAAGGAAGTTCAATAGCCAGTAGCCAATAGCTTCCGTCTCGTAATTGGTCGGAACAGCATACAGACAAGCGGTTTTCCCAATAGGAATTGGTTCCGTCGGAAAAATTTAGAACATGTTCTCTTTCTAGGTCCGTCAGAATTTTCAACGTAAAAAGTCTGATGGGGCATACACACGATCGGAATATACGATGAAAAGGTCCCATCTGACTTTTTCTGTCGGACATTTCGCTTGTGTGTACACGGCATAACACTATCCTCTCTAGAGATTTCTGCTGTTCACAGGTGTCTTTGTTGCTCCTAGATAGAGGAGCCACCCCAATGCCTGGTACACACGATGAGATTATCGAACTGGTTTTCTTTTTTGTATGCTAGTCTACATATTAAGAGTTTACTAAAGTAACAAATTCTTGTACGACAAAATAAAAATTCAGAAGTGATGTAATGTGTTGTAGTGTATTTGTATTGTATTTTTGGCCGAAAATTATACTGATTAAAAGAAAATGATCTGGTATCGTACGGGAAACATTTTCATGATTCAGATTTTGTATTGTGTGTACGGTCCATAAGATTGGAAGTTTCATAGTGTTCAGATCACCAGGTGAAAATATATATATTTTTTTTGCAGAGGGTTTGGATACGCTTTAAATACCTGAATCTGTTTGTATATAACCTTAAAGCAGGATTCCACCCTAAAGTGGAACCTCCGCTGATCGGATCCCTCCCCCCCTCCGGTGTCACAATTGACACCTTTCAGGGGGGAGGGGGGTGGAGATACCTGTCAAAGACAGGTATTTTCACCCACTTCCGGGCATAGACTCCCGTGGGAGTCTACGCCATTTCCTGTCCTGCCGCACTGCCTGCTGGGACGCCAGTCAGGACAGCAGCATTAAACAGTTAATGTTGATTTGTAGAATTTAGTTGCGCTTTATATATTTCACATAAATTCTGTGAAGACACATAAGAACCAGGACTCTTCTTATTAGTAAGGGCCTGTTGTTTTCATCACTTCAGATGGTCGTTACTTTATTGTATGCTTCGTCACGTTCTCCACGTTGCATTGTAGAATATTTTTTTCTGTAACCAAGAATTTTTTAACATATTTTTTAAAATTTTTAATTTCAGATTCTTTTTAAGAAAACTCTGACTGTAATCGCATTGCCTGGGCCGAAAGGAAATCTACACCAGAGCACGATGGAATGTAAAGTTCCTTCATACAGCATGTTACCTGCTTGAAGCATTTCTTCATGCATTTCTTTCAAAGCCTAATAAAAGTAAGTGCAAGGTGCTTCATGAATGCCTTCAGAGCTGGTTCCCACCAGATGCAGTCCAGTGCCTTTTTAATCTACATCTAAAACGCATGTGCAGTGTTTTCCATGGATTCCAATGGTCCTAGCTCACAGCAGTGCAGTGCTTTCCAGTGTATTTTTTTTTATGTTTGGAACGCAGCAAAACAAATCAAAATTGCACCAAAGCGCACCGGAAAGCACACGTCTTGTATTGAGGTGATGATAAAAAAGGGGAAAACGCATTGGAATGCATCATAAACAAGCATGGAAATCCAGAACACAGAAATTGTGGCGTGAACCAGCCCTTAAAGTGTTACTAAACCCACAACAGTAAAATCAGTCTGTATATGCATTAAAGCATGCTTGTTAGGCCTCATGTACACAAGATGTTTTTAAAATCTCCTGAACGATTTAACTTGACAGATAGTAACCCACGTTTAAAATGTCAGTTTTGCCGCGTTTACATGCCACGTTTAGCGGCGTTTTGCAGTGTTCGCTTTTAGAAGCATTAATATATATATATATATATATATATATATATATATATATATATATATATATATATATATATATATATATATATATATATATATATATATATAATTTTTTTTTTTTTCTTCAAAATAGCCAAAAATTAAAAACACCTGTAAACAAAAAGTGGCTAAACGCGAGTTACATCGTTTAGCCGGGTTTCTAAGCGCTTGGCGCTTGAAATGCCTCCAAACTCAGCGTCTGAACCCATTTTTTTGCGTTACAAAAAAAGCCTCTAAACTCAACTGCCTAGAAACCACTATAAACGACCCTGTGTACCGATAAGATAACTCAGAGGAGAGTTTGGGGGCAGTTGAAAAAAATGCCCAACTGCTCCTAAACGTCCATTTAGCAGCAGCAGTGTACACGAGGCCTTATACTCGCTATGGAATCTAAGGGGTTAATCCTCAGCATAGTGTAAAAAGGCTGTTTCATAATCCCCTTCCTCCACTGTCCCCAAACCATCTTCTTATAGAACAGAGCCTGGAGTGAAAGCTGCGCATGCTCAGTTTGGTGTATATTGCTAGAGAGTTTTTTTTTTTTTCTCTTGGGAAAGTGCATGTGATCAGCACAGGGCCAATCAGCACTGTCCAGACAGAGGATTTAGGGGTCCAGCAGCCTCGTAGGACAGTCAGAGCAGAATGAAAACTCCTCCTACAAGCTTTAATCAGACACTAATAGAAGTCACAAAACTGTTCTAATGATGAGAAAGGGTGTTTAAAGTGTAACTCCACTTTTGTTGAGAAAAAAAACATTCCCCTCTGGGTGATCTATGTACATTACAAGGATTGTAATAACCTTTGTGGCAGATTCCTACCTTTTGTTATTCTGAAGAAATCCATGTGTGTTTGTCTGTGCCCCTGTACTGAGTGGGTCTAATGGGAGTGGTTTCATAATTAACTGTCAGGTGTGCAGCTGCAGGGCACTAATGAGGAAATCTGCTGGGCCTGCATCCCTTTAGACACACTCCTATTGAAAGTATCTCTCAAAAAATGACATTTTTGTTGCAGGGGATGCCGTAAATCTGACTTGTATCTTAGGCAGACTTCTGGGGAAATTGGTGAGCCAATCACACAAGCAGGAAATGATGTTCTGGGCAGTGGTCAGTCCACATTCTGTATAAAGAACAACTCCATGTAGCCATATTGCATTGCATTCTCAGAAAATTACAGTGGCTACAGATTCAAAATGAAAGGTCATTTTTAATAACATTCAATTACAATATGATTATTGTCACAATTATATGTGTGTTATTATTTTTTCTTTATTTGCTATTTTTTTTCCCCACGAAAGTTGAGTTACCCTTTAACAGTTTACATTTACTGAAACTATTGCATTTCCATGTTCTGTGTACTGTGGGAGATCAGATATAGTGAATGCAGGGTCCTGGGTTTAGTAACACTTTAAGCCCAGTACACACGATGAGTATAACGAACGAATTATCGTTTTTTGCATGCTACTCTCAATAGATTACTAAAGTTCCGAAAATTTGCGTAAGACAGACTACACCACGGAAGTGATATAATAGATTGTATTGTATTGCAATTGTATTCTTTCATTTCTGAGCATGCGTGGTCTTGGTCACACAGCTTTTTTCATACAAATACTATACTAATTACACGAAAATCGTTTGTTATGGTATCGTCCAAGAAAAATTTAGCAAGAACTGTCCTGATCGGCTCTCGAAAGCTGTGTACTAAGGACCAGATTATCGGAGGATCACTTTCCGAAATAAATATTTTGCGTTCGATATTCTCATGTGTACTAGGAATTAATCAGCTCCAGAGTCGTTCATTGCTATGACTAACAGTATCAAGGGACCTCGATTTGTTCCAGCTGAATGTGAACAATTGTTATCTGCTCTTCAAAGGCAATATACTTTATAGAGGCTCCAAATGCTGGGGTTTAATCTGTTGGCAGCTGAATTGGCATTACAGCTAGTGAGAAATAAAGAAAGTTTGTACTAATCTGTCATTATTAATTCAGCTGTGAAAGAGAACTGACAATAAATGGTTAATGCACCATGGGGTTATATTAATTTGAGGACAAAAAGAACAATTTTAGGCATGGCTGCTTGGTTTCAGAAGAGGTAATGAGGATATTATTTTTGCAGTAGTTATCCTTAAAAAGTGGGGGTCATCAATTTTGTTTAATTCATTCATCTGTTTTTTCATGAGCAGTGATTTTAATAATGCTTAAAGTGAAACAATAAAAATGAAATATTCCTTTTAATATCATGCCTGGGGGGTGTCCTTAGTATGCCTGTAAAGTAGTGCATCTTTCTTGTGTTTAGAACAGTACCACAGCAAAATGACATTTATAAAGGATAAAAATGTCATTTAAAACTGCTTGCGGCTGTAATGAATTGCCGGATCCCAGCAATATAGATAAAAATCATTGAAAAAAACGGGCGCCCCCTCCCCCCCATTACTAGGCCCTTTGGGTCTGGTATGTATATTAAGGGGAACCCCTCACCAAAATTTTAAAAAATAAGTGTGTGGGGGATTTTAAGCAGAACCCTGAGCCAAAATTGTAAAAAATTGCATAGAGGTCACCCCAAAAATCCATACCAGACCCTTATCCAAGCACGCAACCTGGCAGGCCACAGGAAAAGGGGGGACGAGAGAGCCCCCCCCAACCATACTAGGCCACATCCCACCCTAAGCACCTTGTCCCCATATTGATGGGAACAAGGGCCTCATTCCCACAACCCTTGCCCGGTGGTTGTGGGGGTCTGCAGGCAGGGGGGCTTATCAGAATCTGGAAGCCCCTATTAACAAGGGTACCCCCACATCCTCCCCATGTGAATGGGTATCGGGTACATTGTACCCCTACACATTCACCCAAAAAAGTGTCAAAATTATAAAAGTGACAGGAGACAGTTTGGGACAACTCCTTTATTTAAAAAAAAAAGTGTAATTCCATCTTCGATCACAACATCTGATGACCCAAAAAGAAAACCCGGAAAAAACTCCACCTCGATGGGAGGCTCCTGCTGACTGCAGGCTTTTTCCAATGACAGCTGTTATATAGCTCAGGGTGGGGCCACCAGGTGACGTAAATGGGTGACCCACCCCCTCTGATGTTACGTGAAGCACGCAACCTGGCAGGCCGCAGGAAATGGGGGAGCAAGAGAGCGCCCCCCCTCCTGAACCGTACCATGCCACATGGGCAGGGTGCTTTGCGGTCCCCCCAAAGCACCAAGTCCCCATGATGATGGGGACAAGGGCCTCATCCCCACAACCCTTGCCCCCAGATTCCACCCTCCCCTATGTGAATGGGTATCAGGTACATTCTAAAAAAAGTGTCCCCTCGATGTCCATTCATCTTCGATCACAGCGTCCAATGACCCAAAAAACCCCAAAAAAACGTAAAAAACTCCACCTCCATGGTTAGGCTCCTGCTGACTGCAGGCTTTCTGCATTGACAGCTGTTATATAGCTGAGGGCGGGGCCACCCGGTGATGTAAGTGGATGACCAGCCCCCTTCTGATGTCATGTGACATCATGTAACATCAGAGAGGGGTAGGGTGACCTGTTTACGTCACCGGTTGGCCCCACCCTCAGCTATATAACAGCTGTCATTGGAAAAAGCTTGCAGTCAGTTTTTTTTTGGGGTCATCGGACGCATTGATAGAAGATGGAGTTACATCACGGGACTCTTTTTTTTTTTTTTTTTTTTAAATAAAGGACTTGTCCCAAACTATCTGTAATTTTTAAAATTTTTACACTTTCTTGAGTGAATGTGTACCCGATAGGGCAAGGGTTGTGGGAATAAGGCCCTTGTTCCCATCAACATTGGGACAAGGTACTTTGGGGGGATATGGACTAGTATGGTTCGGGGGGGGGGGCGCTCTCTCACCCCCTCTTTCCTGCAGCCTGTCAGGTTGCATGCTCGGATAAGGGTCTGGTATGGATTTTGGGGGGGGGACCTACGCCATTATTTTTTAATTTTGGCTTGGAGTTCCCCTTAAAATCTATACTAGACCTGACGGGCATGGTATGGATTTTGGGGGGACCTCCACAAAATTTTTATTGACATATTGGACCAGGGTTCCCCTTAATATCCATGCCAGACCAAAAGGCCCTTGTAATGGACTGGGGGGGGGGGCCCATTCCATTTTTCAATGATTTTTATCTATATTGCTGGGATCCGACAATACATTACAGCCGTGAGCAGTTTTAAATTAAATTTTTTTCCTTTACAAATGTAATTTTGCTGCTCTCATTCATACAACTATGTATGCCGTGTAAGCAGCCTTACATAGTGTGGGCTGTGGACTCAGCCCTCTGAGCCATGTTTGGCCAATCATGGCTCTCACAGCAGAGAGTGCTGTGATTGGACAAAGCATGCAGGTCAAGTGCATGCTTTGGCCAATCAGCAGCCATAAGTGGATCATGGACATTATTTTGCATTTTGTAATAGATAACTTATTTCTCAATTGTTTTAGCTTCTTACAACTGTTGATTACTGTATCCTTTGGGGACTATAAAATGTACGTGTTTTGACAGATCAACTGAAGTAGAGGTGCACTCATTAGTGATGGTGGGTCCATTAGGATTCTCTGCATTCTATTATATCTCAAACAGTCTCTGGTGACATATTTTCAAGATGTGTACCCAACTAATTATGCGTTTTCATGCTGTTAATGCCAGATCCAGAAACAAGAACATCTGTTTTATTTTTCTCAGGATTGACACATTAGGCATTGCCGACATTGTCTTCTGCTAATATTTTAACATCATGGGAGAATCTTGTATGAATAGTTTTGTAGCAAACATTTTTTTATTTTGTTTACAGTACAAATGCAAGTTATGTTTTAATTATGTAGAAATACAAATTAAAATTATCATATAATTTCCTATAGTTTTAACCCATATGAGGGTAAATGTACTCTTATGCCGCGTACACACGATCAAACAAGCGGGTGGAAAAGTCCAGCAAACTCAAGTCCGCCAGACAATCCCCCCGTGTGTAGCCTCCGGCATACTTTTTTGACCCGAAAGTACGGCGGACTTAGAAGGCAGTGTTGCACTCCAATCTTCCCGCCGGACTCGCATTTCGGCGGACATTCCGGCCGTGTGTATGCCGTACTTTTGAAATGAGCGGACTTTTCCCGCGAGGAGAAAAGTCCGCTCATTTAGAGCGGGTCTGCAGGTAGGCGGGGCCCGCGAAGGAGACGCCGCTGGCCCCGCCACCTGATATGGACTTAAAGGGGAACCCCAACGCCGAAAAAAATCGGCGTGGGGGTCCCCCCAAAGTCCACAACAGACCCTTGTCCGAGCACGCTACCCGGCCGGCCAGGGAAGGAGGGGCGAGCGAGCGCCTCCCCCTCCTGAGCCGTACCAGGCCGCGTGCCCTCAACATGGGGGGTGCATTGGGGAAGGGGGGGCCGCGCGGCCCCCCCACCCCAAAGCAGCTTGTCCCCATGTTGATGAGGACAAGGGCCTCTTCCCGACAACCCTGGCCGTTGGTTGTCGGGGTCTGCGGGCGGGGGGCTTATCGGAATCCGGGAGCCCCCTTTAATTAGGGGGCCCCCGGATACCGGCCCCCCACCCTATGTGAATGAGTATGGGGTACAATGTACCCCTACTCATTCACCTGTCAAATAAAGTACAAAAAAAACACAACACACAAGATAAAATAGTTTATTGCACAGCTCCGGGGGTCTTCTCGCCGGACTCCTCCGCTATCTTCTTGTAGCTCTTTTACTAGCGGAGGAGCCCGGCATTCTTCTTCGTCGCCGCGGCCTCTTCTTCCGACTTCGGGGTCATGTCCCCCTCTTCGGTTCTTCTGCCGGGCCACCGCCTGTAAAAGAGCTAGAAGAAGTCGCGGTGGCCCGGTCTTCTGTCGCCGCCGCCTTCCGTTCTTCTGTTCTTCTCTTCTTCTTCTTCTTCTTCTTCTTCTTCAGATGTTGCCTCGACGAGCCCTCCGCTCACAATGACGGGGACCGGGCACGCGGCGACTTATATAGGGACAAGGGGCGGGGTCTTCGGTGGATGTCACATGGGTTCATGTCACATGGCGACAGTCCCAGCATCCTCCGGGACTGTCATCGTAAGGGGGCGGGGTCACCATGTGACATCAACCCATGTGACATGAACCCATGTGACATCCACTGAAGACCCCGCCCCTTGTCCCTATATAAGTCGCTGCGTGCCCGGTCCCCGTCATTGTGAGCAGAGGACTCGGCGAGGCAACATCTGAAGAAGAAGAAGAAGAACAGAAGAACGGAAGGCGGCAGCGACAGCGGCGGCGATAGAAGAACCGAAGAGGGGGACAAGACCCCCGAAGTCGGAAGAAGAGGCCGCGGCGACGAAGAAGAATGCCGGGCTCCTCCGCTAGTAAAAGAGCTACAAGAAGATAGCGGAGGAGTCCGGCGAGAAGACCCCCGAAGACAGAAGACCCCCGGAGCTGTGCAATAAACTATTTTATCTTGTGTGTTGTGTTTTTTTTGTACTTTATTTTACAGGTGAATGGGTAGGGGTACATTGTACCCCATACTCATTCACATAGGGTGGGGGGCCGGTATCCGGGGCCCCCTTATTAAAGGGGGCTCCCGGATTCCGATAAGCCCCCCGCTCGCAGACCCCGACAACCAACGGCCAGGGTTGTCGGGAAGAGGCCCTTGTCCTCATCAACATGGGGACAAGGGGCTTTGGGGTGGGGGGCCGCGCGGCCCCCCCTTCCCCAAGGCACCCCCCATGTTGAGGGCACGCGGCCTGGTACAGCTCAGGAGGGGGGGGGGGGCGCTCGCTCGCCCCTCCTTTCCTGGCCGGCCGGGTAGCGTGCTCGGACAAGGGTCTGTTGTGGACTTTGGGGGGACCCCCACGCCGATTTTTTTCGGCGTTGGGGTTCCCCTTTAAGTCCATACCAGGTGGCGGGGCCAGCGGCGTCTCCTTCGCGGGCCCCGCCTACCTGGAGACGCGCTCGAAATGAGCGGACTTTCCTCCGCGTGTGTGGGCGAGTCCGTTCATTTCAAAAGTAGGGCGGATAGTACGGCGGACTTAGTACGCCGTATTAGTCCGCTGAAAAAGTGCCGTGTGTGGGCAAGTAGCCCGTTCGGAAAGTCCGACGGACAGTCTGGCGGTAAGTCCGCCAGACTAAGTACGTCGGACAGACGGCTACGTGTGTACGCGGCTTTACTACATAATTGGTAAATGGACTCTTACTTAGAGTTTCTAAGCAAACTTTCTAAGCAAGGGCCGGTTTTCAGTCCTTCAGGCTTTGGGGGAACCAGACTGAGGACAGTGGGCATAGAAAATGCCCCAGCATCAGTGCCCCATTGTTGGTTTTAATTGGAGGAATAGTGCCCCATTAATGGTGTCGGTTGGGGGAATGGTGGCCTATCATTGGTGTCAGTAGGTGGAATTATGCCCCTAGGGCCAGATAAAGGCAAACAAAGGGCTTCATTTGGGCCGCAGTTTGGAGACCACTGATATAGAGTAATGTTAGCTTCATATAGTGAGAACCAAGCAGCTTAAAGATAATGAATATACTTTCCATAACACTTCAAACATATCAAACATATCAATAATACAGGTATACCGGAACTTTGCTAAAAAAAGTTCATTACTGCTGGTTCTACCCCTATCCCCAGCCTGTAACTGAGTTATAGTTTTTATTTGGGAGGGGGGCGAGTAACAATTTTTATAATTGCATGATCCCACAATCCTCCTCTAGGTGAGAACGATGCCACTTGCCTGCCCCCTCCCACCCTGCGGCCTCCTGGTATATGATACATGTCCTAGGAGACAGCACCAAGTAAATAGACACCCAACATGTCAAACTTAAATTTGTGTGCGCCCGTGAAATGGTGACAAGCTTCAGTACCCTATATTTTCCATAGGAAAATCTTTAAAAGCTCCCTACAGGTTATCTTGGTCATCAGTTTAGTGGTATGAATGAGGTTTGTTTCTAGAAATATTGCTCTCACTCCGGCCTGACCAGCGATTTGTAATGTATCTCAATCAACGTTTTTCATATGTAGGCACCCTCAATGTGTGCGTTTGTGTTTGTTGGTGTGTATATGTGGATGGGTCTTAAAATTTCGGGAGGAACTTTATGTGCTTGGGTGTCACTTTCATATATTTTTTTTTTTACTTAATTTTTTACTCCACTGAATGTAATGCAATGCAGATCACATTGCATTACATCCTTTCCCAGCCATGCTGCCAGGAACACTGAGAGGCAGACCCGGAAGTGATATGTTGCTTTCTGGGTCAGCAACAAAGAGGGGAGGAGAGCGGATGTGAATTTGCTCAGATCCCTCCCCTCTACCCGGCTATGCCAGTCCTGGGCCCGCAGATGAGCAAGCAAAGCCTGGGATACATGGTGGGGGTGGGCACATTACTGAGAGTATGTGGAAGAAATCAGGCAGCAGCTCAGCTGGATGCATAATGTGTGTAAAACTCTCTATGACATATGGACCTGGCAGTAAAAGGGTTAAAGTGGTATTAAAACCAAACACAAACATTTGTTATATTGCAGCTTGTCTCTGTGATGGCTGTAATCATTTTATTTTTTAGGTCTCTTTGTTCTACTTTTATCTGGTGATCAAGCCAGTAAGTCTTTTGGTTTTCAAAAGAACAAGCTCTCCAGCAAAATGTATCAGTTACAGAGATGAGACAAACCATTTAATACTAGCAGGGGTGCTTACAGTGATCAATTTTTATTTATGTAAAACATTTATCCCAAAAGTTGTAGCTGCTGACTTTTAATAAACAGACCCTCGCCTGTCCCAGGATCTAGAGCTGTGCTCACCTGAGCCATTTTTTCCATAGTCCCTGGTGCCTGCATCTTAACTGGACACCCGGCTATGATAGCTTGCGGCTTCATACCCGGCTGCCCACTGCGAATGTGCAAGCTTCGCTGCATACTGTGAATTTTACTTGTCCCAAAAGACTGCGGGGGGGGGGGGAACTTCTGCTCGGATCGCCTAGGTAAACCTGTCAAACTAGGTGCCCGCTCAGCCCAACCGCCCCCCCCCCCCCCCACAAAAAAAATTGGCCTAATGTTAAAAAAGGTCGTGGGTGGAAGCCTAAATCAGGACTTCCCCTTTTGGTAAAGTTCTGCTTAAAATATTTTTTATCCTCTGTTACTAGCATTAGGGAAAAATATGTCCAAGGCTCTTTTGGCCCTACTTCAACTGTGGGTCACAGGAGTGCACTTAGTTCGGGCTAACGGCTGATGTCACTCCAGGTCCAGACTCTGGAGCAATTCCAGCTATAATCTTGGGATCCACCCAGATGAACCGGCAGCTAGCTTAGCTCAGCCTCTCAGCAAGCCGTTGAAAGCCTGAGCTAGCAGCTCCCATCCCCTCCACGGCCTGGGTCTCCAGTGAGTGCTGGAGGGGCAGAGCAGAGAGCTGGTAGCTGACAGTCACCGCCTCTATGCTCACTGAAGACCGAGAACTGAGCAATCAGTGGTCTTTGATCATTCAGTTCTTGAGTTCTTGGTCTTAAAGGCGACAGGGAACAAATACAGCAGCAGACTGATGCTGCATCCACCTAGGTGAGTATGTAGTTGTGGTTTTTTATTCCGATACGTCTTATTTAGTAAATAGATAGAAAGGTATATTATATTTACTTGCTTTTAGACCCCTTTCACATTGAGGCTATTTTCAGGCATTTTAGCACTAAAAATAGTGCCTGTAAAGCTTCTGAAAAGCGCCTCTCATGCTTCCCCAGTGTGAAAGCCCAAGTGGTTTCACACTGGGGAGATGCGTTTGCGGTACGGGAAAAAAAATCCTGCAAGCAGCAGGGGCGGTGTGGGAATGGTGTATACAATGCTCCCAAAACACCCTGCCCATTGAAATGAATAGGCAGCGCTGCCGGAGCGCCTGCAAAGCGCTTACACGGATGCTTTTAACCCTTTCTTTGGCCCTTAGTTTTTTATTTATTTACATTTTCTCAGTTGCTTCCTGGTTTCTGGCCTAGGCCAAAAGGTCTGAAAGGTGTGAGGGATAGAAAATATCAGAAGAGACATCAGAAACGTAATATATACAGTCTGGAGGGAAGATGGGAAAGGGGAGACGTGATTGAAACTTTTAAATACATCAAGGGAGTGAGTAAGGTTCAGGAGGGCAGTATTTTCAATATGAAGCCAATATCAAGAACACGGGGACATGACCTCAAACTAACTGGAAGAAAGTTCAAAATGAATCTTAGAAAGTATTATTTTACTGAAAAGGCAGTTGTTTCACATGGTCGGATTTTCCGACAACAGCCTGACATCCAACATTTCCTGTTGGAAAGTCCGATCGTATGTACGGGTCTTTAGAATAAATTTCCAGCAGAGGTAGTGAGTCAGTCAACAGTAAGTTGGTTCAAACGTGCCTGGGACAAACATAGATCTATACTTAGTCAAAAAAAAACTTCATGAAACCCCCCCCCCCCCCAAAATAAAAATAAAAAATAAAATAAAATAAAATAAAAAAGGTACAGACCACTTGGTCTTTTTTCTGCCATCAGTTTTCTGTGTTTCTAGGATTCCTCGTGGCTATTTTTCTCTTTCAGCTGGAGGTGGGAAGGGGGGGGGGGGGGGCTTTCTCAGCTAATCGCACCCTCCTGCCTGCATGCCTGAGGTAAGGGCAGATGGACTCCAGGAAGTAAATGCTACATGGATCATGTGCCGTTACTCAAGATGGCTGCAGCTAGAGATGCTAGAGGGGTGTTTTCTCAACAAAATAAAACACAGAGACATAGAAAGATGATGTAATTTTCTAGCAAAAACATGATGAATTTTACATGTAGGAGAGAAATGTCAGAATTGCCCTGGATTGGAAGTGGTTAAAAATTAATTAAAACACAGATAATTAAAACAAAGTTGGGTGCCCCCTAAAAAAAAAAAAAAAAGCTACAAATACTGCAGCTGCTGACTTTTAATAATCAGACACTTGCCTGTCCCAGAGTCCAGCGATGCGGAGGAACGAAGCCCCCCCCCCCCCCCCGTTCCCCACTCCGCTTGCAGCGCCGGAAATTCTTACTGTGGACACCCGGCTGTGGCTTTACAGCTGGCCACTCACAGAGCATGCGCAGGCGGCGCCGGGCGCTGTGATACGCCGCACAGTCATCTGGGACACGTGACAGGTCCCAGATGACTGTGTGGCGCGAGGGGAAGTGATGTCACCAGCCTGGGCATTGAAAAAGGCAGACTACGAGGGACCCCCCTAGCAACAGGCATTTAGAGGTGAGTAAAAAATTAATAATAATTTTCCAATTATTATTTATTTATTTATTTTTTAGGAATTTTGAGCTATTTTTTTTATTTTTTTTGGTGCCAACACCACTTTAAATTCCACTTTAAGTTGCATTGAGCTGCTTTCAATTTGCTTTTACACTCGCATGGACTTGTATGGAAAAAAAAGCATCTAAAACAAAAAACAAAAGCATGTGTATACGACCCCTCACTAAATACAATCAAAATACACATTTTCATCAAAATGACATTTTTGGTTTTGAGCATTTTTCTCCTTTGTTCTGGTTCGGCCTGCTGGAGGCAGCCATTTAATTTGCTTTAGACTAAAAGTCAGCTCAGCCTTTCATATAGTTACCGTATGTTAGCAAGTCAATAATACTCCATGATAGTAGCATTTTCAAGGCTTGTGCTCCCTGTCCAGTGGCATGTTGGTTTTCCCTCTTCAGCTCACATTAATCATCACACTTGTGATCAGACTGCATTTGTTAGTGTCAGGTATCGCCTGCTACTGGCTAATGCTGAGTAGTCACATTACTGGTTTACAGTGCAATATTTTGATTTGCGTCTTTTGTCAGCCATATAAGGTCCCTTGGGTTTGGTTGCTGCAAGCTAGTCCTGAACACAAATATTTCTTTGTAACGTGCATTTTGTTACTTTCTCTAAAGCAAGATGTATCAAATTATAAAAAAAGAACATTTTCCAATATTCTACAAATCTGATTATTCTTGTATGGTCTTTATGTAAATATGGCAGTTTAGCGCTAGGCTGTATGCAATTTCAATGTAATGAACTGCAAAAAAGCCTCATCTCTGCCCATTATTGTGCTGTAACCTGGAAGATTGAATTGTGACTCTTTGCATAAACAGTGATTTTGTATAAACAGATTTTATTAAACTTTTACAGTTTTTACATGGTGAATAAACTGCCTTTTATAAAGATACAGCTTTGTTATCTTCTTTCATACAAGAAGAAATGCAAGGCAAAAGAACATACTGGTACATTTGCTTTTATCAAATATAGTCCAGTGACGGTGAACTTTGGCACCTCAGATGTTTTGGAACTACATTTCCCATGATGCTCACCTGCACTGCAGCACAGT
Source organism: Lithobates pipiens (assembly GCF_037356315.1). Lineage (NCBI taxonomy): Eukaryota > Metazoa > Chordata > Amphibia > Anura > Ranidae > Lithobates > Lithobates pipiens. The sequence continues at coordinate 97,003,288 of NW_027507903.1, read as the reverse complement.
ACAAGGGCAGCACAGTGGTGTATTGGTTAGTACTGCCACCTAGCAACAATGGGGTCGCTGGTTCAAATCCATCTGCCTGGAGTTTCCATGTTCTCCCTGTGCCTGCACGGGTTTCCACCGGGTACTCTGGTTTCCTCTCACGTTCCAAAGACATGCTGGTAGGTAAATTAGATCCTGTTGAAAAGTTGGCCAAATATGTTTATGTGTTTGTAAGCTAGTTGGGACTCCATGGGGCAAGGACCACACTATACCGCAGATGGACACCAGTGGCAAAAGCACCCTGAGGCAATTCAATTCGCATAGATAGCACTATACAAGTCACTCATTCATTCACTGCACTAGGTGACCCCTCCCTCCCTAGGCGGCCCCTCCCTTTTGGCAATCTTCTGGGACACGTCACAGGTCCGAGAAGATTGCCTGTCCACTCGGATAGCGCAGCGTGACCTGCGCATGTGCAGTGCGCGCCCGCTTGTGAAGCCGCAAGCTGACTTTTAACCTCTTGCTTACTAGGCACTTAAACCCCCCTCCTGCCCAGACCAATTTTCAACTTTTCTGCGCTGTCACACTTAGAATGACAATTGCGCGGTCATACTACACTGTACTCAAATTACATTTTTATCATTTCTTTCACACAAATGGAGCTTTATTTTGGTGCTATTTAATCACCATTTGGGTTTTTATTTTTTGCTAAACAAACAAAAAAAGACAGACATTTTTGAAAAAAAAATATTTCATAGTTTGTTATAAAATTTTGCAAACGGTAATTTTTCTCCTTGATATTCGCTGATGAGGCTGCACTGATGGACACTGAAGGGCTGCACTGATGGGCACAGATAAGACGACACTGATGGGCACTGATAAGACTCGCTAATCACGCAGGGGGCACGCAGGCCGCTCAAGCATGAGAGGATGTTCAGGGACGACCTCCCGGCAACTTAAGTCTGCGCTGCAGCCGTCTTTCAGGCTATGGCAAGGCCGGGAAGTGGTTAGTAAGCGAAAAAAGCCTGGAACTCCGCTTTAAGGAAGCACTGTCATGTTTTTTGTTCTGTCCCTTATGGGACACAGCACATGTAGTGTCAAGCTCTGCATATATATTGTCACTGCTTATCTATAGAAAGTGCTTACAGCTGAGACAAGCTACATTTATGAATCAGCTGTATTACAGTATTATTTATTATATAACCATCTCATAAATGGTAAATCTGGATTTTTTAGATGAAAACCATTCCACTACAAGACAGTTCAAAGCATCAAGGAGATTGTTTTTTCTACCTACTATTGTGATTTTGTAAAAGATCAAAATACAAATCAGTGTTTATATAGATATAGATAGCTTAGTTTTGTGAATATCTGAAGACTGACTGCCACATCCCAATTACCAGAAGTGTACCAGAGAGAAGAGCCCCGATAAGATATAAAATTAAGAACAAGACGATATTAAACATACATAAATACTAATGTTATGATGCTCATAGTCTGGAACACACGGTTGGTCTCAAATTGTGAGAGGCCAACCCAAGGAAGGGTTCACAGGAAATTCCCTACATGTTTTGGAAACTAACATAATTCTTTCTTCAGTGGAAGGTCAGAGCAAAATATAGTTTTCTATGGGTATAATAATAACATATCAGTATGTACATAAGTGTATATGGCCTTAATTGCCTACCCTTCAGTCTATTATTAACGCTGCTATTAGACTAATACACTTCACTAGTTGATCCGTGACTGCTGCCCCTCTCTGCCAATCCCTTCACTGGCTTGTCCTACCCCACCATATCAAAATTCAAAATGATAACCACAACATACAAGGCCATCCACAACATCGCCCTCAGCTACATCACCAACCTCATTTGCAGATATTGCCCAAATCGTCCCATCCGCTCCTCCCAGCTTTCTAGCTCCTTTGTTACCTCCTCTCATGCTCACTTTCAGGACTTCTCCAGAGCCTTTCCCATCCTCTAGAACTCCCTGCCCCGGTATATACAATCAGCCCCTAACCGGTCCACCTTTAAGAGATCCATGAAAACTCACTTATTCAAGGAAGCCTGTCCCTAACAACTGTCCCAGAGCCACCCCCCATCAAATCATTCCCTGCATCTGTTACCTTTTGTACCACCACCCCCTCCCTTTAGAATGTAAAGGGAGGGGGTGGTGGTTCAATACAGAAGGTGGTCCCTGAACTGTACTGTAATTGTGCTGTCCCCCCTCTACATTGTAAAGCACTGTGTAAACTGTTGGCGCTATATAAATCATGTATAATAATATATATTCTACAGTTAGTATCAATACAGATAAAGCATCCAATATAGCAACAGATTTTTATACTCACAATGTATAACTATGTCAAAAGCAATATGCAAAAAACGGTGTGCCCCACCGCATTGGACCCAGAGTGAGGGTGGTATGTAAAGGGATAGAGGTTATCCCGTGCAATAAAGTGGTGAGCAGATGAAAAACAGATGTTGGATGAAGCCACAAATCAGTGTTCGGTTTCCAGATGCATTGCCATGCATTTGTTAGGTAAGGAAATAACAAGTCTGTCTTCAAAATATGTCAACCTTTAAGGTGAATGTGTAGTGTGGATTCCAAACATGGGTATGTCATATATATTATTTTCAAGTATGTTTATTACACTGTATATTTTCTAAATTTGGTGTGGATAGTTATAATGAAATATTTGTAGTAAAACTCGTAACTATCAATGTACGGTAGTTGCCAGTAGCGGAGATGAGTAAACAAAGCCAGACAAGGTCCCTTCTGAACTGGGCTTGTTGCCACACAGCCTGAATACCCCCCAGTGTCTGTGAAAGCAGTCAGTATGCCCATCAGCATTGGGCCATTCTATTAAAAGATAAGGGGCCCAAAGGAAATGTGTACCATTTCAAACACCAGCCAAGTGTTGTGTTCCAATACATAATTGGCAGCAGTTGTAGTTACAAATATTTGTAGTTACCCAGTCAAAGAATAGAGAAACAACCTGCAGTATACATTTTGGGTTTAGGGAATAAGGATAATTTAGCGCTGATGATGAAAACCCACTGATGACTCTTTATGCTGGATATTTTTATGGTCATCAAAAAAACGTTCACAGTAAATAGCAAAGCATTGTGTTATTACCAAACTACAATTTGTGTGAAGGTTTTCCTAAGGCTAAGAGTTTCATCCATTGTACATCAATATACAAACCTAGTACCTGCATTGTAAGTTAAAGTGGACCGTTCATGTTTTGCCTTTTTGCTACGTGACCTTTTAAAAATAGTTGCTTTATCATGTAATAGACCATAGACAGTTGCCTGTTTTCCATTTTCTTCTTTCTGTTTGCGTTGATGAGATCATTTAGCCTTGTACCATAATGTAAGCGTTAAGCCATCCACTTTATAAGAAGAGTGGAAAAATAACAGAGCAGTCGGTTCAAGAGGTTCGTTTTTATTATCACAATACATATTACTAACCAGTGGGTGATTTTAGTTCTTTTGGCCCTTTAGACATAGACTTCTAAATGAGATGTGTGTCACATCGTAATAATAGATATTTGGGATTGAGGGTGAATAGGATAGCAGGATATGAAGATTAATATAATACAGTGCCTTGCGAAAGTATTCGGCCCCCTTGAACTTTTCAACCTTTTGCCACATTTCAGGCTTCAAACATAAAGATATAAAATTTTTATTTTTTGTGAAGAATCACCAACAAGTGGGACACAATTGTGAAGTGGAACGAAATCTATTGGATATTTTAAACTTTTTTAGCAAATAAAAAAATGAAAAGTGGTGGGTGCAAAAATATTTGGCCCCTTTACTTTCAGTGCAGTAAACTCACTCCAGAAGTTCAGCGAGGATCTCTGAATGATCCAATGTTGTCCTAAATGACTGATGGTGATAAATAGAATCCACCTGTGTGTAATCAAGTCTCTGTATAAATGCACCTGCTCTGCGATAGTCTCAGGGTTCTGTTGAAAGCGCAGAGAGCATCATGAAGACCAAGGAACACACCAGGCAGGTCCGTAATACTGTTGTGGAGAAGTTTAAATCTGGATTTGGATACAAAAAGATTTCCCAAGCTTTAAACATCCCAAGGAGCACTGTGCAAGTGATCATTTTGAAATGGAAGGAGTATCAGACCACTGCAAATCTACCAAGACCTGGCGGTCCCTCTAAACTTTCAGCTCAGACAAGGAGAAGACTGATCAGAGATGCAGCCAAGAGGCCCATGATCACTCTGGATGAACTGCAGAGAACTACAGCTGAGGTGGGAGAGTCTGTCCATAGGACAACAATCAGTCGTACACTGCACAAATCTGGCCTTTATGGAAGAGTGGCAAGAAGAAAGCCATTTCTCAAAGATATCCATAAAAAGTCTTGTCTAAAGTTTGCCACAAGCCACCTGGGAGACACACCAAACATGTGGAAGAAGGTGCTCTGGTCAGATGAAACCAAAATCAAACTTTTTGCCCACAATGCAAAACGATATGTTTGGCGTAAAAGCAACACAGCTCATCACCCTCAACACACCATCCCCACTGTCAAACATGGTGGTGGCAGCATCATGGTTTGGGCCTGCTTTTCTTCAGCAGGGACAGGGAAGATGGTTAAAATTGAGAGGGAGATGGATGCAGCCAAATACAGGACCATTCTGGATGAAAACCTGTTGGAGTCTGCAAAAGACCTGAAACTGGGACGGAGATTTATCTTCCAACAAGACAATGATCCCAAACATACAGCAAAATCTACAAAGGAATGGTTCACAAATAAACGTATCCAGGTGTTAGAATGGCCAAGTCAAAGTCCAGACCTGAATCCAATCGAGAATCTGTGGAAAGAGCTGAAAACTGCTGTTCACAAATGCTCTCCATCCAACCTCACTGAGCTTGAGCTGTTTTGCAAGGAAGAATGGGCAAGAATTTCAGTCTCTCAATGTGCAAAACTGATAGAGACATACCCCAAGCGACTTGCAGCTGTAATCGCAGCAAAAGGTGGCTCTACAAAGTATTAACGCAAGGGGGCCGAATCATTTTGCACGCCCCACTTTTCATTTTTTTATTAGTTAAAAAGGTTTCAAAAATCCAATAGATTTCGTTCCACTTCACAATTGTGTCCCACTTGTTGGTGATTCTTCACAAAAAATAAAATTTTTATATCTTTATGTTTGAAGCCTGAAATGTGGCAAAGGGTTGAAAAGTTCAAGGGGGCCGAATACTTTCGCAAGGCACTGTATACACATACATAATTGCACAAAATTGTGCAGATCCAATGAATCCTATGAAATATAAAACATTGCTCAACTGTGGTATATTAGTGAAAATGAACAGGAAATAATAATTCACTACATTCAAAAATGTCCTTGATAACAAGAAGGATATTAATCGCAGTCTTATTATTAATTCTCCAAAAATTGATAATAGTGATCCAGAAAGTGAAATAATATATACCGTCTAATAATGTGACTTTAGTGAAGAAGATTGATAGAAGATCCACCACCATATACTCTTAAAGGCTTACCGGAAGGATTGGACCCAGGTGTACACCCACTGAGTCAATCAGGCTTAAATGGTAATAGGCCCGAGAGGAGGCTACCTCAACAGACACGAACTCCAGGGAACCAATAAAATGAACTTCCGAAGGGTTAATGAGCCCAAACGGATACATATCAATGTTGCAAGAGGAAGAAGAAAACAGGAGGGCACATAGCGTGATTCCGTGAAATAATTCACAGCATATTTATTAAATGAAAGTGTAAGACCTTGTACACACGGTTGGACATTCTGACAACAAAATCCGTCGGATTTTGTCTGACGGATTTTGTCCGAAACTGGTGTTGCATACACACAGTCAGACAAAGTTGTCAGAAAATCCGATCGTACGTAACGTGATGATGTTATTTTGTTACGACGGGACTACGTTCTGGCTAGTAGCCAATAGCTTTGGTCTAGGAATTTGATCTGAGCATGCGTGGCACTTTGTCCGTCAGAGTAGGCTATTCGGATCAGATTCGGATTCGATCCAAATTCTCTACACACAATCGGACAAAGTCCGATCGGATCATGTTGTCGGAAAGTTTTATAGCCCAGCTCTAAAACTTTGTCCCTCGGATATTCCGACGGAAACAGTCCGATGGAGCCCACACACAGTCGGATTATCCGACAACACGGTCCGATTGGACATTTTCCGTCGGAATGTCCGACCGTGTGTACAAGGGCTAACACTCACATTTATGATGATATAAAAGCGCTTTAGAATAAAAATGGCAGTAACAGTGGCATCAGCAAACCTTCCTTGGCATCTGGGTCCAGTCCTTCCGGCAAGCCTTTAAGAGTATATGGTGGCGGATCTTCTGTCAATCTGTTTCACTAAAGTCACATTATTAGACGGCATATATTATTTTACTTTCTGGATCACTATTATCAATTTTTGGACAATTAATAATAAGGCTGCGATTGATATCCTTCTTGTTATCAAGGACAATTTTGAATGTAGTGAATTATTATTTCCTGTTCATTTTCTCTAATATACCGCAGCTCAGTAGTGTTTTATGTTTCATAGGATTCATTGGATTTGCACAATTAATGTATGTGTATATTATATATTGATCACCATTCTCAGTAGGAATCTGAGATTTTTCATTTTAGCTCTGCACTTTACCACTTTATCTTACACTTTGCAAAATTGATCCTCTGCCGTGCTAGCTGCTTTTTGTTGATTTAAAGGGACAGTGCGGTATATATGTTTTTTCTTTTTTCTATTAAGACAAATGACAAAATCTAGCCATACAGGGATCAAAATTTCAATCCCTGTATGGCCACTGTGGTTGAATAGAAGTCGATCTACTGATCAATTTCTGTTCATCCATCCAGTCGTATTTTAACTGCTTGATCAGTGCTGCAAGCTATACACTGTAGTGCTGATCTGTGTGCTCTGATTCATGTTAGAACACAAAGAAACAGAGGGAAGGATTCCCCCATCCACATGAATGTGTGGATGGAGGGATCGGGTCAGTTTTTTCCATTAAAACCACTTGTTGGATGAGAAAAAAGTGACTCCCCTATGGGCTGCCTAAAGCCTGGTACACACGAATGCCACATACAGACAATCAGAATTTCCGACAACAAATGTTCGATGTGAGCTTGTTGTCGGAAATTCCGACCATGTGTATGCTGCATCGAACATTTGCTGTCTTAATTTCCGACAACAACTGTTTGAGAGCTGGTTCTCAAATTTTCCTACACAATTCTGACATACAAAAGTCCATGCATGCTCGAAATCAAGCAGAAGAGCCGCAATGGCTATTATACTTCATTTTTCTTGGCTTGTCGTACATGTTTTATGTCACCACGTTCTTGGCGATCGGAATTTCTGACAACATTTGTGCGACCGTGTGTATGCTAGACAAGTTTGAGCCAACATCCGTCAGGAAAAAATCCACAGTTTGGTTGTCGGAATGTTCGATTGTCTGTACGTGGCATAACAGTTTTCTTTCGTTCAACCCAGCGGGCTGAAAGAAAAAAAAAAACCTGACAGCTCCAGTCAGAGCTGCTGTACTACCCATCCAACCTTAGTACAGCAATCTCCCTAGCTGTTGTGTTCTAACATGGAGATTCCCCCCCTGCCAGAACACTCGTATCAGCACTCTCCGCCACTGGCTGAAAGCCCTGATCGGAAGCTGGTCGGCTGCTGGTTGCCAGCATGTTCATACGACAGAAGCTGGCCAAACGGCCGACTTCTGTCACACCAACTGACATACACACGGGATGGAGCAAATGTTGGAAGTTTTTTTATTGAATCGGCCGATGTCTCCCGACATTCGGCCCGTGTATACGGGGCTTTAGTGCACACGAATGTCTACACTTCATCCAAAGGACGGGGAGGTTTAGCTTCTGTTTCAAAACCTCTTTTGTTCCGAATAATTCGTAACCACTTCAGCTCTCACACCTGTTCACCCCTTATGGACCAGATCAATTTTCAAATGTCTTCTATTAACCTGTTTATTCAGCGATAATTGTGTCACTAAGTAAGATAACAACGTAATATATACAGTATTTCACAAAACTTGTAAATATTTTCTTCTATCTCTTCATGTGACAACACTGAAGAAATGACACTTTGCTACAATGTAAAGTAGTGAGTGTACAGCTTGTATAACAGTGTAAATTTGCTGTCCCCTCAAAATAACTCAACACACAGCCATTAATGTCTAAACCGCTGGCAACAAAAGTGAGTACACCCCTAAGTGAAAATGTCCCAATTCAGCCCAATTAGCCATTTCCCCTCCCCGGTCTCATGTGACTTGTTAGTGTTACAAGGTCTCAGATGTGAATGGGGAGCAGGTGTGTTAAATTTGTGGTGTTATTGCTCTCACTCTCTCCTACTGGCCACCAGGGCCGCCATCAGGGGGGTACAGGCATTACACCTGTAAGGAGCCCGAATGTTCCCAGGGGCCCGACCACCTCCCATTCTCAGCTCGTGGCTGAGAGTAGAGAAAACACTTTCATTTTGGCAGTTCCTCCCCCCGCTCTCATGTCGCGGCTGGAGAGAGGAGAGAAAATGGTCACAGCAGACTTGCAGTTCAGTCCAGCTGTCATTCAGCCGCCCCCCCCCCCTCCTCCTATCACGTGTCCCTGCGGTGATCTCTCCTCCCCCTGATCCTCGGTGGAGTCCGTCCCAGCCTGCCAGTGACCGTCTCAGCAATGATGGTGAGCGGCGGAGGGGAGGGCGGGGGAATGGATGAATGGATTGGCGCCTGTGCAGGGCATAGTGCTGGCTGTGGGGCCCGGGGGCTCTGTGAGGAGGGTGTGTTTTGTTCTCTCTTTGTAGCAGGAAGTGGTAGAAGCCTTTCAAGGAGCCAATCCATTCATGCACTGACAAGACGCTTACTGATAGAAAGTTAAGGCAGAGGGGTGAGCTCATCATTGTGTGTATAGATACCTCCCATGGCATACACTACTTCCCATCCATTCACCTCCCTGGCATAGTCTGTGTCTTATTCACTGACCCCGTCATAGACTGCCCCCTATTCACTGAGCCCCCTGTCATAGACTGCCCCCTATTCACTGACCCCCCGTCATAGACTGACCCCTATTCACTGACCCCCCGTCATAGACTGACCCCTATTCACTGCCCCCCTATTCACTGACCCCCCATCATAGACCGGCCCCTATTAACTCTGACCCCCCCGTCATAGACTGACCCCTATTCACTGACCCCCATCATAGACTGATCCCTATTCACTAACCCCGCCGTCATAAACTGAACCCTATTCACTGACCCCCCCAGTCATAGACTGACCCCTATTCACTGACCCCCCTGTCATAGACTGACCCCTATTCACTGACCCCCCTGTCATAGACTGACCCCTATTCACTGACCCCCCTGTCATAGACTGACCCCTATTTACTGACCCCCCATCATAGACTGACCCCTATTCACCGACCCCCCCCCCCTGTCATAGACTGGCCCCTATTCACTGACCCCCCCGTCATAGACTTCTCCCTAGTCACTGACCTGCCCCCTATTCACTGACCCCCCATCATAGACTTCCGGGGCCGCCATCAGGGTGATACAGGCAGCACCCCCCTGTTTCTCAACTTGCTGCAGGAGAAGGAAGAGGAGGTGAGATGACACTTGAATTTTTAGCCCCCCGGTTCTCTGCTCCAGGGGGCCCATGCCTGAAGCTATGTAAGGGGCCCCAAAATTTCTGTTGGCAGCCCTGCTGGTCACTTGGAGTTCAACATGGCACCTCATGGCAAAGAACTCTTTGAGGATCTGAAAAAATTGTTACTCTACATAAAGATGGCCTAGGCTATAAGAAAATTGCCAATACTCTGAAACTGAGCTGCAGCATGGTGGCCAAGACCATCAACCAACAAAAATCAGCCAACAAAAACCTCCTCCTCATGCCCAAAGCCTAAATCCAAGGGGGATCGGAGATTCGCTGTCCAAGGGCCTCGGCTATGGAATGCTCTACCAATCAACATCCACCTGGAAGAAAATCACCTGGCTTTTAGGAAAAAACTCAAGACCTTCCTCTTTTAGCAGATGATCAAAGCTCGCCACAGCGCCTAGAGGTGATTCAGTTCGCATTGTGCGCTATACAAATATTTCATTCATTCATTCATTCATACAGTGGTTTAACAGGACAGGTTCCAATCAGAACAGGCCTCGCCATGGTCGACCAAAGAAGTTGAGTACATGTACTCAGCGCCATGTCCAGAGGTTGTCTTTGGGAAATAGATGTATGAGTGCTGCCAGCATTGCTGCAGAGATTGAAGGGGTGAGGGGTCAGCCTATCAGTGCTCAGACCATACACCGCACACTGCATCAAATTGGTCTGCATGGCTGTTGTCCCAAAAGGAAATATCTTCTAATGATGCACAAGAAAGCCCGCAAACAGTTTGCTGAAGACAGGCAGACTAAGGGCATGGATTACTGGAACCATGTCCTGTGGTCTGATGAGACCAAGATAAACTTATTTGGTTCAGATGGTGTCAAGCGTGTGTGGTGGCAACCAGGTGGGGAGTACGAAGACAGGTGTGTCTTGCCTAAAGTCAAGCATGGTGGTGGGAGTGTCATGGTCTGGGGCTGCATGAGTGCTGCTAGCACTGGGGAGCTACAGTTCATTTAGGGAACCATGAATGCCAACATGCACAGTGACATACTGAAGGAGAGCATGATCCCCTCCCTTCAGAGACTGGGCCGCAGGGCAGTATTCCAACATAACGACCCCAAACACACTTCCAAGATGACCACTGCCTTGCTAAAGAAGCTGAGGGTAAAGGTGATGGACTGGCCAAGCATGTCTCCAGACCTAAACCCTATTGAGCATCTATGGAGGAGCCCAAGGTCTCTAACATCCACCAGCTCCGTGATGTCATCATGGAGGATTGGAAGAGGATGACAGTGGCAACCTGTGAAGCTCTGCTGAACTCCATGCCCAAGAGGGTTAAGGCAGTGCTGTCACATGAAACAATATAATAAAATATTTACAAAAATGTGAGGGGTGTACTCACATTTGTGAGATACTGTATATTGATTTTTTAAGGACAAATGGCTTTCTTTTTGTGAATATTGTCCTGCAACAATGATTTTTTTTTCACATTCTTTAGACAATTAAACTTGATAAAACTAAACAAAAGGCACTTTTTTTGAGCAGTGTATAAAAATAAATAGTGTTACTGCATGTAAAAATTATGATTTTTGTACAAAGCATTGCAAAGTTTTTTTACAAATGAAGTAAAGTTGTTTTTTAAATTTTGTGCTTTTTTCAGTGTGATACCTGTAAATTATATGTAAAAGGTGTAAAAATATTATGAAACAAAGCAAACAAAAACAGAAAAAAGGTGAAATAATAGTTAACCACTTCCCGCCCCGGCCTATAGAAAAATGACGGCCGGGAAGTGGTTCAGTTATCCTGACTGGGCATCATATGACGTCCAGCAGGATAACAAGCCAGCGTGCGCCTGCGGGGGGCGTGCAGTGCGACAATCGATGGTGTGGTGGGTCACTCTGACACATGCCGCATCTCCGATCGTGGTACAGAGCCACTGATGGAAGCTCTTTACCTTGTGATCAGCTGTGACCAATCACAGCGTGAACCAGGAAATGCCGGTAATCGACTTTCCTCAATTCACACTGACATGGAAAGCCAATCGGCGGCTCTCATGTCAGAGGGGGCGTGTGTGCAGCCCCCATCAGAGGTGCCCACCACAAAGCCAATCAGTGCCCTTCCACTGCCAGTCAGTGCCCACCAAAAATCGCCAATCAGTGCCCATCAGTAACGCCTGTCAGTTCCCGTCACAGATGCCCATCAGTAATGCCTGTCAGTACCTCCTCATCAGTGCTGCCTATCAGTGCCATCTATTAGTGCCCATCAGTGTTGTATGACCGTGTAATTGTCATTCAAAATGTGACAGCGCTGAAAGCTGAAAATTGTCTTGGGCAGGAAGGGGGGAAAGTAGCCTATATTGAAGTGGTTAGTAAAATAGAAAAAAAAAAATCACCAGGGAAATTATATTGAATGGAGAAGAATAATGAGTTAATTGCGGCTAATTAGAGTAAACTAAGGGTTAATAAGGGGTTCAACAATAAATCTAAGGGGTAGATCTGAAATGAGTGGAAGCTCTGCTGATTTTATCATCCAATCATGTGCAAGCCAAAATGCTGCTTTTTTAAATTTTCCTTGCATGTCCCCCTCAGATCTACAGCGACTTTACTTCCAAGTGCAATTTCAGTGCACTTTCAAGTGCACTTGCAGTGCAAAGTGGATTTTCCTTTAGTAAATAACCCCCAATGTTTCATTGTAGCTTTCTGTATTTTCGGCTGAGCAATGTTGTCGATAAACATTGCCAGACTGCTTTCTTTTCTTTTCTTTTTTTAAGCTCCTGCTTCTGGGACCTTTGCTGTCCACTCGGCAATGTCCTCTTGAAATTTGAGGTAGGTTAGGAAACTTGGAAAAGATAACCTATGAATTGCACAGGGCTAGCTGAAACAAGTAAATGGTGACTTTCTTATACCAAAACCGTGATCTCCCGGTGGCCAAGTAGGTTTGCATCAGCTGGTTATTCATATCAACTCCCCCTTAAATAGGTTATATTCCTGTACACATTTTGGCTTCTGGACAGGACCTCGTCTTGTCTGAAGTTCCACCAAGGTGTCATCATGTATTGCGGAAAGGATGTACATGTCTCTTTTATCTCTCTACTTTAGGGCTAGTACCTCTTTATTATGCAAACTGGCTTTCCCCCATTTCAATTTTGTGGTGACCAATTTCTGTGGGAAGCTCTTGCAGTTGTGGTTCCACGGGCCACAGCCTTCTTCATGTAGAGATGGCGGAATAGTAGAAATAATCAACATAGAGGTGGTAACCCTTCCCGAACAGCGGTAAAAAGGCTCATTATGCCTCATAGAATATACATGGGTGTGTTTGCTTTCCAACATGGGGTCATTTTGTGGGTAAATCCATTGTCCTGGTTCTCCAGGGCCTTAAAAAAATGTGATAGGTAGTCAGGAAAATAAATGTGTAATTTATGCCTTTAGAACACCTGACGGTGCTACTTGGATGTTGGGCCTCTGTATGTTGCCAGGCTGTGGAAAAGTCTCACATATGTGATATTGCCATACTCAGGAAGAGTAGCAGAATATATTTTAGGGTGTAATTGCATGTATGCCTATGCCATGTGTGAGAAATAACTTGTTAATATGACAATTTTGTGGGCACTATGCCTCTTACTTAATACCTTGGACTGTCATCTTTACAAAAAGGGGTAATTTGGAGGATATTTGTACTTTCCTCACATTTTAGGGCCTCAAGAAATGAGATAGGCATTCAGTGCATCGGGATTAATCAATTTCCAGTAATACGTAGCATAGCTTGTAGACACTATAACTTTCACATAAACCAATTATCATACACTTATCAGGATTTTTTTTTTACCAAAGACATGTAGCAGAATATATTTTGATTTTATTGCATTTTTTTTTTTTAAACAAAAAGAAAAAATATAGTTATTTTTTTATTAAATGTTCGCTCTTTTTTCACTAATATTTCAAAAAATAAAAAACCCAGTGGTGAATAAAAATTACCAAAAGAAAGCTCTATTTGTGTGAAAAAAATGATAAAAATTAATTTGGGTACAATGTAGCATGACTGAGAAATTGTCATTTAAAGTGAGAGAGCACTGAAAGCTGAAAATTGGTCTGGGTAGGAAGGGGGTGAAAGTGCCCGGTATTGAGGTGGTTAATGAGAGCTGAATTGCTGTGTACTGGGATGGAGGACTGGACTTCCTAGACACATCCTGGGTACAATGACTACATTTTTTGGGCGTGTCTAATACGGCCAGAGTCTGTGTCAGGGATCCCGTGCAGTAAAGTGCTCATTCCCATGCAGTAAAGTGCTCATTCCCGTGCAGAAAGGTGCTCATTCCTATTTAGCAGCTGCTAATTCCCATTCAGCAAGTGCTAATTCTAATGCGGATGTGCAGAGCCACAAGCATAATATCCAAAGATCCCCATTGGTGCATATGTGCGAGTACGTGCGTGTACACATTAGCACACGCATCCACAGATTCTGACACCCAGCTACCTATTTATACTGAGAGTCTGCCTGCCTTCAATGCTGGATTGTCTTCAGCTTTGGTTCCTGTGTCCCCGATTCTAATCTATGTCTGCTAACCTTGTTCCTGGCCTGGCTATGTCGGACACCTCTCTCAGATCACCCCTGCCTGCTATATCTGCTTCTTGCTTATGTTAGATTTATGACCACGTCTCCGTCTTCTGATTTGGCACCCCACCGCTAGCACATTACCGACATCTGCCTGTTCTTGACCTTGAAAATGATCCTGATTCTGAACCTGTCTGCCTGGCTCCTGCTGAACAAGGCTTGTGACCAAGCTCCACTCCACCACTGGAAGGACACCTGTGTCTTCAAGCTACAGCTCACTCCTACAGCTGCCAAGCTCCTGCACCCTTCCACTGCACTAGCAGTCCCTGTCTCCACTACCAGGGGTGCTTGGATGGGAATTGTGCAAGAGGCCACCCTCGTCATCTCGGGCTCCACAGTCAGGGACGTCACAGTCTGCAACTGGATAAGGAGCTGAGAATTCCACCTGCTGTCTGTTTGTGAAATGTAAGAGGTTCATATGAAATATGTGTTATTGGCCCAGTTTAAAGTATCTAAAGCTATAGATGATGATTGTAAAGGTTTGTTTTTTTCCTAAAATAATAAGCATTTCACCTGCTGTGTAGATGGTTTTGCACAGAGCTGCCCCGATCCTCCTCTTCTAGGGTCTCCCACTGCTCCTGGCTCCTCCTGTCTTCCGAGTGCCCCATAACAGTCCACTTCCTATGGGGGCACCCGTGTAGGCTCAATCCTAAGCCACACTGTGTGCGCTGTTGGCACACACAGTGCGGCCCAGACCCCCCCCCCCCCCCCCCACACTCTGTTCACAGGATTTTATTGACAGCAGCAGGAGCCATTGCAGAGCCTCCTGTGAAAAGAGAGGAGAAAATAGTTTTTTTTACCTTAATGCAGAAAATGCAATAAAGGATAAGTTCACCTTTTGGAACATGTTACATGTTCCACCCGTATTTAGGGTGGAACATGGAACACGTTCCAACAGCTGTAGCCCCCCCTCTCCAGTGACAGCGAGCCGCCATCTTCTCCAGGAAGCCACTATCACTGTTTGAAAATAACGTGGCTGTGCGGGGCTCCATCCACCCGGCCACGTCATTCATTCACAGTCCTCTGTGGATGGGGAAACTACAAGTACCGACATGATTTGTGGCTGTTGGCTTGTAGTTTCAATGAACTAACGTGGCACTGTTAAGAGCTTTGGTAGTTCATTCTCTCTTCAGGTCAGTTTGTATCTGCCTGACTGTACGAGGTATGAACAGATAGATATACAGACAAGTGTAGGAGTCCTGGATGGCACCTGTGATCTGCTGATTGTGCGTGCAATGCTTTACAGGTAAAAGAATAATAAATGCACATTTTTTTTACCTGCAAAAAGATGTGCACTTATTATTTTTTTTTAAGAGGTAAACTTCTTCCTTAAGGTTAAAAACCTTTTATCTTTGCAGACATTTGAAGAAAGATTTTTCATAGATTAACTGCTTCAGCCCTGGAAGATTTTACCCCCTTCCTGACCAGAGAACTTTTTGGCACTGTGTCGCTTTAACTGACAATTGCTACGTTGCACCCAAACAAAATAGAGGATAGTTTTAGAGCTTTTTTTTTTTTTTTTTTTTTTTTTTTTTTACTAGTAATGGCGGTGATCTGCGATTTTTATTGTGACTGCGACATTATGGTGGACACATCGGACACTTTTGACACTATTTTGGGACCATTGTCATTTATACAGTGATCAGTGCTATAAAAATGCACTGGTTACTGTGTAAATGACACTGGCAGGGAAGGGGTTAAACACTAGGGAGTGATCAAGGGGTTAAGTGCGCCTAAGGAGTGATTCTAACTGTGGGGGGGGGGCTTCCACTGACATAACAGCGATCACGGCTCCCGTTGACAGGGAACAGTGATCTCTGTTATGTCACAAGGCAGAACTGGGAAATGCCTTGTTTACATAGGCACTTGCCCGTTCTGCGGCCTCCGTGACAAGATTGCTGGGAGACCAGTGGACATCGAGGCCATGGATCCCGCGGGCATGGTCACGCTGTTTGCGGTGGGCGCCCTTTAGCCCCGCCAGTTAAAGGGGACATACAGGTAGAACCATTTGCCCACCGCTGCCATTGTGCCGACGTATATCGTGTGCAGCGGTCGGCATGTGATTAAGGAAGGTTTTAAAACCCTGGCAGGTGAATATTGCTGTTTATGTTACCAATTTGTCCTGGTGATCATTGTCAAAAATTTTACAGACTCCTTAATCTATCCAAAACTTAAACAAATTGGCTTTAGGTATACTGACCATAATAAAGGAACAAAATATGTACAAAACTGATACAGTGCCTTGCGAAAGTATTCAGCCCCCTTGAACTTTTCAACCTTTTGCCACATTTCAGGCTTCAAACATAAAGATATAACATTTTTATTTTTTGTGAAGAATCACCAACAAGTGGGACACAATTGTGAAGTGGAACGAAATCTATTGGATTTTTAAAACTTTT
This sequence comes from Lithobates pipiens, assembly GCF_037356315.1. NCBI lineage: Eukaryota > Metazoa > Chordata > Amphibia > Anura > Ranidae > Lithobates > Lithobates pipiens. The sequence goes on along the minus strand of NW_027507903.1, from coordinate 96,986,681 downwards.
TTAACGAATAAAAAAATGAAAAGTGGGGCGTGCAAAATTATTCGGCCCCCTTGCATTAATACTTTGTAGAGCCACCTTTTGCTGCGATTACAGCTGCAAGTCGCTTGGGGTATGTCTCTATCAGTTTTGCACATCGAGAGACTGAAATTCTTGCCCATTCTTCCTTGCAAAACAGCTCGAGCTCAGTGAAGTTGGATGGAGAGCGTTTGTGAACAGCAGTTTTCAGCTCTTTCCACAGATTCTCGATTGGATTCAGGTCTGGACTTTGACTTGGCCATTCTAACACCTAGATACGTTTATTTGTGAACCATTCCTTTGTAGATTTTTCTGTATGTTTGGGATCATTGTCTTGTTGGAAGATAAATCTCCGTCCCAGTTTCAGGTCTTTTGCAGACTCCAACAGGTTTTCATCCAGAATGGTCCTGTATTTGGCTGCATCCATCTTCCCCTCAATTTTAACCATCTTCCCTGTCCCTGCTGAAGAAAAGCAGGCCCAAACCATGATGCTGCCACCACCATGTTTGACAGTGGGGATGGTGTGTTGAGGGTGATGAGCTGTGTTGCTTTTATGCCAAACATATCGTTTTGCATTGTGGGCAAAAAGTTCGATTTTGGTTTCATCTGACCAGAGCACCTTCTTCCACATGTTTGGTGTGTCTCCCAGGTGACTTGTGGCAAACTTTAGACAAGACTTTTTATGGATATCTTTGAGAAATGGCTTTCTTCTTGCCACTCTTCCATAAAGGCCAGATTTGTGCAGTGTACGACTGATTGTTGTCCTATGGACAGACTCTCCCACCTCAGCTGTAGTGCTCTGCAGTTCATCCAGAGTGATCATGGGCCTCTTGGCTGCATCTCTGATCAGTCTTCTCCTTGTCTGAGCTGAAAGTTTAGAGGGACGGCCAGGTCTTGGTAGATTTGCAGTGGTCTGATACTCCTTCCATTTCAAAATGATCGCTTGCACTGTGCTCCTTGGGATGTTTAAAGCTTGGGAAATCTTTTTGTATCCAAATTCGGCTTTAAACTTCTCCACAACAGTATTACGGACCTGCCTGGTGTGTTCCTTGGTCTTCATGATGCTCTCTGCGCTTTCAACAGAACCCTGAGACTATCACAGAGCAGGTGCATTTATACAGAGACTTGATTACACACAGGTGGATTCTATTTATCACCATCAGTCATTTAGGACAACATTGGATCATTCAGAGATCCTCGCTGAACTTCTGGAGTGAGTTTGCTGCACTGAAAGTAAAGGGGCCGAATAATTTTGCACGCACTTTTCAGTTTTTTTTTTTTTCTAAAAAAGTTTCAAAAATCCAATAGATTTCTTTCCACTTCACAATTGTGTCCCACTTGTTGGTGATTCTTTACAAAAAATTTAAATTTTATATCTTTATGTTTGAAGCCTGAAATGTGGCAAAAGGTTGAAAAGTTCAAGGGGGCCGAATACTTTCGCAAGGCACTGTATATAGTCCAGTGTTTCTCAACTCCAGTCCTCAAGACAACCCAACAGGTCATATTTTCAGGCTTTACATTATTTTGCACAGGCGATTTGCTCAGTTTCACGGCCTCAGTAATTACCACAGCCCTTTCATCTGAGGGGAAATCCTGAAAACATGAGCTGTTGGGACGCCTTGAGGGCTGGAGTTGAGAAACCCTGATATAGTCTTTTTGATAGAATTTTCTTATTTGGTTTAAACACTTATGCCCCATACACACAAGTGGATTTTCCGTCTGAAAAATCTTGGATGGTTTTTCTGACGGAATTCCGCTCAAGCTTGGCTTGCATACACACGATCACACAAAAGTTCTCTGAACTTTCAACCGCCAAGAACGCGGTGACATACAACATTATGATGAGCTGAGAAAAGGAAGTTCAATGCTTCAGAGCATGCGTCAAATTGATTCTGAGCATGAGTAGGAATTTTGTGCGTTGGAATTGCTACAGACAATCGGAATTTCCGATCTGAACTTTTTCCGACTGAAAATTTTAGAACCTGCTCTCAATATTTTTCTGGCGGGAATTCTGCTAGCAAAAGTCCGATAGAGCATACACGGTCTGAATTTTCGACCAAAAGCTCACATTGGACTTTTGCTGGTGGAATTTCCAATCGTGTGTACGGGGCATTAGGCTCCATGCATACTAGTGTTTTTTTAAGTGCCTAGAAGCTGTTATTAGCATTTTTTCTGCTCTAAATAGTGTTATCCTATGTGTTTGTTTAGGCTATTTTGCGTTTTTGAGCTTCAGCGTCTAGGAGTAGAATAAAAAAAAGAATTGGAGCGTTTTTCCAGTAGAAACGCTCCTAATAGCATTTCTTTAGCCTTTTTTTCCCCTTTTACTGCGAAAATGCTAACGCTCCTAAACGGCTGCTAAAACACTACTACAAAAAGCTATTATCAGCGCTTTTTTTCCAGAATTTGTTCCCGTGTTTTTTTAGCTTAAAAACAAAAAACGCTAGTGTGCATGGAGCCTTAAAGGTTTTTACAACTCGTTGATATTTGTGAAACTGCTGGTGACAAGTAATGCAGTATTGTTACTTTTATAATGACAGGGGAGATGTCTGAGAGCTTATCTGACTTTACAGTACCTGTGATCCTAAAACATGAAATTCCATTTTATGTAGAGAAGTACGGTTATGTACACAGAGATGTAATGCAGTAATTGTCAGCTAAATCAAGTGTGGACAGCCTTGCTTGCAGTGACATGACAGATAATCTTGTTGGTATGTTTTGTGTTTGAATGGTACCTCTTATGTTATTATCCAGTGTCTATGGGGATGTAAAAACGGATTTGCTATATGTTCTTTGTCATTTAGGATGATGTTTTAAATCAAATCCAATAAGGTAGTAGAGCTTTACAGGACATGTTCTTTGCTATGTGAGTCTGTTAATGGAGAGACTCACAAGAAGCTCTAACAATGATCAGTGGCATCTCTTTAGTCACCATATTATTTTGCTGTAAAAGAAATGAGCTTATATATCTTGTGATTCTACATAGTAAAAATAAAATTTACTTAACCACTTGCTTACTGGGCACCTAAACCCCCCTCCTGCCCAGACCAATTTTCAGCTTTTAGCGCTGTCACTCTTTGAATGACAATTGCACGGTTATGCTACACTGTACCCAAATTACATTTTTATCATTTTTTCCCCACAAATAGAGCTTTCTTTTGGCGGTATTTGATCACCTCCTGGGATTTTTATTTTTTGTTAAAAAAATTAAGAAAGACTGATTTTTTTGAAAAAAAAAATACAAAATCATTTTATATTTTGTTAATTCATTTTGCAAACAGGTAATTTTTCTCCTTCATTGATGTACTCTGATGAGGCTCCACTGAGGAGCACTGATAGGCTGCATTGATGGGGACTGATAAGGCAGCACTGATGGCCACCAATAGGTGGCACTGATATGGTGGCATTGGTGGGCCCTGATAGGTGGCACTGATGGGCGGCACTGAAGGGCATTGATAGGTGGCACTGAAGGGCACTAATAGGTGGCACTGATAGCTGGCACTGATGGGCACTGATAGCTAGCACTTGTGGGCACTGATAGGTGGCAGTGTTGGGCACTGATCAGCACTGGTAGCGCTGTAGGGGTTAAGCGTGTCCTAGGGAGCGATTCTAACTGTGGGAGCAAGGGGCTGTGTGTGACACAACACTGATCACCGCTCCCGATTACATGGAGCGGTGATCAGTGTCCTGTCACTAGGCAGAACGGGGAAATGCTTGTTTACATCAGCATTTCCCCATTCTACCTGTCAGTGAGATGATCGCGGGGATCAGCAATCACGCTCACAAAGCTTCCTGTGCGTGCCCGCAACCTGCCACGTACAGGTACATGATTCTGCCTGTACGTGTCTTTCTGCCACAGTATATTTGCGTGAGGCGGTCAGGAAGCAGTTAAAGTCTTGTTTTTTTTTTTTTTTTAAATAACAAACATTTTATACTTACCTGCTCTGTGCATTGGTTTTGCACAGATCAGCCCAGATCCCCCTATTCTCAGGTCCCTCGTCTGCACTCTCGGCCCCTCCCTCATGCCAAGTGCCCCCAGAGCAAGAGCAAGCAGATTAATATAGGGGCACCCAAGCCGTGCCACTGCTCTGTGTGTCCATTCAGACACGGAGCCACAGCTCGGCCCCACCTCCTTTCCTCATTGACTCACCGAGTTTGACTGCAGTGGGAGCCAATTTGGACATTTTTGGGTTGTCCTCAGAAATAGAGGGGGCATCTTCTAATGGGGACATTAGTTCTGGTGATCTGGGGGTCCCCAGGGAATTCCTTAAATTTGCAGAGATTTCCTCTCACTTCCTGGTTGGCTATGGGACAGGAAGTGAAGGGAAATCTCCAAAATGGGACACAGATGGGGGAAAAAAAATCTGAGGGTGGGTTATAGCTTCCCTTGCTCTATTTTTTATGTTTTGCCTGTAGTTCTACTTAAGCCCTTGGGAAGTAGTTCTTCATAGGCCCTCTTACCACCAACAAACTAACTAATAAAAAAGTAAAAAATAGTGTAGCGCTTCTATAATAGTGAATGTGATCAACACGCACACAAAAAATTCTATATAAAGTAAATGGTCACATGGAGAAGTCCATAATTATATGAAACAAAGTCCAATTAGAATGGATAAACACTTCCGTGATGTAACTGGTGCAGAGATGGTTAGACCGCTTCAAGGAAGATAGGGGTCTTGCTAAACAGATATGCCCATGTAAATCAGCTTGTCTGTCTCACGGATGGAACATCGGGATGATTTCTTATCCAGCTCAAAACGTGGCACGATCAACGCAGGTACCCCGGTCACCCCAAAATGGGGTGGAAGATGTTATGGGTTTTAGGCCAAAAAAGAGAAAGGAAAAAAAGAGCTCCACATGGTGCGGGTCAGACGGTATTAAACGGCAAATTTATTTAAAAGTCACAAAATATATAAAACATTTTTTTCCTCATGCCCCTGTCGAAGACATTTATGTCAAAACGCGTCGGGCTAGCTGTTGGCACCCTACATTGCTTTTATTTTTATTCTTATTCAATCTCTTTGTGATCACTAAGTCATACATTTTTTTTTATTTCAATAATTTTTATTGAAGATTTTCAGCAGAACAAAGCAAAATAGATGAACATTCCTTATAATAAGCAAGTAAAATCCACTTTTGCAGAAACAAGGGTAATCTAGAAGAACAAAGATCTAGACAAAAACCTAAAAGTACATATCTGTATAACAACTAGACATGGTGTTTCCATATCAACTGCAGTGTCATGGACCCATAGCATTCAATTAATTCCCAACCGTGGAAAATGTCCAGGCAAGGCTCACAAGCCCGTAGCCCCTGATGCCCCAAACGGGATCAAGCTGCAGACCAGGGGCTGGGCTCGCTCACCAAGACCAGGGCACTCCCCATCCATCTCCTCCGAGGTAGTCATACATTTTTTTTATATATTTTGTGACTTTTAAATAAATTTGCCGTTTAATACCGTCTGACCCGCACCATGTGGAGCTCTTTTTTTCCTTTCTCTTTTTTGGCCTAAAACCCATAACATCTTCCACCCCATTTTGGGGTGACCGGGGTACCTGCGTTGATCGTGCCACGTTTTGAGCTGGATAAGAAATCATCCCGATGTTCCATCCGTGAGACACACCGCTTGGTATACAGTTGGTTGGAGTTTCCTCACCAGTTTGACGGACCTACATCGATCCACCCTTTGGTCCTAGGTTGGGACCCCAAGCCTTTCAGACTCAACCGTCATATGACCGTGTGAGTCCAACACAGTTGGTAAGAGTATTTATCTACCTTTCTAATGTCTACAGACAAGCTGATTTACATGGGCATATCTGTTTAGCAAGACCCCTATCTTCCTTGAAGCGGTCTAACCATCTCTGCACCAGTTACATCACGGAAGTGTTTATCCATTCTAATTGGACTTTGTTTCATATAATTATGGACTTCTCCATGTGACCATTTACTTTATATAGAATTTTTTGTGTGGGTGTTGATCACATTCACTATTATAGAAGCGCTACACTATTTTTTACTTTTTGATTGTTGAACTTTGTTTGTTTTAAGTGTTGGCAGCTGCTTTCTTATTTAGTCATAGCGCAGTGCTTTCCCCCACTTTTCCAAACTAACTAATAACCCATACTTTTTTTGCCACTCATCAGACTATAGCCAAAGCATGGAGACTACCCTCCCTAAGCTTAATAGAGGTAAAGCAGTGGACAATGGCACAATGATTGAGAAACTCACCTCTATATTAAATAACTCACGTTACAAATTCCTAAAGATATGGCCCTTGTGGATGGACTAACCTCTCTACTTTCACCAGGAAGCTCTTGGGTTGAATGTGGGGGGTTTTCTTGGCAAGTCCCCGATGCCCCTTCCCTCTCCTTCCTCCATCATTATTTCCTCTCCTCTTTCCTGCTCACAGCTGATGTGGCAGAGCTGCTCCAGAATCTGGAAGGATCCCAACAATATTGTCATGACCCACCAAGATGCCTCTGCCTCTCAGCGCACTTCCGAGAGCTGGAGTCAACCACTTCTGCTCCTCTCCTGCCCAGTGCTCCAGTGAGCGCTGGAGGAAGAGAACAGAGAACAGTGACTGTCAGTCATTGGTCTCTGCCGGAGACTCATTTCTTCTTTGCAATCAAAGAACACTTTGCTTTTACAATGCAGCAGGGCAACTGCTCAGTTCAAAAAAAAAAATGCCATAAATCTATCCCCTATTTTGTAGACGCTATAACTTTTGAGCAAACCAATCAATATACGCTTATTGTGATTTTTTTTTTTTTATCAAAAATATGTAGAAGAATACATATTGTCCTAAACTGATGAAGAAATTAGTTTTTTTACTTTTTTGCGGGGGGGGGTGGATATTTATTATAGCAGAAAGTTAAAAAAAAAAAAAAAATTTCAAAATTGTCGCTCTTTTTTTTGTTTATAGCGCAAAAATAAAAACCGCAGAGGTCATCAAATACCACCAAAAGAAAGCTCTATTTGTGGGAAAACAAAGAACATCATTTTTTTTTGGGTACAGAGTCGCACGACTGCACAATTGTCAGTTAAATCGGCTCAGTGCCGTATCGCACAAAATGGCCTTGTCATTAAGGGGGAAAATCTTTCGGTCCTCAGGGCCCCTTTCCCACTGGGGCGTTTTTCAGGCTACAGCGCTAAAAATAGTGCCTGTAAAGCGCCTGAAAAAATCTGGCCCCTTTCACTCCGGTGTGAAAGCCGGAGGGCTTTCACACTGGAGCGGTGCGCTAGCAGGACGGTGAAAAAAGTCCTGCTACCAGCATCTTTGGAGCGTTGTATTCACCGCTCCTAAACAGCTCCTACCCATTGAAATCAATGGGGTAATGTACGCTTTTCGGGCGCTAGCGGGGGTTAAAACCTCCCTGCTAGTGGCCGCATAGCACCGCTAAAACGGCGGTAAAGCGGCACTAAAAATAGCGCCGCTTTACTGCCAAAGGCACACCCTCCAGATTGCGCATTGCAAGTACCTGGAAGCATTTTGTTCATAAAGGACCCAGAACATATAGAAAACTGTTGATTTTGAAGGGGGTAGATTTTAGCACAGAAAAGGCCAGCCTTCTTCAGAGATTATCATGGTGAAGGAGGGGTATTCAAGTACAATTTGTGGATGATGAGGTTATGTGGGGTAACTGAAAAGCTAAATTATCTGTTCTCATACTAGATTCTGTGAATCTCTTTAGTGTTCAGACCTTAAAAGCAATATAGTGTAATAAAGTCAGTAAATCCAGTCTATTTTTTTGTCAATTTCAGTCTCAGAAATCCTCTGCATTCTGATGCTTCAGGCTTTCCCTGGTGCTTCTGCAGCCTTTTATTACATCGTTCTATACATCATCTCTCTGACAGTCCAGCGTGTGTAGGCAAGACTGCAGTGGGTGCAAAATCAGGTGGATGCTAACTAGGGAAGAGATGATCCCATTATTTGCAGGCACATATTCAGACCTTTCCAGAGGTTATCTCTATAGAGGTTTATTGTATTAAGCAGTCTGGTACTGGAGCAATTTACTACTCTTCTCACCCATTCCTTCATTGAGGGGGAGAGAAGCATCAAGGATAATCAGTAACTGCTCAATCATCCCCTCCCTACTGCTGTTTAATTCTAAATGTCCACACCTGACTGTTATGCCGCGTACACACGATCGGAATTTCAGCCAGTAAAAGACAGATGAGAGCTTTTCATCAGAAAATGCGACCGTGTGTATGCTCCATCGGAATTTAGCTGGCCAAATTCCCGACAGAAAAAATTTGAGAGCATGTTCTCAATTTTCACGATGGAAAAACTTTGTATTGGAAATTCCGATCGTGTGTATTCAATTCCGACATGCAAAAACTCACGCATGCTCAGATTCAACTACGAGATGGAAGCTATTGGCTACTGGGTATTGAACTTCCTTTTTCTAGCCCCGTTGTACGTGTTGTACGCCACCGCATTCTTGGCGGTCGGAATTTGGTGTGACCGTGTGTATGCAAGACAGCTTGAGCCAAATCCCATCGGAATTCCGTCGGGAAAACCATCAGAGTTTTTTCTGACCAAAATTCCGATCGTGTGTACGTGGCATTAGGACTATTGAAAGGTGATAAACGCTCTTTATTAATCACAACCACAGTCACAAGAAAATTCAAAGTAACAGGATGGAAATTTTTCGAACAAACAAATTTCTAACATTGAATGTTGTTTTCATTCAAGAAAGTCCATCCACTCTAGAATTGAATACTAAAAACCAACGGGTAGTACTCCATATTCATACTCTTATGCCGCGTACACACAACCGGTTTTCCCATCGGAATAAAAGTTGAAGGATGAAGGTTTTTCCGACGAAGTTCTGCTGAAACTGTCATACGTACACACGATCACACCTTAGTCCGATCGTTAAGAACGCAGTGACGTACAACACGTATGACATTACTCTAAAAAGGAAGTTCGGTAGCCAATAGCCTCTGTCTCGTACTTGCTTCAGAGCATGCGTTGTTTTTGGTCCATCGGAACAGCATACAGACGAGCGGTTTTCCTGATAAGAATTGGTTCTGTCGGAAATATTTAAAATATGTTTTATTTCTAGGTCCTTCAGAAATTTCGGGGAAAAAAAATGTCCGATGCGGCATATACGATCGGAATATACGATGAAAAACTTCAGTCTGACTTTTTCTGTCGGACATTCTGCTCATGTGTACACGGCATTAGACCTTTTTGCTGCCTTTGACACAGTTGACCACCCACTCCTCTTCAATAAACTCCACTCTCTTGGCCTCTGACGCTCTGCTCTCTCCTGGTTCTCCTCTTACCTTCCAGTGTCACATACAACACCAGCTCCTTTTCCTCTTTCTGTTGAGGTACCCCAAGACTCCGTCCTTGGGCCCCTCCTATTCTCTCTCTATACCTCTTCCCTGGGATGGTTGATAACCTCCCATGGCTTCCAATACCACCTCTATCTCTCCACTCCCCAACGCACCCCCTTGAACCCCTCATATATCACAAACTTACTGAGCGACACATCAGTATAAATGTCGCATCACTTTCTCACCACAAACTCAATCTTTCTAAAACTGAGCTTGTAATATTTTGCTCCTCCCTGATCCCCTCATGACTTTACCATTAAGATAAACGGCACCACCAATTGGTCTCTCCACACATGCCAGGGTGCTAAGTGTAACCCTAGACCAGTGATGGCGAACCTTGGCACCCCAGATGCTTCGGAACTACTTTTCCCATGATGCTCATGCACTCTGCAGTGTAGTTGAGAATCATGGGAAATGTAGTTCCAAAACATCTGGAGTGCCAAGGTTCGCCATCACTGCCCTAGACTCTGACCTCTCCTTTGGCCCTGACTTCCAATCACTGGCTAAATCTTGCTGCCTTAACCTCCTCAACATTTCAGAATTCGCCACTTCCTAACAACACCACAAAACAACGTATTCACTCCTTGATTATTTCCGCCTTGACTACTGCAACTCCCTTGTCACTGGTCTACCTTTGCACAGGCTATCCCCCCTTCAATCTCTTATGAATGCTGCTGCTAGACTAATATACCTTACTAAGTGATCTGTGACTGCTGTCCTTTCTGTCAATCTCTTCACTGGTTTCTGGTAGCCCAATGTATACAATTCTAAATACTAACCACATCGTACAAAGCCATCCACAACATCGCTCCCAGCTACATCAGCAACTTCATCTGCAGATATCACCCAAATCGTCCTCTCCGCTCCCCCCAAGACATCTTGCTCCTTGCTCTTGCTTGTTACTTCCTCCCATGCTCGCCTCCTCTTCCATCCTCTGGAACTCCCTATCCCAGTATGTCTGGCCAGCTCCTACCCTGTGCATCTTTAGGTAATCCTTGAAAACTCATTTATTTAGGGAAGCCTACCCCACCTCCACCTAAGAACTGTACCCGAGTCACCTCCATCCGATCCTCCCTTGCAGATATCACCTTTTGTATCACTTCCCCTCCTTTTAGATTATAAGCTCCATGAGCAGGGCCCTCCTATTCCTTCTGTATTGAATGGTATTTTAATTGTACTGTCCCCTTTATATTGTTGTGTAAACTGTTGGTGCTATATAAATCCTGTATAATTATAATAATTAATAATAAAACCAATTTTTTTTTTTATGACATTCGACTTGTTCATGTTAAGAGTTTTCATGTTAATGTAAATATTCATACAAATCTACTAGTGTATGGCCAGCTTAACCCTTATCAATAAATCAAATGTCAGTTCATTTAAATATAGATATTATTTCTGATTCCTTGCTGTGGGTAACTGCATTTTGACCATAATCTTTCCTGTGTTACTTTACTTGGTTATTATTTTATATGGTATCTTTTAATGTACTGTACAGCCGATATTCAACTTGGACATTTGTAGAAACATAGTTGGTTCCTAGGGAAGCTATGCCGCTTATCCAGAAAGTCACCTTATGTTCCCAAATTAGTATCGCTCCAGGCAGGACTATAGAATCCTGTTGCTGTCCACGGGTACTCAGACCAAGCAGGAACTGTCTGCTTCTAAATTGTCTGTTCCCCGAGTAGACAAGACTTTCCTATGGTCCGGCGGTGGACGGTCCCTCAACGTCCTTATGTTCAGTGCAGGACTATGGATCATGTATCAATCTTGATGAGATCGAGACCTTAAACAGAGCATGGGGGTGAAGAGGCTGTGGGAAAAAGTCTAGCAGTGCAGAAGAGCGGAGGATTGGGTAAGTAAGTCTACTTTTCCATGCCCGCTAGACCTAAACGAGATGTTAATTTTCAACTTTCCCGGAGTTCAGCTTTAAAAGATGAATTACAGGTATAGATATTTTATTGATATGTTGCATTGGTCCAGCTTTGACCAATGTATCTATGTATAGTCAACACCACTACTCCGGTCATTTTCACTTGCTTGCATGTCCTGCGCTGAGTGGCTACCCTGTTGCATTCTAAAAACAGGAGGTCGGACTTTTTGCATGGGCGCCATTCATTGAATGATTTGCCTTTGCTGAATGAATGCAAAGCGTTCTCTGATTGGACGAGGTGGAGAAGTGGGGCTGTAACCTAACAATATCCACCTTATCCAATCAGAGAACACTTTGTGTTCAGAATGCAGCAGGGCAGCAACTCAGCCTGGATCTGGAAGCAATTGGAGATCCCAGAGTATTTGGTGTCTATTTCAGTGATTTCCAGCTTCCAGGGGCTTTGGCCAGGTATGGTATATGCATAACTACATTAGTCCAAGCTGGACGTAACTATGTATGTAACTATGTACTGTGTTTCCCCCAAAAATAAGCCAGGGTCCTATATTAATTTTGGCAACAAAAGACACAATAGGGCTTATTTTCAGGGGTAATGTGATGTCTTCTCTCTCCCTCTCAGTCCCTTCCCTGTCAGGAATCCTCCATGTGAACCGAGTTAAAATGGTTGTAAAATCCTATAATCCACGCTATTACAGTATTATATAATCTGCAATGTGTTTGTTTCTGTAATATAAATGTGCCAAATACCTTCGTTATAGCTCCGCTTGGTACTTCCGTGCCCCGCCGCAGCTCTCTTCCCCATCCCGAGCATTGCAGTGGGGGGCCGTATGGAAGGTATTTGGCACAATTATATTACAGAAACACACACATTGTACATCATATACTACTAAAATAGAGTGGATTATAGGATTTTACAAGCATTTTAAACTAGGGCTTATTTACAGGGTAGGGCTTATATTGCAGCTCTCCTGGGAAATAAAACTAGGTCTTATTTTTGGGGAAACACAGTATAACCACTTCTCTTCCAGTGACATAAAAGTTTGCCGCTGGATCGGAAGAGTGATATCTCGGTCATTGCTGCGATTGCCTTCATGGTAAAAGTAATCCTAGTGGTTATGGAACCGCTGCATTACAGGTGGTGGTCCCACCCACCACTGCTGCTGCCGCCACATTTACCGGGCTCTCCCATGCATTAAGGGAGCTCAACAAGGATGTGACTGGTGCCATCTGGTTCCTGGGACGTGGTGGGAGGAACTGATGTTGTCATAAACCGGAAAGCAAAGAGGATTGTCATTTCTGCCTTCAGTCTCTAAATGTAAACAAGCCATTACCGGCTTGGTAATACAATCCATTACCCGCTTGTATAAGTGTGAGATCAAACCAATCTTGGTTTGCTCTAATAGATCTAATAGACACCAGATCTCTCCTTAAAGAGGGCCTGTCATCACAAGGGATATTGTTCATCCTTTGTGATAGCAATAAAGTTGATCAAAAATAAGTAAATAAAGGTACAATGTTACTTTTTTAAATAAAATAAATAATACAAACATTTTTAAGCACCCCTATTCCCCCGTGCTCATGCACAAATGCGAATGTACACATTGAGTGGGAGCAAAAATTCTAGCACCAGACCTCCTGTGTAACTCCACACTAACTTGTAAAGGCTTTCAAACTGTTGCCTATGGAGATTTTTAGGTACTGTAGTCTGGTGCTGTTCCACGGGCATACGCAAGTTTAAAGTGTGACATGTTTTGTATCTATTTACTCGGCGTAACATAATGTTTTATATTTTACCCCGAAAATTGGGTATTATTTTGTGTTATTGTGCATTAAAATTCATCAAAATGTATTTTTTCCAAAAAAATTACATTTGAAAAACGACACGCGTATATTGTTTGACATAAAAATATGCAACACAACTAAGATGGTTGATGTGACTTATTCCACGTTTGGAACTTGGTTAAGATTTGTGTTCAGCTATTGAACTATTAGTTGTTTATTTAAGCTTCGATGACTTATCCTGTCATGCCTAATTTGATGCGATATCTTATTCATTGCCTGTATTTTCATGTATGACTACTCTATCATAATAAAACTTTGTGAAAAAAAAAAAAAAAAAAAAATATGCAACACCTGCTATTTTATTCTCTAGGGCCTCTGTTTAAAATATGTATAATGTTTGAGGGTTGTAAGTAGTTTTCTGCATGTAGGAGAGGGATGTCAGAATTGGCTCAGACTGGAAGCGGCCTAAAGCAGGGGTGCCCAACCTTTTGAAGAGCGATGGCCATTTAAGTGAATTGGTAACTGGTCGCAGGCCACAATGAGCGGAGCAGGAGGATGACAGGTCCGTGTCCACAGACACAGCCCTCTCTACTCTATGGGCCCTCTGATCCAATCCGATTCGTCCAGACAAAAGGGGCAGATCCCTTTCTATTTTTTTTTCTTTTTAGGTAGGCGGGTGTAAACAGACACAAGTCCGTTTACATCTGCTGCTCCATACAGGTGAATAGTAAGTCCGGTTGCGTCTGACCAATCATGTAAAAGGGGCCTAAGGCTGCTTTCACACTGATGCACTACTATTTACCCAAAGTGTGGGTGCAGCGCAGTGAACCTGTGGATTTTCTTCGGGATAGGTGCACTTTGCCATAAACTTCTATTATATCCTGCAGGTGTGGCGCACTTTCTGAAGGCGCAACAAACCTGCAGGTAATAACAGAAATCTATGGCTCAATGCAGGTAACCCGCAGGTGCACTGATCAGTTTGAAAGCAGTCCAGTAACCACTGCAAAACAGATATATCCATATCTACTGTGAATTTAGTAGTAAACTTACCTTTAATAACTGTCTTCCATTAAGATATCACTGACTGTTGCGGCCCTAGGTGGAGTGCATTTGGTATCACTCCGCCTGTGACAGGAGTGGGCGCTATACAGGAAGCATTGGCTTATGTGGCTCTGCTCCGCAGCCACTTGCTTCCACTACCAGTGGCTTCATTCACAAAACTGCTGCTCTGGGATGACTGGTCGGCAACCCATGATCTGGGCTTGCCAACCTGCCATCTTAAAGCAGGAGGTCGAGGGCCACATCAGAGGGCCCCGTGGGCCACATGTTGCCCCCGGGCCACTGGTTGGGCACCCCTGGCCTAAAGTGACCCTGAATCATATTATAGAATTTCAATGCCCTGGTCATATTATAGCATTCTTTCTATCAATAGGTACAGCAGAAGCTATGGCTTCTTCTTTTCCTTCATTTGCAGGATTCATGCAGTTTATTGTGTAGGAATATATTTTGTTAGGTTTTTTATTCTTTGAATGGATTATAACTGTTGGGGGAGGGGGGGGGGTCATATAAAGTTCCTGCCTCTGCTTTGGCTGGTATTTACTCTCGGGTGCCCTTGGCTGTTGTACCTACTTGCTGGATTCAGTGAATGTAGCTTGAACAGCTTTTCATATGTGAATGTTCTCACCTGAATGCCGGATACAATAGATCATACTGCTTCCAAGGTCTATCCAGCATTTTATATTGTGTTTTTCATTGATAGCAATGATCTGTATGCTGACATCCATTCACCCTGTCTCTACTATGAACCGAGGCCTGTAACGAATACATCTAAATAAAACCGTTCTCCCAATTAGAACACATTGAGACGGAACTTGTACGACAATGCTAACACCGAACGTCAAATTACGAAAATAATTGCAAATCCTTTGTGTCCACCCCTTCCTGTAAGCACTGCATTCATCGCAAGTATGGACAACACTTTCTCAGTAATTAAACCCCCTTCAGATACAATGAAGCTTGACTGCTAATACATTAAGTCGAAATGTCGAGAATCACAATTTCCGAGTAATGCTGAAAAACAAGTGTGTATTTGCATATGAGCCGCTATATCTGAGCTCCCTTCAGCTTTTCTGTTAGTCGCCAATGAGTCATTGTCACACAGAGCAGCATTTGTTGCTCTTCTGAGCAGAAGCAGCATGGTACAGGCAGCCCACGGTAAGCACTAACCATTGGCACACTGTGTATTTTCCCTTCTAATAGAGATCGCCTATTCAGCAAAGGAAACCAGACTTCCCAAGACTCCTTTCAGATCATTTCATGTTAAAATGTCCTTTTTTTTTTTTTTTTTTTCAAAGACACACTTAGCAGCTTCTTGGCAGCCAGCCTTGATTTGCTTTTCCATTGATAAACTACTCTGTTTGGATTGTACTTGCTTATTTTATTTGTATGGCATGTTTTTTTGTGTTTAGTCTTTTTTTATTAGTGTAGCGCCAGTTTTATGGGGCATACTGGGCTGAGAGGCAAATTAGTCTAGCGCCCCCATAAAACGGTCGCACTGCTTCCAGTATGCGGGCTGCCGGCTTTCCACAACTGTGCGGGGGGGGGGCACAGCTTCTGATTTTGACTGTCCTATCATCCTGGACCACAAACCTTCCTCACTGTGTGCTATGTTTTCTGCTGCACCATTATCATGGTTATATCGTCTTAGTCCTCTCTATAAAATTATCAGAAATTTGTGCTTAAAGTAGAACTATAGACAACACTTTTTTTTCCATTTTGGATAGAGTTAAGGAGGGTTATAGCCCCTGTCAGTTTATTTTTTTAACATTCCTGTCCCATTCTAGAGATTTCCCTTCACTTCCTGCCCCATAGCCAAACAGGAAGTGAGAGGAAATCTATGCAAATTAAGGGAATCCATTGCCGCCCCCCCCCCCAGGCCCCGAGAACTAGTGTCCCCACTTGAAAATTTGAGCGTAGCTCTTAAACAGCAAGGGGTGTGGCCTTGACAGATAGGGGTGGGTCATAATTAAAATTAAGGGGTACACGAGTTTAGTCAGGCCTAGGGCAGCACAAAACCTAAATACGCTACTGTGCGTATCCCATGGCCTGCAGACAGCAGCTTTTGCACAAAATTTCCCGTGTTGTTTCCCCTCTTATATAAAAAGAAAGTGGCTGCACACTGAAATACCAAAAGTCCATTTATTGCAAAATCCCAGTAAAATACATGATACACACCACAGATGCAAAAGCTGGTACAGAGGTTAACGCGTTTCACACGTTTCACAGTTACATTGTGCTTACATGTGTGAGCAAGCACAATGTAACTATGAAGCGTGTTAACCTCTGTACCAGCTATTGTGCGTGTCAGGTATTTTGCTGGAATTTTTCAATAAATGGATTTTCAGACCCCTTTCACACTGAGCCGTGCCGGGTGTCAGTGGTAAAGTGGCGCTATTTTTAGTGCCGCTTTACCATCATTTTAGCAGTACTATTTGTGGTTTTAACCCCCGCTAGCGGGCAAAAAAGGGTTAAATCTGCCTGCAAAACACTGCTGCAGCGGTGCTGTGCTGGCAGTATGGCAGCGCTGCCCCATTGTTTTAAATGGGCAGGAGCGGTGGAGGATTAGTATATTTGCCACTCCTACACTGCTGCAAAGAAGCTGCTGTCAGGACTTTTTGTGATGCCCTGCCAGCGCAGCGCCCCAGTGTGAAAGCACTCAGGCTTTCACACTGGGTTTGCAGCTGAGGCATTTTTATGGCGCTATGCAGGCACTATTTTTAGCGCTGTAGTGCCTGAAAAATGCCTCCAGTGTGAAAGGGGTCTAATGTCGCATACACATGAGCGGAATGTCCAACAGAAAAAGTCAGACGGGACCAATTCCTATCAGGAAAACCGCTTGTCCGACGGACCAAAAACTATGCATGCTCTGAAGCAAGTACGAGACGGAAGCTATTGGCTACTGGCTATTGAACTTCCTTTTTCTAGTCCCGTCGCATGTGTTGTACATCACTGCGTTCTTCATGGTCGGACTTTGGTGTGATTCTGTGTACACAAGACAGTTTCAGCGGGATTTCTTTGGAATTCCATTGGAAAAAGCTTCAGAGTTTATTCCGACCGGAAAACCGGTCGTGTGTACAGGGCATTAGTATTTTGGTGTGCAGCCACTTTCTTTTGACATGAATATCATATGGCTGGCATGCCGAGGCGTGCACCCATGAGAAGAGTCCCATCCATTGAAGTCAAACATTGTGTCCCCTCCCAGCCATTGGGTACTGCCTAGAGCATTCTCTCTCTCTCTGTCACTCACCTTCCTACATCTTCCGCCATTCATAGAACTTGGTTTACTACACTCCCATGATGCACTGAGTTATGTGAATGGAGCAGTTGAATGACAACAGTGTGTAGTAAGTTCTATGGATGGTGGAAGATGCAGGAGGGGGCAGGCAGCAAGTGCAACCCTCCGCATTTGCTCTGGGCAACATGTGGAGGCTGTGAAGGGGACACATCATGGGGGATTTTGAGTAGATGCAGATGCCTGCAGGTAATAACACAACATTACACATAAGTAATATGTATGATGCTAAATAAAAAGAGAAAACAGGGCACCAGGTCATTGTGGATAAAAACAACAACACTTTATTCCAATATCCACTTACATCTAAAAATCTTGCACACTAGATGTAGAGGTGCTGTGGGATAATGCGTGGTAATCCAAGATGGTAGACTGGAGGGCTGCTAGGAATGTCCGGACCCACTGGAGATGACAACTGGGGCTAATGGCATAAGCAAACTCCAAGACTCCCACGCTGAGTGACCCGAGGTAAATGGCCAGATGACGAGACAGCCACTCACACAAGCCTAGACCCACTGCATAAGAGTGCAGGAGAGCGGCGGTGTCACAGGCTCACACGCACCAGAATAAGCTGCAACAAGACAAGGCACATAAGCTGGGGAGGGGAGGGGGCGGGCCGAAACGTGTTTCCGAGGCCCTGTCTCCTTCATCAGGCTAAAGAAGGCAGCCTGTTTTTTCCTTTTATTTCTGTTCTTGAGGGAATCCCATACCTAATGAGCTTCCGTCTTGTGTGATTTCTATCCAGTCATCACCTGCCGTTTTTTCCCATTGGCCTTGTCATCATGTGATTTCACCCATTGATGGACTACATGGACTTGATTCACTATTATAATTGTATTTTCTGTTTTCATCAGTCTGCATATTTTTATCTTTATTATTTTTTTTTCTAACTTATTACATATAGATCTCATCCAATGTCAGTGAGCGTTGACTCACTTACTTTCAGTTGGTGAATTGCTTGCATAATGTGTATGGTGCTGTGTAGAAATTTGCAGAATGGAAAAAAAATAATTTTGTTTTGTTTCGATTCATCATTTTACATAACTTAGTTTAGTTAAATTTGTTAAATTCATTTAATTCCTTTTTGAAATTCGTCTTGTTTGAATTTGATTCAAATTTTCTGAATAGTTAACACCCAGCTACCTCCGATCCGTCACATCTGACAAAAAAAAGAAGGAGATCCATTCCCCTCCATCTGAAGTGGGCAGAGTGGGCTGTTTCTGTGTCCATTCTACATAAGCGGAGCGGACTCGGACCTGTCATCCGGCCGCTCCTCTTAATGCAGAAGGGAATCCGCGGGCAGATCTCCTGCTGAGCAAAACAGATCTAGCCCATGTAAAAGGGGCCTTAGGGGTTACATTGCACAATTTGCCCTCTTGCACACGGCTGCCTAAAAATGCAGCAGTTTTAGGCATACATGTCTTTTGTAAATACAGACCATTATTTTCAATGTGCCTGTTCACACAGGCACGTAAACATACTCTGTGTATAGATCAGTAAAAAAATATACAGAAATCTATGTTGCCAGTCACTATCGTTTTGCACATATGTGTGTATATGTGCAAATAAATGCATATGGCACACTCCCTTGAATAAAATAAAACTAGAAGAATTTCTACATGTGCACACAAATGTGTGTGAATATGCACAAGTGATGTACAGCCCATATTTTCATTTTTTTCTGCCAGGAATGTCTGATATTCACACATCAGTACAGTGTGCAGGTTCCCTTGGGGCTAGTTCACATCTGCGTTCCTATGAGACTCAAAGTTGTGCGATTTTTCAGCCCTTACATTTGAGTGGGCTGAAATCACACTGCATTGCACCAAAAATGCATGCACTACTTTCCAAAAATGCACTGCACCGGATTGCATCATACAAGCAAAAAGCACTGCATTTGTGATCTGCGTTTGGGGTGCCATTAGCATTATATAGACACCTGCATCACAGTGCACACCTAGTGCGTTTTGAACACGGTGTGGGAAACACGCACAAAATCTGGGTGAGAACAAGCCCTTAAACTAGATGTAAATTTTAACTTGATTCATAAATAATTACCATATCCTTTTTTTTTTTGAAAAATACATTGTTTTAATAATGTATTTATTTATCAAATATTTTTTTAATAGTTTACGTTATTTTAATAAACATACAGTATTTATTTCATTTTAGAAAATTGTGGTGCTGATCTCCCACAGCCTCTTTTAGCTACCTCCTGTTTACATGCTTCTCTTCAGAGGTAGCTACATGTCTTTGCTCTGGGACAGCTTCCAGACAATGATATTAGCACAGCGTGTGCACAGCCACTTATAGGCTTCGAGTAGAGAGGGTGACAACACAGAAAAACCATTTAGGGAAAACATGTTTCCTTATACCAGTCAATGCCTAAACATGACCCTTGGCAGGATCATAAGGTATTATTTTAATGAAATCTGTGGATTTAAAAAAAAATCTGATTACTTCAAAGTTAGTTTAACATGTAAAAGCATTCAAAAGAATGATTTGGGTTTGGATCTACTTGAAAGTGATACAAAACACACACTTTTTCGTTGACATTGCCCCTTTTATTACTGTATGTGGATGATGGCACTGTAATTATTTTATTTGGAAAAATCAAAGTACCTTTTTCCTAATTAATATATACAACTGTCACATGACCCAGATCTTTCCCAGCCTGTCTGCAGGGAAACATAAGCAGGAGGAGCTTCTAGTCCTTTGCTGCTGGTCACATGTTCATAATAAAAATAAATAAAAAAATATAAAAAAAATATATATACAGAGTAAAAATAAATAAATATTATCAGTAAACTGTTTTAAATTATCATACAACTATATATTTGAAATACAATTTTTATTAAGGTTAACATGGTTTGGACAAGATTTCTGCCAGTCACGGGCTGTGTCACACCCCTCCAGCCTGTGTCTTGAAATAGGAGGAAGATGAAGCCTCCATCAATCTACATGCAATATCCCATCCCCATTGTGTTCAGCTGGTTAGTGGGCATGGAGGAGGAGGGAGGGACTGGGCTGTCATTTACCACTCTGTATACACCCACATGTGCGACTCTATAGTCACATGGGCTGCTCAGATGTGAGAGGGAGGAAATGCTCAACATAGAAACTCACTGAAAACTGAGCATGTGCAGAGCTGCCAACATTGCTCTGAAAAATCTCTAGCTGGAAGAGGGGGATAGAGAACAGCAGGGGCATCCAGGTTTTTAGGCAGAATACAGAAAATTAATCTCATATTAACTGAGTAAGTATGAACAGCATGTGATACAGCATATATTATTTGTTTGTTTATAACAGTTTTAGAAATCTTACAATGTGATACAAAGAATAGGGCATTTCAACATAAATAAGCATTACATATACAGATGAGTGTGACATATCAGGATCATGGTATAGTCAAATAATAAGGTTTTTCATCTCAGGTCAGCAACACATACAGTGGTGTGAAAAAGTGTTTGCCCCCTTCCTCATTTCCTGTTCCTTTGCATGTTTGTCACACTTAAGTGTTTCGGAACATCAAACCAATTTAAACAATAGTCAAGGACAACACAAGTAAACACAAAATGCAATTTGTAAATGAAGGTGTTTATTATTAAAGGTGAAAAAAAATCCAAACCATCATGGCCCTGTGTGAAAAAGTGATTGCCCCCCTTGTTAAAACATACTATAACTGTGGTTGTCCACACCTGAGTTCAATTTCTCTAGCCACACCCAGGCCTGATTATTGCCACACCTGTTCACAATCAAGGCATCACTTAAATAGGAGCTGCTTGACACAGTAAGGTCCACCAGAAGATCCTTAAAAGCTACACATCATGCCGAGACCCAAAGAAATTCAGGAACAATTGAGAAAGAAAGTAATTGAGATCTATCAGTCTGGAAAGGGTTATAAAGCCATTTCCAAAGCTTTGGGAATCCAGCGAACCACAGTGAGAGCCATTATCCACAAATGGCGAAGACATGGAACAGTGGTGAACCTTCCCAGGAGTGGCCGGCCGCCCAAAATTACCCCAAGAGCGCAGCGATGACTCATCCAAGAGGTCACAAAAGACCCCACAACAACGTCCAAGGAACTGCAGGCCTCACTTGCCTCAGTTAAGGTCAGCGTTCATGCCTCCACCATCAGGAAAAGACTGGGCAAAAATGGCCTGCATGGCAGAGTTCCAAGGAGAAAACCACTGCTGAGCAAAAAGAACATCAAAGCTCGTCTCAATTTCTCCACAACACATCTTGATGATCCCCAAGACTTTTGGGACAACATTCTGTGGACCGATGAGACAAAAGTGGAACTCTTTGGAAGGTGTGTGTCCAAGTATATCTGGCGTAGAAGGAACACTGCATTTCATAAAAAGAACATTATACCAACCGTAAAATATGGTGGTGGTAGTGTGATGGTCTGGGGCTGTTTTGCTGCTTCAGGACCTGGAAGACTTGCCGTGATAAAAGGAACTATGAATTCTGCTGTCTACCAAGAGATCCTGAAGGAGAATGTCCGACCATCTGTTCGTGTACTCAAGCTGAAACGAACTTGGGTTCTGCAGCAGGACAATGATCCTAAACACACCAGCAAGTCCACCACCGAATGGCTGAAGAAAAACAAAATGAAGACTTTGGAGTGGCCTAGCCAAAGTCCTGACCTGAATCCTATTGAGATGTTGTGGTATGACCTTAAAAAGGCCGTTCATGCTCGAAAACCCTCTAATGTAACCGAATTAGGACAATTCTGCAAAGATGAGTGGGCCAAAATTCCTCCAGGACGCTGTAAAAGCCTCATTGCACGTTATCGCAAACGCTTGGTTGCAGTTGTTGCTGCTAAGGGTGGCCCAACCAGTTATTAGGTTTAGGGGGCAATCACTTTTTCACACTGGGCCATGATGGTTTGGATTTTATTTCACCTTTAATAATAAACACCTTCATTTACAAATTGCATTTTGTGTTTACTTGTGTTGTCCTTGACTATTGTTTAAATTGGTTTGATGTTCCGAAACACTTAAGTGTGACAAACATGCAAAGGAACAGGAAATGAGGAAGGGGGCAAAAACTTTTTCACACCACTGTATGTACCATACCATGCAAAATTGTAAAAATAAATAAAACATCAAAGAACTATGAAGACAGTATAACAAATAAATAGCACCAAGGAGACCAAAGATCGCAAACGTTACCAGAAACATAACGGGAGTTGTATACGGGACAATTATTTAAGATTCATTATTTTCAGGAGAGTACTCAGATTCATCCCAAACTTTCCAAATCTTATAAAAAGAAGGTAATGAGTCATTGATCAATGCAGTTAGATGTTCCATCGAATATCAGCCACTGTAGAAAGAAATTGATGGAAAGTAGGAGGGGAAGTGGATAGCCAGTATCTAGGTATAACTCGTTTTGCAGCTAGTAAAATGAAAGACATTAATCTCTCTAAGGCTTTAGAGATGCCTGAAAAAGGGAGGCCTAATAGTAAGTGTATGGGGCTCAGAGGTATGGGGGTGTTCAGTAACTTCTGCAAGAACTCTTGGATTTGAACCCAGAAAGGGCTAATAGAGCAACACTCCCAAAATATATGATAGTGGGTGCCAGTAGCTTCATTACATCTCCAACATTGTCTAGAGGCTGCTAGACAATTCCCACGAATGTCAGGATGGGACCTGATGGCCAAAGCAAGGGGTTCCAAACTTAGAATAAAAAACAAGGGTGAAAGAGGGAAACCCTGTCTGGTGCTGTTATTCAGGGGGAACGTCTGTGACGGATGAGAAGACAGCCACACTTGGGAAGAAGGTTTTGAATATAGAGCCTTTAAAGCCTGAATGAAAGGACCCGAGAACCCATATCTGGAAAGGACTGCAAACATAAATGGCCAGCTTAAGCAATTGAAGGCTTTTTGTGCATCCAAGCTTAAAACAATGGCAGAGCGTTGTGTCTTAGGAGATCTATCAAGTCTATTGTATGCCTTGTGTTATGCCCTGCGTGTCTTGTTGGAACAAAGCCTACCTGATCTCTATGTATTAATGACGGCAACAATAGAGAAAGTCTGTTGGCTAGACTTTTTGTAAATATTTTATAATCCGAATTTAATAATGAGATGGGTCAATAGTTAATAGTCGGATGCCACAAAAGCAGTAGGGAAATGCTTGGAGGCAAACTTGAAAGAACCCCCGGGTCGGAAATGAGTCTCCTTAATCATGATAACATCCACTCTGGAAAAATTGAATTCCTTCAAGGCTATCCATCTTTTTTGAATGTAATTCAAGCCCTTCACATTGCAAGAAAAGACTGTAAGAGCCATTCTATATCATAGAGGCATGTAGCTAATGTAGTACAAATAATAGTCAGACAAACACTGATCCATGGAGCAAAAAACGTGAAATACACTAAGGCAAGCATGTTGAAATGGTGCATAGAAGCATAACTGAACCCCCCACCCCTCCCAACAAAAAAAATAGAAAAAATTCCAAGAATTTTTTTTTTGAGAGGCCTGAAGGAAAAAACATCTTCAGGAATCCAAGGCAAAAGCCTAGGACTATGGTGAGGTGCTTGGCTACCTGCAATATCAAACGTGAGGTCCTGTCTTCTCTTAGAAGCATATAACAAACTTCAGAGGGAGACAACCAGAGTAACAAAGGAGAAAAAAACCTCAAGACAGCAGAAGCGATCTTCAAGGTAGCAGTATATGACTCAAGCATTGGAGTCCATAGCCTAGACAAACTAGTCGCTGTCTGTCCATGAAATTGAAGATCTGCTGGAGGTGGGGAGTCATCAGGTGGGAAATCTGGAAGGGGTAGCTCATTGAAGAGTTAAAGAAGCCTTCTGCGATCTGGGGGTCCAGATCTTGGCTGGTGTCAAGTGGCTTTGGGTTTGGGACAGGAAGCTGAAGTTCATCCTCAGGAATGGGTGGAAGTCCCAAATTGCAAATGAAGGCTTCACTCTCATGGAGGTCTCTCAATGAGAACAGGACACTATCTTTAGAGGCAGATAGGCGAAAGTGGAAACCCCAGCGGTAGGTAACTTGGTGGTTTTGTAGGTGAGTGATGACAGGGCGTATTTGAATCTTAGAGTGCTTAAAGCGGGGTTCCACCCTAAAGTGGAACTTCCACTGATCGGAACCCTCCCCTCCTCCAGTGTCACAATTGGCACCTTACAGGGGGAGAGGGGTGGAGATACCTGTCAAAGACAGGTATTTACACCCACTTCCGGGCATAGACTCCCATGGGAGTCTATGTCATTTCCTGTCCTGCCGCGCTGTCTGCTGGGACACACACGGGTCCCAGTGACAGCGCGGACAATTCCTATTGCACTGCGCGACTCGCGCATGCGCAGTAGGGAACCGGGAAGTGAAGCCGATTCGCTTCACTTCCTGATTCCCTCACCTAGAATGGTGATGGCAGCAGCCGAGAGCCGAGCGATCGATCAGCCTCGGCTGCCGGCATCGCTGGAACCCGGGACAGGTGAGTGTCCATTTATTAAAAGTCAGCAGCTGTAGTATTTATAGCTGCTGGCTTTTAATATTTTTTTTTTAGGTGGAATCCCTCTTTAAAGTCTATGCGAGATTTATTACATGTTGCAATAGTGAGAGCTTCCTTGCTTTCCTATTAGTGAAAGCAAACAATAATGTCTCTTGGATTAGAGCCAGGAGGTGGCTTGGGGCAAGAGACTTGCAAGCTCTATCAAGGCGACAATCAATATCCGGGATATGGGGTGCCAAAGTGACAAACAAGGCCAGAAGATATAGATGCAGTTCCTTGTCACTGATAGTTTCAGAGACACCAAGGATCCTTAAATTTTGATGGCGTTCCCTATTCTCCAAATCTTCTTGTTGCAATTGGAGTTGAGAGACTGTGTGTTTAATACCAGCATTATCTTCTTCTAGGACATGCACATACTGAACAAGCTCATCAAGTTTGTTTTCTAATGTATCGGTGCATTCCCCAAGTAGGTTAATCTCCCCTCTAAGGTCAGTTGCAATTTTACCAACCTCTTTGGCAATGTTGTGAGTCAGGTCCTTTGATTTGAGCACATGATTTAGTTGTTTGAGTAGTGCTACACTATTTTATTATGATCTGTGTGTGATTTAATATGCTAAAAACAAATTCTAAATTCTATAATCGGAAGAAATATGAGTTGAAGGTTGGGTAAGGACAAAAAGCCTTATAGTTGGAAATGTAACTGGCGCCTTCAGGTCAGGGCCCCAGTACAAGAAACCATAAAGGGCCCTCCCGATCCCTGGTTGCGCCCCCCCCCCCCGTGACATATATCCACTTCCCGACCTGCGCACGCTGATGTACGTCGGCAGAATGGCACGGGCAGGCATATTGGCGTGGAGGTACGTCCATTCGTCCATTTTTATATGCCGCCCTGTGCCGGTCGGGACCCCCGTGAGTCTGGTCGTGGGTCCCGCGGACTCGATCACCGTGGGGATACCCATGATCGTCTCACAGGGCGGCTGAACAGGGAGATGCCGTTGTAAACAGCATCTCCCCGTTCTGCCAACAAGTGATGCTGATCTCTGCTCCATGTGATTGGAGCAGAGATCAGTGTTCACTAACACAAAGCCCAGCCCCCCCCCCACGGTTAGTAACACGCCCCTAGGAACATTTAACCCCTACACTGCCTCCCCCTGGTTAACCCCTTCAATGCCAGTGTCATTTACACAGGAATCACTGCATTTGCATAGCATTGATTGCTGTATAAATGACAATGGTCCCAAAAATGTGTCAAAAATGTCAAAGATGTGTCTGCCACAATGTCGCAGTCACAATAAAAATCGCTGATTGCCGCCATTACTAGTAAAAAAAAAAAATTATTAATAAAAATTTCATAAAAATATCCCCTATTTTGTAAACGCTATAACTTTTGCAAAAACCAATCAATAATTGCTTATTGCGATTTTTTTTACCAAAAATACGTATCAGCCTAAACTGAGGGAAAAAAATTTTTTTATATATTTTTGGGGGATATTTATTATAACAAAAAGTAAAAATAATGCGTTTTTTTTAAAAACCGCAGGGGTGATCAAATACCACCAAAAGAAAGCTCTATTTGTGGGGAAAAAATGACGTCAATTTTGTTTGGGAGCCACATTGCATGACCGCGCAATTGTCAGTAAAATTGTTGTATGTATATGATGTCTGGTGACATACCGTATGTCTCTAATGGAGAATGAAGTTTTTGTTTTTATATATATAAAATATTTTTAATAAACTCAAGTGTTGCAAAGGTAATGCGCAAAGCTGGTGCACCCTTTTTTCTTTTAGAATCAGAAGGCAGGCGTTGAAATAGAGCTTCACGATTCTGGCCAAAATGAGAATCACAATATTTTTGCTTTGCATAAAAAGATCACGATTCTGACTGTAATGTCGGGACCTTTCCCTTGGTTGGTGTTTAATAAAACTTATACTTGAAAAAAAAAGATCACGATTCTTACCACGTAAAATCTTTCACATTATACAAAGAAGAATAGGCTAACTTTACTGTTTTTTTTTTTTTTTTTTAAATTCATTAAAGTAATTTGTTTCCAAAAAATTGCATTTGAAAGACCCCTGTACAAATACAGTGTGACATAAAATATTACAACAAGCACCATTTTATTCACTATTGTCTCTACTAAAAAAAATATATATATAATGTTTGGGGGTTCTAAGTAATTTTCTAGCAAAAAAATATATATTTTAAGTTGAAAACAACAAATGTTAGAAAAAGGTTTAGTGTTTAAGTGGTTAAACTTTCCTCATTTACACACAGTCTATTCCTTTCACAAATTGTTACAATGTTTATACTTAAGTTCCACTGCTAAAGAATGTTGTGATTCTTGGCAGACTGCCTGTTTTTTTTTTTTTTCTTCCTTTCTTTTGAGACTGTGGCTTCAGAAGAGCAGAGAGAATTCTTTGCATAGAAAGAATCGTGAAACGCTTTTGTCAGGATCGCAACGGGGAAAAAATTGCGATAACGATTCTTGACGATTCATCGTGCAGCTCTACACTGATATATCTGCTTAGTACAAAAGATGTTTTGGTATTGTGAATGTGCACATCATTATGGCAAAACAAATTGTACGGTTCACAATGTGCTGCCATATAGACTGCTTTCACACTTGCTCCATTGCAATAACATGGTAAACATGTATATGTGCTTTAGCTGCATTTCTAGTGTGCTTTGCACTTGTGAAAAAGACAGGTAACTCCAAAACCGCAACAAAAAATGCAACCATTTTTACCATGATTTATTTTTGCCTCATTTTTTCCATTCATTTCAATGGAGAAGTGCGTTTTTGGTGCATTTTTTTTTTCACCACACCAAAAATGCAGTATGCAATGCAGGACTTTTAAAAATGCAACTGAAAAATGAAAATGCAGGATTTAATGGTCATGCTTTTTTCTTCTGCTTTTTGTAAGACAAAATCAGAAGAAAATCTGATAACGATTTGATTCAATGACACCTTATTATTTTATTGGTATGAGACTGACCTGTCTGCTTTGTTCTGTATTTCAGATGGAATCATTTTACTAGCATCATTCTGGTCCTGCTGCTGCTGGGCGAGCAGCGTCACTACATGATCACATGACTCTGGATATGGACTCAGTCCTGTCAGACTTTGTTCGGTCTACAGGGGCTGAACCTGGTCTGGCAAGGGACTTGCTGGAAGGTAAGGTGACTTACCTGACTTTTTTTGTATTTCTTGTGTTGTTACGTTGTTGTTTTTTAAAAAGTAGTCCAGGCAAACAGCAGATGGCATAACACAGGAATGGATTTACTTGCCAAAAATTTAAAACGTTCTACCTACTCTATGTAATCACCAGTGCAACACTGCAAAGCCTGCAAGGTGACACCCCTGTCTCCTGCTGCAGGTTTGAGGCTCCATGGTGTCACCTGCCCTCTCATTGGACAACAAAGGAGCATAATCACACTGCTGTGTTCTTCCTCTACACTTCCTACAAACTGTCCTTTCCAACCTCCAGTGCCAATCTGGTTCATAATACACACAGTAACTACCCACTTCTATGTTGGAAACTCAGATATGAACTGCCTGACCAACAAAATGTTAATGAATACAGTTCACGTCCGTATAAAGTATTTTCCAGTATATATATATATATATATATATATATATATATATGTATATATGTATATATGTCTTTATATTATTAAGTCACATTTCAGTAACCAGTGTACATGACAGTTCCAGTCGATCAGTAAATTATATATAGGGGATACCCTATGGATTTATTATTTAATGGCAGGAACAGTATATACTGAGTTGCCACACTCTTGTATTTTTCATAGCACATTTTATCGATCATGTGTACACTGATTTACCTGCCAAAGACAGAGCCTGTTAACCAAAAATATACACAGTACTGTACTTTGAAATATTTGACGCTAAGATCTGCTGTACTTTGTACAATTAATGTTCTGTTTACTGCAGCAGGATCAATTAGGATCAGATGGGAGGTTTTGGGTCACTACACTATATGCAGAGTTCGTTCACTTTGCACTGTCTACCGAAATAAGCAAAATTAAACTGCATTCTGATGACTTATTGAGGTTAGATTTACACTTGTACATTGCAGCAATAAGGGATAAAACACGCAATTGACTGTGCTTTACTACAATACATGGATATACGTGCCATCTGAATGTCACCCCGATATACATAAGCAATGACAAAAAAAAAAACATTCTATAGCACGCTACAATCCACAGACCTGAATACTTTGAATACTCTGCCAAAAATATTGCTTTTATGCCATTCTCCCCCTAGGTCTCCAAACTTTTTGAACAAAGGGGCCAGTTGTTAAAAAATGCTGTGGTGTCAGTGAAAGCAATGTCCATCATTGGTTTTAGTGGAAGGAATAGTGCCCTATTGCTGGTATTCAAGGTAGGAATGTTGCCCCATCACTGGTATCTGTGGGAGGAATTGTGCCCCATCATTGGTGTTTGTGGGAGGAATGGTGCCCCATCATTGATGTTTGTGGGAGAAATGGTGCCCCATCATTGGTGTGTGTAGGAGGAATGGTTGTGCCCTATCATTGGTGTCTGTTGGAGGAATCGAGTCCCATCGTTGGTGTCTGTAAGAGAAATGGCGTCCCATCATTGGTGTCTGTAAGAGAAATGGTGCTCCATCATTGGTGTCTGTGAGAGGATTGGTGCCACATCATTGGTGTCTGTAGGAGGAATGATGCCCCATCTTTGGTGTCAGTGGGAGGAATGATGCCCCATCATTGCTATCTGTGAGAGGAATGGTGCCACATCATTGGTGTCTGTAGGAGGAATGGTGCCCCACCATTAGTGTGTGTTGGAGGAATGGGGCCCCATCATTGGTATCTGTAAGAGGAATGGTGCCCCATCATTTGTGTCAGTGGAAGGAATAATGCCACATCAATGGTGTCTGTGGGAGGAGTGGTACCCCACCATTAGTGTGTGTGGGAGGAACGGTGCCCCATCATTGGTATCTGTAAGAGGAATGGTGCCCCATCATTGGTGTCAGTGGAAGGAATAATGCCACATCATTGGTGTCTGTGGGAGGAATGGTGCCCCATCATTGGTGTCCATGGGAGAAATGGTGTCCGATCATTGGTGTCTGTGGGAGGAATGATGCCACATCATTTGTGTCTGTAAGAGGAATGGTGCCCTATCATTGGTATATGTAGGAGGAATGGCGCCCCATCACTGCTGTGTGTGGGGGGAATGTTGCCCCTACATTGGCATCTGTAAGAGGAATAGTGCCCCATCATTGGTGTCAGTGGAAGGAATAGTGCCCCATCATTGTCTGTGGGAGGAATGGTTCCCCATCATTAGTGTCTGTGGGAGGAATGGTCCCCCATCATTGGTGTCAGTGGAAGGAGTGGTCCTCCATCATTGTTGTCTGTGGGAGGAATGGTTCCCCCTCATTGGTGTCTGTGGTAGGAATGGTCCTCCATCATTGGTGTCTGTGGGAGGAATGGTCCTCCATCATTGCTGTCTGTGGAAGGAATGGTCCTCCATCATTGGTGTCTGTGGTAGGAATGGTCCTCCATCATTGGTGTCTGTAGGAGGAATGGTCCCCATCATTGGTGCCTTTGGGAGGAATGGTCGCCTATCATTGGTGTCTGTAGATGACATGGTACTTTATTGTACTTGATTGGTGTCAGTAGAGGTCATATTGTACTTTGCTCATTTACAATATGATTAGACTTGGACTCTAAACCTGTATTTTTTGGTACTGGTCCTACAGATTTGGTCATACGTCCATTGATTGTCCCATCCAATTGATTCAAAAGAGATGTAAGAAGGATGAGTCGTTTTGTGCATTGAAATTTTGGATTTTGGTTTCCTGCATTATTCCTTTAGAGATTCTTATTTTTATATGTTTGATTACAGATTTTAAATGTCTGAGGTTTGTTGGTACAGATTCGGATTGTTCCAGCAGCATCGCCCCATCTTCATCATGAAGTCTCGGTGTACACGGTGTTCTTAGTTGTACTCAACCCATTTAGGCAGGTGTAAGAAATGACTAACGACAGCTTGTATATATAACAGAGACCATTTCAGATGAGGTTGCAGGTTTACGGAAATGAGAATTCATCTATTTTTAATAAACCTACGTATGTACAGTACATGCATCAGTTGCTTTTCTGCTGAGAAGAGCAGACATAGCAGAAATATTTCCCTACTGCGATTCCTAAGGTGACTTAAAGCAAGTTATATTGTTGATTAGTGATTTATTTTGTTTGATGTCTTTATTTCCAAATTCTGGTTGTAATATGAGAATTATACTTTTCATATTCTATAAGTTTCAGTCAAATTATAAACATTTAATAAAAGTGTTATTAAACCCAAAATCATTAGATGTGGTGACTGCATCAGTTTTCTTTTTTTAGGCTTTTTTCACCTGGTGAACTGCCCAGTAAAACACCTCCTGTATTAGAGTGTCCCCACTCTGGATGGAGGAGCGCAGGGGGTACCTTTGGACAGCAACATTATCATTCTAGGGGGGGGGGAGTGTTAGATGTACTAGGAGATTTAGATACACTAACAAATTTATGCTGATCTCCAGCTAACCCTCTTTCACTAGTTGCCGGCCGTCAAATGACGGCCAGGCGGCGCGGCTCTTGTGGCGGGAGGGCATCATATGACATCCTCCAATGTAAACAGGGAATGCATGCGATCGTGTGCGCGCATCCCTGTTCCTGTCACAGAGACACCGCTCGCCACTGAGGGGGGTGAACAGCCATTGGGTATGGCTGTTTACCACGTGATCGGACGTGACTTCATATCACAGATAGTTCCACCCCCACTGTGCACGGCGCATGCGCATGCACGTGATCGAGAGCGCGCTGCGCGTGCACGTCTGTGGCATGTTCCTGGGAACACTGCTTGTCATTGACGGTGGTAAACAGCCATTGGCCAGCTGTTTACCCACGTGATCGGCTGTGATCCTTTCACAGCCGATCACTAAATGTAAACAAACCGCAGTAACAAGATGTTACCAGGTTCTCCTCCTCACACACCGATCGTGTGTGAGGAGGAGATTGCGGTAACATCTCGTTACTGCCTACAGTGTACACCAGCACACACTGATTGCCCCCCCCCCCCCTCCCCAATAAAAAGGACCTGTCACCACCCATCATAATACCTATCACTCACAGTCCATCAGAGTACCTGAGTACCTGTAACAGTCCATCGGAGTACCCGAGTACCTGTCACAGTCCATCAGAGTACCCGAGTACCTGTCACAGTCCATCAGAGTACCTGTCACAGTCCATCAGAGTACCTGAGTACCTGTCACAGTCCATCAGAGTACCCGAGTACCCGTCACAGTCCATCAGAGTACCCGAGTACCTGTTACAGTCCATCAGAGTACCCGAGTACCTGTTACAGGCCATCAGAGTACCCGAGTACCTGTCACAGTCCATCAGAGTACCTGTCACACTCCATATGAGTACCCGAGTACCTGTCACACTCTATATGAGTACCCAAGTACCTGTCCCAGTCCATCTGAGTTACCGAGTACCTGTCTCAGTCCATCTGAGTACCTGTCATAATCCATATGAGTACCTGAGTACCTGTCACAGTTCATCTGAGTACCCGAGTACCTGCCACAGTCCATATGAGTACCCGGGTACCTATCACCACCCTTCAGAGTAGCCAAATACCAATCACCAGGCCATCAGAGTACCCGAGTACCTGTCACAGTCCATCAGAGTACCCGAGTACCTGTCACAGTCCATCAGAGTACCCGAGTACCTGTCACCAGCCCGTCAGAGTACCCGAGTACCTATTTGCAGCCCATGCCTCATAGAATATACGTTGGGGTGTTTGCTTTCCAAAATGGGGTCATTTTGTGGGTAATTCCATTGTCCTGGTGCTCCAGGACTTTCAAAAGTGTGATAGGTAGGAATGCAATTAGATGTGTCATGTATGCTCCTAGCTTGCCTGAAGGTACTACTTCAATGTTCGGCCTCTGTATGTGGCCAGGTTGTGTAAAAGTATCACATATGTGGTATTGCCATACTTGGGAAGAGTAGCAGAATGTATTTTGGGGTGGAATTTTTGCTGTACACATGCTATGTGTTAGAAATATCTTATGAATTGACAACTTTGTGTAAAATAAAATGCGTTTTCATTTTTTTCCCACATTTTCCAAAAACGTCTGGAAAAAAATGAACCATACAAAAGACTCATTCTGCCTCATAGATTATACGTTGGGGTGTTAGCTTTCCAAATGGGGTCATTTTGTGGGCAATTCCATTGTCTTGGTACTCCAGGGGCTTCAAAAGTGTAATAGGTGGTTGAGGAATGAGATGTGTCATTTTTGCTCATAGAATGCCTGAACTACAATGTTGGTGCTCTGTATGTGGCCAGGCTGTGTAAAAATCTCACACATGTGGTATCGCCATACTAGGGAAGAGTAGCAGAATGTATTTTGGGG
Organism: Lithobates pipiens; assembly: GCF_037356315.1. Lineage (NCBI taxonomy): Eukaryota > Metazoa > Chordata > Amphibia > Anura > Ranidae > Lithobates > Lithobates pipiens. The sequence goes on along the minus strand of NW_027507903.1, from coordinate 96,953,387 downwards.
TGTAATTTGTTGTATGCATATCCCTCCCTTTTGTTGTATGCATATGCTGTGTGTGAGAAATAACCTGATAATATGACAATGTTGTAAATAAATAAATAACAAATAAACAAAAACTTAATGTTGCAAAAAATTGTGGGAAAAAATTACAACTTAAAAAAAACCTCACAATGCTACTTACTTAAAGCGGAGGTCCACCCTAAAATGGACCTCCGCTCATCGGAATCCCCCCCCCCCCCCTGCCACAATCGGCACCTTTCAGGGGGGAGGGGGGTGCAGTTACCTGGATAATCCAGGTAACTGCACCCACTTCCGGGCTAGCTCTCTGCGGAAAGGGGCGTACGTTACGCCCTTTTCCGCAAGCGCCCGCCCCCTTCAGCAAGTGCCCCGCTGCCTGCTGGGAAACACACAGCTCCCAGAGGCAGCGGGGACCGTCCGGATTGCGCCGCGCGGCTCGCGCATGCGCAGTAGGGAACCGGGAAATGAAGCCGAAAGGCTCCATTTCCTGATTCCCATACCCAAGATGGCGGCGGCAGGACCCGCCAGACGAGCGAGCGATCAGCTTCGGGTGCCGACATCGCGGGCGCGCTGGACAGGTAAGTGTCACTATTTAAAAGTCAGCAGCTGCAGTATTTGTAGCTGCTGGCTTTTAAAAAAAAAAAAAAAACGCGGAGTCCCGGTGGACTCCCGCTTTAATACCTTGGAATGTCTACTTTCTAAAAAGGTGTAATTTTGGGGGGTATTTGTACTTTCCTGACTTGTTAGTGTCTCAAGAAATGAGATACACCTTATGTACTGAAGGCCTGATCAGATGTGATCAATTTTCAGTGATTGGCACCATAGTTTGTAGACTCTATAACTTTCACAAAGACCAAATAATATACACTAATGTGGGTTATTTTTACCAGAGATATGTAGCAGTATAAATTTTGGCCAAAATTTATGAAGAAAAATTGCTAATTAGCAAAATTTTATGACAGAAACAAAGAAAAAGGCATTTTTTTTCACAAAATGTACTTTTGTTTAATTTATAGCACAAAAAATAAAATACCCACTAGTGACAAGTAATTGTCATTCAAACTGTGAGAGCGCTGAAAGATAAAAATTGGTCTGGGCAGGAAGGGGTGTAAGTGCCCTGTATTGAGGTGGTTAAGCAATTACAGCAAACTGTTTTTTTTTTTCCTTTTGGGATAAAGGTTTTACATAAATGAATAAAAGCACCTCCTTCAGTTGTAAATTGTTTGTCTCAGCCCTTTAACGGCTACATCTGCAGGACAGCTTATTTTTTTGAAAGACATCAGACTTACTGGCCAGATCGACAGGTGAAAATAAAAGAAAGAAAGCCAAATTGTGTATGGCAACCTATCAGCTCCTAACTTCAGCTTGTTCTGTTAGCCTTTGAAAATGAAAGCTAGAAGCTGATTGGTTGCCATACACAGCTGCTCCAGTTTTGATAAATTGCCCTCTTTATCCGGAAAGTTCTGTAAAGTTGGTATTGGCTAGTAGTTCCGAATTCAACCATAATGATGGTATGGGAATTCCATGCTCTTGGCACACTTGGTGATTATTCAATTCACCTATTTAATCATCTGTACTTTTGGATTATTTGAAAAAAATATTTGTTGTGGAAGCTGGAATTTCCCTTTAACCGCTTCCCGCCCGCCCTATAGCCGAATGACGGCTATAGAGCGGACGCTCTCGTCCGGGAGGCCGTTCCTGGATGTCCTCGTGTTTACTTCCGCAATGCGCGCTGCCGCGGGCGCGCGTCGGGGAAGTTTTGTGTTTGCCGTGTCCCCCGGAGACAGGCAAACACAGATTGCTGTAAACGGCCAATCACAGTGGCCGTTTACAGTGCGATCGGCCTATCCAATGAGAGATGATCTCATATGTAAACATATGAGATCATCTCTCAGCGCCGCTCTCCCTCCTCACACAGACAGCGTGTGAGAGGGGAGAGATGAACGGCTGCAGCGGCCGTAAGTGAAAAAAGTAAAAAAGTTTAAAAAAGTGTCATCCGCCCCAGTGCCATCCTCCCCCAGAGCCATCCTCCCCCAGAGCCATCCTCCCCCAGTGCCATCCGCCCCAGTGCCATCCTCGCCCAGTGCCATCCTCCCCAGTGCTATCTGTCCCCAGTGCCACCTGTTAGTGCTATCTGTCCCCAGTGCCACCTGTTGTCAGTGCCATTTGTCCCCAGTGCCATCTGTCATCAGTGCCACGTATAAGTGCCATCTGTCATCAGTGCCACGTGTCATCAGTGCCACATAGTGCCATCTGTCATCAGTGCCACATATTAGTGTCATCTGTCATCAGTGCCACGTATCAGTGCCATTTGTCATCAGTGCCACCTGTCAGTGTCATGTGCCATCTGTTGTCAGTGTCACATGTCATCAATGCCACTTATCAGTGCCATCTGTCATCAGTGTCACGTGTCATCGGTGCCACATATTAGTGTCATCTGTCATCGGTGCCACGTATTAGTGCCACGTATTAGTGCCATCTGTCATCAGTGCCACGTATTAGTGCCATCTGTCATCAGTGCCACAGATAAGTGCCATCTGTCATCAGTGCCACGTATATGTGCCATCTGTCATCAGTGCCACATATTAGTGCCATCTGTCATCAGTGCCACGTGTCATCAGTGCCACGTATAAGTGTCATCATTGCCACATATCAGTGCCATCTGTCATCAGTGTCACGTGTCATTGTCCTGGTGCTCCAGGGCCTTCAAAAGTGTAATAGGTAGTCAACAAGTTAGATGTGTAATTTATGCTCCTAGAACACATGATGGCGCTCCCTGCATGTTGGGCCTCTCTATGTGGCCAGGCTGTGAAAAAGTCCCACACATGTGGTATTGTAATACTCAGGAGGAGTAGCAGAATTTTTTGGGGGGTGTCATTTGTGGTATACACATGCCATGTGAGAAAAATAACCTATTACAATGACAATTTTGTGGAAAAAAAATAAAAAAATAAAAAATCTTAATTTTGCAAAGAATTGTGGGAAAAAATGACAACATCAAAAAGCTCACTATGCCTCTTACTAAATACCTTGGAATGTCTACTTTCCAAAAAGGGGTCATTTGGGGGGTATTTGTACTTTCCTGGCTTGTTCGGGTCACAAGAAGTGAGATAGGCCACCAGTACATCAGATGTGATAAATTTTGTATGATTCGCACCACAGCTTGTAGACCAAAGATATGTAGCAGTATAAATAGTGGCCAAAATTTATGACGAAAAATTAATAATTTGCATAGTTTTGTCACAGAAACAAAGAAATATGCGTTTTTAAAAAAACATTTCGGTCTTTTTTCATTTATAGCGCAAAAAATAAAAACCCCAGAGGTGATCAAATACCACCAAAAGAAAGCTCTATTTGTGGGAAAAAAGGAAAAAAAATCATTTGGGTACAGTGTTGCATGACTGAGTAATTGTAATTCAAAGTGTGAGAGCACCGAAAGCTGAAAATTGGTCTGGGCAGGAAGGGTGTTTAAAGAGGAGCTGCACCTAAAAAAAAAAAATATTAAAAGCCAGCAGCTACTAATATTGCAGCTGCTGACTTTTAATAATATCACACTTACCTGTCCCAGGTTCCAGCGATGTCGGCAGCAGATAACGAGCGATCGCTCGTCTCGCTGCAGCCACCGCCGCCATCCTCTGTCAGGGAATCGGGAAGTGAAGCATGAGGGCTTCACTGCCCGGTTCCCTACTGCGCATGCGCGAGTTGCGCTGCGCTTCTCTTATGGTCCCCCGCTGTGTCTCTGGGAACTGTGTGTTTCCCAGAACACAACGGGGGGGGGGGGGGGGGGGGGGGGCGGAGCCATGCGGGGGTGGGCGGAGCCATGCGGCGGTCTGGCCGGAAGTGGGTGCAGATACCTGAATTATCCAGGTAACTGCACCCCCCTCCCCCCCAAAAGGTGCCGATTGTGGCACCGGAGGGGGGGAGGGATAATACTAGCGGAACTTCCCCTTTAGGGTGAAGAACCGCTTTAAGTGCCCAGTAAGCAAGTGGTTAAAGGAGAACTACAGACAAAGCTTGTTTATCTGTACTTCTCCTATGGCTCACAGGATCCACCCAGACTGGCACCCAGCTTAGCCTCTCAGTAAGCCACTGAGTGCCTGAGCGGGTCTACTCCCACGCCCTCTACAGCACAGTGCTCCAATGGCAGAGCAGAGAGCCGGAGACTGACAGTCAGCAGCTCTCTGCTCAAGGAGCTGTGAGAACCGAGCGATCAGCGGTGTTTGATCACTCAGTTCTCAGTCTTAGATTAGGCAGGGGACAGATGCAGCATCAGACTGATACTGCATCCACCTAGGTAAGTATGAATAAAAAAACCCCCAAAAAAACATTCCCATACGTCTCTTTTAAAGTCAACAATTTTTATTATTTTAAAGGGGTTGTAAAGGTTCGTGTTTTTTCACCTTAATGCATCCTATGCATTAAGGTGAAAAAACCTTGCAGTCACCGGCCCCTAGCCCCCCGTTTTGCTTACCTGAGCCCCGAATTTCTGTTGGCGTGTCCCCACCGTGCATCTCTCCGCGGGTTCCCGTCTCTTGATTGGATAGATTGATAGCAGCGCAGCCAATGGCTCCCGCTGCTGTCAATCAAAACGATCCTTTGGTATCACTTTAAGGTTATGCGTATTTTTGCAAAAAGCAAGATATTTTGTAAAACAGCTGTATAATGAAAGGCTTACTTGGCCAGTAGCTGCATTAGAGAACCATTTTATATTTTAGCCCTGATTCACATTGATGTGATTTGGCATGCGATTTGACATGTCAAATCTCATTCCGAATCGGTGGCTATTGCCCACAATGGAACCGTCCGAATTCCCAAAAATGGTTTCTGTACTACTTTTGGTAATTTCCGGTGTGATTTCAATAGACATCTGTGCAGGAAACCACACAGATGTCTCTGAAATCATCAGACTGACATGCGGGAATGAAATTGTGTGAGTTCAGCTAAACTATCCCACCAGTCTTGCTTCTGGGTTCACGGACTCTGGCTCTGTGACTGGCCACTCCCAGGCAAATGCGCGCAGGAGCTGCCGGTCAAGGCATAGGACTCTGAAGGAACAACACGGGTGGCCGTTCCTTCAGAGCGCATGTGCCAGTGATGTCACTGGCTGCATGTACAGTAAATATCACCTAAAGGGTGTACGTAGTACTGAGTACCGATACTTTGCGGTGCAATTTGCATCAATACAGGAAAAAAATTGGCACAATTTGCACGGCAAAAAATCGCATGCAATTAGAACTGGGCTGCAGTGCAATTCCTGTCTGAATTGCATGCAATTTTCCCCACCGCTCTTGTGTGTACATGTATAGAAAGGGTTTAAATTGCCATCTAGTGGGCAGTTTAAATAAAATGTTAGAAATCACTGGCCACATGCAAAATAATCAACATAGCTGTCCTGGTCCACCGATGGTAGCAAATCAGGGCCACTGGAGGTGCTCCCTGGGCTGGAGGAGACGTTCCGGGACCCCATGGGTATGGGGCGGAAGTGATGTCAGCTTGGGGGCGGACCTCATCTACATGTCCTCCAGCCCTCTGAACACTTCCAGTGGCCATGATTTGCTGCCAGATATGTACTGTAAATCCCCCCCAAAAAAAACTGCCCACTAGATGGCGCTTTAATCCCTTTTTTTTAAGACACAGCAGCGGCGGGGGAAATTGCATGCGTTTCGGAAAGGAATCGCAAATTGCATGCAATTCTTTGCAGTGCGATTTGCACCCATTCATTTAGTATTGATGCCAATTGCACTGAAAAGTATCGGTTTCGGTATCAGGTCCATTTGAACAAGTACTGATACTCACACAAATGCTTGGTATCAGGACCAATACCAGTATCGGTGCATCCCGATTCCCTACACACTGGTCTTTCCAGTGAATGGCAGTGCAGGGGGGGGGGGGGGTGAGATCAGAGGGAATTTAACACCAGAGATTTCATACAAAGAGGAAGCAATACAAAGAGAACAGGATACCTTTTCATACAAGTACATGGCACAGCGGGCACATATCAGGAATATGAAATTTTGCATTGACATATTCTTTAAAGAAGTTAGGCAGAAGGTTTTTTTTTATGTTAAAGCGGTGTTCCAGGCGTTTTTTTTTTTTTTCGTTTTTTTTTTTAAGTCAGCAACTACAAACACTGTAGCTTTTGACTTTTAATAAGGGCACTTACCTGCCCACGATGTTGGCTCCCTGAGGACGATCCATCCATCAGATCGGATGCTGGCACTGCCATCCTAATTAAGGGAGACAGGCAGTGGAGCCTTGCGGCTTTTCACTGCCCGCTTCCTACTGCGCATGCACTTTGTGGATGACCCTGTTGTGTGTCCCAGAAGGCAGCGGGGCAGCTTGCAGAAGAGGAGGAAGTAACCAAACAGATCCACGGAATAGGAAAAGGTAGATTAGGAAGACTGCATAGCAACAGGGGTTTCTGGTAAGTGAAAAAAAAAATGTTTTCTATGTTTTTTCATTTATTTCAAAGAAATTATTCATGTATAAATGTGTTTTAGGGTGGACCTCCGCTTTAATGCATTCTATGCATTAAGATAAAAACCTTCTGTGTGTAGCAGCCTCCCCAGCACCCCCTGATTACTTACCTGAGCCCATCTCTCTTCAGTGATGTCCACGAATGTCTAAGCTATCCAGGACACTCCTCCTAATTGTCTGAGACACAGCAGCAGCACCATTGGCTCCCGTGGCTGTCAAAGTCAGTCAGCCAATTAGGGGAGAGAGGGGGCGGGGCTGGGTCAGATGACTGTGACTTGGCTCCAGTGCCCCCATAGAAAGCTGCTTGCGGTTGGGGCACTTGATAGGAGGGAGGGGCCAGGGGCAACGAAGAGGGACCCCAGAAGAGGAGGATCTGGGCTGCTCTGTGAAAAAACACTGCACAGAGGTGGGAAGTATAACATGTTTGTTATTTGAAAAAAAAAAATAAGACTTAACAATCACTTTAAGGTGTAACATGGTGCAAATGCTTCCTTCCCCCCTTCCCCTGCTGCCACAGCAGATGGACTTGTAGTTCTCAGTGGAATGTGAATGTGGTGATTAGTACCAGGTCAGTAACTGATGTTTGTACCGTGGTTTTGACATAAAGTGAGAGGAAAGTTCCATACACACCATACAGGTGCGACTGCGTGCGCGCACGTTTTCAGTATGTTCCCACACATCACGGTTAGGGCAGCCCATGAATTTCAAAGTGTTTCCCTACATGCAAGAAACAACACAAAAGAAGTGCTTTATTCTTTTCAAAAATCGGCCAGCTCCAATATACATGGTACCCATTGTGTTTTGACATGTACAAATGCATGTGTATTAGCAAGATGCATTAGGGTTTTAATAAGAATTAATGAAATTAAAGAGGAAGTAAACCCTATAGGGTTTTACCTCCTCTTTTGTTCCCTTAAAACCCTGCAAAGTAAAAGCATAATGGGCTAGTATGCCATTATGTGGCACTTACATGTAAACGAAGCCGCGTAGTTCCCGCTGGAGGCCGCATCTATCTTCGTCCCTCTTCCTTCCGGGGCCTCCGGCTGTGTGACTGGCAGAAGCCGCGTGATGTCACTCCCACGCATGCATACCGGAGCTGCCAGTCACGGCACTCGCTCGGGTAGATATGGCTCAGAGGGCCGTTTCTTCACAGCGCATGTGCCGATGACATCATTGGCGCACTACAATGTAAATATCTCCTAAACGGTGCACGTTTACGAGATATATACAGTACCTATAGGTGAGCCTTATTCTAGGCTTACCTATAGGTACAGGTTCTAAAAAGGGGTTTACAACCACTTAAAAGAATTAATGGCACCACCACATACAGAAGTGCTTCGTGTTTTTGAGCATTGTGGGAAAGCGCATGAATTTGTGTGCCTTCCTGCAATGCACATGTGTGATTGAAGCCAAAGAGTTTGCGGGAGAGCCTGGCATTGCACCCGCAATCCATTAATCGCAGTTGTACTGCTTTGCAGGCTGATTTGCAAAAAAATCAATAAAAAAATTACAAATGCAATTTTTTTTTCCTTGCAAATATATGTGCATTTATTATATTTCTGTAAAAGGTGGGCTTTTCCCTTAACCACAACAGTTAATTTTTATTACAATACATTTTTTAAATGTTCAGTTAAACACAAAACAATTGCTTTTTCGTGAGGATATTAAACCATTAACAGCCTCTATTTTTCATGATTTTTTTTTTTTCTCTTCACCTGATATTGACACCTCCCTCACCATTGAGACATCTCTGTGGGAAGAATACCTAACACCCCCCCAGTGGTCAGAGAGCCCCCCATATGGAGCTGACAAGTGATAATTGCCTCATTGTGCAGTTTCTATGCAGGATACTCTCCCAGCCAGAAGGATCTTTTGTCTATGGGAACCGTGCAATTGGCCAAGTAATAAGTGTTGTTTATCACAGATGTAAACAAACATATGGCTCTATATTAACATATCTGAGAACAGTGGGGGGGGGCTGGCAGTGTACTCCTGTGAGGAATTGGTATCTCAGAGCCTTGCTCGGGGCAGAAGTCTAATCTGTTGGGAGTGTCCCTCTCCTTAGTATCCCTTCCGAGATCCCTGAGGGTTAGGGGTAGAGAGCTGAGGGCTGTGTCATGTATGTGACTGTCATCCTTTCACACATACAGTATCTCACAAAAGTGAGTACACCCCTCACATATTTGTACAGATTGTATCCCTTTTCATGTGACAACACTGAAGAAATTACACTTTGCTACAATGTAAAGTAGTGAGTGTACAGCTTGTATAACAGTGTAAGTTTGCTGTCCCCTCAAAGTAACTCAACACACAGCCATTAATGTCTAAACCGCTGGCAACAAAAGTGAGTACACCCCTAAGTGAAAATGTCCAAATGCAGTGTGCGATGTATGGTATGAGCCCTGACAGGCTGACAGCCCACCCCTTCAACCTCTGCAGCAATGCTGGCAGCACTCATACGTCTACTTCCCAAAGACAACCTCTGGATATGATGTTGAGCGTGTGCACTCAGCTTCTTTGGTTGACCATGGTGAGGCCTGTTCTGAGTGGAACCTGTCCTGTTAAAGCGCTGTATGGTCTTGGCCACCGTGCTGCAGCTCAGTTTCAGTGTCTTGACAATCTTCTTATAGCCTAGGCCATCTTTATGTAGAGCAACAATTTTTTTTTCAGATTCTCAGAGAGTTATTTGCCATGAGGTGCCATGTTGAACTTCCAGTGACAAGTATGAGAGAGTAAGAGTGATAATACCAAATTTAACACGCCTGCTCCCCATTCACACCTGAGACCTTGTAACACTAACGAGTCACATGACACTGGGAGGGAAAATGGCTAATTTGGCCCAATTTGGACATTTTCACTTAGGGGTGTACTCACTTTTGTTGCCAGCGGTTTAGACATTAATGGCTGTGTGTTGAGTTATTTTGAGGGGACAGCAAATTTACACTGTTATACAAGCTGTACACTCACTACTTTACATTGTAGCTGCGTGTCATTTCTTCAGTGTTGTCACATGAAGTTCTCACTTTTGTGAGATACTGTATATATTCTAGGTGATTATACTCTGGTAGGCCTTGTCCTTTATGTACAAGTCATGGGAAAACGGCTTTTTTTTTTTTTACATGTGAACGTAACTGAGCCTTTCTGGATTTGCAGCAAGCTGTTCCAAAATGTACTTCCTGATCAAAACTGCCAATTCCTGCCTTTTATGTCTTTAAGAAATCTTCCGATGTTTCTTGAGCCATTGATGTAATTGCTAGGCTGACTGGAAGGACTTAAATGAAAGGCATTGTGCAGTGATGGGAACTAATAATCTGCCAAAAGAGCTGCAAATCAGAAGCTGCATGCTTGCCTTCTCCTTGAATAGTTCTGGCTGTAGTAGTGCTGGCTGAAGAGTCATATTCATAAAGTGGAATAAATAACTACCTACAGTGTCTTCTGCCCTAAATGGTGTAAACTCATCCAATCATTTAAAGGTCCGCTGTCATTAAACTAAGGGATCCATATGCATATAGTGTTTTCTTACCAATTGTATACTGATTTTTCTTCCATCTTTCCACATCTGCCCAGATTTAATTACACTGAGAAGTACCATCTCATACCTCCCAACATTTTGATATGGGAATGAGGGACACCTATCGGCAAAAGTATGCAGACATAGGACACACCCCTTGTCACGCCCCCTTAAAGGGGAATTGTACAAATAAACAAGATTGGTTAAACCCACAAGTGTTTTTTTACCACTACTATTCCTTCATATTGGCTTTTGGGATTTACAAATGCAGCAATTTAGAAATCAGATGAAAGGTTTAGCGCTGGAAAACACTTTTTGATAGATAAAAATTGCATTTTATATACAGCTGCAGGGCTTTTTTTCTCAGAGAATAGGTGCAGGAACTCCCCCTTTCTGAGTCACCCCTTTTCTCCGCTGCACCCTCTACCTACCTCCCATCACTGCCCTTTTAGAGAATACAGAACCAAGTATCATTTTGTGGTGATAAGGAATTTGTTAATGATAAATGTAAATGTAAATGTTACTGTATCCAGTAACAATAGATCCCAACATTAACAATAGGCCACCTGAAACAAAATCCCCCGACAGCAACAACAGAGCTCCTCACAGCCAGCATCAATAGACTCTCCAGCAGCCAGCAACAATAGTCGCCTCCCTCAACAGTAGATCTCTCCCAGCCATAACTGACCCCTCAGCGATATTAAACCCACCTCAGCAACAATAGGTCCCCCACCAGTAAGAATAGATCCCCCTGCAAAAATAGATCCTGTCCAGGTAGAATAGATCCTTCAGCAGTCAGCATCAGTAGACCCTGCAATACACCCCAGCACCCCTTACCATCACATACAGTCAATGCTGGAAGGTGCTGGAGGTGCCGGAACTGCGTTCCCCCACGTTCCTGCTGAAAAATGCCCTGTACAGCTGTATAGATCAGACCAAAATGAGGGACAGATGAGGAGGAATGAGGGACAGAGGGACATTGCGCCAAATCAGAGACAGTCCCTCGAAATCAGGGACATTTGGGAGCTATGTAATTTCATTGTTTGTCAAATCAGGTGTTTTAGCTCTTCTAATCATAGGTAATTATTCTCTATGCTTGTATTATTTCAGAGAAGCTTTCCTAATAATGTAACAACAGCAGTAAGTCTTGGGTAGTGATGTGAGGGTTAAGGCCGGAGAGGCCTCTCTGTATTACTTGAGCTACCAGAGCATTAAACTGAAAATTCCCTTTAAAGTACTCATTTGAAGGATCTGCTAAGGGAAGCTGTGTGCAGGCTCGTCTCTGAAGATGAATATTGAAAGCTTTGTGCATGTAAGTCTCTCCTTGCCTGTGGTTACCCCCTCTACCCCCCTTATCTCTTTCCTTTCCTGTGTTTTTCTGTCTGTCTTTACCTGTCTGTATATCCCCGATGGCTTCCCGAGTGTCTGTTTGCTTTGTCTCTTCCTGTCTGTGTCCCTTTTGTCTTAAACCGTTTTGCTCTGTCTGTGCTTTTCTATCCCCATTTGATTGTACCTGTTGTGTTTTTCCCTCTCTGTCTCCAATACCTTTGTCTGTCTGTATATCCCTATCTGTGTTTTATCTCTCTTTACTTGTGTTTATCTTTATCTACCTCTGTCCCTTCATCCTTACCCGTCAATGTCTGGTCCTACCTGCCTGTGTCTGTCTTTGTGTCCATGTTACTTTTACCAGTCTGTTTGCATAGCTCCCAACTGTCCCTGATTTCGAGGGACTGTCCCTGATTTGGAGCAATGTCCCTCTGTCCCTAATTCCTACTCATTTATCCCTCATTTTGGTCTGATCTATATAATGCACTTTTTATCTATCAAAAAGTGTTTTCCAGTGCTAAACCTTTCATCTGATTCCTAAATTGCTGCATTTGTAAATTTTAAAAGCCAATATAAAGGAATATTAGTGGTAAAAAAAGCACCTGTGGGCTTAACCAATCGTGTTTTTTTTGTACAATTCTCCTTTAAGGGGGTGTGACAAGGGGTGTGTCCTATGCCTGCATACTTTTGCTGATAGGTGTCCCTCATTCCCATCTCAAAAAGTTGGGAGGTATGGGTTTGTGTCTCAATCTACCTGTTAATCCTTTCCCTGTCTCTTTCTGTCTTCTTCCTCCAACTGTGACGTCTACAGTGCCTTCAAAAAGTATTCCATCCCCTTGAAATGTTCCACATTTTGTCATGTTACAACCAAAAACATAAATGTATTTTATTGGGATTTTATGTGATAGACCAACACAGAAGTGGAGTGAAAATGATAAATGGTTTTCAACATTTTTTACAAATATGTGAAAAATGTGGGGGGCATTTGTATTCAGCTCCCTTTACTCTGATACCACTAACTCAGATCTAGAGGAACCAATTGCCTTCAGAATTACCTAATTAGTAAATAGAGTCCAAAGAAGTTTAAAGCAGGGTTTGGTTATACAAAAATATCTCAAGCTTTGAACATCTCACGGAGCACTGTTCAATCCATCATCTGAAAATGGAAAGAGTGTGGCACAACTTCAAATCTACCAAGACATGGCCGTCCACCTCAACTGACAGGCCGGGCAAGGAGAACATTAATCAGAGAAGCAGCCAAGAGGCCCATGGTAACTCTGGAGGAGCTGCAGAGATCCACAGCTCAGGTGGGAGAATCTGTCCACAGGATAACTATTAGCCCTTGTACACACGGTCGGAGATTCCGACAACCAAATCCGTTGGATTTTGTCCAACGGATTTTGTCCGAAACTGTTGCATACACACGGTTGGACAAAGTTGTCGGAAAATCCGACGTGATTACGTTATTTCGTTACGACGGGACTACATTCACGCTAGTAGCCAATAGCTTTGGTGTAGGAATTTGATCTGAGCATGCATGGCACTTTGTCCGATCGGAGTTCTCTACACATGAGCGGAGTATGTCCGATCGGAGCATTTTGTCTGAAAAAATGTAACCAACTAGTTGGAAAACTTGGTCCCTCGGATACTCCGACGGAAACAGTCCAGTGTAGACCACACACAGTCGGAATATCTGACAAAACGGTCCGATCGGACACATTCCGTCGGAATCTCCGACCGTGTGTACAAGGGCTTAGTCGTGCACTCCACAAATCTAGGCTTTATGGAAGAGTGGTAAGAAGAAAGCCATAGTTGAAAAAAAGCCATAAGAAGTCCTGTTTGCAGTTTGCGAGAAGCCATGTGGGGGACACAGCAAACATATAGAAGAAGGTGCTCTGGTCAGAAGAGACCAAAATTTAACTTTTTGGCCTAAAAGCAAAACACTATGTTTTTGGCGAAAAACTAACACTGCACATCATCCTGAACACACCATCCCCACTGTGAAACATGGTGCTGGCAGCATCGTGTAGGGATGCTTTTCTTCAGCAGGGACAGGGCATTCTTTACATTTAGAGGAAAAGAGATTTCATCTTCAAATACGGAAAGGTTTCTTCACAGTAAGAGCTGTGAAAATGTGGAATAGACTCCCTCCAGAGGTGGTTCTGGCCAGCTCAGTAGATTGGCCTGGATTATTTCCTAAGTGTACATAATATAACTGGGTACTAACATTTATAGGTAAAGTTGATCCAGGGAAAATCTGTTAGCCTCTCTGGAATCAGGAAGGAATTGTTTCCCCTGCTGTAGAAAATTGGTTCCAGATTGTATGGGGGGGGGGTGCCTTCCTTTGGATCAACTGTGGGTATAGTATTGGGTATATGGGATTGTATAATATTTTTAATTTAAAACATTTTTTTTAATGGTTGAACTAGATGGACTTGTGTCTTTTTTCAACCTGACTAACTATGTAACTATGATCAGAGTTGATGGGAAGATGGATGGAGCCAAATACAGGGCAATCTTAGAAGAAAACCTGTTCCAGTCTGCAAAAGACTTGAGACTGGGGCAGAGGTTCACCTTCCATCAGGGCAAGGACCCTAAACATACAGGCAGAGCTACAATGAAATGGCTTAGATCAAAGCATATTCATGTGTTAGAATGGCCCAGTCAAAGTCCAGGCCTAAATCCAATTGAGATTCTGTGGCAAGACTTGAAAATTTGCTGTTCATAGATGCTCTCCATCCAATCTAACAGAGCTTAGGCTATTTTGCAAAGAAGAATGGGCAAAAATGTCATTCTATAGATGTGCAAAGCTGGTAGAGACATACCCTAAAAGACTTGCAGCTGTAATTGCAGTAAAAGGTGGTTCCACAAAGTATTGACTCAGGGGGGGCTGAGGTTTCTAATTTTGTGCCACTTTGTGTTCGTCTATCACATAAAATCCCAATAAAATAAACGTATGTTTCTGGTTGTAACATAAAACATTTGGAAAATTTCAAGGGGTATGAATACTTTTTTAAGGCATTGCAGCTATTCCTATTCCTCCCAATTTGTGCCCCTTCTGTTCATATTAAACAAACCATAGATTATGCAATTTTCTTCCTTTCACCATGAGCACTGCGCTTTTTAGGATTATATTCATGTGATTATTTGTTTGGACACTGGGTAGATTGATTTCTTTGGACTTTATTATTTACACATAATAGTGGAAAGTGGAGAGTGCAAAAACTGGTGCAGCTCTGCATAGAAACCAATCCTCTTCCAGGTTTTATGGCCAAAGCTTAACCCCCCTGGCTCGGGGTGGAGATTTTGTACCAAAAGACTTGGGACCGCATCGCTGAATGCAGGGAGACTTTACTTACCTTCTCTCCTGCATCCAGTGATGTCCCTCCGCTGTACGAGCGAGCCGTGTCTCGCTCGATGTATCACGGAGGTGGTCTCCGTTCCCTGTGAGCGTTGCGACGCATGGGGACGGAGAACGGCGCCAAATTCATAAAGTGAAACACACACATTACATACAGTATAATGTAATCTTGCAGATTACATTGCTGTATGTAATAATTTCACATCCCCTTTGTCCCTAGTGGTCTGCCCAGTGTCCTGCATGCAGTTTTATAATATAAAAACTGTTCTTTATGCCTGGAAACTGGAGATTGTCCATAGCAACCAAAACTGTCCCTTTACATCAAAAATGATTTTAGACCAGCTAGAAAACAGCGATAATAAATGAGAATCACTCGCAGAATTGAGCGACATCGATTTGTTGGGAGATCCGTCATCAAATACTGAAAAGTAATGACAGTGACAATTCTGCAACTGAGCAAATTTCAGTGTTTTAGATTTGATTACATTATTGAATCATTTTATTATTGTTATATTATTATTTGGTATAATTATTTATAGTTATTTATTATATTATAATTTATGATTTCATTTTTCAAACTTTATCATACCCGGGATGTCTGCTAGACTCTGGTTTGGACAGATTTAAGTGAGTTATTCCTAAGAATTACAGGACTACAATATAAAACGCCAAATTTTCATGCAAAATAATTGTACCGCTTTCAGCACCTAAAATCTGAAATAATCATACCACCAGGGAGGTTAATTGAACAAACTGAGGTTAGAAGCTGATTGGCTACCATACACAGCGCTTCCAGATTCTGAGTGTTCCAGCTTTAGTAAATCCCTTTCATGGTTTGCTTGATATTTGATTGCGAGTATTGTTTGTGGAGCATTTTGTATAGTTGTAGTACGTCAGAATTTAATCACATCAGCACTTTGTGTAGATCTTTAGATTATCCAGGTGAAGCATTGCTTTGAGGATTCTGATTGATTATCTTTATATTTATTTTTTGAGTGGGATTTAAGTGGAACTTCGCCCTAAAGTGGGAAGTGGGAAACACTTTTTGAATGATAAATGCATTTTATATACAACTATATAGATCAGACCAAAATGAGGGACAAATGAGGAGGAAAGAGGGACAATCAGGGGACAGTCCCTCGAAATCAGGAACAGTTGGGAGCTATGCTAGTGTGACAGTGCTTGGGCCTGAGAGGCTAGTCAGCAGACCCAAAAACTGGCAGGTGGGTGAGGCAGTGACGTTACCCATCCGGGTAAGTGCCAACACCTTTTGATTCTGACACATACCTAGGATGAACTCCTACAGCTGGGAGTTGGAGAAGGAGTGCAAAAGAGAATGCTGGGGTAGGTGGGCTATCGGGACACACTGTCATTTTGCCCATTTAGGTTCTCCCTTTAACTTACAGGTGCCCCCCAAATCAGCTGCAAATTGTTCTTTAGCCCAGGTTCACACTGAGCTGTGGGAATGAAGCCATGTGAGTTCAGCTGAACTTGCACAATTTCACTCCCGCATGTTAATCCAGATTTTGGCCAAGATTTCAGAGACATCTGTGCTGGTTTCTGCACAGATGTCAATGTAAATCGCTGCCCGAAATTGCAAAAAGTAGTACAGAAACTACTTTTTGAAATCAGTGGCGCGCCGCAAATGCAGCATCACACCGATTAGGATGGTGCCATTGCCGGCAATTGCCGCTGATTTGAAATGCGATTTGCGATGTCAAATCACATGTCAAATCGTACCAATGTGAACCACGGTTCAAACATAACGTTTTATGGAAGACCCTCGGGCAGCTTTGTGAGATTTTAGAAAGCTAATAACGTTGCAGTAAATGTTCTTATTACAAGCATGATAATCTGCATCTGTTCCAAGAGAAAGAGGTGCCAGTTTTACATGATGTACTTTTCATGTTGTCAACTGCTTATTTCCAGTAATGGTACTTGGCAAAGCCCTTACAGTTCACACTGATTGCCTCTGCCACCTAAATGTATTTGTATTCAAGCACTTCTCAAACAGAGTAAGTGGCAGAATACGTGTCACAGGCAAATTCAATTAGTTATTGATATGGATTTCCCTTGGCACATCTTGGAAGCAGCCCTTTAACAAACCTTGCTTGCCAGCATACCATATTTAACAGGTTTGATGCAAAGTGCTTAGAGATTTTTTTTTGAGGCTCAGAACCTTAAAAGGATAGTTCACCTTTACAAAAATCCTGCCTATGCAGTTAAGATTAAAACAAACTGTGCAGCTCTGACTAAAGATTAATTTTACTCTTGCTGTAGCCTGACTGCAATATTCTCAGGACGTTGCTAAGTACTCCTAGAACATTAAGTGAGGCCTAGTCATCACTAATCACCTCCACCATCACAGGACTGAGCTCTTTCTCTGCTTCAGCCCCTCACATACTTTTTCTTCCCCCTGATGCAGTAGCTCTGAGCTCAGCATTTAAGCGCTCACTCCTGTGATAGTGGAGAATGACTAGACCTCACATAGCAACGTCCTTGGAGTACCTAGCAATGTCCTGGTTGTATTCCAGACAGGTTTCATAAGGTATGTAAACAGCATACACTTGTAGTCAGAATCTTCAATTGGAAATGCGATACCCTGACTACCAAGGTCTGAGGAGTGCCTTGGCCTAGCTGGTCAGTACGCCTGAAAAAGAGGGAATACCCTGGATGTATGAATATGAAAAATGTATGATGTGTAAGTAAATGAAGATTTGGGGAAAAAAGGATGGGTGGGAACCTCGAATGCGAGCCGACCCAGGAACACGCAGAGGAGGAGTGATATGTACCCCTCAGAGTCCTCCTACAAATGGAGGCTAGCATGCCCAGATGGCTTCAGTATACGGATCCGGTGTATCAGCTACAACAGGATAAACAACAACGTCCCATGAATTGATGATAAGAAGGCCCCCCCTGCTTGGAACCTGCAACTGCCCAGAACCAACATGATAGCCCATAACCGATTTGGATTAAGCCCAATTTCCGAGAAAACCCAGACATGGGAACGAACTGCTTGTGCGAGAGGAAACGTGAGGGGAAAGGGCTGACCCGAGAATCCCTTGTGAAATAATGACAGAGAAGCACAAACGCTACGAATGGACACCAGTTAAATAGCTCCCTGGAATTCCCATGAACCCCTGGCCTGTCTATACTTGGTATGGGGAAGTTTTAGAGGGTGAGCTGCAAAAATGGATGAACTGACAGGAGTTGTTAGTGGTCTGAATTGCTGGATACCTGATGAATATGTTTGATAGTGTTGGCGGTTAAGGCCAATATGCTGTGGCAATAAGCACCGTAAAACATAGAGAAACCATACCAGACACCCAGAAACTGATCCCACACTATATAAATCGGGCCATGCATCTGCTTGGGACCCGACAACTGAGTTTGAGTCCTGACCAGAGGAAGGAGGGCGAGACTGCATCCTGGGGAATAAGTCTCATGGCATGATTCAGCATACCCAAAGTGACTGTAAGCCCCCCTTTTGAAACAGACTGGGGATCGGACAAAAGATGACTGGTCTAACATACCTGAGCAGTTCTTCAGGCAACATCGTAATCAAGAGATTGCACCACGAGTGGAACCCAGAATAATGATAACCGGAACCCACCACTTTTTGGGCCATCAAGGGGGCATTGGCCCAGCACACACCCTGAGAGAGACTATAGATCGCTGGGTGGTAACCAGGGTCTCCATGACAGGACATAACTGAATGAATTAACCCCTGACACCCCTGCAGGTACCCAAGACCCAAAGCAGTGCTTGGCAAGGTTTTCGAAGCAAGGACTGATTTCGACCCAAGGGTGAGCCCAGTGGTGAAACAACATAATAGGTAAAGAACCAGACCAAGTACCCTTAGGAAATACCGCCTCCGGTAACTTGAATGGCAGCGAAAGCATGACTGTCAGCTGAAGCCAAGATACTACAAACAAAAGAATCTGACGAGATAGAGATGAGGCCTGTGTGCAGGCTTGAGAAATGCTGCAGTAGGGCTGTCTGAAGACCGGGAATGGGAAATTTCCAACACCGCCCCTGACAAGGAACATGCTTGGCTCAGGCATATAAACCAGAAGGCTTGACAAGACCGGTGAACTGAGGGGATGTAAAAAGAGCAGGCGCTGGGGGTCCGCTGACACCCCATCTGACCAGGCAAGCTTTGATCACCTCCAATCCTGTCTTGGAACCATAACAGACCGTGAAGAGCACATCTGCCCACCAGAATCTGCATTAAAGAATACTGCCCAGAACCTGTTCCATGCTGGCAGGTGGAAGTAGCTGGGACGGAATTGGAACCAACCTGAAGTGTACCGCCTTCCCGGCTGTGGCTTGAAAAGTAAAACCCATGTGACAAAGCACTGCTCACATGGAGCAACTCCTTGATGACGGAGTGCTACCATGCTCCGAACCCCCCTCCCGTGAGGTTGAAGGGATGAACATGAATTGGTTGCTTCTGAAACGTGCTGCATGCCCAACCCAAGGAAACAGAAACTAGAGAAGAGACAACAGACAACCAGACATGAGAATGCCACCCCTCTGTGCCTATGAGGACATAACCAGAAATGACAAGACCACAGCGCGTGAATGAAGCTGATGACAAACCCCCCCACCACCACCCCCCCCCCCCCCCCCTCTAGTGTAGAGACAGGTAGTAAAACTGAACACTCAGGGCTAGTGTACCCACAGACCATGGTGGGTAGTCGTACAGGTGTAATGAAATGAAACATGCATCGTTTGACGTATGGTATACGGGCAAGAAGATTGTGGTCAACAATCATTTAAAAACCGAAACCTCAGCCCATATGGATCTGTAGATGTGACAGATCCTGAGATGTGAGCACTGATATCTAAACCCAGGTGTATGAAGAACACTGAACAAAGGGTAAAATGAGACATGGAAACAGACGAAGAAGAAACGACTATTGGTGTATGTCGTATGGCACCGATGTGCTACAACAGAACATGCTGTAACATGACCGCTATGACAGAAGCGCAACAACAGAAATGCTATGGCGAACACGCTGTGACAGAACCGCAGAGCAGGCTAAGACAAGAACCGCTGCGACTGAAACCCGCTGCTAAGCCAGAAACGCTAAGGCAGAAACGCTGTCACGTACCTGGTGTTGGAGCCCAGAATGCAGGGAGCGGCCTCTCATAAGCCTCTGGCTCACGAACCCCTGGTAGAGGAGACAGGGACTCAAGAGTTCAGAGGGCACAAGTGCCTGATAGATGGCAGGTGAGGGACTGGTCTGGACCTCTGAAGTAGCAGTAGAAAGGCAGGCAGGAACAGCAAGCTGGAACTGGTGACCGGAACACCGCAGACCGCTGGGAGTTCTGTAGTGCAGCAGGAGCGCAGGATCTGCAGGCTGCGAAGTGGTGCACAGAAACTTGGCACTGGAACAGTGGAAGTATGCCTGAGCTTGGCAGGGACTCTGAAACAGCTGACAGCGAGGAGGTGTCCTGTAGTACAGCAGGTAGCAGGAAGGTACTCAGAGGTCAGGCAGGAACACGGCAGAGTCAGACAGGCCAGATCAATACTAGCTGGCAGAGCAGGTACCACACAGAGGCAGAAGGGTAGTCGAGGTACAGGCCGGGTCGGTATCAGGCGGGCAGCGATCAGTCCAAAGGAAGAGGCAGTAGCGTAGTCAGGCAGGCCGGGGTCGGAGGCAGGTAACAGGTAGCAGGGTCACAGGAAACGCTGTAGGCTGGACAGCAAGGAGGCACAGTGACTTAATAGCCTTCTGGGTGCCAAAAACAGTCACACGGCGCGTCTGCGTGCGCCAGTTCGCGCCATCGCGCACCCGTGTGCGCCCGTTCGCGCTAACGCGCACTTACCTATAGCAAGGGCTTTATTCAACTATAGTCAGAGCTGCATCGTTTGTTTTTATCTGTAGATGCCCCTTATCTGCATAAGCAGTTTTGTAGTAAAGGTGAACTATCCCTTTAAGGTGTTGCTGTCTGAGCATCCTTTGATATAATCCACCACAACTTTATCATGTCAATGTCTGCTTGTGCATTGCCCCTAAGCCTACAGCTGTTGCTACCACCCGATACTGTGGTGTAAATGAAAGGCAAAGTTTTGAGCAAACCTGTGTTTTCTCCATTCTAGACATATCTCGGGTATACTTTAATACCCCCTTTAGTTAGTATTAGTGCTGGTCAGTGAAGGAAATGACCAGTAACTCTGGGTATAGAGGGGCATATGACTCACTTGATAGGTCAATCTGTGCTGTGACATTGAGGAGATTATAGTCCTGTGTAGCTACAATGCTGGTGGCTCATAGTTTACACGGGACTTTTCTTGGCTCCCAGGGAATGTGTCAGCCAACATTCCCAACAGTTCATGTGGAACTAGATATTACCAACCACAAGATGCCCTTATATTAAAGAGGAACTTCACTCTTATCTTAAAATCGAACTTCACTCCCTCAACATTGACTATTTGTAATCCTTATGTTAATAGTATTAGTAAATAGATAGGAAAGTATGTCATATTTACTTGTGTTAAACTTTTTTTACATTTCTTCAGTTACTTCCTGGTTTCCAGGCCTAGGAAAATAATGTCATACATCCCAGGAGTCTTCAGGAAGGAAGCACACCCTCTTGTCAGCATGCCTGAGCTAAGGGATGGATTCCAGGAAGTAAATGCTACATTAATCATCTGCCCTTACTTAAAGAGGAGTTCCACCCAAAAATTGAACCTCCAGTTTAAGGGAAGGTAACCCCCTGACATGCCACATTTGGAATGTAATTTTTTTTGGGGGGGGGGGGAAGCGGAAACCCTCTTTTTAGAGGGTTACAGCTCCAACTTCCTCCCGGGGAACCGCGGCGCTGGAAGGAAGTTCACCTCTCCCCCTCCCTCTCGGGAATCATCTGGGACATGTCACAGGTCCCAGATGATTACCCAGCCAGTCACAGCGCGCAGCGCAGCTTGCGCATGCGAAGTGCGTGCCCACAGTAACAATGCTGGTGCTGCAGAGAGGACGGGAAGACGAGCAGGACTTCGTTCCCCCACATCGCTAGACCCTGGGGCAGGTAAGTGTCCGATTATTAAAAGTCAGCAGCTGCAGTATTTGTAGCTGCTGACTTTAATTTTTATTAATTTTTTTGGTGGAACTCCGCTTTAAGATGGCCACAACCAGAAATGCAAGGGGAGTGTTTTTCAAAGTGTTTTTTAAACAAAATAAAGGATGAAGGCATGGATGGGGTAGTTTGCTTTGAATATTAAAATGTTTTAAATTAAGTAGAGTTTTTGGTTTGTGGTGCTCAGGTGCAGTGTATTTCTTCTTTAAACCTTACAAAAAAGGCCCCTTTTATAAATGCTTAATAATGGCAGTCTACAAACAGATTGATATAGTTAATTGCAAGTTTTTTTTTTTTTCCTTGCATACCTTATTTTTATTTTTCTCCGCATTCTTCTCAGGGTGGTCATTTGCACTAAGAGCAGGTGAATCCATTTCCCTTTACTAACTCCTGGAACATGCAAAGACACTGGTGATGTAGCCTTCCCAGGATGCATCTATGGGGCCAGGGTTACATCACCAGTGCCTCACTCAATCAGGAAGTGGTAAAATGGTAATTGTAGGTAAAAGCAAAAAGTGTTTGTTTCACTGATGAATATAGATGCATGCTGATGTTGTTTTTAGTAAAAGGAGTGAAAGGGCTGCTTTATGTGGTGTAGATACATACATAGATGCATACTGGACCAATGTCCCCCTTTGCTATTCCCCACTTACTGTATCTCCTATTTTTACTGCACCCCGCCCTTACTGTCCCCTTTCCTGCATGCCACCACTTTTCTGCTCATAGCATATGATATAGGCAGGGAACACCGCTGAGGGAAAAAATGCTGCAGTAAGAGCCTCCATGCAAGAGTTGTGGAGCAAAGCTGCTAAGAGCCAGTATACAGTACTGTGAGGCTTATCCATTCCCTTGGTCCTATTATCGGTTATAACATAAACCCAAGGATGTGTGTTACAATCACTGTATTCTGCATCAGCCCCCATGCCATCCTTACACAGTGAATCATAGCTCACTACACTATGCCTAATAATAACTGTTTTTATATACCAGGGGGAGCTTTAAAGGTGGATATGGGGGCCTTGGCACAGAGGATTGTCTACAGCTACAAATACTTAAACCCTTTTTCCTACACTTCTGGTGCTAATTTAACCTCCCTGGCAGTATGATCAGTTCTGATTTTAGGTGCTGAAAGCGGTACAATTATTTTGCATGGAAATTTGGCGTTTTATATTGTAGGCCTGCAATTCTTAGGAATAACTCACTTAAATCTGTTCAAACCAGAGTCTAGCAGACATCCCGGGTATGATAAAATTTATAATATAATAAATAATGATAATAAATAATAATAAAAATTATTCAATAATGTGATCAAATCCAAAACACTGAAATTTGCAGAATTGTCGCTGTCATTAGATTTAGTGTTTGATGACGGATCTCCCCACAAATCACTATCGCTCAATTCTGCAAGTGATTCTAATTTATTATCGCTGTTTTCTAGTTGGTCTAAAATCACTTTTGACATAAAGGGACAGTTTTTTGTTGCTATGGACAATCTCCAAATTCCAGGCAGAAAAAAACTGTATTTATAATATAAAAGTGCATGCAGGGCACTGGACAGACCACTAGGGGCAAAGGGTGTGTGTATTTTTTTTATACAATACTGTAATCTGTAAGATTACAGTACTGTATGTGTATTGTGTGTTTTTACTTTTTTTAATTTGGCGCCGATCTCCGCTCCCGTGCGTCGCAACGTCGCAGGGAACGGAGCTCAGCGGCACTCGGGCACTGTGTGAATCGAGCGGAGGACAGCTGGATCCAGGGGAAAAGGTAAGTAACCTCTCCCTGTATCCTCCCTGTATCCAGTGATGTGATCCCGAGTCTGGCTCGGGGTTACCGCTCATGGTACTGAAATCCCAGCCCGAGCCAGACTCAGGATCACCACTAGGGAGGTTAAAGAACATCACAGGAAGCACCCTCATGGCTAACAGGGGACAGAATTAGAATTAGACTTGGGAAAATTAACTTTAATAAATCACCGGGACCAGATGGCTTGCACCCGAGGGTACTTAGGAAACTCAGTCAAGTAATTGCCAGACCATTGTTCCTAATTTTTACTGACAGTCTACTGACTGGAATGGTACCAGCTGATTGGAGAAAAGCCAATTTAGCACCAGTATTTAAAAAGGGCCTAAAATACATCCCTGGGAATTACAGACTAGTTAGCCTAACATCAATAGTATGCAAGCTCTTGAAGGTGATGATAAAGGACTATATACAAGATTTTAGTAATGAAAACGGTATCATCAGCAGTAATCAGCATGGATTCATGAATAATCATTCTTGCCAAACCAATCTATTGACCTTTTATGAGGAGGTGAGTTGCCAACTAGATAAAGGAAGGCCTATAGGTGTGTCAGGATTTTACTGTACAAAATAAGGTCCGTTGGCATGCACCGTACATGGATTGAAAACTAGCTACCAGGGCGATTTCAGAGGGTGGTGATAAATGGGGAGTACTCAGAATGGTCAGGGGTGGGAAGTGGGGCCCCCCAGGATTCTGTGCTAGGACCAATCCTATTTAATTTGTTCATAAATGACCTGGAGGATTGGGTAAACAGTTCAATCTCTGTATTTGCGGATGATACTAAGCTAAGCAGGGCTATAACGTTTCTGCAGGATGTAGAAACCTTGCAAAAAGATCTGAACAAATTAATGGGGTGGGCAACTACATGGAAAATGAGGTTTAATGTAGAAAAATGTAAAATAATGTATTTGGGTGTTCAAAAATATGAATGCAATATATACACTGGGGGGAGAACCTCTGGGGGAATCTAGGATGGAAAATGACCTGGGGGTCCTAGTAAATGATAGGCTCAGCAATGGCATGCAATGCTAAGCTGCTGCTAACAAGGCAAAAAAAAATATTGGCATGCATTAAAAAGTGATTAACTTCAAGGATAAAGTGATAATTCTCCCGCTCTACAAGACTCTGGTCCGGCCTCACCTGGAGTATGCTGTGCAGATCTGGGCACCAGTCCTCAGGTAGGATGTACTGGAAATGGAGTGAGTACAAAGAAGGGCAACAAAGCTAATAAAGGGTCTGGAG
Source organism: Lithobates pipiens (assembly GCF_037356315.1). Lineage (NCBI taxonomy): Eukaryota > Metazoa > Chordata > Amphibia > Anura > Ranidae > Lithobates > Lithobates pipiens. The sequence continues at coordinate 96,928,568 of NW_027507903.1, read as the reverse complement.
GCTATTAGTTATGAATAACTTATTCTCTCTGGAGAAGAGACACTTGAAAGAGGGGACATGATTTAAATTTACAAATACCATACTGGTGACCCCACAATAGGGATAACATTTTTTGCGGAAAGGAGTTGAACAAGACACGTGACCACTCACTAAAATTTGTAGAAAAGAGGTTTAAACCTAAACTACGTAGAGGGTTTTTTATTGTAAGAGCGGCAAGGATGTGGACTTCCCTTCCACAGGCGGTGGTCTCCGCGGGGGAGGGGGGGCATTGATAGTTTCAAAAAACTATTAGATAAGCACCTGAACGACCGCAACACACAGGGATATACAATGTAATACTGACCTATAATCACACAGGTTGGATTTGATGGACTTGTGTCTTTGTGTCTGTAACTATATGTAACTCTCTTGTTCATTGCTTTAATGGCTACTTACTTTAACCAATTTATTTAAGTGTCTCCAACTTGTTATCTGCCTGTCAATTAAGATTTTTTTTTCAGTGAAATAATTTGTCTCATGCATATACGGTACTGTCAATAAGAAGTCACTGCGGCCTGATTTACAATAACCAGAGCAAAGAAAATGCAGCTGTCATCAAATCGAATTTATTAATGTAGGATGGAGTTGGATGGAGTATGGATGTTGCTATGGTTATTGTGATTTTATGATTTTTTTTCTAGTGTTTCTGAAACTGTAATAGTGGTCCGAGAGATGGCACATTTTTCCAGCAAGGTCTAAGATGACAATTTTTCTTAATAGTAGTAGTATGCTTTTTTGTATAGTAGATGCTGTCTACATCCTCATTAGTAAGATCCCCCCACTTCTTGTCCCAGTGACTTTGGTCACTCAGGAAGGGTAAGCTTTTGAGCTCAACCTCAATGTAAAAAATATATATGCAATGTATGTGTTACAAGGTGACCTAGTAAAGTAGTCTTACACATGTAACAATATAGAAAACAACTTTATCTCCTCCTTATTGTAATATTTTAATGTGTAGCTTATAATTTGATGTTTTTGTGGATTCCTAAATATGGATCCTTTGGTAGAATATATTCCAGGACTAGTTTAAAGTTTAATTTAATTTCAAATCCATTAGAAGATCTCATGGGTGAACAGAAATCCAATCCACATATGGACAATATCGTCCCCGTATGGCCAGTAGTATTATAATTCCTTTGGGCTGTAGCATTAAAAGAAAACACATATAAATGATATAATGGGCCACTACATGCGGTTAATGGCATTTAACCACTTCAGCCCCTGAGCATTTGGCTGGCCAAAGACCAGAGCACTTTTTGTGATTCGGCACTGCGTCGCTTTAACTGACAATTGCGCGGTTGTGCGACATAGCTCCCAAACAAAATTGACGTCCTTTTTTTTCCCACAAATAGAGCTTTCTTTTGATGATATTTGATCACCCCAGCGTTTTTTATTTTTTGCGCTATAAACAAAAAAAGAGCGACAATTTTGAAAAAAAAATACATTATTTTTTACTTTTTGCTATAATAAATATCCTCAAATAATATATAAAAAACATTTTTTTTCCTCAGTTTAGACCAATACATATTCTTCTACGTATTTTTGGTAAAAAAAAATCGCAATAAATGTTTATTGATTGGTTTGCGCAAAAGTTATAGCATCTAAAAAAATAGGGGATAGTTTTATGGCATTTTTATTAATAATTTTTTTTAATACTAATGGTGTCGATTTTATCGTGACTGCGACATTATGGAGGACACATCAGACACTTTTGGGACCATTCACATTTATACAGTGATCAGTGCGATTAAAAATGAACTGATTACTGTGTAAATGCAACTGGTAGTGAAGGGGTTAACCACTAGGTTGCACTGTAGGGGTTAAGTGTGTCCTAGGGAGTGATTCTAACTCTGGGGGGGAGGGGCTATGTGTGACACAACACTGATCACTGCTCCCGATTACAGGGAGTGGTTATCAATGTCCTGTCACTAGGCAGAACAGGGAAATGCTGGTTTACACCAGCATTTCCCCGTTCTTCCTCTCTGTGAGACGATCGCGGGTATCCCCGTAGACATCGAGTCCGCGGGACCCACGGTTGGACTCATGACTCGGGCACGCGCCTGCTAGCCAAGTCTCGCGAGATCACATACCATAACGTGATTTTGCGCAGCGGAGCCAACTTGCGGCAGTAAAACTGCGGAGGCTGGTCCGCAAGCGGTTAAAGTCCATGAAGGTGTCCTGTGTAAGACCAACCCCCATATAAACAGCATGGAGTCAGAGTGAATATGGCACTTGTGTAGCTTAATATCATGGCATCTTCTACTTTCCCTTTGTTGACAATTAGATAAACACAGGATGTAATTCATCATTGCCCAATGTGGGAGCCATCAGTCTAAATCAAAGGAGAATGTCCAAGCCATATAACACTCAAATAGAAAAAGTGTTCTTAGCCATCCATGTGGTTCTTGAACAATCCGAGCAGTAACAAACATCCATATCCAGAGAGATCTTGGTCCCTTAAAAGAATGTAAGAGATAGGGGAGGAGGTATTCCAGAAGCTGGCAACGTGGGAGCAAGGCTGGAAGCCTGACTGGTTTCATCGGTCACGCCATCTGCTTCAGGTGATAATTGCCTCTTCCCTTTTCTCATACACTGGGGAAAATAATTATTGGATACCCTGCAGATTTTGTAAGTTTACCCATTTACAAAGAAATGAAGGGTCTAAAATGTTTTATCATAGGTGTATTATAAATGATAGAGACAGAATATCAACCAAAAAAAAACACATAATACAAACTGACAGTCACTGCTCTCTGCTCAGAATGGACCGAGAACTGAGTGATCAGCAGATACGACTTGGAGTCAGCAGGGGACAGCTGCAGCTTTACAGTGATGCTGCAGCATGAAGATGAGTATGTATGTGTTTTTTATAACCCCAAATGTCTTTTTTTTTTTTTAAATAACACCTGGTAATACCCTCTTGAGGGTCCATGTTCAGGCAATGTTGTGGGATGACAACTATTTCTTATGCCGCGTACACACGAGCGGATTGTATGGCGTACTTAGTCCGTCATACAATCCGACGGACAATCCGTCGTAGTTTCCACTGAACGGACTTGACCACACACGGATACACAAACAGTCCGTCGAAAGCTTGCGCGATGACGTGTACAGCACGTACAACGGGACTAGAAATAGGAAGTCCAAGACACAGCAAAGCACCCTTCTGCCGTGTAAATCCTTTCTGGGCATGCGCCATTCTTAGTCCGTTGAACTAGCATACTGACGACCGTATTGTCCGCTGAAACCAAAGTACGTCGGACAGATTTTTGGAAAATCCGAAATTCTTAGTACTCCGGACTGCACGCTGAAAAAGTCAGCTGAAGCCCACACAGGAGCGGATTGTCCGCTGAAATGTGTTTCAACGGACTAAGTACATCAAACAGTTCGACCGTGTGTACGCGGCATTAGTTTTATTCCTGTGTGGTCAACTTATCACAAGTGTTCCTGTTGAAGACTGCTGGTGGTTGTGCCGACATACTATGCACAGGCATGGCCACCATTGTCAGGGATCATTAGGTCCAGAGCAATGATTTGCAGCCAATGCTGGAGTAAGTGCCTGTAGACACAAAGGGGGTTATTTACGAAAGGCAAATCCACTTTGCGCTGCAAGTGCACTTGGAAGTGCAGTCGCTCTAAATCTAAGGGGTAGATCTGACATGAGGGGAAGCTCTGCTGATTTTATCATCCAATCACGTGCAAGCTAAAATGCTGTTTTTTATTTTCTTTGCATGTCCCCCTCAGATCTACAGTGACTTTACTTCCAAGTGCGCTTGAAGTGCAAAGTGGATTTTCCTTTAGACCCCTTTCACACCAGGGCGTTTTGCAAGCGCTATAGCGTTAGAAATAGCGCCTGCAATCCGCCCAAAAAAAGCTTCACCATTGTCTGTAGTGTGAAAGCCCGAGGGCTTCCACACTACGGCGGTGCGCTGGCAGGACGTCAGGGAAAATTCCTGCCAGCAGCTTCTTTGGAGCGGTGAAGGAGTGGTGTGTTTACCGCTCCTCCACCGCTGCTCCCCATTGAAATCAATGGGGTGTAGCGCTGTAATACCGCCGGCAAAACGCCGCTATTGCGGCGTATTAACGGTGGTTTTAACCCTTTCTCGGCCGGTAAAATAGCGTTTTATCGCCCACGCTATGGGCGGTGTGGTGTGAAAGGGGTCTTAGTAAATAACCCCCAAAGTGTCTGAAAAAGGCAGAAGGAGATCAACAGCCCTAATGGCCCATACACACGATCCGAATATCGTACGACCGATCGTACGACCGTTTTTGTTTAATTGTAGAAATTAAATAGCTAAATAAAGTCACAAAAAAATTCTTGTACGATAGAAAAAAAAATCGGAAGTGATGTCATGTGTTGTAATGTATTTGTATTGAATTTTCAGAGGACAACTATACTGACTAACCAAAAATCGTACGATCTGGAATCGTACGAGCAAAATTTTCGTGAATGCCCGAACGAATAAGATCGGATGAACGGTTGTGATTGGCTGTCGAAAAGTAGTGTATACACGGTCCAAAAATCGTATGATCCTCCCTCAGACGACCGTTTTGGTACGATATTGGGATTGTTTGTAACATTACATTTTTGCTAGTTCTGTCGGTTCACAACACTTCATGTCTTAAGATAGCCTTGTATTACACCTGCTTGTTTCTGTGTCATTTACAGGAAGCTAAAAATTATACCCCAGAATTGAAGTCATTTTCTTAATTAGGATTGTATTTTCTCTGTTTCATTTAAACTCAGCATAGACAGAACTGATTGATGCACAGTTTTGGTATGCGTCTTTTATTAGTCTAATACAGTACTAAGATGGTGTGAAGAACATGTGAATCTCTAAAATACACTCATAAACAAACATTAAAGTCAATGGCTGACATTAAGGGTTCTATTTATAAACATATATCCTAGCCATTCACCCAGCCTGTACATTCATTCTTTGTGAATTGGACAAAAAAGAATGTTTTTAAAGTGTATGTTACCCTAAAATACTGTTTTGATCTATGTGAATGTTTGTCAATGTACAGTTGTGCTCATAAGTTTACATACCCTGGCAGAATTTATGATTTCTTCGCCATTTTTCAGAGAATATGAATAATAAAAACTTTTCTTTCACTCATGGTTAGTGTTTGGCTAAAGCCATTTATTATAAATCAACCGTGTTTACTCTATTTAAATCATAATCACAACAGAAACTACCCAAATGACCCTGATTAAAAGTTTACATACCCCTGTTCTTAATACCGTGTATTGCACTCTTTAACATCAATGACCGATTGAAGTCTTTTGTGGTACTTGTGGATGAGGCTCTTTATCTTCTCAGATGGTAAAGCTGCCCATTCCTCTTGGCAAAAAGCCTGCAGTTACTGTAAATTCTTGAGCTGTCTTGTATGAACTGCACATTCGAGATCTCCGCAGAGTGGCTCAATGATACTGAGGTCAGGAGACTGAGATGACCACTCCAGAACAGTCACTTTATTCTGCTGTAGCCAATTATAGGTTGACTTGGCCTTGTGTTTTGGATCATTGTCATGTTAGAATGTCCAAGTACGTCCCATGCGCAGCTTCCTGGCTGATGAATGCAAATGTTCCTCTAGTACTTTTTTATAACCTATCACATTCATCTTGCCATCAATTTTAACCAAATTTCCTGTGGCTTTGTAGCTCACACATCCCCAAAACATCAGCGATCCACCTCCAGGTTTCACAGTAGGAATGGTGAACCTTTCATCATAGGCCTTGTTGACTCCTCTTCAAATGTAGCTTTTATGGTTGTGGCCAAAAAGCTAAATTTTCTTCTCATCACTCCAAATGACTTAGTGCTAGAAGGTTTGAGGCTTGTCTCTGTGCTGTTTGTTGTATTGTAAGCCGGATAACTGTTGCATTTGCGTAGCAATGGCTTTCTTCTGGTGACTCGACCATGCAGCCCATCTTTCTTCAAGTGCCTCCTTATGGTGCATCTCGAAAACAGCCACACCACATGTTTTCAGAGAGTCCTGTATTTCACTAAGTTATTGGTGGGTTTTTCTTTGCACCCCGAATAACTTTCTTGGCAGCTGTGGCTGAAAGTTTAGTTGGTCTACCTGACCGTGGTTTGGTTTCAACTGAACCCCTCATTTTCCACTTCTTGATTAGAGTTTGAAAACGGCTGATTGGCGTTCCTAATTTATTGGATATCTTTTTTTTATACCCCTTTCCTGTTTTATACAGTTCAACTACCTTTTCCCGTAGATCCTTTGACAATTCTTTTGCTTTCTCCATGACTCAGAATCCAGAAACGTCAGTGCAGCACTGGATGAAAGATGCAAGGGTCTGTCAGGAGTCCAGAAACTCATTTACCTTTTATACACACACACTAATTACAAGCAAACAGATCACAGGTGAGGATGGTTACCTTTAATAGCCATTCAAACCCCTTTGTGTCAACTTGTGTGCATGTTATCAGGCCAAAATCACCAGGGTATGTAAACTTTTGATCAGGATCATATGGCCAAGGGGAATGGGCAGCTTTACCACCTGAGAAGATAAAGAGCCTCACCCACAAATATAACAAAAGACTTCAAGCTGTCATTGATGTTAAAGGGGGAAATACAAGGTATTAAGAACTGGGGTATGTAAACTTTTAATCGGGGTCATTTGGGTAGTTTTTGTTGTCATTATGATTGAAAAAGGGTAAACACAGTTGATTGATAATAAATGGCTTCAGCCAAACACTACCCATGAGTGAAAGAAAAATGTTTGAGTTATCTTTCATATTCTCTGAAAAATGGAAAAGAAATCATAAATTCTGTAAACTTATGAGCACACCGTTATATGTTTCTTTTCTATGCCTTTCATATACCTGGCTGATCCTGCCAGTCCACCTTCTTCCTTTCTGTAAGCTGACCACACCAGGCACAGAAGCAGATTCATGGTCAGTTTGTGTTCAGATACAGAATGCTGTGCCTATGCATGGTGTGCCTGTATCTCCTGTAGTCTGTTTACTGATCATGCCCTCAGTCCTGCCTTATTGATTGACAAGCACTCCCAGCCTGAGCTTCAATGTCGAACCCGCAGCTGCTAGTACTGTAAAGCAGCAGACTTCTCATTTAAAAATCTGAATTACACAGTTTCAAGAAATTCTACACTCTTTCTGCAGCAGCAGTAGCTTCAAAGTAGCCATGAAGCATTAGCCAATCACAGCCTGCCACTTGCAGCTTCAGCCTATAGTAAGATAAATTGCAGAAGGCACAGCCTTCTGAAACACATAGTACACAGACAGGGAATATACTGTATTTATACAAAAGAAATACTGCGCTTGTGCAAAAAAAATCATACATATAAAATTAAACCATTACAGTGTAAATATCCAGCAGCACCACTAAAGTGAGATATAATCGCTATACATAGCATATACAAAAAACAGTGTTGTGCTAAACATACATTTTGCTCATAAAGTGTTACAAAAAGTCCAATTGTGACAAAACTAAAAAAAAAACGAATCTGTGAAATTGCAGATGAATCCACAAGACCCTCCACCTCGTGCATATACCACCACCACCACATGCAATATAGACTCTTACCAGAGAGCCTGGACCCTTTATTACAGAGGGTCAATCAGGCTTGATGGAATAATCTTTTCAGGGGTCATCAGCTGGAGATGTGTCCTCAGATCAAATTAGGAACTTTAATTGGATAATCAAACCAGGCTCCATTCTCCCCACGACCAGATTTAACCATGCAAATGAAGGAGATGCCAGATAGTGTAAAATCTCAAAGGACTCATTTATTAAAAGTATTGCACTTACATTTGTTCAGATCAAAACCAGCATTGTATACAACATAGGCGGCCACCATTAAAACATCCAGATACTGTAAACAGGAATGCGATACGATAGCAAGAAACAGCTCCTTTACCCAATCGGTTTAGTCACTAAGGCCGCGTACACACGGGCGGACTGTTCGCCCAACTAAGTTCGTCAGACAATCCGACAAACAGTCCGTTCAAAATTTGCATGAACGGACTTGACCACACACGATGAGCAGACAGTCCGCTGAAAGCGTGCGCGATGACGTGAACGGCACGTACGACGGGACGAGAAATTCGACGTCCAATACACTGCAATGCAACCTTCGCCGTGTAAATCCTTTCTGAGCATGCGCCAAACTTAGTCTGTCGAACTAGCCTACACACGAGCGGACTGTCCGCTGAAACCAAGTTTGGACGGACTGTCTTACGGAAATTCCGTAAGACTTTGTTTGTCAGACTGTCCGCTGAAACAGTCCGCTGAAGCCCACACATGAGCGGATTGTCCGCTGAAACACTGTTTAGCGGACTAAGTTGGGCGAACAGTCCGCCCGTGTGTACGAGGCCTAAGAGGACTTCTTCCAGGGCATGTATATTTTAAGGCCCTTTTCTCTTCTGAAAGCGCGTTCTTTTATTATGGGCAGTACTAAAATACTTATGGTCACTGTATGGCGCTAAGGAGCATAGGAAATACTTATGCATTTGTAGCAAGAGATACAATTCAACAATACTAGAGAATGATAGAGTGAATTAGCTAATAAATTAAACAATGGTTATGTTCACCAGCTATAGGATCGATGATGGATAAACTATTCATCCCTCCTGCAGAGTCTGAGGCCGCGTACACACGCGCGGACTGTTCGCCCAACTTTGTCCGTCAAACAGTTTCGGCAAACAGTCCGCTCAAAATTAGCATGGACGGACATGGCCACACACGACGGATGAACAGTTTGCTGAAACCGTGCGCGATGACGTGAACGGCACGTACGACGGGACGAAAAATACGACGTCCTATACACTGCATTATAACTTTCGGCGTGAAAATCCTTTCTGAGCATGCGCGGAAATTTGTTTGACGAACAAGCCTACACACGAGCGGACTGTTCGCTGAAACAAGGTTTCAGCGGACAGTTTTTCGGAAATTCAGAAAAACCTTGTCCGTCAAACTGTCCGCTGAAAGCCCACACACGAGCGGACTGTCCGCCCAAACACTGTTCAGCGGACAAAGTTGGGCGAACAGTCCGCCCGTGTGTACGCGGCCTCACCAGTGAGGGACTGATTCTGTGGAAACAGATATTTTCTCTGCACTCTGCTGATCTTGTTGATGAGCTGTCACTAGTAACAGAAACCTAAAAAGCAGTGGCGGAGTCATGTTTTGCTTGGGGATCAAATACTTATTTTACTTACTGAACTGCAACTTACTTAGAATTAGTTTTATGTGTTTTTTCTGGATTTTTGGTTGATATTCTGTCTCTATCATTTAAAATACACCAAAGATACTTGTGTATGACACAAATTGTGCAATGATTGAGTCCCGTCTTGCATTGGGCCCTGTTGGTGGCTAAAGCCCCTTGCACACTATTAGATTTTCTGCAGATTTTTGTCTTCAGATTTACCAAAACCATGTAGTACAAGGGCCTGCCTGATTGTATACAAATTGAAACTCTTAAGGTTTGGCCTCATATTAAATGGTTTTGGTAAATCTGAAGACAAAAATCTAATAGTGTGTATGGGGCTTAAAGTGGTTGTAAACCCTTACAGACCACTTTTACCTACAGGTAAGCATAGATTAAAGCTTACCTGTAGGTACAAGAAATATCTCCTAAACCTATATGGTTTAGGAGATATTTGCAAAAGACAGGCACCATAGACATTGGCGCGCAGATGCACTGAGCATGCACGGGAGTGACGTCATCGCGGCTCTGGCCAGTCATATCCCGGTCAGTCCGGGATAGATGGCGGCGTCGGAGAAGGACAACGAGGGTCGCTTCTGGGGCTTCCATCTCAGGTAAGTTATTCATAATGAGCTAGTATGCTATGCATACTAGCTCATTATGCCTTTGCCTTGCAGGGTCTATTTTTTTTTGTTTGTCTTTACTTCCTCTTAAAGACCTCTCTCTTTTTCTGTTTTCATTGTTGGTCTTTTCACATTGGAGAGAGGTGGAGGCCTCAAATGCTTGTTTGATGGTACAGCTCGCCTGTAAACCCTGCCTTTCACAGTTCCTGATGAAGCAAGTCAACTGACTTGAGAAATGCGTAGAACTCATCTGGACCTCACCATTGTAGCCAACATGCAAGATTAAATTGATATTTAATCTTATTATAATGGATATATCTAATGTGTATGTACAGTATTTCGGCTGTACGACAGTACATGGAAAGTCCCAGTGGATAATAGAGTGTTTTTTGCATTGAGTGAAGTGAATCCACTACATGCTAAGCCTGGTACACACACAGATTTTAATTTCACTCAACCCAATGGGCTGAACGAAAAAAAGAGGAGCTCGGGAGGAGCGCCCTGTATTAATGCTAAGCAGACATTTACAAAATGTTGTTAGAAGAAGAGGGGATATTACACCATGGTAAACATGGCCCTATCCCAACTTTTTTTGGAATTGGAGTTTTACTTTGCCAGCTTTTTGTTGCCCTGTCCCAACTTTTCTGAGACATGTTACTGCCATCAATTTCAAAATTACCTTATTTGTTTTCTTAAAATGGTACATTTTCTCAATTTAAACATTTGATATGTTTTCTATTTCTATCGTGCGACGTGGCTCCCAAACAAAATTTACGTCCTTTTTTTCCCACAAATATAGCTTTCTTTTGGTGGTAATTGATCACCCCTGCGGTTTTTATTTTTTGCGCTATAAACAAAAAAAGAGCAACAATTTTGAAAAAAAATCATTTTTTTAATCTTTTTGCTATAATAAATATCCCCCAAAAATATATTTAAAAAAAAAAATTTTTTCCTTAGTTTAGGCCGATATGTATTCTTCTACATATTTTTGGTAAAAAAATTGCAATAAGCGATTATTGATTGGTTTGCGCAAATTTTATAGCGTTTACAAAATAGGGGATAGTTTTATGGCATTTTTATTACTAATTAGTTTTTTACTAGTAATGGCGGTGATCAGCGATTTTTATTGTGACTGCGACATTATGGCGGACACATCGGACACTTTTGACACATTTTTGGGACCATTGTCATTTATACAGCAATCAGTGCTATACAAATGCACTGATTCCTGTGTAAATGACACTGGCAGTGAAGAGGTTAACCAGGGGGTGGCAGTGTAGGAGTTAAGTTTGTCCTAGGGGCGTGTTATTAACTGTGGGGGGCTGGGCTGTGTGCTAGTGAACACTGACCTCCGCTGCAATCACAGGAAGCAGAGATCAGTGTCACTTGTTGCTAGGCAGAACGGGGAGTTGCTGTTTACAACAATCTCTGTTCCCTGCGAGCGTTGCGACGCATGGGGACAGAGAACGGCGCCAAATTCAAAAATTGTTTACAACGGCATCTCCCCGTTCTCCTTCCCCGTGAGACGGTCGCGGGTCCTTCGACCGGACTCACGGGGGTCCCGACCGGCACGCACGCACGCGATGGCAGGGCGGCAAATTGAACTGGACGTACCTGTACGCCAGTTTGCCTGCCTGTGCCATTCTGCCAACGTACATTGTCGTGCGCCGGTCGGGAACTGGTTAAGAGGCTCCTCTGTCATCCACTCATTACCTGTATTAATGGCATCTGTTTGAACTTGTTGTCAGTATAAAAGACACCTGTCCACAACCTCAAACAGTCACACATAGTTGAGGTATACCTATGATGACAATTACAGGCCCCTCTCATCTTTTTAAGTGGGAGAACTTGCATAATTGGTGGCTGACTAAATACTTTTTTGTCCCACTGTATAGTCGTTTCCTAAGTACTTATTTTAGTGAATTATGTTCAGGACTGCTAAGATAAAAATTAAAAACCTTCTTTAGATTTAGTAAATATGAAATACTATGTGTTAACATTTTGCATTCTGCTTTACAGACCACACTTGGAGTCTTCTTTTCAGGTTTAGCTAATTTCTTACAGAATTCAGTCAGCAGTGACTCATCCTTTATCAGACAGTAGGAGGTTTTAATCAGACAAAGAATGCTTCTGCTTTGCTGTTTCTTTAGATAACCCATGGTGCTCTAATAATCCTTTGTCCGATGACCATTAGAGCATTCCATTAACCCCCTTGGCGGTATTCCCGAGTCTGGCTCGGGGTGGAGATTTTATACCAAAAGTGGTAACCCCGAGCCAGACTCGGGACCGCATCGCTGAATGCAGGGAGATGTTACTTACCTTGTCTCCTGGATCCAGCGATGTCCCCCCCCTGTACGAGCAAGCCGTGTTCCGCTCGATCTATCACGGAGCCGATCTCCATTCCCTGCGAGCGTTGCGACGCATGGGGACGGAGAACGGGGCCAAATTCAAAAAGTGAAACACACACAATACATACAGTATAATGTATTAATACAGATTACATTGCTGTATGTAATTATTTCACATTCCCTTTGTCCCTCGTGGTTTCTCCAGTGCCCTGAATGCAGTTTTATCTTATAAAAACTGTTCTTTATGCCTGGAAACTGGAGATTGTCCATAGCAACCAAAACTGTCCCTTAACATCAAAAATGGTTTTAGACCAGTTAGAAAACAGCGATAATAAATTGGAATCGAGCGATAGCGATTTGTGGGGAGATCCGTCACCAAATACTGAAAAATAATGACAGTGACAATTCTGCAACTGCAACTTTTATTATTGTTATATTATTATTTGGTATAATTATTTATAGTTATTTATTATATTATAATTTATGATTTCATTTTTCAAACTTTATCATACCCGGGATGTCTGCTAGACTCTGGTTTGGACAGATTTAAGTGAGTTATTCCTAAGAATTACAGGACTACAATATAAAACGCCAAATTTTCATGCAAAATAATTGTACCGCTTTCAGCACCTCAAATCTGAAATAATCGTACCCCCAGGGAGGTTAAATGTCTTCTATGAAGTAATGATGTCTTAAATAGTTACCACCTGTCAGCACTGAATAAATTCTAGCAAACATTGCTTCATATAGCTGTAATTTACCATTCAATGAAAAACCCATGAAAACGCACATTCATTTGATAATGTTTTTGCGTCCCATTTGACTACCTTATTTTAAAGGCACTACATAGAACAATGAGAATGCAAGACAAAGCAACCCATAACAATTAATCAGAAATGAATTAATTTAAATGAATCATCAAATTTTTCAGTACTAATTGAAATATTATTTAACCACTTGCTGTCCGCCATATAGCAAAATGATGTCGGCAAAGTGGTTGTGTTATCTTGACATCTGGCATATGATGTCTTTCAGGATAACAAGTCACGGCGCACCCCCAGGGGCGTGCATCCCGGCGATCGCTTCGGTGTTTCAGTCACCGCAACTTCGATCTAGGTTAAGAGTCTCTGACGGAGACTCTTTACCACGTGATCAGCCGTGTCCAATCACAGTGTAAACAGGAAGAGCCGTTGATCGGCTTTTCCTCACTTGCGTCTGTCAGATGTGAGTAGAGGAGAGTCGATCGGCTGTTCCTCTGACAAGGGAGGTCTATGCTGATTTATTAGCGCAGCCCCCCCCCTCCCCCCCGAGGATGCCCACAATGGACCACCAGGGATGCCACCAGGACCACCAGGGATGCCCACCACTAGTCACCATCAGGTATGCCACCCATGGCCACCAGGGATGCCAATCAGTATCCACAATGGATGCCAATCAGTCCCCACAATGAATGCCAATTGGTGGCAAACAATAATGCCTGCCAATCAGTGATGCCCCTCAGTACCATCCATTAGTGTACAGTGGCCATCCGTGCGACCTATCAGTGCCCATCCGTGCCACCTATCCCTACCGCCTTTCAGTGCCCAGCAATGCCACTTATGTGTACCCATCAGTGCTGCATATCAGTGCCACCTATCAGTGCCGCCTATCAGTGTCCCATCAGTGCCGCATATTGGTGCCCATCATCACTGCCACCTCATCGGTGCCCATCAGTGCTGCCTTATCAGTGTCTGTCAGTGCAACCCCCTCAGTGAAGGAGAAAACTTACTTATTTACAAAGTTTTGTAACAGAAAATATTCGGTCTTTTTTTTATTTGTTTAGCAGAAAATAAAAATCCCAGAGGTGATCAAATAGCACCAAAAGAAAGCTATATTTGTGGGAACAAAATGATACAAATTAAGTTTGGGTACAGTGTAGCATGACCGTGCAATTGTCATTCAAAGTGCGACAGTGCTGAAAGCTGAAAATTGGTCTGGTCAGGAAGGGGTATTTTCTTAGCTGATCCTTTCCTCCACTTTTCTTATTCATTTACATAGTTACATTGTTAGTCTGGTTGAAAAAAAGTCCATTTTGTTCAACCAATAAAAGTGAAATGCCCATGTGCCTATAGAGTGGACACAGTGGGTTACAGCACTCAGTACCCAGGCCGCTGTGAGTGGCCAGGGTATCATGTGATTGCTATGATTGGTCATAGCGTTCGCATGGTTACGATATAAACAAAACAGCCATGAATGTCTTCCATTCGTGCCTGTTTTGCTTACTGTTGTGATGTTGTGATTGGCCCACAGCTATCGCATGGTACTTGTACATGTGATTACCTGTAGCCAATGACAGATCATAATATCAAACAAGCTTTCATGAATGAAATCCATTCATGACAGCTAAAACTATTGCTTATAACAGTGTCATCACTGTTATATGCAATAAATGTTAAAAAAAAATTAAAATTTTTCCTTTTTTTTTTACACACTATCACTGGTGACAGAATGTAAAAAAATATATATATATTTATATATATATATATATATATATATATATATACATCTAAAAAGTATCAACCAAAAAAACAAAAAAGAAGAGAAAAGAAAAGGTATTAGCTAGCAAGAGGGTTCATTGCTATATCAGAATAGACCAAGCTAGAGATGTATTACATAGCCCCTTTTTATCAAAGCCTGTATAGAAGGGGAATGCTTACCCAAGATCTAAGTTGATATGCTATCGTAGTGAATCAAAGATGAAGTCCAAGTAGATTGTAATGCCTGTAGTGCGATGGAGGGGCTCACCACACTATACTGACATGAGAACAATCCAAGCTTTGACCACTCATAGAAATAAAGTGATAGATTGATAGCACATTGTCCACCTCAGATAAAAATGGTAACTATGCTTACCCTCAGGTGTGAATGATGGACAAATGACGCATAAAGCAGCAATAATTCCCAAAAAGGGCCCAATTGGCTCAGACAAATAAGTGCAAACCACATATGCTCCTATTGGTAGCTGCTTTCCACTTCTGAGCCAGCTTGGGTAGCACATAGTCTACAGAACTGCTGAGAATGCCTTCTTTTCATATACCTCTGTATTGCAAGAGCCTTGTGCCTGCTGACTGCTTTATTGTCTAATAAAAGGAAATCTGAACTGCCATTGTCCTTGATGATCCTAGGAGAGATTTTATAGACTAGCGGTATAAATGTACTAAATCTTAGATATTTTGAACTTGCACTTATTCGTTAACAGATGTCTTTTTCCTCCATGATGTGAGTGCACAGCGCCATTTCACAGATCAAATCTAAATGTTTTCTCAATGTGTCAGAGAATCCAAGAATAGAAAGTGTTACCAAAGGACATTGTATTGCAGTGTTAATGGGTATTTAGCTCAGGTTATAGATCTAAATAATGCAAGCTAAACAGAGGAAAATGTGCAGGGAAGATAGATAGAAAAATGTGCACAGCAGCAAATATTCCAGGTAGGAGGAGATCACATTGAAAGATAATAAAGAGTGCATAGCCTTCTTTGGAAAAAAATGTACTGTAAGTGTTCATGTGCACACTGTCAGCAGCATGTACAAATCAAAGTCTGGCTGACGGACTTCATGGCTAGATGCAGGGGCGTAACTATAGGGGGTGCAGCAGTCACGACCGCAACTGGGCCCTGTGATGCAGGGGGCCCATTCAGCCCCCTCTACATATGGCCGGCAGCAGCATAGGCAGCTAGGGGTACCAGTGCACCATGCACATGGGTGGCTGGAGGTAGAGGGTGACTAGCAGAGCTCCATGCTTGACTATGGCACTGGCTGCTCTTTAGTTGTGCATTCCCTGCATGACCTGTGTCCTCGGCCGGCTCCTCAGAGTACCACTCTCCTGCTCCATGCATTGCCGCTCAGTCCGATGTCTGTTCTCCCCAGCCAGAGTCCCGCTCCCCCCGAGTCCGGCCCACACTGCACTGCCTACTTCTCCCGGGTAAACAAACTTTAAGCACATAGATGCAGTGCAGCCCCTGGAGATATGCTGATCGCCTGTCCAGCACACTGGATGGAGCCCAGGCCAACAAGGATGAGTGTGCAACCTGCAGCTTGGTCATGGCGAGTGAGAGGACCCCATCCCCCACACACCATTACATACCCCCTCCATCTCCCCCTGGGGACAGGGACCCCTTCTCACGTGGGGACAGGAACCCCCATCTCCCCTGGGGACAGGGACTCCTTCTCACCTGGGGGCAGTAACTTCATCTGCCCTGGAGAAAAGGACCTCGTCTCTTCTGGGGACGGGGACCCCATCCTGCCTAGGGACAGTCCCCCAATGGGGCACCTAAAAAAAAAAACGAATAAAAAAAACTACTGATGCCAGTGGTGGAACTACAGGGCTCACAAATGTCATACCTGTGACCACACCCGGAGTTCCACCTTGGAGGGAAGGGCCCTGGCTGGGGTTCAGGGGGGCCCTTCATGGTTTCTTGCATCGGGGCCCTGAAGGTTCTAGTTACGCCACCGGCTAGATGCATATAACCATACAAGTAGATAAGCGGCCTTGGATGCAGACTGTCAGGGGCTGCTCATCCATCCCTGTGAGGATGTAACTGCTCAGTTGTGCATTTACATGCAGACAGCCGCCACATCTGTCAGCCTGCCATTGATTTGTATAGGCTGCTGGCTGCAGCTGTAAGCACACATGAGACTACCAGGCATAGAAATACACTTACAATATGTACACAAATGTAATAATAGATCACCTTTTAGACTCGGTTCACACTGCCGCAACTTGAAAGTTGCATGACTTACAGTGCAACTTTGCCAGGCTACGCAAGAGAGACTTAGAAGCGACTTGAAGCTCATTTAAGCAGCCTTGAAGCAATTTCAGCGAATGCCTGGGTAATCTTCCTGTAATATCGGATCTAGGGTTGCCACCTGTCCAGGATTCACCCAAACAGTCCGGGTTTTGATCGTGTCTGGGTTTCAGTCTGCCTGAAATCTGGACACATTATTCAGACTAGGCTCTTGCCCTCCAAGTGTCTGAGATAGTTGGACAAAAATCTGTTGCTGTCTGGGAGCTGTGGGCTGCAGTCTGGGGGCAGATTCGGCATCACTGGGATGGGTGTTTGGCAGATCGATGATGTCAGAAAGACAGTAAGAGCAGTTTGGCCATGCCCACTGTTCACTGCAGTGCGCTGCTTTATCACTCTCCTTGGGGCACCCTAAGCCCTTGTACACACGGTCGGACATTCTGACGGAAAATGTTTGATCGGACCATGTTGTTGGATAATCTGATCGTGTGTGGGCTCCATCGGACTTTTTCGGTCTGAATGTCCGACCAACAAAGTTTGAGAGCTGGATATAAAATTTTCCGACAACATGATCCGATCGGACTTTATCCGATCGTTTGTAGAGAATTCCGATTGGACAAAGAGCCACGCATGCTCAGATCAAATTACGAGACCAAAGCTATTGGCTTCTAGCCTGAACGTAGTCCCGTTGTAACGAACAAACGTCATCATGTTATGAACAATTGGATTTTACGACAACTTTGTCCAACTGTGTGTATGCAACACCAGTTTCGGACAAAATCCGTCTGAAAAAATCTGACGGATTTTGTGGTCGGAATGTCCGACCGTGTGTACAAGGGCTAAGGTGTCCCAGGTCTTTCCTAATCCTATAGTGTATACTACGGGAAAAAAATTGCCCTGTGCAACTAAAGTGTCCAGGTTTGGCTTCATGAAAAGGTGGCAACCCTAGCTGGATCCGAATCACATCAATGATGATCCAACTTGGAGGCGACTTCTATTAAAGTCTATGGGCACAAGTCGGATAGAAGTCGCCTTGAAGTAGTACAGGAACCTTTTCTAAAGTCAGAGCAACTTCAGTAGTACTAAGACAGCTCTCATTGACTAACATGGGATTTCACATCATACAACTTGGGGTCTCAGATCCCAAGTCATGGCAGTGTGAACCAAACCTTACTCTGCGCTTCTGGATATTTGCTCAATAGTGCAAAATAACATCAAATCAATTTAGGTGCATTAAATCAAGAGAACCTGGTATAAATTATAGCAAAAATGTATATGCAGCGCTAATAATTATTAATGGATTGAAAACCTTACTCCACAAAATCATAACCTCAAACTTCCATACCTTGTATAAAGATTACATAAAAATACATACAACTCCAAACCAAACATCAGTGTACAATCCAATTAAATTTGTGCAACACATTTAAATAAATTAATAAAAGTCCAAAAAGTTAATAAAAATTTACTTCAGCATATTAAACTTTGCTGGGGTCCAACCCCTCATCACTTTAATCTAAGCTAAAAAAAATACACTTAAAAATCTTTATAATAAATAGAAATATGTATTGCTTGGCTCATTGTGAACCCAGAGAATGACTACATACAAAGGCATTTGTAGTTTTATTAGGTAGGCATAACATTTCTACCATTATTAGTGCTCAGATAGTCTGCAACATACAAGGAGTAAAGTTTCATATACGGTATATACCCAATGATTTTCTTCTTCCCAAGAAGGCTATTAGAGACCTATATGTTATGAGTATATGGATGTATGAACAGCCTGCCACCTAGTGGATGGAAATGGGATTATAACAAAAGAATACAGTGTGATCCCAACCAACAATGAGAGGAACAATCATAATTTATTTTCCACTGATCACTGAGTCTGGCTGTTACGGATTACCATAGCTTTACTTTTTGCACTTTGTAAAGTTGAACAATCCCTTTAGATATAGGAATGCACATTGTACATATAGCTATTATAGCTGTTTACCCCATTTGGATCAAAATACATATTATATTTCAACTATGGGCTTAGGGATCAGACAATAATGTTATCATTATTAATAACATTAAAGAGCTAATGCTGTTTGTGGGAGGATAATACAAGGCTTTTTTTTTTACTTTTTTTGGTTCTAATGTCTTTTTTTTCTGGTTCTATTGTCTTTTTTTTACTTTTTTTAAAATTTACTAGGCCTCATGCACATGGACAGAAAAAAAAACACTGCTTCTAAAAATCACTGCTTCTTTTTTTATTTTTTATTATTGCCTCTGAACACAGTTGTATTTCAGGCAATGTGTCCATGGCACATTGTGGCGTTTAAATTCATATTTTAGAGCAGCGTTCAGAGGCATAAAAAAAAAAAAACTCCCCAAACCTGCATTTAGAGAGGTGCTTAATGACATAATTTATGTACATAAATGCATTCTGATTTCCGTCTAGGACCTAGAATAAAGAATCTGACCAGTAGAATGAATTTAGGTTTCATATGCTTCTAAATGCCATACAACTGTAAACGTGAACTACACACCAAAGCGAGCATTTTTTACATTTGATTTTTCTGTTAGCTCCTGGAATAAAGATCCAGCATTGATAGGAGTATTTTAATATGTCTGTGTGCATGCAGCCTTAGGTTTTAGAACAAAATCTGCAGGGAAAAAACTGATTAGAAGAATACAAGCTATTTTGTTTTTGTTTTATTTTATTTTATTTTTTATTTAGGCCTCATGATACATTGGCAGCCCATTAAATAAATAACCCACCTTAACACAATGTATATTAATGTGCAACATAACACACTGCAAAGGTCTTAATCTTGTTTAATAACCTATAAGGATTATAACAAATGAGCCAAAATGAGAAAACAAAACATAAAAAATATTTTGAGTATAAAAGTAATTAAATCTCCAATGCCATAATTTCAAAAAGGCCAATATTCACAAGGCTATAATAAAATGACTGATTATAAATGCAGAATGTACATTGGGGGTACAGTTTTGGTCAGCATTACAGAGAAAAAAAGATTGGGGGGTACTTACAGGCATATCCCACTTTTAAGTACACAATGGGCTTTATTTACTAAAGCTGCAAAGTGCAAAATCAGGCTCACTTCTGCATAGAAACCAATGAGCTTCCAGGTTTTATTACCAAAGCTTAATTGAACAAGCTGGGGTTAGAAGCTCATTGGTTTCTATGCAGTAGTGAGCCTGATTTCGCACTGTACAACTTTAGTAAATAAACCCCATTGTGATTGTGTACTTAAAAGTGGGGTATGCCTGTATTTCAGATGATTGCAAAATGAGAAAACAGTGTGACCAGATGGTGGGGAAAGTGAAAAGAATTCTAGGATGCTTCACTAGGGATCACCAGCAGGAGGAAGGAGGTTCTAAATCCTCTAGATCTTTTTTTTTTTTTTCAAATAACAATTTTTATTGAGGTTTTTTTTTTTTTTTTTTACCAAAAAACTAAGAAAAATAACATTCAAGAATATGAGCACTATGTTCATAACAAGTAAAGATCACCCATAATTGCAGGAAAAACATTTTGAGGCAGTCATAACAGTGGCAGCCACAATTATATAGGTCTTTAGTTATCACTAGAGGGATCACCAACAGGATGAAGGAGGTCCTGATTCTCCAATATAGATATTTAGTGAGACCTCATTTAGACTACTGTGTCCAGTTCTGGAGACCTCCCTTACAGAAAGATATTGATAAGATAGAACGAGTCCAGAGACCGCTGGACCGAGTCCAGAGACAAAAATGGTGACAGGTCTGGGTGGAAAAAACATATTGAGAGCGACTTCAAGAACCTATTATGTACAGCCTGGAGGAAAGAAGGGAAAGGGGAGATGTGATTGAAACCTTTAAATATATCAAGAGGGTGAAGAAGGAAAATATTCAGTATGAAACCAAAATCAAGAACATGGGGACATGACCTCAAACTAACTGGAGGAAAGTTTAAAACTGATCTCTGCAAATATTATTTTACTGAAAGGGTAGTTGATGCTTGGAATAAACTTCCAGCATAGGTAATGACAGTCAACAGTAAATGGCTTCAAACATGCGTGGGACAAACATAGGTTTATACTCAGGGAAAAAAGTTAACAAAAAATAAAATAAAATAAAAATGGGCAGACTCAATGCATTACTGTCTTTTTTCTGCTGTCAATTTTCTGTTTCTGATGTTGCTGTCAGAAAGGTCCTGCATAAAAAATGCAAGTATGGTCCTTCAAGTGCATGCTTTTTTATAGGCACGTAAACATGCGCATGCATTTACACATGTAAAATTCATATATTTTTTGCAAGCCAGGATTTAAATTATGCGTATACGTATATGCATGCGTACACAATTACACACACCAAGTGCCCATTCACACAGGGGCGACGCGACTTGCAGCGCGACTCACAGACGCGACCTGCACACGACTTCAGCGCCGACTTGTAAAACGACATCTGTATAGAAGTCAATGCAAGTCACCTGAAGTCACCCCAAAAATAGTACAGGAACCTTTTTCTAAGTCGGAGCGACTTGAGTCGCTCCTATTAGAACGGTTCCATAGTACAGAACGGGGCGTGACTTGTCAGGCGGCTAAGTCGCCTGACAAGTCGCGGTAGTGTGAACGGGCACTTACACGTGTTATGTGTGTTATGTGTGTAAACACATACATTTCTGGCCTCAGCTGCAGGTTCTTCGATTAAGGGTTTTGTGAATCTAAATTCAGCACAGTTTTACAGATTTTTATGCATTGTGTACGTGGACCTGTAGAAAAAAAGTAGAACTGCATCCAGATCCTTAAAAAAACAATTGGTATCGATGTCAATGCGATTTTATATGCGGCTACATGCGTGAGCCCATACTTCAGTCAGGCTGGTGTATATGTAGACTGAAATGTGTATACAACCCCAATTAAAAAAAAGTTGGGATGCTGTGTAAAGTCTACATAAAAAGCACAAAGATTTGCAAATCTCATAAACCCAAATTTTAATCACAATAGAAAATGGAAAACATCAAATGTTTAAACTCAGAAATTTGAATAATAAAAAAATTTATGGCAGCAACACGTCTCGAAAAAGCTGGGACAGGGCCATGTTGACCGTGGTGTAGCATCCCCCTTTCTTTAACCACTTCAATACTGGACACTTTTACCCCCTTCCTGCCCAGGCCAATTTTCAGCTTTCAGCACTGTGGCACTTTGAATGACAATTGCACGGTCATGCAACACTGTACCCAAACTAAATTTGTATCATTTTGTTCACACAAATAGAGCTTTCTTCTGGTGGTATTTAATCACTACTGGGTATTTTTTTTCCCTAAATAAACAAGAAAAGAACAAAAAAAAAACTATTCCTTCGCTACTGTTTGCTAATAAATAATTAGTCTTTATCATTTTCTTTGGTGAAAATAACCCAAATCAGTGTTTATTATAGTATGTAGGAAAGTTATAGAGTCCACAAACTATGGTATATATATATATATATATATATATATATATATATATATATATATATATGAAAATTGATCAATCCTGATTTACTGATGGCCTCTCATTTCTTGAGGCCCAAAAATGCCAGAACTGTACAGGTATTCCCCCAAATAAACTCCTTTTAGAAAAAAGTAGACAGTCCAAGGTATTTAATAAGAGGCATGGCAAGTTTTTTGAAGGTGTAATTTTTCTTGTCATAAGTTTTGGAAATTGAAGAAACACATATTTTTTATTAATTTTTTTACATACTGTCACTGACCGGTGACAGTACAAAAATAATAATAATAATTTTTTTATTATTTTTTTTTTCTATTTTTACGATTTGATTAGTATTTTTTATTTTTTTTAGACATTATGTTTGCCTATAGCAATGCATTACATTGCTATATGCAAGCATTTTACTGAATGAAATTGATTCATTCAGTTTATTTTGTTGTGATTAGCTGTGATTGGACAGAGCTAATCACATGGTACAGATGGGCTGTGATTGGCCCAGTCTGTACTATGTGATCACACTGACCAATCACAGCTAGCAAAACACTCGTATACAATGGATGACTTGAAAGAAAGCCATCTATTGTATACAACTGTCATGTCACCTGCTGTGATTGGTTACAGCAGTCATATGGTACCGGCAGTTGGCCGGTATAGTGATCAGTCATCAGCTGTGTCCAGTGCCATGCGTGCGGCGAGCTCGCACGCAGAAGCAAACGCATACATAAGTCGTGCCTGCATATGAAAACGGTGTTCAAACCACACAAGTGAGGTATCGCCGCGATCGTTACAGCAAGAGCAATAATTTGAGTAAAATACCTCCTCTGTAACTCAAAACTGGTAACCTGTAGACATTTTTAAATGTTGCTTATGGAGATTTTTAAGTGTCAAAGTTTGTTGCCATTCTACGAGCGGGTGCAATTTTGAAGCATGACATGTTGGGTATCAATTTACTCTGTGTAATATTATCTTTCACAATATATAAAATAAGATTGGGCGAACTGTACTATTTCCTTATTGTTTCATTTTAAAAAAAAAAGTGTATTTTTTCCCAAAAAATTGTGTTTGTAAGACCGCTGCGCAAATACGGTGTGACGCAAAGTATTGCAACGACTGCCATTTTATTCTCTAGGGTGTCTGAAAAAAAATATATAATGTTTGGGGGTTCTAAGTAATTTTCTAATTAAAAAAAAAATTATTTTAACTTGTAAACAACAAGCTTGAAAAATAGGCCTGGTCCTTAAGTGGTTAAATGAGCCTTGGCCCAGAGAAGACCGTGGCATGTGTGGATCATGTTCACATATGGCTTCTTCTTTGTATGATAAAGCTTTAATTTGCATTTTTTGGATGGCATAGTGAACTGTGTTCACAGACGGTGATTTTTGGAAATATTCCTGAGTCCATGCAGTGATGTCTATCACAGAATCATTCCTGTTTTTAATGCAGTGCCATCTGAGGGCCTAAAGATCAAGCATCTAATATTACACTTGGCCTTGTTCCTTGTGCACAGAGATCTCTCCAGATTCTCTGAATCTTTCAATGATATTATATACTGTAGACAATGATATATGTATGCAATTTTATGTTGAGGAACATTATTCTAAAATAGTTCAACAGTTTTTAGACCCAGCTTTTCACAGATTGGTGAATCTCTGCCTACATTTACTTAAACTTAAACATTTGATATATTTTGTCCTCTATGGGCTGATGAGATTTGAAAAAACATTGCATTGTGTATCTTTTAGGGCACTTTCACACTGGGGTCATGCCGCATTAGCAATAAGGCACCGCTAGCTTCAGCGGCACTTTACTGTCACTTAGCTACACTTGCAGCTGAAGAAAGGGTTAAAACCACCCACATTGCAGCACTTTCGAATCGCTTTTCCAGGCGCTTAAGAAGCACTGCCCATGCATTCCAATGGGCAGGGGTGGTGTAGGAGCGATGTATATAAGCTTTTGAGCGTTTATGGACTCCATTGGCCAGAATATTAATTTATTCTGGCCAGTGAAATGCATGAATGCTTAAGTGCTAAACATTTTTACATGCGTCTAGGCATGCCAAGCATTTGTTTCTGCCCAAAAGCTCCTCAGGTGGTGTTGATAATTCAAAAGATGGGCATCTTAGCAAACACAATATACAGGGATATGGAAAATGATAGAGACATAAATACAGTGGTGTGAAAAAGTGTTTGCCCCCTTCCTCATTTCCTGTTCCTTTGCATGTTTGTCACACTTAAGTGTTTTGGAACATCAAACCAATTTAAACAATAGTCAAGGACAACACAAGTAAACACAAAATGCAATTTGTAAATGAAGGTGTTTATTATTAAAGGTGAAAAAAAATCCAAACCATCATGGCCCTGTGTGAAAAAGTGATTGCCCCCTAAACCTAATAACTGGTTGGGCCACCCTTAGCAGCAACAACTGCAACCAAGCGTTTGCGATAACGTGCAATGAGGCTTTTACAGCGTCCTGGAGGAATTTTGGCCCACTCATCTTTGCAGAATTGTCCTTATTCAGTTACATTAGAGGGTTTTCGAGCATGAACGGCCTTTTTAAGGTCATACCACAACATCTCAATAGGATTCAGGTCAGGACTTTGGCTAGGCCACTCCAAAGTCTTCATTTTGTTTTTCTTCAGCCATTCGGTGGTGGACTTGCTGGTGTGTTTAGGATCATTGTCCTGCTGCAGAACCCAAGTTCGTTTCAGCTTGAGTACACGAACAGATGGTCGGACATTCTCCTTCAGGATCTCTTGGTAGACAGCAGAATTCATAGTTCCTTTTATCACGGCAAGTCTTCCAGGTCCTGAAGCAGCAAAACAGCCCCAGACCATCACACTACCACCACCATATTTTACTGTTGGTATAATGTTCTTTTTATGAAATGCAGTGTTCCTTCTACGCCAGATATATTTGGACACACACCTTCCAAAGAGTTCCACTTTTGTCTCATCGGTCCACAGAATGTTGTCCCAAAAGTCTTGGGGATCATCAAGATGTGTTGTGGAGAAATTGAGACGAGCTTTGATGTTCTTTTTGCTCAAAAGTGGTTTTCTCCTTGGAACTCTGCCATGCAGGCCATTTTTGCCCAGTCTTTTCCTGATGTTGCAGGCATGAACGCTGACCTTAACTGAGGCAAGTGAGGCCTGCAGTTCCTTGGACGTTGTTGTGGGGTCTTTTGTGACCTCTTGGATGAGTCGTCGCTGCGCTCTTGGGGTAATTTTGGGCGGCCGGCCACTCCTGGGAAGGTTCACCACTGTTCCATGTCTTCGCCATTTGTGGATAATGGCTCTCACTGTGGTTTGCTGGATTCCCAAAGCTTTGGAAATGGCTTTATAACCCTTTCCAGACTGATAGATCTCAATTACTTTCTTTCTCAATTGTTCCTGAATTTCTTTGGGTCTCGGCATGATGTGTAGCTTTTAAGGATCTTCTGGTGGACCTTACTGTGTCAAGCAGCTCCTATTTAAGTGATGCCTTGATTGTGAACAGGTGTGGCAATAATCAGGCCTGGGTGTGGCTAGAGAAATTGAACTCAGGTGTGGACAACCACAGTTATAGTATGTTTTAACAAGGGGGGCAATCACTTTTTCACACAGGGTCATGATGGTTTGGATTTTTTTTCACCTTTAATAATAAACACCTTCATTTACAAATTGCATTTTGTGTTTACTTGTGTTGTCCTTGACTATTGTTTAAATTGGTTTGATGTTCCGAAACACTTAAGTGTGACAAACATGCAAAGGAACAGGAAATGAGGAAGGGGGCAAACACTTTTTCACACCACTGTACATATACACTTATACACCCACACAGGATGAACTGGATAGACTAATTTCTATATTCAACCTTTCCAACTATGTAATGATGCCCTGCCACCATACCAGTCCCACTCTAAGGTTTGGTGTATCCCATCTGCTTCCGGAATCCCAAAGAGAAATCTCTCACAGTTCAGAAACTTTTCCTCTCCGGTAGCTGCCTGTTTCTGACCATGGTAGGGAGCAGTATGGTGCACAATTCAGCGCATCGCACACAGCTCCCTTTTTGATTGTTTTTGTACAAACTTTATTAAGTGTATGAAAGTACACTTTGTTCATGTTGGTTTAGAGCAATGCGATGCTGTGCCATGCTGTTCTATACAGAGGTGCGCAGTGATAAAATGTAGCATCTACAGTGCAGCTGAGCTTAGGGCTGTATTAATGGGATAACGTAGTAAACTGCCTGTCACCAAACTATGTGTGAATTCACCCTCAATCCCAAGATAGTTCAGCCTGCTAATTCAGCTGTGTCCAGCCCTGTCTCACTGCCAGGTGCCGACTGCTTCCTCTTCCTTTTCTGGACTCTTAGGCATCTGGGTTAACCCCTTCAGGACCAGAGTCCCCGTTCCTCCCTCCACCCAATGTTTCCTGCTGCTGTATCTGAGCCAATGGGGAACAAGAGAGCCTGAGGGAGCCTCCGCTCTCATGCACATCACTGGATTGAGATCAGGCTTAGATATGTTTTTAGGGGGGCTGCGGGGAGAGCTACATGCAGAAGTGTTTTTACTCTTATACATAGAATGGCTTCTGCCTTTAGAACTACTTTAAATGGACCACAACCCAAATAGTGAGGAAATATACAGTACCTGCTATCCAGGACCCGTCCCTGGTATGCTGTGATATAGAGATAATATACGCTGGGCACTGCTCCTTTGCACTAGGGCACACACAGGGTCCTGTAACCTTGCACTGGAGCACCCTATACATTGGGCACACAGAGACTGCATTATATTTTGGCACTACCATACCCAGTATAGACCACTTGCTGTTCTCTTGCACAAAAAGAAGGCATTGTACCCATGCATATTTTATGTACATCATATACACTTTGTTGGGGACACAGTTCAAATGTATGCCCTGACACTAAGGCTACTGTACCCTGGCACATGGTGTATACAATGAGCAGTGCCCTCAGCAGGAAGCACAGTACATATGTCACCCCCACCCCCTGGGCAGAGGTCAGTGTACTCATAAAACATATCGGTAGTTATGTAAAAGAACCACACGGTTCTCCTTACAACATTGCAGAGTCAGATAATGGGGTCTCCAGTACCAGAGCCATGCAAAGACTGACACTTATCACCACTCCCCAGCCAGTTTGAGACCCCTGACTCTGCAGAGCATAGAAGAATCCGTTGAATGTGGTATGGGAGGCGTGGTTGTATGGCCTGGCCACTGTTGGTAGGCTTCAGTATCAGTCATTTGTTAACATATTAACTACTGATGTGCATGCTCCTCTCTCCCCACCAGATTTGTTTCCTTGTATCATTGCCAGCAACACATCCATCTGAAAATTAGAACATTTTAGGGTACCGTACACAGCCCAATGCATGTATCAGTTGCAAGGAGAGGGGAGTCAGAGAGAGGCGCCAGGCAAACACTCACTGGAGCGATGGGCTGTGTCAGGGTTGGGAGCGGCTGGCTCAGGCTCTCAGCAGCTCACAGTCAGTGGTCATAAAGTTGTATCTGTCTGGTGTATGCATGAGTATATGGCGGTGTGCAAAGATCTGTTGACCAGACACACAAGTCAGGGAACACCATGGTTTTCTCTGCCACTTATTTAGCCCATAAGGGGCTGCAACAGGTTTTAGGCACCTTACAGATGGAGCGGATCCACCTGCTCAGCGGGGGATCTCTCCGCTGATTCCCGCTGTTCAGGCAGGTCTGTGTCCGCTCTCCTCTATGGGGCGGTCGGGTGGAAGTGGACCGCATGTTTGTTTCCATCTGATTGTCATTCCAATCACCATCCGTCTGTTTTTAGCGCCCCGGATCAGATCTGATGCCGGCGGGTGTCAGTAGACACATGGCGCTGACATCCACCGCCCCATAGAGATCAAGTGGGGGTCCGATCGGGACGGCTGGTGTGAAAGGGGCCTTAGGGTGCACACATGTCTGACCGCTATTTGTTTTTAGAAAAATATCTGTTTATGATCAGCTTTATTAGCACAGCCATTTATATAAACACTGCTCATGAAACACTGGGGGTGATTCAGTAGAGCATTTGCAAAATTTTATTGGCGTTATGGCTGTATTAAAAGTGATGGGCCAAAATTCGGAAAGCTGTGTAACAATTTGTTAGATATGTCTAACGCATGTGACAAATCCCGGTAGTTCTTTTGTGTGATACTTTTACATTCAGACCTTAACTTTGAAAATTCAGTAGGGGAATCAACCATATCAGTGATAATAAAAGTGAAGGTAAAT
Organism: Lithobates pipiens; assembly: GCF_037356315.1. Lineage (NCBI taxonomy): Eukaryota > Metazoa > Chordata > Amphibia > Anura > Ranidae > Lithobates > Lithobates pipiens. Next base: position 96,899,869 of record NW_027507903.1, on the reverse strand, counting down.
AAGACTCTTCCATGTTGGAATACAATTTTTCACATGTGTAAGTATTGTGTCCATGACAAAATTCTGTCTGTGGCATTTTATCACCAGATTTTTACAGTATTTAGTTGCACCATTTGTTGCAAGGGCAGGAGGCAGATTTCTTTTCAATTAATTTTTATTATAAATTTGACAGTCAAAACAATGGCAAAATACAAAATATAAAAATTGAGAGTCACACAATAATACATCGTATACATCACTCAATTATCTTGGAATACAAAAGTATCTCTAGTAATTTAAAGGACAAATGGTTTCATCATTTTTTAGAGTGGTTGAGCAAAGTTATTCCCAACCATTTCCTGAGTAGCGGTGATACCACTGTAGTTCCGGAACCCCTAATGGGAACTAACTGTGCCTCGAACCACAGGGCCGCACCAGTGGATAATAGCTTCCACATGACCGTCTGTCTTTATTTCTATATTCTATTCCATTAGGTGTAGCTCTCAAAATTGAGCACAAAGGAAATAAAATTATGACTGTGTTAACGTAAGCCATATTTACATATAATAACATATAACATGTACCACCAACAAGCGTTATGAGTAAGATCTCCAACTTTATTAAATAGGATAATATGCTTCCCATGTTTCCCAACAGGAATTAAAACTGGTCGTATTCTGGGCCCTGATGGCAAAGAATTTTTCATACGTATTTTGTGTTTGAACTCTATATATGACTTTTGATAGAAGAGGTGTGGAAGCATTTAGAGGTTATGGTTAACTTTTTCTGCTATCAATATGTTTGTAACTAGGGATCTATATTTTGTGGGAGTGAGTGCACCCCTACGTTAACAATGGCCAGCTGTGGCACGGGTACAATGGTTTCTCCTGTAACTTTGTTTAGCAGGGAAAATACCTCTTTCCAAAAGCTTTTAGTTACTTTACAGTTCCATTGTATATTTAGGGTGCCACCTTTTCCCCCCACACTCCCTCCAACAATCAGGGGAGGAGTCTGGGTAAATCCATGCCAACCTCTGTGATTTACACAGTGGGAATATTGAAAATGGGATTGGATAGCTTTCTGCCATTCCTTCTGCGTAAAAAGAGTTCCCAGTTCCCTTTACCAATTTTGCATATTCGTGGATTTCTGGAATTTGCCACTGTACTGTTGTAAAACCATGACAGTCCTTTTGTACTATCTCGGTCTGACTTCAAGCGTGACCAAGTTTCCCTATGTATATTGTAGTGTATATTTGGGTTATTTTTATGAAAGTGAGTTGGATATGGGAGAATGAAGTGGACCTAGGATATTTATTTACTAATTCTTTGTAGGTCTGTATCCCTTCTCTTGTCCATTGATGAGTATTAAAATGTGGTATAATATGTTCATAAATTTGCAGTGGAATATCCGTACATTAATCTGTAGTGTCTTGAGGTACTGTGTTATGGAAGTTCTTCTACGCTAAAAGCGTGGCATCTATAGAGGGGAAGGGTTTCAGGAGGCAGATTTCTAATAAATGCCCACAACACTGATTTTCATGTCTGGTCTTTACTAGGGAAGAACAAAGGTTTAGTCCGAACTTGGGTTCAGGCTTAAAGCAAAACTATAGGCAAAACTTTTCTTTTCATTTTGGATAGCGTAAGGGAGGGTTAAAGTGGTTGTAAACCCTTACAAACCACTTTGACCTACAGGTAAGCCTAGATTAAGGCTTACCTGTAGGTCCAAGAAATATCTCCTAAACCTACATGGTTTAGTAGATATTTACTAAAAGACAGTCACAGTTATCTACGGCGCGCAGGCGCACTATAGCCGTTAGCAGCATGCGCGGGAGTGACGTCATCACTGCTCCAGCGCTGTGAGTGGCCGGAGCAGTGATACCCGGAAGAAGATGGATGCTCCGGACTACAGGGGACAGCGGTGACATCGCTGGTTTCTGTGTTAGGTAAGTGACACATAATGGGCTACTATGCGATGCATAGTAGCCCATTATGCTTTACCTTTGCAGGGAGACAAAAAGAAAGTAAACCCATCAGGGTTTACTTCCTCTATAAAATCCTGTTAGTTTTTTATTTTGCCAGCGAAAGCAACAGTATACTGATCTTCCCAGTGAATAGCTGTGCAGGAAGGGTGTTTACCCTGTGTCCCATTGGGGAGGTTTATCTTTATTTTCTGTCCCATAGGCAAAACAGGAAGTGAGGGGAAATTCCTGCAAATTCAGGGAATTACTGAGGGATCCCTGGTCACCAGAACTAGTGCCTCCATTGTAAGATTTCCCCTCTAGCCCCTCTATTACATTTCTGGAGACAACATAAAATTTGGGATTTTCTTTTGCTTTCACTTTTGATCTTTTGGATCTCCCTAAGGGCCGGTTCACACTGCGGGCGATGCGAGGCGACACGACTCGCCTCGCCGCTATCTTACAAGTCGCCCCCGTTCTGTACAATGGAACCGTTCTGAGAGGAGCGACTCGAGTCGCTCCGACTCAGAAAAAAGGTTCCTGTACTACTTTCGGGCGACTTCGGGGCGACTTGCATTGACTTCTATACAGAAGTCATCTGCAAGTCGCCGCTGAGGTCGCGGCAGGTCGCGGCGAGGCAAGTCGGTGTCGCCTCGCATCGCCTGCAGTGTGAACCGGCCCTAACAAGGGCACACGCAGCAAAAAGCAAAAAACAAAAACAAACAAAAAAAAAAGAAACGAAAGGCGTTCTAATGTCTCTTCATTCCATCCACAACTTAAAAAAAAAAGTTTGTCTGTACTTTAATTAAATTGGAGTTCCACCCAAAAGTAAAACTTCCACTTATCTGCTTCCCCCCTCCGGTGCCACATTTGGCACCTTTTGGGGGGGGGGGGGGTAACGGGTACTTGTGCGCACTTCTCGCATGTGCAGTAGGGAACTGGAAAGGCTTCATTGCCAGTTTCCCTTACAATGAATGGAGGGAGGAACACCTGACAGCCCATCCGAAAATTGGCTGGCGTGCCAACATTGTCGGCTCCCTGGGCAGGTAAGTGTCCATATATTAAAATTCAGCAGCTACAGCATTTGTAGCTGCTGACTTATATATATATTTTTTTCCCCAGGCGGAACTCCTCTAAGCAAGAAAGAAACTGCTACTCCCACTACTGCCCAATCATCTGCAACCAGGGCACTTACTCAAAGGGGTGGGAATGCCCATGACATCATTGCCCTGGTATTGTCATGTGGCCATTTTGGGTCAATGTCATTATATATACAAAACTAGGTCAATGATGTTACAAGCATCCCCATCCTTTTTTGTACATGCAGATGTGGAGCAGAGAATGCTCTGGCCGTAGTTGATTAAAGTAATAGGAACCCTTACCTTGCAGAACAAACCATTTAGTTTAAAATAGAAATGCAAGACAAAACATTGTGTATATACTGTATATACATGTATACACACACATTAGAAATACCTTTTTATTCCCATAATTTCTGTTCTCAGCTGCATTAGGGGCTTAGAGAGGTGGGGGTGGAGAAGCAACAGAACACCGATCTTCCCAGTGAATAGCTGTGCAGGAGGATGTCAGTACAAGTCTTATCATTGGAGGACTCTCTCAGCACACCCCAGAAATCTGACCACACTGGGATGGATGTGCTCTCAGGCCTATCGTGGTCAGTTTGAAATAGCAAAGCTGGGGACTGGGGCAGGATAACCAGGTATTTCACCCAAATGAAGCAATAAAAAGAGAACAAGATACTTTTTAAAGTGTTACTAAACCCACAATAGTCAAATAAGTCTGTATATGCAGTAAAGCATGCTTGTTATACTCACTGGGGAACCTAAGGGGTTAACCTTCTGCATTGTGTAAAAAGGCTGTTTGATCCTGTCTTCTCTGATCCTCCCCTTCTTACACTGACACCAAAGCAGGTCTGGAAAAGACAGAGTTACTGGAGTCAGGCTGCACATGATCAGTTCGATGTGTATTGCTAGAGAATTTTTTTTATTCTTGGGAGAGTGCATGTGATCAGCACAGGGCCAATCAGCACTGTCCAGATAGAGGGCCAGGGGTCCTGGATCCTTATAGGACAGCTCAGTGCACTATGAAAACTCCTCCTACAAGCTTTAACCAGACACTGATAGAAGTCACAAGACTGCTATGTACTGCTGATTGGTAAAGGTATTTAGCAGTTTATATTTACGAAAATAATCACATTTCCATGTTCTGTGTACTGTGGGAGACCAGATATAGTGAATGCAGGGTCCTGGGTTTAGTAACACTAACACAAGTAAGTACATGGTACAACAGGGACATATCAGGACTATGAAAGGTTGGGGTAACATATTGTTAAGGTGTCAGTGGGCGGGAGTGACTGATTTCTTTTAGGTCTAGACCAAGCATGTGCTTGTCACTAGTCTTTACAACCCATCTAAATGCTTAATGATTTCTTTGCTTGTGAAATATTGTACTAATGCTATTACAATGAAAATGAATAAAGGCCACAAGCTGTCTCTTTAACTGCTGCACATGTTGTCACTTGCTGTATAGTTGTTAATCGGCTTGTCGAACGTTTCTGCTTGTCAGGAAAGAACTGGGACCTCACAGCTGCTCTAAGTGACTATGAACAACTACGGCAGGTGCACACGGCAAATTTGCCTCAAGTGTTTAATGAAGGAAAATACTATAAGCAGCAGGACAGAGAAATCACCCAGCATATCAACAAGATCGACAGACCCAACCTCCAAAGACAGGATGATATTGCTCAAGGTACGGTGGCTTTTTAAAAGTAATTTATGGTGATCACACAGAGGATTGTATATTTAACATTATGTTTACTTTGCTACCTATTAAAGGCAACTGATTAGAGTGGATATATGGAAGCTGTCCTTGACAGCATTTTTTATCGCTTTATATACAGGTTAGGTGTTCCGACTTCCCTGGCTGCCTGCTTGTTCCAAGCCTGGGGATCACTAAATAGTGAAGTAAGGCTATGGGTAACAAGATGGCATTGACAGTTTCCATTTTTCCATCTTGACAAGCTTCTTTTATGCTTTTTATAAAATCTTCTCTACCCAAGCCATTTCAATATACATTTATGTAAACATTAAAGAGCCTGATGCTATAAAGGAATTAGGGATAGGGGTGGATTTTGTTTGTCTTTAACCACTTAAGGACCTGGCCTATTTTTCAGACTCGATTTTTATAAGTTAAAACCTGTTTTTTTTTTTTGCTAGAAAATCACTTAGAACCCCCAAATATTATATATTTTTTTCAGACACCCTAGAGAATAAAATGGTGGTTGTGGCAATACTTTTTGTCACACCGTATTTGCGCAGCGGTCTTACAAATGCACTTTACAACAGTAAAGTTAGACAATTTTTTTTTTTCTACATTGTGAAAGATAATGTTACGCCTAGTAAATTGATACCCAACTGTCACGCTTCAGAATTGCACCCGCTCGTGGAATGGCGACAAACTCATACCCTTAAAAATCTCCATAGGCAACGTTTGAAAATTTCTACAGGTTACCAGTTTTGAGTTACAAAGGAGGTCTAGGGCTAGAACTATTTCTCTCACTCAAGCGATCGCGGTGATACCTCACATGTGGGGTTTGAACACCGTTTTCATATGCGGGCGCGGCTTACGTATGCGTTCGCTTCTGCGTGAGAGCTCGGCGGGACAGTGTGCTTATTTATTTATTTTTTTATTATATATATATATATATATATATATATATATATATATATATATATATATATATATATATATATATATATATATATAATTGTTTTTTTTTTTTTGTTTTTTTTTTGTTTTTTTGGGTTACATCCCTTGTAATAGAAAAAAAGCATTGCAGGACCTCTTAAATGTGAGATCAAAAAGAGCTGAGATCTCATATTCACACTAAAATGCAATAAAAAAGAAAAAAAGAAATGTAAAGTAATTTGAAAAAAAACCTCCCCTTTAAGAGCTTCGGGCGGAAGTGGCGTTTGATGTCGCTTCCGCTCTCCAATGCTTAGGAGCCCAGCAGGGGTCACCATTCCCTCACTCTGCATCCATGCAGTGAGGGGAGAGGAACCAATTGGCTCCACCATTACCGACGACTGGAGTGCTGTCGATAAAAGTGATTTTGCAGAGAATCCGCAGCAGAGACCACTTTTATCCTAAAAAGGGCAGTTTTAAAAATACTGGAGCTATGGCAGCTAGCTGCTGCCATAACAACGGTATTTAATGTCAAAGTAGTTCTTAAAAAATAAGAAAACAGTAAAGTTAGCCAATTTATTCTCTTTATATTGTGAAAGATAATGTTATGCTGAGTAAATTGATACCCAACATGTCACACTTCAAAATTTGGCCCTCTTGTGGAATGGAGACAACCTTATACCCTTAAAAATCTCCATAGGCGATGTTTAAAAAATTATACAGTTTGCATTTTTTAAAGTTACAGAGGAGGTCTAGGGCTAGAATTATTGCTCTCACTCTACTGACCACAGCAATACCTCACATGTGTTCCTTGAACACCATTTTCATATGCGGGTCACTTTTATTCCTATTACAATGAATGTAAACATCCCTTGTAATAGAAAAAAGCACGGCAGGACCCCTTAAATATGAGATCTGGGGTCGAAAAGACCTTAGATCTCATATTTACATTAAAATGCCATAAAAAAAAAAGAATATTTTTTGTAATTTAAAACAAATTAAAAAAAAATGGCCCTTTAAGAGCTATGAGCGGAAGTGAAGTTTTGACATCGTCTCCATACACAGCAAGGGGACAGACACGATCACCTCTGTCGCTGCCGGCGGCTCTGGTAAGCAATGGAGGGCACCGGATCGCAGTGGTGGGGGGGGGGATAAAATTGATCTGTAGAGACCACTTTTATCTTAAACCGGACGGCCTGCTGAGAAGGTGCTAGTTGCTGCCATAACAACAATATCCTCCTTCAAAGTACCAACGTAAAACTACGGTGGGTGGTCCGGAAGTGGTTAAAGAGGTTCTAAAGCCTCAATGTTTTCACCTTAATGCATTCTATGCATTAAAGTGAAAAACCATCTCTGCTGCAGCACCCCTCCAGACCCCCCTTTTTCTTACCTGAGCCCGATCCAAACCAATCCAGCGATGTGCATGAGCGCAGTGGCTCTCACCGTTGTTTCTCCCCTCGGACAGTTTGATAGCAGCAGGAGCCCACTGCTGTCAATCAAATCCTGTGACACTGGAGTGAGGGGCGGGCCGAGTCCCACTGTCTGCGCCAATGGATTCAGCAGTGAGACTCATGAGCGAGCCTGCATGGGTAGCCCCCGGCAAAGCAACTTTTCTTGGGGGACCCCAATGAGAAAGAGGGGCCTGGAGCAGAGAAGAGGATTGGGGCTGTGCTGTCCAAAACGATTGCACAGAGCAGGTAAGTGTTTGTTATGTTTGTTGTCACGTTTGTTATTTTTAAAAATTTAAGGTTTACAACTACCGGTACTTTGAATCCAGGTTCTAAATGGTCATATAACATTACGAATCTTCTCTAGTGAAATCAGTGGGTGGTCATTATTCCTACACAGAGCTGCACTCATGTAATGACATGTGCGCACCATTCTTTGTAGCAGGACTGTGGGCTCACAGGAAGTGGGTTAAATGACACTGGGTGTAATTCAACCTAGAAAAGGAGCGCCATCTAGTCAATGAATGGACATCACGGATTGATAATTATGCTTGCAGCAATAGCTGTTTCTTTTTTTCTTAATAAGTGTCGGGCAATTTATTTACAATATTTTTTCATTATGAAGTGGACTGTGGCTTTAATAAGTTCTGTGTTTTTCCTTTCTGTTTCTTGCATGTAGAAAAAAGACTGTCGAGAGGCATATCTCATGCCAGTTCAGCCATTGTGTCCCTGGCTCGTCTGCATGTGGCCAATGAATGCAGCAGTGATCCCTTTCCCCTAGAGATGCCCATTTATACATTCCAGCTACCAGACCTCAGTGTTTACAGCGAGGACTTCAGAGTCTTTATAGAAAGAGATTTAATTGAACAGTCCACAATGGTGGCTTTGGAGCAGGCAGGTAAGCGGTTATATCCACTTCTCCTTGTGGAGGTATTCAGATTTTTATTATGCACAAGAGTGAAATGTAATTCACTATGTTTAATATTTTATATTGCTGCAATTTGCAAAGAAAAACCTATCTGTACAGCTTTTCTTCATTTTGATAATGTGCTGATTTTTTCAGTTAAATAAAGATTTTAGGAAAGGGGAACAGACATTGTGTGTTTTATCAAAGACACGGTATTTATGTGTTTTGGTCTTAAAGAGAATATATGTTTTTTTCAATAATGTGAATGTACATTATGTTAAACTTTGTGTAAGGGCTCTTTAACATGGGGTGCTTTACTGCGGGCCCTGTGGAGGTCATTGTTTTCCCAGCATGGGGATGCACAGGTGTTGTGTGCATTCCCATGCTAGCGTCTCATTAATTTCTATTGGGACACGCAACAGCACAGACACAGTCACTATGTCCTAATATGACATACGGGTGTGTGCGGGTCCCCGAACACACCCCGTATGCCACATGTCATGTTAGGACACAGTGATTGTGTCAGTGCAACTGCATGTCCCAATAGAAATGAACGCACACAACACCTGTGCATCCCCGTCCTGAGAAAGCACAGACCTGCACAGGGAATGCAGTAAAGCACTTCTTGTGAACGAGCCCTAACACAGAGTTCTACATACTGTGCACAGTAAAGCATCCTAAATTGTCAACACTTTATAGTAAATGCTTGTTGTAATAAGTAAATACATTATTTATTTTAGTTATGAAGACATTAGCTCAATGTAAATCGTTTTATCTATTCATATTAATGTTTGAATGATTACAGTGAGGTCCATAGATATTTGGACACAGGCACAATTTTAGTTTTTTTCAGGTATTTGCCAAAATATATTCAAGCTATAGTTATATAATGGATATGGGCTAAAAGTGCACACTCTCAGGTTTAATTTGATGGTATGTACATCCAAATCGGAGTAAGGCCCCTTTCACACAGGCTTACTGATTAGGTCAGTTTTTCAGGCAGACCTGATCGGACGTTCCATTCACCCCTACGGGGAATTGGATGTCAGCGGTGACATGTCCGCTCACATCCACTGCTATCCGATCCAAACCTGCCTGCCAAATGCAGATGGATGGTGACCCTATTTTACAACTGTCTGGTGGATCGGATGAAAATGGACAGACATCCCCATAGCATAGAGCATGACTCTGACAAGTCCAAGTCAGCACAGCAAACAGAGACGGACCTGTCAGCCACCTGATCAGCGGGGATCAGTGGATCAATCCCCCCCCCCCCCCCCCCCCCCGCATAGCAAGAAAAGTCTGTCAAATGGACAAGGCCGTGTGGAAGAAGCCGAAGAGTTTAGGAATTACAGCTTTTAAGAATAGCCACCCCCCCCCCCCCCCTCTTTTTCAAGGGACTAAAAGTACTTGGACAATTGAATCAAAAGCTGTTTCATGGCCAGGTAAGGCTTCAAAAATGAAACAAATCCATTAGACAGATAGCAGCAACATTAGGAGTGGCCTAATTAACAGTTTGGTACATTCTGAGGAAAGAGGAACGCACAGGTGAGCTCAGCAACATAATAAGGCCTGGACGTCCACGGAAGACAACAGCGTGGATGATTGCAGGATCCTCTCTATGGTAAATAAAAACCCATTCACAACATCCAGACAATTGAAGGACACTCTCCAGGAGGTGGGCGTAACATTGGCAAAGTCTACAATCAAGAGAAGACTTCACGAGAGCAAATACAGAGGGTTCAAAAAGCCAGTTTAGATTTTGCCCAAAAAAAAATCTAAAAAAGTCAGACCAGTTCTGGAAAAGAATTATTTGGACAGATGAAACTAAGATTAATCTGTACCAGAATGACAGGAAGAAAAAAGTGTGGAGAAGTCTTGGAACTGCTCATGATCCAAAGCAGACAACGTCATCTGTAAAACATGGTGGAGGGAGTGTGATGACATGGGCATGCATGGCTTCCAGTGGCACTGGGTCATTGGTGTTTATTGATGATGTAATAGATGACAGAAGCAGCCGGATGAATTCTGCAGTGTTTAGAGATATACCCTCAGCCCAGATTCAGCCACATGCAGCAAAGTTGATTGGACGAGATGGACACTGATCCAAAACATGCTGCAAAAGCAACCTATGAGTATTTGAAGGAAAGTAAGTGGAATGTTCTGCAATGGCCGAGTCAATCACCTTATCTTAAACCAATGGAGCATGCATTTCACTTCCTGAAGGCAAAACTAAAGGCAGAAAGACCCACACACAAAGAACAACTGAAGACAGCTGCAGTTAGAGCCTGGCAAAGCATAAGAGAGATGAAACCCAGTCTTTGGTAATGTCCATGGGTTCCAGACTTCAGGCAGTCATTGCCAGTAAAGGATTCTCAACAAAATATTAAAAATTAACATTTTATTTATGATTATATTAATTTGTCCAATTGCATTTGCGCCCCTGAAAATGGGGTTCTGTGTATAAAAATGGTTGCAGTTCCTAAAATTTGTACTTGATATATATGTTCAACCTTTTGAATTAAAGCTGAAAGTCTGCAGTTCAAATTCATTTGGATTGTTTAATTTTAGTTTTATTCTGGTGGCATACAGTGCCAGTCTGGAAATCGTGCCTGTGTCCAAATATATATGGACCTAACTGTATGTACATTTTTTTTTTTTTTTTGCATTTTCTTTCTTTTTCTACACAATAGTTTTGCCTTTGCAATGCATGCCAGGTTACAACTGACACACTGAAAACAATGCACTTCTTTAGTGACTGATATCTTTTAACAACAGTTGTTCAGCTAGCCATACGTTAGTAAAATTTGTACAAACATTCATATGAAAATTCTCAGTACATTTTATCATTTTATCGTTTGAAAGTACTTCAAAATTTCATCTGCTTTTTGGAACGAATGGACCTTATTGACTAAAAAGCACATTTACTGTTAAAAATTATTTTATTCAAGAATTTTTTTTTCCTCCAACTCCTTTGAATTTTTTTTCACTGCAGTTAAAAACAAATGTTGATTTGACCCCACTAATGATTAGAAAATTAAATTAATATTCTAAAAATGAACAATTTGGGATAAAATTCTACTAGTGTATAGCCAGCTCTAGGCAGAGTCAAATCTATCTATTCTTCCTCTAGGGACTGAGCTAAAAATCCTTTCATTAAAGCAGAACGTCACTCAAAATGTTTTATTTTATTGGTACCTGCTCCCACTTCCACAACCATTAGGCTTTAGGACCATTTACAGAGCTGTGCACAAGCTCATGCATACACAGTGGGGTGCTGGCTGTGGCTCGCTCCCCAGGAAGCCACAGCCAACTCCTGTATCCAAGATGGCAGAACTAGCTTCCCAAAGACAGTGAGTACCTAATATTTAAGTCAGCAGCTACAGTATTTGTAACTGCCAGCTGAAAAAAAACGAAAGTTCCTCTTTAAACAGATTAGCAAAAATATGCAAGACCGAGCATGTGAAAACAACACGGAAAAAAACATGACAAAAAAATGCAAAAAGAAATTGATATAACTTTACTGAAAATACAGTATACTTTCCATTTGAAAAAACAACATTTCTCAACTTTGCTTCCATGGCATAGTATTATGTTTGCAGCAGGACCTCCGAGAACTTTCTTCCCCAGGTTTTGTAATTGGCTCCCTGCTTAACCTAAAAATCTGCACAAAGCTTGAGGTAAAATTACATACAACCTGTTATTTGGACTACTTTATCTTTTGGTGACAAACCTCTCACTTTGAACTCATTTTAAATGAATTCAAGAATCTTTCAACCCAATCCAACTGATATTTTAGTTTTTGGTAGGTTTCTGAAGCGTTAAACCACCTACAAATTTCTTGGGTATTTCATTGGTAAGATCACTTTTGTGAGGTTCCTGGGTCTGCATACCTGCAATGGTAGTTATGGAGGTGGAGGGGGTGCCACGCTCCCTGTTGGATTTATGGGTATTATAGTGTACATAGAAGAATACAACATGAAGTGCTGGAAAGCCCATAGAAGAGCAGGAACGCCCAAATCTTAATAGCACTGACAACATGCAACATGTCTCTTAATGTTGACATTGTACAGGATGTCAGGGATGGGCCCAGGAAGGGAGGTATGTTTCCTAGTTATTTGGTTGTGGTCCGTTTAAGGGGGATGATGAGACATTTTTGAGTACTCAGGAGGTTCTCTCTCATATAGGGTGAGGGATTCCAGGGTAGACCATTGGAGAGGAGAGGACTGATTTACAGTCCTGTCAGGATTGATTAGTTCTCACGATTACAGGGACATTGGTTCTGAAAGGGTTAACCTGGCTACAGGGGAGGTCAGAAAACAAGAAAGGGTCAGCACCTGTCTGTGAGGTAGAGTGAAGCAATTCACAGCCGTGAGAAACCATACAATGTCTTATGACTAAGACATTGTTTGCTGAGCTCCTGCGTCCTTTCTTGTACCCTAAAGCAGAGGGGAACCTTACACCCAGGCGTGGGACTGGTATACTGGTGGGGAGCCACTGTATTATTTTCAATACACCAGAACTATGGACTGTTTATATTTACATTGCTGAAGAAGAATGTTTTGTTTGCTCAGTTTTGAAAGAACAATAAAGTTCAACATACTTTTACAAACAGCTGGCTGGTGATCCCTGGCTCCCCATATTACAATACATATAGTATTCACTACATACAGTACAAGCAGTTAACATATAGTATAATGGTCAGCTAAATCCTTATGAAATATTGAGGGTGAATAATTATTAGTTGTATTTTATGTTTTTTTTTATTGAAAAGTTGCATAGTAAGTTACAGTACATCTGACCAGTCAATAAACACAGAACGGCTTTCATACAGTTGTGCTCAAAAGTTTGCACACCCTGGCAGAAATCATTACATTTTGGCATTGATATGATTTGTCATGCAAAAAAAACTTTTATTTAGGGATAGTGATCATATGAAGCCATTTATCACATAGTTGTGTGGCTCCTTTTTAAATCATAATGATAACAGAAATTGCCTAAATGGTCATAATCAAATGTTTACATACCCTGCAAAATTTTGCCATGGTACAGACACACACAGGTTAAAATTGAAAATAAAGGTTCATTTCCCACATCTGTGGCTTTTTAAATTGCAATTATTGTCTGTGTATAGATAGTCAATGAGTTTGTTAGCTCTCATCTGGATGCACTGAGCAGGCTATATACTGAGCCGTGGGGAGCAGGAAAGAACTGTCAAAAGACCTGCCAAGGTAATGGAACTTTATAAAGATGGAAAATATATAAAAAGATATCCAAAGCATTGAATATGCCATTCTGTACTGTTAAATCACTTAATAACCAGTTGTCGACCATCCTGTTGTAGCTTTACTGCTGCAGGGAGGCTGCTCTGTGCAGAATCACGTATATATAGTATACGTAATTCTGCAATTCCGGGTAAGGGGCACATCGCTTCTGCTGTGATTAGTCACAGCAGAAGCTGATAAGCGGGTGGCAGCCAATAGATGACCACCGGGCCCCGGTGAGGCGACACACTGGATGGAGCTCAGTAAACATATAAACAATGCAGAGCTCTGTACTGTTAGCGGGGATGTGCTGGATTTGGTTTCCCTACAAAGCAGGGATACAATCCAGAATGTCGCTTAGTCAAATCACCATACTGTACACACAAAAACACTGGTTAGGCACACATTTAACACTTTGCTCACCGTACTGTAGATGTTTAACCTCTTCCCTGCCAGTGTCATTACCGTGATAGTGCATATGTTTATGCACCCCCATCAAATCATTCCCTGCATCTATTACCTTTTGTACCACCATCCCCTCCCTTTAGAATGTAAGCTCTATGAGCAGGGCCCTCCTGTCTCTTCTGTATTGAACTGTGCTGTAATTGGGCTGTCCCCCCTCTACATTGTAAAGCACTGCATAAACTGTTGGCGCTATATAAATCGTGAATAATAATAATATGTTTAGGACTGATTACTGTATTAATGTCACTGGTATCCAAAAGGTGTCAGTTAGTGTCAGATTGCAATATTGCTGTCCTGCTATAAGTCACTGATTACTAGTATAAAAATAATTTCAGTATATATACCATAGTTTGTAGATGCTATAACTTTTATTGGGGTTTTTTTCCAGATATGTAGCAGAATACATATTGGCCTAAATTTATGAAGAAGTTCAATTTAAAAAAAATAACACACTGTAAACTGGAGGGATGGAACCAAAATGTGATGGGGGCTTATGGTCACAACCATAAGTGCTCGCTTTGCAGAGGGGTCAACAAGGCTTATAGTGAATACCATCCTCACTGTGAAGCATGGTGGTGGCTCACTGGTGTTATAGGGGTGTGTGAGCTCTAAAGGCACCAGGAATCTTGTGGAAATTGTTGCCAAGATGAATGCCGCATGTCATCATTATATACTGGCAGATAATTGGCATTCTTCTGCACAAAATCTACGCATGGAACACTCTTGAACTTTCCAGCTTGACAATGACCACAAGGCCAAGTTGACCCTCCAATGGTTACAGCAGAAAAAGGTGAAGGTTCTGGAGTGGCCATCACAGTTTCCTGACTTTAATATCAAGCCACTCTGGGGAGATCTCAAATGTGCAGTTCATGCAAGACGGCCAAAGAGTTTGCATGGCCTGGGGGCATTTTGCCAAGATGAATGGGCAGCTATACCGCCTGCAAGAATTTAGGGCCTCATAGACATCTATTACAAAAGACTGCAAGCTGTCATTGATGCTAAAGGGAGCAATACACGGTATTAAGAACTTGGGGTATGCAGACTTTTGAACAGGAGTCATTTAATTTGTTTACTTGTTGCCAGGTTTTGTTTTATGATGGTACCATTCTGTTATGACCTACAGCTAGAGAATATGAATCCCATAAGAAATAAAAGAACTGTGGTTTGCCTGCTCACTCATCTTTTCTTTAAAAATGGTACATACTGTATATTACAAATTCTCCAAGGGTATGCAAACTTTTTAGCACACCGAGGTTTCTATAGTTTTACCCTTTGTAGTTTTACCATACAGTTTGTGTATGTTCCAGAGATAGAAATAAACAGCAGCAATTAAAGTTTGCAAATATTAGAAAGTGAACATTTCTGAGCATTTGCAGTTAAAAAACAAAAACAAGCAATAAGAATGTGAATGCAATGAGCTGAATAGCTACTTGGAAATTAAACATCCTAACATCTTGTTATAGCGGTGTTTCCACATGGGAACTTTTGTTTTCTAGGCCTGTGACCACATTTACTTGTCTTGCTGTTCAGAGAAGTGAAATGAGAATGACCCAGTGCACATGCACGGCTAACCTCTGGAAAACCGGCTCTTTTATGCCTGACCTAGTTTACTTAACCTCCCGGCGTCCCACTATAATTCATATATCAAGATTTCTTATTTAATTGGATGCCCCAACTGGGCCGCACATTTTATATTTCAAGGACATATGTAAACAGTTATATTACCAACACCACTAGGGACACCAAGACTAACAACAGTGCGTCTGTTCATTAATTGGTAGAAATATATTCAAACGGGGAAAATTGAGTGTATGGCTATGGGAAACTGAAGTGTTGATGTTTTGGTGTATTGCGCTCACTAATTAAAAATAACTTATATACCAATTAATAAAGGATCTGATTCCCGGAAGGAAAAATTGTAAAATGAACTTTATGCCAACCTGTAGGAAAATAAGTCAAACAAATTATTATCAGGCAGGTGGAAGCAAAAATTGCCAACACATACTTTTTATTTTATCACCCAGGGCACTACCAGTATGCCTATACTACATTATGGTGGGGAATAGCTTCCCCTCGGCCCAGTTCCCCAATGTCCAATGCCTAGACATTGTGTTGGCAAGCAAAATCTTTGCCACATGGGGGGTTGCCTAGGCTAGGCAGATATTCCCTTTGGGAAAGTTATATATATATATATATATATATATATATATATATATATATATATATATATATATACATGCAGGTCCAACAGGAGGCACAGGTCCTAAATCCAAAAGTATGTACTGAAAGCTTGTCATTCTGTCAACTGTCTGCTTTATCTACTAGTATGCATGGTTTCTTCTCCTGATAGGCTCACAATACATATATGAATTGCAAATCTGATGATTAAAATAAAACAGTATAAACATATTTATGTTGGAGAGGGGAAACATCATGAAGTTATGTGTGCTCACTAATTTGGCAGAGGAGGCAAGAAGAGAACTAATGGTACCCAATTAAAAACTGTTAACTGGAGATCAGCCCAAAACTGGTAAAAGGGGGCATCAGGCTACACCACAGAAGAGACACACCCCTACTCCTATTAACTAATGGAGGGAAAGAGAGGGGCGAAACTGGTTTCAATGCACCGTGGCATCATGATGTTGCTGCAGGCAACTCGCGTAAGTGCCGCACGAAACTCAAAGTGGAAGGCATTCCATTATTACAAATCTCTGCTTCATCTAAAACGTCAGAATTTTACCCCACCCCAATTCCACATTATTGATCAGAAAGTTTGTCCATCACTTTTTTTAGATCAATTACAAGGGTTGAGGAAGGCAAACATTGATTTCCTAGATCAGGGGACTCCAAATTTTTCAGTGCAAAAGCCAAATCGTTTATATTACAAATGCGGCCTGAAACTTTTAATGAATGAATAAACAAGCTCCAAGAAATAACTTCATATCAGAAGCCCCCCCATCACATCAGACATCTCCCTTTACACCAGAAGCTTCCCCATCATTTCCGAGTCTGCCTTCACATCAGAGTTTCCCTTTCACATCAGAAGTCCCCCATCATTTCAGAGCCCCCTCCTTACATCAGGGTCCCTATCAGAGTTCTACCATACATTAGGTACCCCATCAAAGTCTCCCTTTCACATTGGAAGTGATTACTGCCAGTAATCATTGTACTCTGCCAGCAGAGAAGGCTCCCCTCACCCCCTCTCGGCAGAATACCATAGCGCTGCAAGAGCATTCCCCCATCAACACTGCATGAGGAAAGCATATAGAATAGTCTACGGGCAGCTTAAAATGATTGTAAAGGCGTCTTTTTTTTCTTTATAATAACAAGCATGTTATACTTACCTGCTTCAGCCTCCTATTCTTGGCCCCCCGCCGGCACTCCTGACCCCTCCCTCCTGTCATGTGCCCCCACAGTAAGCAGCTTACTGTGGGGACACCTGAGCAGACTCACTCCTGAGTTGATGCTCTGTGTGTCCATTCACACACAGCTGCGGCTTGGCCCCACCCTCTGCTCTCACCTCATTGGCTCACTGGCTGTGATTGACAGTAGTGGGAGCCAGTGGCTCCTGCTGCTGTCTCAGCCAATGAGGAGGGAGAAACCTGGGACAGCTGAGGCTCTCGTGCACATCGCTGGATCAAGATGGGGATCAGGTAAGTATTGGGGGGGCTGGGGGGGGGCTGCTGCTGCACACAGAAGGTTTTTTATCCTCATGCATGGAATGCATGAAGATAACAAACCTTGAGCCTTTACAGCTATACTACATTATAGGATATGCCACTAATCCTAGCTGTGGTCCAAATAAACTGTCTAACCGGACCGTAGTTTGAAGACCTCCCTACCCCAAATGAGAGTTTACATAATAGAATGACCTATGTTTTTGGGGTTCCCAGGGCTCTTTGTTTTACAAACTTTTGAGTTCCTGCTGTAATTTTGTTAGTATTCTAGTGCCAGTTCAACTACATATAGGTCAGTACAGCTATAGCTTAAGCCAGAGGGACTGTCTGTATTAGTTATTAGTCAGAGGGCGCCGTCAAACATGCAGGCATTGCTGAGATTTTTACTAGAATGCTTTGCGCACACAGTGAATATACCTCGTAGCGTAAGTTTTTTTTTTTTTCTTTTTTTATATATATGAATAGGAAAATGGTATAAAGCAGTCTTCAAACTTTCAAAACCATTATACTTTTCTCTTATGAGCTATGGAGGGTTGTCTCTGTGCATAACTGCTCTGGCAGGATATCAAAATGCCAAAGGCATGAGAGGCTGTCACCATACATGACAGTATTCCCTAGCTGTTACACACACCTAGGATGAGCACTAGCTGCTCTCCATTTCGTCTTTGTACGTAAAGCCTTGCAATTATCACCAGTGAGTCTTTAAGGCACTGGGTTCCCATGGGATAAACTCCAGCTAGTCAACAAGATAGGGTCATAAAATAAGGACATTCAGCTAACATCGCATCCCCCTGCTATTTTACAAAGATCAGTTAAATAGCGTTAACATGAATAGGGGTAAAATCCCCTGTTGAAGGTGCAGGGTAAGTAAACGGGGAGCTTTGCTCTACATTACCATTACCATACCTAGTGTGATAGATTGTGCAAACAGTATATATAATGCTACCAATGACATTTATTTATGTTCTGAATCAGATTAAAAAAAAAAAGTATACCAAGGCTAATACCACCTGCACTTCCCTTCAGCGATTCTGAGATTCCTATAATTAATTTGACAGTAACCAGACTTATGAAAAGTTATTTTTTGAATCCAACAAGTGAGTATTATAGAGGTAGGGGATCATAATAGCATATAGCATTATCTCTACAGAGCACAGTGGGGATTGGGATCCACCTATCTACCCCAACAAATTTGTTTCCTAGTCTACCAGGATAATCTACAACTTTTATTTTCTATCCTTCAAAAGGCACATGAGAACTAGTATCTGGTTGCTATGGTCAGCAGATTCTTATTTTTTAAAGGGGGATTCCACTTACAATTCCATTTCAATCTGAAGCCTCTGGAATTTTCTAAAAATAGCAAAACATTTAATGCAGTATGAAAATAATATAGCAACCGGGGTAAAATGGCGCTACCTAAAAACAGGTTCTCACTTCATCTGGACTCATAAAAGATAGATGTAGGTGAAAGCCAGGGTTTTTTTCAAAGACCCCAATAGCCCCCCTGTACCTTATATTAATGAACCCAGGAATAAATGCAAAAAACCACAGCTTCACCCAGAAAATGTTATATCAAACAGTATGTGTAATAAGTCTCCAGACCAGCAAAAATATTGTTTTCAAAAACTGTAATTCTAATAGCAGGGACTACTAATCAAACAAATTATATAATGTGTCTCCAATCCAACGGAGATTCTGAAATCAAAAACTGATAATGCTAACTGTGATAAATCACAGAAACAAATCAGTGCTGAAATAGGCCAAAAAACTCCCCACTGAGTATAATACGACAACCTCAATCCCAAAAACTCAAAAATGTAATCAAAAAATCGTAAGATCCCACGTGTAACAAACTCCATGTATGGCCCAGTGCGATTATAACTCAAGTCACATATATGCAAACATATATATAAAAAGTGTCATTCAATAGTAAACCTATTAACCTAAAATCCCATAAGTGCACTATACCAGTGTTTAATGGAAAAAATGTATATATAATGTATCAATCAATAAAAAACCTGTCAACCTGAAATCACATAGGTACACTATATAGGTGTTTAGTGACAAAGATATATAACCAATAAATAAATGTGAAAAATGTGCAAACACTCAGAAATCAAAAAACATGACAATACCAAGTGAAAAATGTGGAAAATGTGTATGTCTATACACACAGGGGGTACTATGAAACCTAAAAATATAGCACAACCCCTAGTGATGAAAACCCAAAGAAATACTTATAAAACATAAAAGACTTATAAATATGTGAAAAATACAAAATACGGATAGAAATAAAAATAAAAGTAAAAATAAAATAAAAATAAAAAATAAAAATGAAGAGCAAAAAAATATATATAAAAATATATATCTGATAAATAACAAGAAAAAATATATATTAAATGAGTCCCAAATAAATGTCCATTAGTGCAGATCCAGAAAACATAGTTTTTTAGAAATTGACTTTAGTGCTTCCTGTGCAATCTTCACCGTGACTTCTGTGCTCCCCCACCAGGAACCCCACTCACCAGAAGTAAATACCCCTGCAGGGGTTGTTCGCCTTTAAGATCAATCTCCGAATATCCGGTTCTTTACTTCGTAATTGGTGACTGAACGTATTCCAACATGGATTCCATATATCCTCATAAGAAAAAAATGGGAGCCTCCATAGTATAATCCATATAAAATTTGATTTATTTGCACAAAAAAGTAAAAATATATAAAAACAACCGTAAAAAACAAAAGGACAAAACAAAAAATAAAAATACTGAATATAACCACAACTCTCGTATAATGAGATACACTGTGGAAAACACAGTCCACCAAGGGGATTAATATAATGATCACCCCAAATGTTCCAGAATAAATCCAGAGGATGCCATAAAAATATATATAATCTTAATAACAGAACAAACGCTGATGTGATCTCTGTCTCAGGGAAACCATAAAAACCTCCTACTAGGGAAATAAAACATCGGAATAGAAAAGGAGCGCCTTTTTTAGGTGCTTAGCCGGAATTTACCCTGTGAAGGTGGAGAAACTATCACTGTGTTCCCCCCTGGGATAGAGTCTTTAGCGCGTAATGTTCAAAAAATCTCCTCGGAAGCCGTACGGTGGATACGCGGTTTGCACTCCACCTGCGTTCCAACCACCGAACGCGTTTCGTCATTGACGTCTTCAGCGGCGGTCTTGACGAAACGCGTTCGACGGAGCTACGCTGAATACGTCACTTCCGGGTTGCCGTCGGTGGTTGGAACGCAGGTGGAGCGCAAACCGCGTATCCACCGTACGGCTTCCGAGGAGATTTTTTGAACATTACGCGCTAAAGACTCTATCCCAGGGGGGAACACAGTGATAGTTTCTCCACCTTCACAGGGTAAATTCCGGCTAGGCACCCAAAAAAGGAGCTCCTTTTCTATTCCGATGTTTTATTTCCCTAGTAGGAGGTTTTTATGGTTTCCCTGAGACAGAGATCACATCAGCGTTTGTTCTGTTATTAAGATTATATATATTTTTATGGCATCCTCTGGATTTATTCTGGAACATTTGGGGTGATCATTATATTAATCCCCTTGGTGGACTGTGTTTTCCACAGTGTATCTCATTATACGAGAGTTGTGGTTATATTCAGTATTTTTATTTTTTGTTTTGTCCTTTTGTTTTTTACGGTTGTTTTTATATATTTTTACTTTTTTGTGCAAATAAATCAAATTTTATATGGATTACACTATGGAGGCTCCCATTTTTTTCTTATGAGGATATATGGAATCCATGTTGGAATACGTTCAGTCACCAATTACGAAGTAAAGAACCGGATATTCTGAGATTGATCTTAAAGGCGAACAACCCCTGCAGGGGTATTTACTTCTGGTGAGTGGGGTTCCTGGTGGGGGAGCACAGAAGTCACGGTGAAGATTGCACAGGAAGCACTAAAGTCACTTTCTAAAAAACAATTTTTTCTGGATCTGCACTAATGGACATTTATTTGGGACTCATTTAATATATATTTTTTCTTGTTATTTATCAGATATATATTTTTATATATATTTTTTTGCTCTTCATTTTTATTTTTTATTTTTTATTTTATTTTTATTTTTATTTTATTTTTACTTTTATTTTTATTTCTATCCGTATTTTGTATTTTTCACATATTTATAAGTCTTTTATGTTTTATAAGTATTTCTTTGGGTTTTCATCACTAGGGGTTGTGCTATATTATTAGGTTTCATAGTACCCCCTGTGTGTATAGACATACACATTTTCCACATTTTTCACTTGGTATTGTCATGTTTTTTGATTTCTGAGTGTTTGCACATTTTTCACATTTATTTATTGGTTATATATCTTTGTCACTAAACACCTATATAGTGTACCTATGTGATTTCAGGTTGACAGGTTTTTTATTGATTGATACATTATATATACATTTTTTCCATTAAACACTGGTATAGTGCACTTATGGGATTTTAGGTTAATAGGTTTACTATTGAATGACACTTTATATATATGTTTGCATATATGCGACTTGAGTTATAATCGCACTGGGCCATACATGGAGTTTGTTACACGTGGGATCTTACGATTTTTTGATTAAATTTTTGAGTTTTTGGGATTGAGGTTGTCGTATTATACTCAGTGGGGAGTTTTTTGGCCTATTTCAGCACTGATTTGTTTCTGTGATTTATCACAGTTAGCATTATCAGTTTTTGATTTCAGAATCTCCGTTGGATTGGAGACACATTATATAATTTGTTTGATTAGTAGTCCCTGCTATTAGAATTACAGTTTTTGAAAACAATATTTTTGCTGGTCTGGAGACTTATTACACATACTGTTTGATATAACATTTTCTGGGTGAAGCTGTGGTTTTTTGCGTTTATTCCTGGGTTCATTAATATAAGGTACAGGGGGGCTATTGGGATCTTTGAAAAAAACCCTGGCTTTCACCTACATCTATCTTTTATGAGTCCAGATGAAGTGAGAACCTGTTTTTAGGTAGCGCCATTTTGCCCCGGTTGCTATATTATTTTCATTCTTGTAAGAAACCCAATAGGGGGTTTCTTTTCTTCGGGGGGCAGCAGCCTATATAGAGTTTTATATACAGGTATACTAGACACATAGAGAATTTATATCTATCCGGCTAAGGCTTGGGTTTACCTACTCCTGGTGGTGATTAGCGCGGTTCTTCCATCCTTACTATTTCATGCAGTATGGCAGCCAGTTGGTATACAAAACGCCACCAGGAAATGTAATTTCCTGCTTGTGTGATAGGATTAAGGATTTTGGCAGATGTTAGCTTTGAGATACAAGTAACGTTTTTGGCATCCCCTGCAATAGGGATTTTAATTTTGGTGAAAAATTCCGAAAATCTTATAAAAGATTTTCGTTTAAATTTCGCACCATTGGTGAGTTGCAGCAACGGTCAATTTTCATGCGGCCATCGAATTTCAGTGATCAGCATGTTGGAAATTTTTTTGAAAAACCAATGATTTTCTAATCAATGATGTGAGAATCATGTCAGAAATATATTCCAAAAAGAAATGAGTGCAAGAAAAGAATAAAAAAAATATATATTTTCTGTAGAAACATTAGGTGAAATTTAAAGAGGAAGTAAAGGCTAAAAAACAAAAACAAAAAAACACACTCTGTAAGGCAAAGGCATAATGAGCTAGTATGCATAGCATACTAGCTCATTATGAATAACTTACTTGAGAATGAAGCCCCCGAAGCGGTCCTCCGTCTTCATGTCCGCTGCTGCCATGGATCCCGGAGTGACTTCCGGGTCTCGCTGCTCCGGCGCTGTGATTCGCCGGAGCAACGATGACGTCACTCCCGCGCATGCACATGGGAGCCGACACTCACGGCATATTGCCGCGATCTGCGGCCTGCCCAGTGCACCTGCGCATGCGCCATACACAGCGGTGGCTGTCTTCGGGTAAATATCTCCTAAACCGTATAGGTTTAGGAGATATTTCTTGGACCTACAGGTAAGCCTTAATCTAGGCTTACCTGTAGGTCAAAGTTGGTTGTAAGGGTTTACAACCACTTTAAAGAGGAACTAAACCCTGATGGGTTTACTTCCTCTTTGTCTCCCCGCTAAGGTAAAGCATAATGGGCTACTATGCATCGCTTACCTGACACAGGAGCCAGCAATGTCACCGCTGTCCCCTGTAGTCCGGAGCATCCATCTTCTTCCGGGTATAACAAGGGGGCCCCCAGATCCTGCCCCCCCATGTGAATGGGTAGGGGTACATTGTACCCCTACCCATTCACCAAAAAAGGGTCAAAAAGTAAAAACCACAATAGACAGTTTTTGACAATTCCTTTATTTAAAAAAAAGGGGTCCAACCATGTACATGGAAGCCCTGTCAGTGGTGACAGTGTGCGGATCGAGGGCTTTGTTCTAAGGTAAGTCATTTATAATGTTCTAGTATGCGATGCACATTATGCAATCGTCTTATAGGGGAATTTTTTTTTTTTTTTCTGCATTACTGCATCGGTTTACAGCCACTTTAAGCCAACTTGGCTGGATGTTAGTATCCATATCTGATATCCTTATGGCTGTTGGGGAAACTGAAAATCACTGCAGTAGTCTTTGCTACATACAGTGATAGTCATGATCATCTGCAGCTAACCCTCTGCACACTGCATAGTTGCTTGGTGCTGCTGGCAATCAAACAAACGGCTTGCATTTATTTTGTTTCCAATAAATACAGTGTTCACTAATTGGATGTACTTTGCAGAACAGCAGTGCCAAGTAAGTGACCCCCTGTGTTCAGTGTGCAGAGTGGAAGCCGCTGGAGCAGCACCTGGAAGATCACGACCATTGCTGTATGTAGTGTGGACTGCAACAGTGATTCTCAGCATCCTCAACAGCCCTCCAGATATGAGATATAAATACTTACATTGAGCGAAACGGGACCAATGTAAGTTTGCAGAAAGGGTTAGTCCTGGAATTCTGCTTTAACCACTTTGTTATAGAATGTTTGCCCTGAAGAGCACTATTTCCTTCAATAAGAACATCACATATTTAGGTGTAAGTGCAGGTCTAGAAATGATTTGTGGTTGAACTATTCCACAGTCAGTATCCTGGACACTCCATCTCTTCCTCAGCTGAGAGAAAAAATCACAGATAAATCCAACAATATCTTATATTTCTTGAACCTGATAATCACATGCCTGGGAAGCAAAGGTATTGATTGCTTCCTTCCACTTCAGAAATTATAAATGGATTTAAATGTAGACCAGATTATAGGAAACAATTTGTATCTAGGGCTTTGCAAGTTTTATAGCAGGTCTTTACCTTAACCACACAGAAAGAAATTACTTATTGATCTGTACACAGTCCCAGTACAACCCAACACCACATTGCATGCAGAGTACTGAGACAAAGGAAAGGGATGATGTGGCAAGGGCAGTAAAGCTGGCCATACACTGGTAGAATTTTCTTTGAAGATTTTTGTTTTCAAAGTCCTTGTTGGCTTTTGTAATGGTCATCTTGGGTCAACTAAATACTAATTTTTGACTATAGCCTTTAGAAATTTGAAGGATCGGGATGGAAATTGTTTTTCGAAGAAACAAAATTCAAACTGTAAACGCAGTCTTCGTAAAGAAAAAAATCGCACATATTGTAATGAAACTCATTTAACACATCTGGCATTCCATTCAAATAACAGGTCTGGACGAAATCTTAAGGCCGCGTACACACGGGCGGACTGTTCGCCCAACTTTGTCCGCTGAACAGTGTTTCAGCGGACAGTCCGCTCGTGTGTGGGCTTCAGCGGACAGTTTCAGCGGACAGTCTGACGAACAAAGTTTTTCGGAATTCCCGAAAGACAGTCCGCTGAAACTTGGTTTCAGCGGACAGTCCGCTCGTGTGTAGGCTTGTTCGACAAACTAAGTTTCGCGCATGCTCAGAAAGGATTTACACGGCGAAGGTTGCATTGCAGTGTATTGGACGTCGAATTTCTCGTCCCGTCGTACGTGCCATTCACGTCATCGCGCACGCTTTCAGCGGACTGTTCGTTCATCGTGTGTGGTCAAGTCCGTTCATGCAAATTTTGAGCGGACTGTTTGTCGGATTGTTTGACGAACAAAGTTGGGCGAACAGTCCGCCCGTGTGTACGCGGCCTTAGGGCTTTAAAATGAAATTAGTTGACTTCAAATATCAAATGATCAACTGTGTATGGTCAGCTTAACCCTAAGCAACCAATCAGATTTCAATTCACTGCAGGCACTGTACTACCATGGACAGTTATAAACAGATAGGGATGCACAATTTATAAAGTGCATAGTACTAGCAAAGAAAGCAGCTGAACACATATAGGAAAACCTAGTCACAGTTCTAAAAGAGATTTTATCTCCAAAAGAAAAAACAATGGCTTTGGGTATCAAGTGCAGACATCTAGAAGTACCTGCAGTAACCTGAAAAACCTGCAGTTACAAGCAAATAATGAGCGTTCTGACAGCGAAGACTCTGGCACTTCCTCATAGTGTTCTGGCCTGACTACTCCTTCCTGCCTCCTGCACATCCCTATTGACCACTGAGGCAACCTTTTGTAGTGGGCCAAAAGGAATGTGGGGAGATAGGACTTAGCAGTAGCAAGCTCTGACACTACCAAGAGGTATTGGCAGTTTGCCTGATAGAAGAACCCTTGAGCGCTCATTCACACTGAAGTCGTGCGAGTTCATCTGAACTTGCATGATTTCAAATCCGCATTTCAGTCCGACTTCAGGGGTGATTTGAAAGACATCTGTCTGGGTTCATGCACAGATGTCTATTGAAATCACCCCCAAAGTCACCAAAAATAGTGCAGGAACTACTTTTAGAGATCGGAGCAGCGCTGCAAAGTCGGCGTTGCACCGATTGGGACACTCCTATTGCCAGGAATAGGCTGCGATTCGACATGCGATTTGACCTGTCAAATTGCATGTCGAATCGCACCAATGTTAACTGGGCTTATTCAGGTCTTTCAAGACTGCTGCTGATTATGTGATGGCTGCAGTGGTCAGTAGGAGCTCAGCCTCACTGAGGATGAAGTGTTTGTATGGACACTCCAGCCTCGTCATGCCTCCGTATGACAGATGTTGGTGCTTGCTCCGAATGCACCTGTTTCCAGCAATACTACTCCAAAGACATGCTGGTAGGTTAATTGGCTTCTGTCCAAAATAAATTAGCCCTAGTATATGAATGTGAGTTGGGGACTTTGGATTGTGGGCACCTTGAGGGTAGGGACCGATGTGAGTGTGCGATGCATGTGCTTAAATTGATGGCGCTATATTTATAGGTTTTCAAATATCGCCTGTGTAGCGCCTGAAAAAAACAGCCCCTTTCACTCCAGTGTGAAAGCCGGAGGGCTATCACGCTGGAGCGGTGTGCTAGCAGAACAGTGAAAAAAGTCCTGCTAGCTGCATCTTTGGAGCGGTGTATTCACCGCTCATAAAACGCTCCTACCCATTGAAATCAATGGGGCAGCGCGGCTATACCGCCGGCAAAGCACCGCTGCGGCACCGCTTTGCGGGTGGTTTTAACCCTTTTTCGGCTGCTAGCGGGGGTTAAAACTGCCCTGCTAGCGGCCACAGACCGCCACTAAAATGACGGTAAAGCGCCGCTAAAAATAGCGGCGCTTTACCGCCAACGCCCGCACCGCCCCAGTGTGAAAGGGGCCTAAATAAATGATAATAATAGCTGAGCATCTTAATGAGACACAATTTACAGGGATAGGGACAATTGTAGGCATACACCCACACTCACTCAGGTTGAACTGGATGGACTGGTGTCTTTATTCAACCTTACTAACTATGTAACTAATACTATAGAGACATCATTGACACTCTTCATGAATTCCTTGGAGGGTCTCTGTAAAGTCCAGAGTGTCAGGCTGTAGCTGACCACTGAAACCTCAACAAAAGTGTAACGTTTAGACAAAGTACCTCCACTCTTTTTTAACAGTTCAAAAGGTTTTTTTGTTTTTTTATTACAACCTAACACAGAACAAAAGCTTGTACCACAAATCATGTACAGCATACAAAACAGGCTCATATAGAAAAGACCTGTTACCCATATAAGTGTCCCAGAATAACTCCGCTTTTATTGAGAAATAAACAATCCCTTCTGGTAGATCAATGCGCATTGCAAGGATTTTAACAAACGTTGTTGCAGATTCCTTCCTGTTTCTGATCTAAAGGAATAGCTCTATGCTTGGTTATTTGGTTATGTCAGTGGCAAAGTGAATCTAAATGGGAGTGACTTTTTCATTAGTAATCAGGTGATGCACTTGCAGTGTTCTAATGAGGAAAGTGGCAGTGTTTGCATCCCTTGTAGAAGTAATTAACCTTGTGGGTGTATTTTACCTAAAATTTGACTCTTAGTGCAGACATCTAGAAAATACAGTGAGCCAATTACACAAGCAGGAAATTACGGTTTCAGGGAACGTATGTACACCAACTGTGTACAGAACGCCTCTAGGTTGCCATATTGCTATGAATTTTACAGAATATTACAGCGCTGCAGGTTGAAAAGGAATGGCTATTTACATTATTTTTTTACTCATGAAAGTAGAGTTACCATTTAACACCTATCCGTCCAGAAGGGTTCCCTTACGTGGCTATGCAGCAGCACGATCTGTCACCAGCTGTGTCCACTGGACTGATCAGTGTACCGGCTTGCTGCTGGTACCATGTGACTGCTGTGACCAATCACAGCAAAATGAGGATACTTGCCAAGCACATCATGGATCGACAAGTAGCATTCAAACTGATTTTTTTTTTTATTGAAGCATGATCACACACGACCCCTTCGTCAGGCGTGTAGTATCAATCACAGCAGAACACATGACAGTTGGAAACAATGGATAGCTTCCTTTCATGCCATCCATTGTGTACAATTGTGTTGCTAGCTGTGACTGGTTAATGTGATCACATGGTACAGACAGGGCAATCACAGCCCATCTGTACCATGTGATTAGCTCTGGCCAATCACAGCTAATCACAACAAAACATACTGAATGAATCAGCTTCATTCAGTAAAATGCTTGCTTATAGCAATGAAATTCACTGCTATAAGCAATCATTGAAAAAAAAAAACTTAAAAAGAAAAAAAAAAACCTGATCACTTCTCCAGAGTAGTATAGTAATATTAAATTGCTCTGGTTACAGTGTGTTATAAAATATTGTAAAAAAAAAAAAGTAATATGCAATAAAAAAATCAATTATTACAAAACTACTGTCAAAATTACTGTCATCAGTCAGTGTCCCTGATCACTGCCACACCAGATTTATGGTGATGATGTACTTCACTGGTGACAGTATGTAAAAAAAAAGTGAAACTTCTTTTTTAAAATTACTTCATTTTCCAAAAAATTATGGCAAGAAAAATTACAACTTCAAAAAACTTGCCACTTAGTAAAGTGGGCTATGCCTCTTACTAAATACCTTGGACTGTGTACTTTCCAAAAAGGGGTCATTGGGGGTACTTTTACTATCCTGACATTTTTGGGCCTCAAGAAATTAGATAGTCTGTTAGTACATCAGGATTGATCAACTTTCAGATATATACCATAGTTTTGTGATCTCTATATCTTTTCTACAGATTAAATAATATACACTGATTTGGGTTATTTTCACCAAAGAAATGTAGCAGAATACATTTTGCCCTAAATTTATGAAGAACAATTATTTATTTGCAAAGTTTGATAACATAAACGAAAAGAACCCCAGTATTAATTAAATACCACCAAAAGAAAGCTCTAGTTGTATGAACAAAATGATAACAATTTTGTTTGGGTACAGTGTTGCAGTCAAAGTGTGACAGTGCTGAAAGCCGAAAATTGGCCTGGGCAGAAAGGGGGTAAAAGTGGACTTTTACATAAGCCTGTAGTTGCTTGACTCTTTTTAAAGAATAAGGGTGCTTTAAGTAAAAGTAACCTAACCCCCTATGACCTAATCTTTCTTGTAAAAACCACTCAACCCAACTACTTTCCTCTGGAAGACAGCCATTTGTTTACATTGTTCGCCTATGTCCTTTACAATTCTGGGTAGTGCCTGTGCAGTGAGCTTTCATAGACTCACCATCTACAATGTACTTAATTTTTAGCACCAATTACTGACACTTATATAAGACATAAAAGCAGCCAAAAATTCCTACATCTTGGATATAAACAAAAAAGTCAGTGCTACTACTCATACATCACATAGATAGCAGAGCTCCCAGGTGCTCGATCCACAGTCGTTGGCTGAGTAGGGAAATGAGGAAAAGATGATCCGCACTCCGGTGATTGCTCTTAAAAAATGTAGTATTTATTAACAAGCCACAGTGACCAAACGCAAATAAGAAAGGTTGATGCGTTTCAGCCTATTAGGCCTTAGTCATAATGACTAAGGCCTAATAGGCTGAAACGCATCAACCTATCTTAATTGCGTTTGGTCACTGTGGCTTGTTAATAAATACTACATTTTTTAAGAGCAATCATCGGAGTGCGGATCATCTTTTCCTTATTCCTACATCCTGTCTAGAACTAAAAAATTATTGTTATTATTTTTTGGCTGACGTTGGAATTTACTTTATCTACCTTTACCTACAGATAAATACCCAACAAGTCCAACTGACATTTTTTTAGACTGACCACTTTATACAGTATAAAGAAGACAAGAAATATTTTCAATTCACAAGTGACAGTTCTCTGTAGAAGTTCTCTGATCAAATGATTAGACATCAGTGGAAAGTCTGATCCTGCAGAAACCTGGGCATTGCCAAGCCGTTCCTTCTGGTAACATTCTCTCCTTTTATCCCAGGGAGACTGAACTGGTGGTCTACAACATGCTCAAGCTGCAAACGTCTTCTGCCTTTAGCAACAACCGGAGATGGAAACTGTCTACTTCATGCTGCTTCTTTAGGTAGGAGATAAGTAGTAATAATAAAACTAAAAAGGATTATTTTTTTATATAGCGCATATATATATATATATATATATATATATATATATATATTTTTTTTTTTTTTTATAGGTCTTTTCTTAAAGCGCTGAGCAAAGAGCGAGAAAAAAATCCTGGACGGCCGCACACCAATACAACACCTTTATTTGTGAAGTAAAATCCAAAACAGTCAGTCCATGCTATGCAGAGGTAGAGGAACTTACGCATTTCACACTGTGAGTTAGTGCTTTATCATAACTATCATCAGCTATGATCAAGCACCAACTCATGGTGTGAAACGCGTAAGCTATTTGCCGCTACCTCTGCGTAGCATGGACTGACTGTTTTGTATTTTAATTCACGAATAAAGGTGTTGTATCTGTGTGTGGCCGTCCAGGATTTTTTCTTGCTCTTTCATCCATTGCAGAGCCTGCACCTGTGTGCCTTATCAGGACACGTGTCTCAAGGAACTCTTGTCTGGAGTGGCATTTCTTTCTTTTGGCTTTACAAAGAGCCCTTTACAGTTACAAAGCTATTTATATTTGTCCTAGAATTCAGTCCAATAATAAAAACAATTTATTTGTGAATACTATATTATTTATTAAACAGTGATTTTGACATCCTTAACCCCTATAACTCTACCAACAGCTAACATGGTCATCTTACTACCATCTATAGCAAAGCCCCAGCCCTCATGAAATTACCTGAAAACAGAATGAGTGTGGAAAGCATGAGTAATCTGCTACCCTACTAACATCCCTTTCTGACCTACTACTCTGCAAACATTGCATCCTAACCTGCTACTCTGCTAACAACCCATTCTAATGTTTGCCTTGCTAACATACCATTTGATGTGCATTCCTGCTAACATTAGCCTGACCTGCTACACCGCTAACATTCCATCCTAACCTGTTAATCTGCTGTCATCTCTTCCTGTCCTGTTATCCTATTAACATACCATCCTGCCCTGCTAACATCCCATTCTGATCCACCTCTCTGCTGACATCACAGTTGATCTGCTTTCTAGCTAACGTCCAATCCTGACCTACTGCCCTGCTAACATCCCATCCTAACCTGTTACCCTGTTGTCCTCTCATCCTGACCTGCCAGCATCCCATTCTGACTGGCTTCCCTGCTAACATCATGTACTAATCTGTTTTGTTGCTAACATCCCATCCTAAACTGCTACCCTACTAATATCCTATTCTGGTGTGCCACGTTACTGTCTGCTAGACTTGTCTAAACCCATTATATGTGCTGTCAAGACATTGTAAATGTTATTATCATGGAGCTGCAGGCACCTGTTAATCACCTGTTACTATTTACTTTACTAGCCAAATCTGTAAGTTAAATATATACACTATATTACCAAATGTATTGGGACGCCTGCCTTTACACACTTATGAAACTTAATGATATCCCAGTCTACATACACACTATCAGATTTTCTGCCGATTTTTTTTCCTTCAGATTTACCAAAACCATATAATATGAGGTCAAACCTTAGGAGTTTGCATTTGTATGCAATCAGACAGGCCCTTGCACTACATGGTTTTGGTAAATCTGAAGGAAGAAATCAGCAGAAAATCTGATAGTGTGTATGGGGCTTTAGTCCGTAGGGTTCAATATTGAGTTGGCCCACCCTTTGCCGCTATAACGGCTTTAAATCTTATGGAAAGGCTGTCCACAATTTTTAGGAGTGTGTCTATGGAAATGTTTGACTATTCTTCCGGAAGCTCATTTGTGAGGCCAGGTACTGATGTGGACAAGAAGGCCTGGCTTGCAGTCTCCGCTCAAATGCATCCCAACAGTGTTCTATCAGGTTGGGGTCAGGACTCTGTGAAGGCCAGTCAAGTTCCTCCACCCCAAACTCGCTCATCCATATCTTTATAAACTTTGCTTTGTGCACTAGTCCAAATCATTTGGTGTAGGGGGAATTATGGCATGGGGTTGTTTTCCAGGGGTTGGGCTTGGCCCCTTAGTTCCAGTGAAGGGAATTCTTAAGCTGTCGGCATACCAAGACATTTTGGACAATTTCATGGTCCCAACTTTGTGGGAACAGTTTGGGGATGGCCCCTTACTATTCCAACATGACTGCACACTAGTGCACAAAGCAAGGTCCATAAAGACATGGATGAGTGAGTTTGGGTTGGAGGAACTTGACTGGCCGGCACAACCCAAGCCAAGTCTTGACCTCAACCCAATTAGTCACCTTTGGAGACTGAGAGCCAGGACTTCATGTCCACATCAGTGCCTGACCTCACAAATGCGCTTCTGGAAGAATGGTCAAACATTCCCATAGACACACTCCTAAACCTTGTGGGCAGCCTTCCCAGAAGAGTTGAAGCTGTTATAGCTGCAAAGGGTGGACCAACTCAATATTGAACCCTATTGAGTAAGACTGGGATACCATTAAAGTTTATGTGCATGTAAAGGTAGGCATCCCAATACTTTTGGCAATATAGTGTATGTGTGTCTATAATTAGATTTATGTGCTGCTTAAAATATATTTCCATATCCAAGGTATATAAGCAGTGTGTTTTAGATACACATTTAATATAGAGCAACTTGATGGAAATACTCCTTTCACACTGGGGTGTATTTATAAAAAGGTTGCTCAGTAAAAGTGCATGTACATTTAGTTTAGATCAGGTTTTTTCAACTCAGGTTATTCCAGAGGTTGCTAGGGGTTTCTTGAGCAAGTAGAAATTAATGATACTCAAATAGGTTGCCACTGAAACTGATGATCTTTTTAGCTATGTGTAATAGCGGGATTATTCATACAGATTACAAATGTAAGGAACATTCTTCTCCTTGACCATCACACAAATGTACGGTGAGCTGAATATGCAGTATTTTTCATTCATTAGTATAAACCAGGGGTCTCCAAACTTTCTAAACAAAGGGCCAGTTTACTGTCCTTCAAAGTTTAGGGGTGCCAAACTTTTGCCAGTGGGAGAAGAAAATGCCCAATGCCAGTGGGAATAGACAAGGTCTCAGGCTTGGTGGTTGGAGTAAAAAAATGTAATAATGCCTGTGGTCAATAGAATGTAGAATAGTACAAAAGGAAAAAACAACGGCGCCCTCTAAATGCAGCGTGTTTTACAATAAGTTTAATATAAATGTATTAAAAACACTGATATGGGAACAGTAAAATTTCAGCGTGTAAAATTCCAATAGATCATCCGCAATGGTATAAGGTTCACGGGCTGATAGAAGCGATCCTCAGTCCTGTAGCTGTCCAGTCGTACTGCATGCACACAGCACTTTCGGGAGGCTGGACCATAGATCGTGAATGCTCCGTGGTGCTGTGATGTCATCACATCCGGGAACGGTGTTGTTGGGCGGTGCTTTGCGTTTGGACCATGCATGCTCCTTCCTCAGGCTAGCCTTTTTTTTTTAGTTCTTTTTTACTTTTGTCTTGTTCCAGAGCCTTCCAGCTTTTATGGACTGGCTGCCTTCTATATGTTAAGCAACTTATCATCCTTACATGGACACATTTATTATGGATCTGTTCTGAAATACCCATATCTACTACCAGTTCCCTTTCCCAGTTCATGTCCCCCCCCTTTTTTTCAGCTATTTGTATACAGCCACATCCAGAGTACACCATATTAACCCCTTGTTTTTTGAATGTGGAATAGTGCCCCTTGCTGGTATTAGTGGGGTGCCCAATTGTTGGTGTTGTTGGGAGGAATAGTGCCCCATCGTTGGTTTCAGTTGGAGG